>NW_025421987.1:134083082-134696165 GCF_011764305.1 Mustela putorius furo
GAATCAACTGGAAGGCTGATTACTTCTCCAAGGTATAGAAAAAAAAAATCCACCTGTGGATAGCAGTCCTGGACCATGCCTATGGAGTTCTACCCTACTTAAAATCTTACTCTTTTGTTTATGGACAGCAGCTTCAGCTTGTGTCATGGGTTCCAGACTGCCCAGGATCTTCCCTTCCAGACTGCCTGCCCTGTAGATTTTGGACTTTCTTATCCAGAACTCACCATCACACAGGCTGATTCCTTTTGTTACATACATTCCTTTTGTTTTATATGTATACACACACACACACACACACACACACACATTCCTTTTGTTTTATATGTATACATACACACACACACACATATATACATATAAACACACATACATATGTACATATATCTTTGTTTTATGTGTGTGTACATGTATAAAAGCAACATTATTATATATAATTATATTATATATGCTTATGAAATATATGATTTATATACACTTTATACATATGATATGTATCATGTCAAATATATGCATGATGTATTATAGCACACAAACAAATGATGATATGTATCATACCAGTTCTGCTTCTTTGGTTGAACCTGACTGGTAATACATGCCCTCAGGTTCCTTGGTCCCATTTCTCTCCATCTTACTCTTAGGGTAAAACCACCACTCTAGGGGTACCTGGGTGGCTCGGTTGGTTAGGCAACCCCTTCAGCTCAGGTCATGATCCCAGAATCCTAGGATCAAGTTCCACATCAAGCTCCCCACTCAGCAGGGAGCCTGCTTCTCCCTCTGACCCTCTCCCCTCTCATGCTCTCTCTCACTCTCTCTCTCCCTCAAATAAAATAAAATAATCTTATAAAAAAACACAACTCTAGTTGAATCAATACTCAATCAACTCTAAAACTAAGGAAATCTAGAGTCTCAAAAGATATCTGAGGAGAGGTCTACCTAATAGATTAGAGGTAACAAATAATAGATAAAGACATTTGGGACTTACGTGTTCTTTGCAAATAGAACCCAATGATTAAGATTCTCCCTATAATGGAAAGCTTAAAGTTGCCAAAACCCAAAATTAAGGAATATTTCTATTGGTAGCTATATTGCTTAAAAATGTTTAGAATAAACATGATAGAAAGTTAAGGATTCAATAAATTATCTTTCTAACAAGCAAATAGATCTTCCTAGACAACAGAACCTTTATTTTGTTTATTCTCCCTCTCACCTTACCAACAATCTAGTTACTGGGCTCTGAGAAAACCTTACCTATGAGTTGGCTTTCTAGAGCTAATACTTAAAAGGTACAGTAAAATAAAAATAACGTATCCAGAATATCTGCATTTCTCTTTAATGAATGGAAAGCTTAATCAGTCTTAATCAAGATGCTATAATTATTCATGCTAATGTATGAATAACCAATCATAGGATTTGCATAAAGCCAAATAAATGAATCTCTAAAAGGAGAATTTCAGAATCAGCAATTAAGTCAATTCCGGGTGGGTGAATAATGTGTAAAAATTACATGGGTAGTAGAATGGCTCTACACCCAGAAATAATTATGAGTTTAGTGAAAGCAAAAGTAGATACACAATTATATGAGAACCATATATTCAAAGCCCAAGGTACCTTCTCTATTAAAAAGTCCTACTTTCTCTTCTACCTTGATTCATGGTGAAATGACCCTTCTTTATTGGAACCAGGTTGTGTTGACAATGTGATACAGTTCCCCTGGGATCCTAAAGAAACTGCTTTTGAATGTTGCTACCTTGCTCCTCATTCTTTTGCTCATTTGCTGAAATTGTCACTCTTTAATCATGATGCTTTAGCCTTGAGGCCCTTGGCCCAGGCCTCTGTCCTGAGTCCAGAAAACAACCCAAGAGCTCTGAAAGAATGCCTTACATTCCTTGCCATGACATAATGCACTTAAATAAAATCTAGCATTATTTTAATGATGAAAAGACAAGCTCATTATTAATAGATTCTCTATTATTTAAATTTTATTAAATTTGAGGCAATCACCTAGCCCATAAATAGCCCAGTGGAAGCAGCATAAATATGGTTAACATAACTTTGGTGGCTCAACTACCAATGGGCTCCATTTAAGTCCGTTTTTGCTTAATCTATTTAATTTTTCTTCTCTCTCTTGAATTAAAAATATGCCAGACTAAGCTCAGTAATTAGTATGTCTTATTTTATTTATTTTTATTTTATATTTGCTTATTTTATTATTTGCTATTTTAAAGATGATCTTTTTTTTTTTAAAGATTTTATTTATTTATTTGACACAGAGAGAGATCACAAGTAGGCAGAGAGGCAGGCAGAGAGAGAGGAGCGGGAGGCAGGCTCCCTGCTGAGCAGAAAGCCCGATGTGGGGCTCGATCTCAGGACCCTGAGATCATGACCTGAGCCAAAGGCAGAGACTTTAACCCACTGAGCCACCCAGGCACCCCTTAAAGATGATCTTAAAATGTACAACTCCTGGGGGCACCTGGATGGTGCTGTCAGTTAAGAGCCTGATTCTGGATTTTAGCTCAGGTCATGACCTCAGGGTCTGAGATAGAGCCCCATGTCAGGCTCTGTGCTCAGTGGGGAGTCTACTTAAGATTCTTTCTCTCCCCCTGCCTCTGCCCCTCCCAATCATAGTGTCTTTCTCTCTCTCTTTTGCAAATAAATCTTTTAAAAGTAATTAAAATAAAATACACAACTCCTGAATGGAATATTTGTTTACCCTTTGTAAAGTTTTATTTAAAGAGATTTTATTCCAATAGTCAGACAGTGTCCTAGATAGACTCATTCACTGAAAATCTATTAAAAATAGATTTTTTATGAAATGTACAAAATCAAGCAAACAAAAAATAAACAAGCAAAAAACAGACATCCCACTACCTCTAATTGGTTTTGTTTGCATGGAGCAGCAGTGCTATCCAACTGGGAGAGAAGAAACCTAGGTTCCAGTCCCTACTCTGTTTGGAGGGCAGGGTTAATCAGGTAGCTTGCATTGGTCTCTATAAGATGATGAGGCTTGAGAAATTAAGCTGTGATATTCTTTACAGGCTTAACATTTATGATATATGGAAATTCACTAAAATAGAAAGTGCAAAAAAAAAGTTTCAAAAATAGCTACTTATCCAACATTTTCCAAGCTCATAAATTATGTTCATGGAACATTCTGAACATCAAGATGGATGTGTTCCTCAATGTATTTCAGAATACTAATCTGACACAAAGAAAATGACTGCCCCATCATACATTACTTGACTCAACCAGTGAGCAAACGAAGCTTCTAAAATTGTCTCCGTCACACTCAAATACAACTAACTAATTTACTGGATGAGCAAATCTCCTCTTTCCAGTTATTAAAACACTGCTCAGTGCTTTTTTTCTTCCTTCCCTTTTTTTTTCTCTTTCAAAGTAAATTGGCTCCTCTAACGCTCTTTCTCTAAGATAAAATTATAAAATAACCATCTTTTAAAAAAGCTACAATTTATTAATTATATCAGCCAAAATAATGAGATTTGAACCAAATCAATGAAGAAGCCAAGAGTTAATATACATATAGTTCTTTTAGTTCTTCTCAAGTGAAAGTACTTCAAAAGTAAGAGCTTCAGCTTTCATTCAGTTCCAATATGTAAAGAAAGAGCTTGGAAATTATTACTCCCATCCTTAGAACACAAAAAAAGTTGAAAAAACTGAAAATAACTTTGCTCAGATCCATCAGAGAATTGAAGTCATATGACGAAGTGCCACCCTGATATCTTGAAAGATAGGTGAACACAGAAAGCTTCAGCTGAAACAGAGAATCACACTAAATTTCAGCTTACGTGGACCAGAAGTATTCAGAGCTATAAACCGATAGGAAATCTTAAATAGTTATTTCAATAAATTGTTGGAGGTTCAATTCGGAGTAGCTCAGGACCCAGGGTACTAGTCTTCAGGAAGACCTCAACAGTTTTTATAATTTTTTTTTTTTTTCAGAAGCACTGCCAAGTTCTCATGACATAGAGTTGAGAAAAATCTGGTGTTTCTAGCAGATGAAGAAGAAGAGTTAACATTTTGAAATATTGTGGAGAGCATTCTCCATAACAAAGGTCTACTCCCCAAGGGAAAAGACAGCCACATCCTTATTTTGCACTAGGGGAAGAGTTATTATCCCACTCCAGTGCCCAGGAGAGTTCCTGACTTACTTTAAAAGAGAAGTAAAAAAAAAAAAAAATCTGTGACACACTTATAAAGGTCATAGTCCTGGGACACAGACCCACTAAAAGACTGAGATTTAATTGTAAGATTATAGAATGCTTCCCCCTCCTTACAACTTACCAACACATCAACAGGGATCCAATATGATAATAGTGAATTAAAACTGAAAAAGCTGAAAACACAGATTCCATTTAACAAGTTGTTAGGGAAACCAAAGGCAACAGAGCAGAAAAAAAAAGAAAAAAAAACCCAAGAAAACAAAACAAACAAACGAAAACAAAGACTGAAGAAAACTGAAGCTTCTGAAATGTTAAATACAGTCAACTTCTAGCTAGGTTAACACACAATCTATTTACCTCACTTCTTGTTACCCAATACATCCTTGAAAGGAAAATGAAAAAAAAAAAAAAAAAAAGAAAGGAAAATGAAATGACCTTTTCTTCTATCTACTGTCAATACTTCCGGCTACCAAATGTGGGTTTTCCCCCCATACTGACTGATCCTCTAATACCAGCCAGGTACCCTACAATTCAGTTCTGACACTCTAACTGGAGTTAGTATCAGATTCCATGGCTTAAGAGATCAGTCTCACATGCCTGTCCTCACTTCAGGTGCCAATCACAAATCCTAGGTTGTCACCTATACTTTTGACTGACTAGCTATAAATTGGGGTTCCCTTGACCCCCTCCTTGGATTTGATAATTTTCTAGAATGGCTCACAGTACTCAGAGAAACTTTTTTACTGGTTTATTCTAAAAAGGTATCATTTAGGAACAGCCAGATGGAAGAGATACATTGGGCAAGGTAGAGAGAAAAGGGTGCAAGTTTCCATGCCTTCTCCAGGCATGCTGCCTTTAGTATCTCAATGTTTTTATCAATCCAGAAGTTCTCCAAAATTCATACTTCAGGGACTTTCATAAAGACTTCATCACTTAGTAATGATCAATTATTAATGCAATCTCCAGCCCCTCTCCTCTACTTGACTTAACAGACTGAAAGTTCTGTTTCTTAAGCAGCTCCCATTCTGAAGCTATGCAAGAGCCCAGTAAGAATTTTCTTGTAGGACAAGACATTCCTATCACTTAGGAAATTCTCATGGATTTGGGAGCCCTGTGTCAGGAAGTGAGATCAAAAACCAATTAGAACAGGGGCTCCCGGGTGGCTCAGTGGGTTAAAGCCTCTGCCTTTGGCTCAGGTCATGGTCCCAGGGTCCTGAGATCGAGCCCCACATTGGGGTCTCTGCTCCGTGGGGAGCCTGCTTCTTCCTCTCTCTCTGCTTACCTCTCTGCCTACTTGTGATCTCTGTCTGTCAAGTAAATAAATAAAATCTTTAAAAAAAAAAACAAAGAAAACAATTAGAACAAAAGATGCCTCTAGCAGCTCTATTGCTTACAATATTACAACGGCTTTAGGAGCTCTGGCCAGGAACAGGGATGAAGACCAAAATATACATTTCTTATTATAAATCACAATATCACAATCACTTTCAACTTTCAAGAACAACAACAAAAAGTGCTAAAAGAAAAGAAAAACAGAGTCTGAAGAAATAAAGCAAGTATCAGAACCAGACTCCTATATTATGAAGATTTGGGATTATCATATAGAAAATTTATAATCACTATGTTTAATATGGTAAAAACCCTAATGGAAAAACTACTCAACATGCAAGAACAGATGAGTAATGTAGTAGAGTTGGAAACTAACAGAGATTCATGAGAAATGTGAGAAATGAAGGAACAAAAATTAAGAATGCCTCTGATACGGGGTGCCTGGGTGGCTCAATCAGTTAAGAGTCAAACTCTTGGTTTCATCTCAGGTCATGATCTCATGACCCATGAGATTCAGCCTCCAGTGAGGCTCCACACTCAGCTGGGAGTCTGCTTGAAGATTCTATCCCTCTGACCCTCCCCTCTCTCTGCTTTCTCTCTCTCTGTGTCTCTCTAAAGTAAATAAATAAAACTTTTAAAAAAAGCCTCTGATGGGGTCATAAGTAGACTGGGCACAACAAAGGTAAGAATCAAAGCTCTTGGGGCACCTGGGTGGCTCAGTTGTTAAGCATCTGCCTTCAAGTCAGGCTATGATCCTAGGGTCCTGGGATCAAAACCCACATCGGGCTCCCTGTTCATCTGGAAATCTGCTTCTCTCTCTCCCACTAACCCTGCTTGTGTTCCCTTTCTCGCTGTGTCTCTCTGTGTCAAATAAATAAAATTAAAAAAAAAAGAATCAAGGCTCTTTAAGATATATCAATAGAAAATTCCCAAAATGAAATGCACAGAGAAATAAGCATTTAAAACAATAAAAACAAAATGAAACAAAAAAAATCCAGGATAAAACATCCAAGTGTTAAAGGAAAATATCAAAAGGTGTAACAAATGTATAATTAGAATACTAGGAGAACAAAGAAAGAACAGAGAAAATGTATTTCAAATAATGTCCAAGAATTTTCCAAAATTAATGGTAGATACCAAACATATAGATTCAGGAATCTCACAAAACACTAAGCAGGAAAAATAGGAGTAAAATCTAAAAAGAGGCATATTCTATTCGAAATGAAAAAAATTAAAGGAAAAGTCTTAGAATATGGTGCAGTTCTCAGAAAAGTTTGGTAAATCTGACAGGGAGTCCTTGAGCCAAAGTCACCTGTTACAGGAGACTTTGGCTTATGTCTTCCATATCTTCCAAGAATAGGGCTGTTTTGCATCCCTGCCACACTCAGTATTCGGCTGATCAGTCCATGAAATGAGAGGCTTCCATATAAGCACAGTGATTAATTTCAGAATATAGCAGCTGGAGTAACAGGTCAATTATACTTCCTGTAGCTAGAAAACTGAGAGGCCACTTTAATGGCTGCCGCACTACACAGTGATTAAAATGTTCAGTTCACTAAAAAACATACAATTCTAAAAATTTATATAAATTATTTCTCATAACAGATAAAGAAAAAAAATCATTGAACAAGAGAAAGATATATCTATCATGTAGATTTTACCACACTTTTAATTACTGATAGGTGAACTACATAAAAACAATCACACAGGAGCGCCTGGGTGGCTCAGTGGGTTAAGCCTCTGCCTTTAGTTCAGGTCACGATCTCAGGGTCCTGGGATAGAGTCCCGCATTGGGCTCTCCAATCAGCGGGGAGCTTGCTTCTCTCTCTTTCTCTACCTGCCTCTCTGTCAAATATCATATAAATCACATTTTCTGGCAGCAATGCAATTGAATTAGAAGTCAATAACTAAAAGTTAAAATATTAAAATAAGAAATATTGGAATTTTAAAACTTCTGAATAATCCATGAGAAAAAGAAGACATTATAAAGGAAATACAAGGCATGGAGAGGACAGGATAGTCCATCATCAGGGAATACACAGTTTCTCTTCAACCCCAGGAACTGAGATTCCCTATCTTCTGCTTTCACCTTACAGGTTCCAAGCCCCTATTCTCCACGGTGCTCACTTATACATAAAGCAGGTGTGTAAGTGTGGAGAGAGTTACTCCTTTCCTGAGCAGATCATATTGAGCTTTGATGTAGTGGGCACACCACTGACCTTAGGATTCAAATCCCTACACTTGCATTCAAATCCCAAAACTACCTCCCAGATACTGTGAACAAAGACATGTGACTCGAAGACTCTCAGTCTCAGATTTGTCATTTGTAAATGAATTAATAATACGTATATCATTGAGTTTCTGTAAAGATTAATTCAGAGACTTTCTGTGACAGATGATGTTAAGAAAATGCTTAATATGCATGATTTTTCTTTCCCATGTTTAAATTTTTAATATTTGGCTCTCCAAACTGATTGAGTCCTTATGGGTATGGTATGTTCAGTTCAGCTTTGTATCAATCAGGTTTATTTTGAATTTTAAAAGCTTTTGAGATTGGCTTAGTGACCTAGCCAACATTTGCATCCTTATTTCTCCCAATTCTCACTTAGCTGAGGAAAAAGGTCTCAGCTTAATCATCTCTATCATCAAAAGATGTGACTGTGCACACAGAAGAAATGTGAAACATAAATACTGAATAGGTGAATGAACAAATGGTTTCTAAAAGTGTATTTATAAAGTTGGAACTGCTAGTAGATGTTATTAAGACTTTCCTCTCCACCTGACTGAAATTCAATTTTGAAGGTTCATACTCTTTGATCAAAACCCTCTTAAATCCTTTCACACTTGGATAGAATAGGCAAATAGAATATATTGAGTAGTCTTCAAAGAGAATTCATTTTTCATGAACAGGTTGCTTGATATATGCTTTCTCAAAAGTGCCCGAAGTAGGTGAAATCACATAGTGAACCTCTCTTTCTCAGCATTACTACCTTAGACAAAATCCTTTCTATTAGATTCTATTAGAGTCTAGTTTGTGCCAGGACTTTTAAGTACATTGGTTTAGATCAGTGTTTCTCAACCTTGATGCTATTGACATTTGAGGCCAGATAATTCTTGTTGTGGTGGGTTATCCTGTGCATGGGAGGATGTTTAGCATCATCTATGGCCTCTATCTACTAGATACCAATAACAACTACCCACATCACCCTGCCTTTGGATGTGAAATCCAAAATGTCTGCAGACATTGCCAAATATCCCATGGAAGGTAAGCTTGACTAGTGAAGAAGCACTTGTTTGGGATGATCCTTGCCACAATACAGCTATAACCTTCCTCAAAAGTTGAAGAGTAGTGAATGAAGCATCACCATCTCTGGAATTTCCTCTCTTAAAACCTATGGTTGTTATCTCAATCCCATTAGAAAACTCAGCTTAAATTGTCAAGTCTGCTAACTTCTGCTCTTTTATTACATTGAGGATACCTAGTCTTTTTCTTTTCCTTTTTTTTTTTTCTTTTTTGAGAATACCTAGTCCTTAACAAAAAATCACTTCACTGAGTACAGATTATACAGGCTTCTGCACAGTATGTGTGTGTATCCTGCATTAATGAAAGTATATATGTCATAACTAATTTATATTCCTGATCCTTATATTGTTGATTTTTTGTTGTATCTGTCAACAGAATGGTCTTCTAAAATTTCCCACTTTATGTTCCTGAAAATAATTTTATGCAAAGTTATTCAACACATCAATAATCCAGGAATTACAACATTTTGCTTTGGATTCTATCTAATTTGATAAAAATATTATAATATAATGTTATTTTAAATTTATTGACATACTCTCCTTATAGCTTTAAGTTTTTACTTACTGTTATTTTCTTAGGTCTCTATAATGCCCATGAAATATTCAGTTTTAGTTTTGACCCATTAAAAGTATCTTTTTACTGACTAGAGGAGGAGTCAAGATGGCGGAGAAGTAGCAGGCTGAGACTACTTCAGCTAGCCGGAGATCAGCTAGTTAGCTTATCTAAAGATTGCAAACACCTGCAAATCCATCGGGAGATCGAAGAGAAGAAGAACAGCAATTCTGGAAACAGAAAAACAACCACTTTCTGAAAGGTAGGACCAGCGGAGAAGTGAATCCAAAGCGACAGGAAGATAGACCCCGGGGGGAGGGGCTGGCTCCCGGCAACGGGCGGAGCAACGGCGCACAAAATCAAGAGTTTTAAAGTCTGTTCCACTGAGGGACATTGCTCCAGAGGCTAAACCAGGGCGAAGCCCACACGGGGTCAGCGTGGCCTCAGGTCCCACAGGGTCACAGAAGGATCGGGGATGTCTGAGTGTCGCAGAGCTTGCGGGTATTGGAACAGGAAAGCCAGCTACAGAGACAGAGAAGACAGTAAGCTCACAGCTCAGTGTTACCTTGAACCGGTCGCAGACTCGGTGAGCTCGGAGCGCGGCCGGAGGTCAGGCAGACGGGAGTAACTGGGCGCTGTTCTCTGAGGACGCACTGAGGAGTGGGGCCCTGGGCTCTTGGCTCCTCCGGGCCGGAGACCAGGAGGCCGCCATTTGTATTCCCGTCCTCCGGAACTCTACGGAAGGTGCTCAGGGAACAAAAGCTCCTGAAAGCAAACCCGAGCGGATTACTCAGCCTGGCCCCTGGTAAGGGCTGTGCAATTCCACCTGGGGCAAAGAAACTTGAGAATCACTGCACCAGGCCCCTCCCCCAGAAGATCAACAAGTAATCCAGCCGAGACCAAGTTCACCTACCAAGGAGTGTGGTTTCAATACCAAGGAGAGCAGCAGAATTCCAGAGGAGGAGAAAGCAAAGCACGGAACACATGGCTTTTTCCCTGTGATTTTTTTTAGTCTTGCAGTTAATTTAATTTTATTCTTTTTCATTTTTTGTTTTTTTTCTCGCCTTCTGGTAAATTTTTTTAACTTTTACCTTTTTCTTTTTTAACGTTTTTTAACTAGTTTATCCAATATATATATTTCTTCATTTTTATATTTTTATTATTTGTTTTCTTTTTTTTAAATTCTTTTCTTTTCTTTTTTTTCTTTTTTCCTTTTTTTCTCTTTCTTCCTTTTTGACCCTCTTTTTATCCCCTTTCTCCCCCCTCACGATTTGGGATCTCAGCTAATTTGGTTAAAGCATATTTTCCTGAGGTTGTTGCCACCCTTGTAGAATTTTACTTGCTCCTTCATATACTATTATGTGGACAAAATGACAAGATGAAAAAATTCAACATAAAAAAAGAAAAGAGGGAGTACCGAAGGCTAGGGACCTAATCAATACCGACATTGGTAATATGTCAGATCTAGAGTTCAGAATGACAATTCTCAAGGTTCTAGCCGGGCTCAAAAAAGACATGGAAAATATTAGAGAAACCCTCTCAGGAGATATAAAAGCCCTTTCTGGAGAAATAAAAGAACAAAAATTTAACCAAGTTGAAATCAAAAAGCTATTAATGAGGTGCAATCAAAAATGGAGGCTATCACTGCTAGGATAAATGAGGCAGAAGAAAGAATTAGTGATATAGAAGACCAAATGACAGAGAATAAAGAAGCTGAGCAAAAGAGGGACAAACAGCTACTGCACCACGAGGGGAGAATTCGAGAGATAAGTGACACCATAAGATGAAACAACATTAGAATAATTGGGATTCTAGATGAAGAAGAAAGAGAGAGGAGAGCAGAAGGTATACTGGACAGAATTATTGGGGAGAATTTCCCCAATATGGCAAAGGGAACAAGCATCAAAATTCAGGAGGTTCAGAGAAAGCCCCACAAAATCAATTAGAATAGGCCCACACCCCGTCACCTAATAGTAAAATTTACAAGTCTCAGTGACAAAGAGAAAATCCTGAAAGCAGCCCGGGAAAAGAAGTCTGTAACATACAATGGTAAAAATATTAGATTGGCAGCTGACTTATCCACAGAGACCTGGCAGGCCAGAAAGAGCTGGCATGATATTTTCAAAGCACTAAATGAGAAAAACATGCAGCCAAGAATACTATATCCAGCTAGGCTATCATTGAAAATAGAAGGAGAGATTAAAAGCTTCCAGGACAAACAAAAACTGAAAGAATTTGCAAACACCAAACCAGCTCTACAGGAAATATTGAAAGGGGTCCTCTAAGCAAAGAGAGAGCCTACAAGTGGTAGATCAGAAAGGAACAGAGACCATATACAGTAACAGTCACCTTACAGGCAATACAACGGCACTAAATTCATATCTCTCAATAGTTACCCTGAATGTTAACGGGCTAAATGCCCCTGTCAAAAGACACAGGGTTGATGGATAAAAAAACAAAACCCATCTATATGTTGCCTCCAAGAAACTCATTTTAAGCCCGAAGACACCTCCAGATTTAAAGTGAGGGGGTGGAAAAGAATTTACCAGGATAATGGACATCAGAAGAAAGCAGGAGTGGCAATCCTTATGTCAGATCAATTAGATTTTAAGCCAAATACTATAATAAGAGATGAGGAGGGACACTATATCATACTCAAAGGGTCTGTCCAACAAGAAGATTTAGCAATTTTAAATATCTACGCTCCCAACGTGCGAGCAGCCAACTATATAAACCAATTAATAACAACATCAAAGAAACACATCAACAATAATACAATAATAGTAGGGGACTTTAACACTCCCCTCACTGAAATGGACAGGTCATCCAAGCAAAAGATCAGCAAGGAAATAAAGGCCTTAAACGGCAAACTGGACCAGATGGACATCATAGATATAATCAGGACATTTCATCCAAAAACAACAGAATACACATTCTTCTCTAGTGCACATGGAACATTCTCCAGAGTAGATCACATCCTCGGTCCTAAATCAGGGCTCAACCAGTATCAAAAGATTGGGATCATTCCTTGCATATTTTCAGACCACAGTTCTCTAATCTAGAACACAACCACAAAAGGAAGATTGAAAAGAACCCAAATACATGGAGACTAAACAGCATCCTTCTAAAGAATGAATGGGTCAACCGGGAATTTAAAGAAGAATTGAAAAAAATCATGGAAACAAATGATAATGAAAATACAATGGTTCAAAATCTCTGGGACACAACAAAGGCAGTCCTGAGAGGAAAATATATAGCGGTACAAGCCTTTCTCAAGAAACAAGAAAGGTCTCAGGTACACAACCTAACCCTACACTTAAAGGAGCTGGAGAAAGAACAAGAAAGAAACCCTAAGCCAAGCAGGAGAAGAGAAATCATAAAGATCAGAGCAGAAATCAATGAAATAGAAACCAAAAAGACAATAGAGCAAATCAACAAAACTAGGAGCTGGTTCTTTGAAAGAATTAATAAAATTGATAAACCCCTGGCCAGACTTATCAAGAAGAAAAGAGAAAGGACCCCAAGAAATAAAATCATGAATGAAAGAGGAGAGATCACAACTCACACCAAAGAAATACAAACTATAATAAGAACATACTATGAGCAACTCTACGCCAACAAATTTGACAATTTGGAAGAAATGGATGCATTCCTGGAAACATATAAACTACCACAACTGAACCAGGAAGAAATAGAAAGCCTGAACAGACCCATAACCAGTAAGGAGATTGAAACAGTCATTAAAAATCTCCAAACAAACAAAAGCCCAGGGCCAGACGGCTTCCCGGGGGAATTCTACCAAACATTTAAAGAAGAACTAATTCCTGTTCTCCTGAAACTGTTCCAAAACATAGAAATGGAAGGAAAACTTCCAAACTCATTTTATGAGGCCAGCATCACCTTGATCCCAAAACCAGACAAGGATCCCATCAAAAAAGAGAGCTATAGACCAAAATTCTTGATGAACACAGATGCGAAAATACTCAACAAAATACTAGCCAATAGGATTCAACAGTACATTAAAAGGATTATTCACTACAAGCAAGTGGGATTTATTCCAGGGCTGCAAGATTGGTTCAACATCTGCAAATCAGTCAATGTGATACAACACATCAATAAAAGAAAGAACAAAAACCATATGATACTCTTAATAGATGCTGAAAAAGCATTTGACAAAGTACAGCATCCCTTCCTGATCAAAACTCTTCAAAGTGTAGGGATAGAGGGCACATACCTCAATATCATTAAAGCCATCTATGAAAAACCCACCACAAATATCATTCTCAATGGAGAAAAACTGAAAGCTTCCGCTAAGGTCAGGAACACGGCAGGGATGTCCATTATCACCACTGCTATTCAACATAGTACTAGAGGTCCTAGCCTCAGCAATCAGACAACAAAAGGAAATTAAAGGCATCCAAATCGGCAAAGAAGAAGTCAAATTATCACTCTTCGCAGATGATATGATACTATATGTGGAAAACCCAAAAGACTCCACTCCAAAACTGCTAGAACTTATACAGGAATTCAGTAAAGTGTCAGGATATAAAATCAATACACAGAAATCAGTTGCATTTCTCTACACCAACAACAAGACAGAAGAAAGAGAAATTAAGGAGTCAATCCCATTTACAATTGCACCCCAAACCATGGATACCTAGGTAAAAACCTAACCAAAGAGGCACAGAATATACTCAGAAAACTATAAAGAACTCATGAAAGAAATTGAGGAAGACACAAAGAAATTGAAAAATATTCCATGCTCCTGGGTTGGAACAATAAATATTGTGAAAATGTCTATGCTACCTAAAACAATCTACACAATTTAATGCAATTCCTATCAATGTACCATCCATTTTTTCAAAGAAATGGAACAAAGAATGCTAAAATTTATATGGAACCAGAAAAGACCTTGAATAGCCAAAGGGATATTGAAAAAGAAAGCCAAAGTTGGTCGCATCACAATTCCAGACTTCAAGCTCTATTACAAAGCTGTCATCATCAAGACAGCATGGTACTGGCACAAAAACAGACACATAGATCAATGGAACAGAATAGAGAGCTCAGAAAGATACCCTCAACTCTACAGCCAACTCATCTTCGAGAAAACAGGAAAGAATGTCCAGTGGAAAAAAGACAGCCTCTTCAATAAATGGTGCTGGGAAAATTGGACAGCCACATGCAGAAAAATGAAATTGGACCATTTCCTTACACCACACACAAAAATAGACTCAAAATGGATGAAGGACCTCAATGTGCAAAAGGAATCCATCAAAATCCTTGAGGAGAACACAGGCAGCAACCTCTTCGACCTCAGCCGCAGCAACATCTTCCTAGGAACATCGCCAAAGGCAATGGAAGCAAGGGCAAAAATGAACTATTAGGATTTCATCGAGACCAAAAGCTTTTGCACAGCAAAGGAAACAGTGAACAAAACCAAAAGACAACTGACAGAATGGGAGAAGATATTTGCAAACGACATATCAGATAAAGGACTAGTGTCCAAAATCTATAAAGAACTTAGCAAACTCAACACCCAAAGAACAAACAATCCAATCAAGAAATGGGCAGAGGACATGAACAGACATTTCTGCAAAGACATCCAGATGGCCAACAGACACATGAAAAAGTGCTCCATATCACTCGGCATCAGGGAAATACAAAGCAAAACCACAATGAGATATTACCTCACACCAGTTAGAATAGTTAAAATCAACAAGTCAGGAAATGATAGATGCTGGCAAGGATGCAGAAAAAGGGGAACTCTCCTACACTGTTGGTGGGAATGCAAGCTAGTACAGCCACTCTGGAAAATAGCATGGAGGTTCCTCAAAATGTTGAAAATAGAACTGCCCTATGACCCAGCAACTGCACTATTGGGTATTAACCATAAAGATACAAACGTAGTGATCCAAAGGGGCACATGCACCCGAATGTTTATAGCAGCAATGTCCACAATAGCCAAACTATGGAAAGAACCTAGATGTCCATCAACAGATGAATGGATCAAGAAGAGGTGGTATATATACACAATGGAATACTATGCAGCCATCAAAAGAAATGAAATCTTGCCATTTGCGACAACATGGATGGAACTAGAGCGTATCATGCTTAGTGAAATAAGTCAAGCAGAGAAAGACAACTATCATATGATCTCCCTGATATGAGGAAGTGGTGATGCAACATGGGGGATTAAGTGGGTAGGAGAAGAATCAATGAAACAAGATGGGATTAGGAGGGAGACAAACCATAAGCGACTCTTAATCTCACAAAACAAACTGAGGGTTGCTGGGGGGAGGGGGTTTAGGAGAATGGGGTGGGATTATGGACATTGGGGAGGGTATGTGCTTTGGTGAGTTCAGTGAAGTGTGTAAACCTGGTGTTTCACAGACCTGTACCCCTGGGGATAAAAATATATGTTTATAAAAAATAAAAAATTTAAAAAATAGTATCTGTTTACTTTTGCTGCTTGTTCTATTGAAGGCTCCCCTGAATTCTGATTCTTTTTGTGAAGGATTTATTTATTTTACTTTTCCCATATCTAATGTTTCACAAGGTATTTTTCTGTTTGTGATTCTATTACTAGTCATTCAAATGTTCTCATCAGTTTAATTATCAGTTAATTAATTCTATTTATTTTTACATTACCTATCTTGGTTTTATAATATTAGGTACAAATGGATTCAAAACTATATTATATTTTGGTTGAAGTTTTCCTTTTATGATTAGATATCTCTCTCAAATCCTTAAAAATTCTCTCTGCCTTAAAGACTTATCTCTCAACAGCTTCCTTTTGATTAGTAATTCTTTGCATTACTTGTCATTTTTTATTTTTTCATATTTTTGTTTAATCCTAACTTAATTTAACCTCTTCTATATCAAGAAGTTGACTTTCAAATTTATAATTTACAAATCTCTAGCATTTAGTGGAAGAGTTTTGTTCGTTTATATTTACTGCAAGTACTTATATGTAAATACTCTCCCCATCCTGTGCCCATGCCCTTTGCAACGTGACTATGTCATACTCCCATGAAAAGAGAGTCTGTTTCCTGACCCCTTCAATCTGGGCTTGTCTATACTTGCTGTGATCAGTGGAATTAAGTGGGAATACTGGTGGGCCAATTCCAAGGCTACACCTCAATAGGGACATAATGTTTTCACTCACTGTCCTGGAAAACTGGCTCTGCCATATGACCAAGCACAATTTACCTCCTAGAAGATGAGCAACTATGTGAAGAATGAAACCAGACAAATGACATCCAGCCCAGACCCCAGAATGGAATCACCTACCAGATCTCAGCTTACCATGAATGCATGGGCATCTGGACCAAGACCAGTATAAATGCCAGCTCAACCCAGCCTAAATTAACCACCTTTAGAATCAGGAGCCAAATAAATGGTGGTTGCTTTAACCACTGTTATGGGCAATTCTATACAATATCTTGTTGAGATACTGATATATTTGAAGTAATTTATACCATGATACTGCAAGTTTTCTATTTGCCATACTTTTATGTTTCTTCACTTCTTTTCTCACATTATTTGATTGTTTTGTGAGTTTGTTTTTGTTTTTTGTTTTTGTTTTTGCTATATTTCCTTCTGTTTTCTTTTAGTCATTTTTAAGTTGTAAATTATATTTTTTATTACTTTTTGTTACCTTTACACTTTTAAAATTCACAGGTGATGTTAAGTCCAAATCCAATATCCCAAGTTAATATCTTTATTATCCTCCCAAACAATATAGAAAGTTGGAGCATTCTAATTGTAACTCACAACTCTTTCCACATTTTTTTCATGTTTTAGTTCTCCTGTCTTTGTAAAAAACTCCAAATTCATCATCATCAACACCGTTGACAACAGTGGCAGCAGTCCAGTAGTCTTTAGATTTACCAACATGGTGACTAGCTTATTTGGTCTCTAATTAGTCTTGCATTCACTCTTTCCTTCCAAGTGATAGTTCTTTGAAATTAAAGGACAACTTTTAGCATTTCCTTTAGTGAGTATCAGAAGATGATGTTCAGCATTAATAGAAAGGGCAAAAGGAAAAATTTTATATAAATTTAGTTTTTCATTTAGCTAAGATTCCCAGATTCTTACCTTAATAATTTTTTTGCATTTCATCCACAAATATTTTATATGGATCTCTAAAAGTAAGATCTCAATATTGTATTGTTGCTCTTGTTTTTGTTAATATAACTTTAATATTATTATCACAGCTAGACCTAATAGTAATCTTTTAATATCATGAAATATCCAGTCATTATTCAGTGATACTTGTCTCATAGAGGTCATTACTTATTTCAAAAGTCAGAATCCAAAATAATCCACATATATATTGGTTGCTATGTCTTCTCTATATCTTTAAGTATAAAATTCTTATTTCCATATTTTTCCATTGCAATTTATATTTGTGGAAACCAACATATAAATTGGTCATCAGCCTTATTTTTTAGATTTCGTATTAACTTTCATTTTTTCCATCCTTTGATAATATTTTAAGCAGGATATATTAAAGGTTGTGATTCAGCAACCATTGTTAAACTGAAAGCCTCCTTTATAAAGCATTTTAGATATGGTGTGCTTTTTTAAAGTAACATATACTTGGGTTTTATTTCATTTTTTTTTCAACTTAAAAAAAATAACTTTAGACACACAGAAAGATTGCAAAAATAATACATAGTCCCTTCACTAAGATTCCTCTAGCATTAATATATTATAAAACCATGGAACATGAAACAGTACAGCTATCAAAACCCAAAAGAAAAAAAAAATCATTGCTGCAATTCTGTTAATGAAACATTAAACATTACTCTGTTAATGAAACACCAGTCTTTCCACTAATGTCACTTCCATGATTCTATGTAGGTTCAACATTGCATTTGTATTTCCTTTAGAGTCTTTCAGTTGTTTTTTAATTCAATTTTATAAATCAAGCATTTGACCTGGTATAATCTAGGTGTAACTCTTTCTCAGTAATTTTTCTGGTGTTTGGTGATCTCTTTCATTCATCATACATTTTTCTTCAAATTGGAAATCTTTTTCAATTCTATTTTTGAATAATTTTGTGATCCTGCCATATAAAATGTCTTGTTTTTCTAGTTTTCTATAAGTTGGATTTCTGTTCTCCACTTATTGTGGATGTTCTTTTCTTTCATTGATTCTTTGTCCTTTATTTCCTTTATTCTACAAACATCTCTCCATTTTGACTTGCATGTAATTCATTCATTTTTAACTGATATCTCTTTGATTCTCCATTAAGTCAAAATTAAGTTTAGAAGAAAGTTCTTGCATTTTTACTTGTAAATATTTTCCTTTATATTATGTGGCTCCATTTGTATTTCAGAGTAATATTTTCTTGTAGAACATTGTTTGTCACTGTTGAGAAATAATAAAAATCTCCTGCATGCTAACTATACACTGAGGTGTTTATATCCATTAACTTTATAAAAATCACTACAAGTATAAAATGAAGGTATTGTAATTGTCCACATTTTTCACACTAGAAACCCAAGACACAGTGTGTAAGGTAACTTTCTCAGAGCAATTGGGCTTAGGAGGAAAAGATTAAGGGACGTATTAAGCCAGTCCAACAACAGAGACTGATTTCAGCATTGTAATAATATTGAATTTTCACATTAAATTGCAATCTGGCTCTCACAGTTTATCATTTAACTAACATGTCTTCAGAATCATGAGTCATATCCATTGTTCTGCAGTAACTTTTAGATATATGTAGAGTGTTTTAAAAATTAGTACTTAAATGAGGACTGATATTTTTCTCAGGTTTAACATTAGCATCATAGAGAATACATCCTCCACCACTGGCTCAATTCTTTTTCTGTTGGTTCAGAATGTATAGCACGCTTGAACTAAGGGACAAGTTGATGCACACACACCTAACATGCAACCATTCTGGTTGGTGGAGTTGAGGGACCTCCTTCACCCCTCTAGTTTGTTTCTCTGACACCTGATCCAATGAAAAATATGAAAAATTATAATCCTCTATGCACACTACTTTATATACTGTTTCTGAAGACTTACTGCAACACACCAAATGAGGAATAAAAAGAGAAAGGCACAAGTGAGGGAAGGAAAAGAGGAACAATGTTGTGGCTGACTCCAAAAATAGATTTCCTCATAATAGAATGAGGTTTTCTGATTCACGCCAATCCTAAACAAGATGAGATTTGATGCACCTTTTCTGTATTTTCAATGGAAGATAATTTAATACACAAATGTAAATTTCCTCAACATTGTAGACCTATGTTGACTGTCTTCTTTTTGTTGCTGTTGATTTTTGGGCTGGATTAGTTTTTATCAGTTTTCTGCCACCATTCTGACATTCAGAAATGCTATAGTAAACATTAGAAGGTAGTCACCAGTTAGAAATGAAATAGCATTGTATTTTTTCTTCTTACAAAGTCTAAGTTTAACAAAAGAAAGAAAATGTAGATGATAGTAACTCGATAAAAGTAACCACCATTTACACATTAGCATGTATTTTGAGTACATTTACAAATTTTGTATGTATGAAATGAAAATGAATAGATAGATTCATAAAAACAGGAAGATACACTTTCTTTTTTCAAGAAACTGTATCTTTGCACTGTTGGCATCATTTTCAGTGTCCTTCTTTAAATGGGAGCTTTCAAAACAGCTGCACAGAAGCAGACAAATTTTCAGTAATGAAAGGGTAGTGATTGAATTATTGTAGCTCTGAAGTTAGGTAGTAAAGGGAAAATTCATGTCAATTTTATATGTTTCAATTAAAGCATTTAAAATGCTGTATATAGTGGAAAAAGTAAAAGCAAGAATGTACCAAAAACTTAAAACATGACATACATTTTATATTTTCGGAAAAACTACAATTATGGAGGATGTACCAAGAAATTACATAGAATAGGAATTTAATTCAATAAAGAACAATGACAGTGCATTAATCACCATGGCAACAAATCCAAGATGGAAAATGGGCTACACTGGCCCTTGAAGATACAGGCTTCAATCACACAGGAAGAGTTTTTCCAAAGTGTATATTCATTGCTACTTTCTACTCCCTCACATGCCATACCACGCATTTCCCACTATAATGGTAATGGTGGCCCTTCTCTACTCTACCCTAGGCCTCCTGCATCTTGCTTACCCTGATATAGCAATCACTGTCCTGGGCCTCTGCTAGTAATGGAAGAGGTCTTCTACCCTCAGGAGTACTGATACTTGGACAGACAAAGGGATTTTCTCTGCAGGATAAACTGAGGATGACTCACCTGACCTTCAGAAGTCACAAATCACAGAGGAGGCATATACTTGAAAATTTAATTATAGTGCATGGTACCCAGAGGTTCCACTTGAGATGTGCTATGGAACAATAGAGAAGGAACTTCTGATCTTGTCTTGGTGACAACAGAAGAGTTCACGAGAAGTTATTACTTCAATACAGTTTTCAATAAATGAGAATTTCCTAGATAAATCAGGGGAAGGGAAAAATCATCACAAGATCATAATTTACTATTCTTTCTGTTTCCATACAATGATATGAAATAACAGTGGAAAGAGCAAATGTCATCAGAAAATAATAGGTATTTTTTTGAGTGTTTATTACATGACAATCACTCTTTCAAGATTCTACTGTATTGGTGAGTCTGTGACTGCTTCTGCACCCATTCTACGCCTTGCCCCACTCTGTGTCCCTGCAGACTCCCTTGCTGTTGCACTTCAGCTTGAATCCTGACAATGAGGAGCACAAGTAGGATATAGAAAGAGGAGAGGGTAATGAAGCCAGGGTATTTTTTACTTCACTCCCTCTCCATAGGATAACTGTGGGATTGTGGGTCTCTCACTCAAGAGTTCATACTCTGGTTCCTGCAACCACTACCTCACTGTCCAGCACTTTCTAGCCCCAAGCTTCTTCATTTTTACTTCTGATTTCTCTTCACTGTTTACACTCTTGAAAACAATTCCTTCATTAAATTCTTCTTCCCAATGAGTCCAGGTACCTGTTTCTTTATTTGCTTAAACCTTACTAGATTCTCCCTCCATAGTAACTTCCCATACTGCACATGGGCACATTCTTTCACTACCTCACAGGAAGGACTAACCCTGTCCTCTTCCCTTTTTCCTGAAGTTAATTATAGGGACCATGGGTGGTATGCCAGTTTATATTGTCTGTCTTACAGAACTGATATAAGACGTGAGATTAACATGTAAGGAAGCAGGACCCTGATGGCTCTAAGAGGCCAAGGGCATTGCATAACCTAGAGAAATTTGAAGACCCCCTCAGAAATTTCCAGAACCCATCAGTTTCCTTCCCTAATCCCCACATAATTGCTAATCATATACAAACTGTTCTTTGGCTCAAAAGGAAAGAAAGGTAGATTTGAGGGTTAATCCCCTGCCTTTTGTTGGGCTGCCCTCCTGATTATACAAGTTTTTTCTGCTTCAAACCTGATGACTCAGAGATTGTCTCACTGCACGTTGGGCACACCAACCCAGATTTGAGGTTCAGTTACACCACTTTGAAGTGTTCTCTAGTATCAAGGAAACTGTTCATAAGACCCCATTTACCCTTTCCTACAATGCAGCAATGTAAGCACCACTATTCTATTATTCCCTTCCTCTCTTGGATGTTTTTGGAGAGTATCTCCGAGAATGACAGCTCTTTATATTATCTGCCACTAAACAGAAATACAAATATCATCACATTATTGTAGTTATCACTATTAGATGTCAATCATAAGGCATAACTTTAAATAGGAACTTTCTAAATCCTCAAAACTTGTATTTGAAAGAAATTACATTATCCAAATTTTAGGAAGGAAGAAACTGGCTCCATAAAGTTAAGTTATTCATGTGCATACTCCTGCAAGTATGTAGAGAGATTTAAGCCCCTCTTCCCTCCAGTTTTAAAATCAGTTCTGTTATTCCCTCCACTAGACAATGAAATTTCCCTCGTGAAAAAAAAATTGTGAATGGTTTTTGGTAAAGTAAAATTCACTTATTTTTATGCCTCACTTATTTATTCACAAAGCATAAAGAAATTTTATATAATTATATCTGTTTTTCTCAGCAAAAACTCCCACATTTTGTACCTAGCCAGCCTGCTCCTCTCAAAATCTTTTCTCCTTAGGTTGTTGTCCAAAAATTCAAGAATCATTTTATTACATCTAATTTCAGATTGTTAAGATACTTTGTCTGTTTTGTAAAGAAGAAAATATACAAAAAGTGCATAAAATGAGTATATACATTGAACAAATGATAGCAAAGCAAAAAATTCATGTAACTACCACCCAGTGTTCAAAGATATTATTGGTGTGTCAAAAGTACTTTGTCTATGCCTTACAACTTGCTATCCACCACCCCAGGAGATAATCATAATTGTGAATTTATACCAATTACTCTCTTATTTTTTAAAGATATTTTTACTGCTAGTCTTTATATCCATAAGCAATACATTTATGTTTTGTTTGTTTTTGAAATTTACAAAATGAAATCCTATTTCTTATACTCTTTTGTAGCATATTTTGTTTTCTTGGCCAGCATTATAAACATAAGATGCTTTCATGTTCTTGGATAAAAATACCAATTTATTTTTATTGTTGTACAAAATTTCATTCACAAATACATCACAATTCATTGATTCCTGTTACTATTGATAGATATTTGAGTTGTTTCCAGCTTTTGCCTATTTCAAACCAAACCTCTATGAACATTTTGTGCATGCATTTTGATAAACATTTAGTGAACATTACTGTGGAGTATATATCCAACACTGGAATTATTGGGTAACAAAGTATATACATATAAACACTGCCAAGCAAATTTCCAAAGTAAAAGTATGAATTTATGTGGTATGCTAGTTCATCGTTACTAATATCAATAACAGTTTTTGTTTATTTTAGATACCCTAGTATGTGTGAAGTTGTATTCCGTTGTGATTTCTTCCTGCCTACAAATAAGTTTGGGCATCTTTTATTTATTTGTTTCTTGGCATTTAGGTTTCTCATTCATGAAAATATCTTTTTAAGTTTTTGACATTTTATTTGTTTATTTATTGTTTTGTTTTGTATCTTGTGGCCTGCCTTTTCCTCACGGAGTTGTAGGAGTTCTATCATTATTCTAGATACTTGTCCTTCCTCAGTTATTTAATGGCACGTGCTTTCTCCCCACTTACTAGCTTATATTTTCATTGTATCTTTGGAATAATGGGTTTCAAATGTTCTAAAGTTAAATTTATCATCTTTCATTCATGATTAAACATTTCTTTCTACATCTCAATGCCACAAAGACTTTCTTCTATATTTTTTATAGAAACCTTCAGATACAGGTCTTCCATTAACCTGGAATTGGTTTTCATGTAGAGTGAAGCAGGGAGTCCCATATCTGAAGAGAATCAAAACCATTATCATCCTGCCAGATATTACAATGTAAACACCAATTTCTCACCTCCCAATTCTTTTTATTATTTTTTCTGGGAATTTTAGTCAACTGTATTTTTTGACTTATGATCTCCACTAGACATTAGTTTTAGCATTTTTTTTCTTTCTAGATTTTTACTTAAATTGCAGTAAACTTAAATAGTTAACATACAGTGCTATATTAATTTTAGCTGTAGAATTTAGTGGTTTATCACTTCTACACAACACCCGGTGCTCATCACAAGTTGACTCCAGAATCCCCACCACTTAGTTAACCTATCCCCAACTTACCTCTCTCCAGTAATCATCAATTTGTTCTCTATAGTTGAGTCTATATCTTGATTTTCCACTCTTCCCCTTCCCATGTTCATTTATTTTATTTCTTAAATTCCACATATGAGTGAAATCATATGGTATTTTTTTTTCTCTGACTTATTTTGCTTGCATAATACTCTCTAGTTCCATCTATCTCATTGTAAATGGCAGGATTTCATTCTTTTTATGGGTGAGCAATGTTCCATTTTATACATATACTACTTTATCTGCTTTATCCACTCATTGATCAAGGGACATTTGGGCTCTCTCCATAATTTGACTATTATTGATAATGCTGCTATAAACTTTGGGGTGCATGTATTCCTTTGAATTAGTATTTTTTGTATCCTTTGGGTAAATACCTAGTAACACCATCTACACATGTAATGCAATCCCTATCAAAACACCACTAGCATTTTTCACAGAACTATAACAAACAATCCTAAAATTTATGTGGAAACACAAAAGACCCCAAATACCCAAAGCAATCTTGAAAAAGAAAAGCAAAGCTAGAGACATACAATTCTGGACTTCAAGTTATATTACTAAGTTGTAGTGATCAAGACAATATGCTATTAGCACAAAAATAGATATATAGAGTAATGGAACTGAATAGAAAACCCAAAAGGAACCCACAACTAAAGGTCAATTAATCTTTAGCAAAGCAGGAAAGAATATCCAATGGTGGTGGGGGGGGGTAGACAATATCTTCAACAAATGGTGTTAGGAAAACTGGACAGCAACATGCAAAAGAATGAAACTGGAGAGGCGCCTGCCTTCAGCTCAGGTCATGATCTCAGGGTCCTGGGATGGAGCCCCACATGGGGATCCCTGCTCAGCACAGAGCCTGCTTCCACCCCTGCCACCCCCGCCTGCCTCTCTGCCTGCTTGTGATTTCTGTCAAATAAATAAAATCTTAAAAAAAAAATGAAACTGGACCACTTTCTTACACTTTACACAAAAGTAAATTCAAAATGTATGAAAGATCTAAATGTGGGACAAGAAATCTTTAAAATCCTAGAGAACACAGGTAGTAACCACTTTGACATTAGCTGTTGCAACTTAGTAGATATGCCTCCCAAGTCAAGGAAATCAAAGACAAAAATAAACTACTGGGATTTAATCAGATAAAAGGCTTCTGCACAGTGAAGGAAACCATCAATAAAACTAAAAGGCAGCCTATGGAATTGGAGAAGATACTTGCAAATGATATATCTGATAATGGGTTAGTATCTAAAATGTATAAAGAACTTCTAAAACTCAACAAGTAATCCAGTTAAAAAATGGGCAGAAGAAATGAATAGACATTTTTCCTAAGTATTACTATTTTATATGTTTTATGTTCATTTTCATTTTCCCATACATTTGCCACTTTCTCTTCTTTTATTTCCTTTTGGCTTTTCAGAACTTATGTCTGTGTTCATTTTCTTCTATTGTATTGCATTCTTTAGGATTTCCTTTTGTGAGGATCTGCTAGTAACAAATTCCTTCAATCTGTTTATGGTAAATGTTTGTATCTGACTTCCATTCATGCAGTTTCTTTTCTCTAAGTATTAGAGTCCAGGTTTCACTAACTTTGCTTCAGCATTTTGGAGGTAACCTTTTGTCTTCTAATTCTTGTAGTTGCTATTGAGAAGTTATTCAGACAGTCCTTCTCAAGTTGGTCTTATTCCTCTTTCTGTTGTCAATATATTCTCTTTGTCTTTGTGTTATTTTGCTTTACCAGGTCAAGAACAGGTAGCTTGGTACAGATTTATTTTTTATTGCATTTGGGTTTTGTTGTCTTTCAACACATTTGGAAAATTCTCAGCTGGTCTTTCTGCAAATGTTGCCTTTTCTCTTTCTCATCTACATTTGGAGATCCAGTGAAATGTCTATTAGTTGCAGTCTTGGAATTTTTATATCTTACCCTCTTGTCTGTGTTTTTACCTTTTGCTTTTTCTATGATAGAGTGTGTATGATTTCTTATTATCTCCCTTCTGGTTTACTAAATCTCACCCGCTAGGACTAATCTGTTGCTATTTACATCATTTTTTAAAACCTGCATATTTCTTTTTTTTATCATTTCTAGTTTTATTTATTTGAACAAGCTCTGTAATTTAGTTAATAGTATTGTATAAAATTTAATTTTCTAATTTTGATCACTGTACTTTAGGCATACAAGATGATAACACAAGGAAAATAAAGGCTTCATGGGAACTCTCTGTATTTTTTCCTGTGGATTTTCTGTGAGTCTAAAATTAGTTCCAAATATTAGTCCCACAGGTTTTTTTTTGTTGTTTTTTTAAGCTATATATCAAATCAAATAGTAATTTGGCAAATGTGATTAATAGTCTTTTAAAAATGATAAAAATGTACTGACCCAAAGAAGACAGTGGGTCCTCATTAGAAGTGTGAAATTCTTATTAATAATTCAATTCCATATGCAGAAACCATGCCCGTAATAGGAGGTGGGGACGCACACCAGTTCTAGCTTTCAAAAAAATTTTATAAAGAGAAAGCAAATAACTAAGACCAGAAATTCCTTTTTTTAAAGGCTTTTCCTAGGAAATAGATAACCTGGAAGTTGTAGCACCTACACTGTCTTTTTTTCTTCCATTGTTTTCTTCTAATTCTCTTTCTGTCCTTCTTGTTATTAAACTGTTAAGTATTATTAAATTGATATTACATTAAGTAACATTTTTCTTCTAGTGGAAGGTATGCTCAAAGGCTTTCAGTATAAAAAATATTCTCTTGCAAATATGCCAAAGGAAGCATGATTAAATTTCCCCCTGAACCACTACAAAGCTGGGAAGTTGGCCCCTTCCTTTTGTAATATACTGCTGTCCATCCTTCTCTCATTTCATTTTCTGTGCTGTTATTTCTTTGAATTGGTAGCTCTGCCTGAATTTGGAACAAAGTAGAGAATAGAATAGTTCTTGACTGGTCTCAAAGACCAATACCAATTTAATTGAAGCATTTTTGACCTGTCTTTCGGATAATTCAGCCTATGAATCTTAAATTCAGTTACCAACCATTCTCCTTCCTTTATCTCCCTATTCTGTTTGGAGGCTTTTAATTAGTGTTAGCCCTTACCTTCCTTGGGCAAGACTCAGGTTGCTTTCAGGTACACATTTGCATGTGCATTGGAAGAATGTGAGAAGATAAGCAGAATCCTAGAGTAGGAGATTATCATCTGATTTAGGAACATGAGTACAGAGTCTGTGCACAGGCATGTACACACCACACACACACACACACACACACATACACACACACACACACGGGACCAGAGAGCACAGTGGCTTCAGCATGGCCAAATTCCTTTACAGAAGCCCCATTCCAGGCTTCAAATGACAGTTGTGGCTCTATTACACATTTGGAAATCTGGGTCTCTATTTATCTCATAGGAATGCCCCACCTGCTCTGCATACACTAAGGAGCCTGGCAAAGTTGGCCTTTCCAACCTTCTTGCCAGCTCTGTAAGCCCTCTGAGAGAGAACCATCTCATTTCTCTTAATCAGGAGTAATGACTTTCAAAAGAGCCTGATGGCACCAACTGATGAACTAAGTCAAGAGGGAGAAACTAATCATGAAGGATGTGCCTTGTGCCTGTGTGTGTTATTTATAGAAACCTAAACAGACAAGGAGAATACATTAACATTATTAAGCTAAATCTACCCTGTTATTCTGTTCTTGTTCGTGGCAAATTCTCCCTTAACTGTTTTCTATAGTATTTGATAAAAACCTATGCTGTATTTATCTTAGTTAAAATTGTGCTCTGAAAAAGAGTGTTTTCTCACCTTTTTTAAAAAAGATGTTGATCATCTCTAAAAAGATGTTGATCTAGATTTCCACAGCAAGTCATAAGAGGAGGTAAAAAGCTTAATGCAAACAATTGAACCTGGGGGACAGAGTCAGAAAAAGAGAAAGGTGCTGCCTTTTCCTAAGTAAAAGAATTTTGTTACTTTCAAAACAGTTCACCTTGCAAAAGACTGTTATAATAATACAATCAATTTAAAACAATCATAGGTAAAGAAACATGCAGAATAAGAAATAAAAACTAAAAACATAAAGTCAGTTACTAAAAAACACATGGAGAGTAAGTCTAAAACCTCTATCAGTGGAACATAGGCCTAACTCCTAATCTAAACCCTGGGTTCTATTCTCATGTTGAGTAACAGAAAATTACTTTATCTCTCAGTTCTCATTCTCAAATCATAAGATCTATGGCACAAAAAGTTCCCAGTATAACCAAATATCCAGCCTATGTTTAAATTTCCATAATTGTATAATTAATTAATTAGATCCGTTTGTTTGCCTGAATTAGGACATGCATTGTAATTGGTTGATATGTTTCCAATATCTTTTTTAATCTACAGTTTCCTCCATATTTTTATTCTTGTTTCTTTCAATGTATATTGAAGAAAATAGCTTGATGTCCTACGAATGTACTATAGTCAGGATTTCACTGATTGTATCACTGTGGTATCATGTGACACCTTACCTGTAAATTGAGGCTCAAGTTAGAATTTTCACTAGAATTAGATTTGGGCTTTAAAAAAAACTGCTTTATTGATGGTATAATGTATTTTCTTAGGAGTTTTAACAGCCTTTTTGCTAGGATTCCTTATGAATTATAGATTTCTAGTGTGGCTACTCTAATTCTATCATTCTCTCTTCATTTATTAGCTGGATCACTTCTGATGGATATGCTACCCCAAAATATGGTACTTTGGTGTATTAAATATGGTACCTTGGCATATTTGAGTTAAAAAAAAAATTCTTCCCTGAAATAGGTCAGAAAATCCTCATGTGAGATGTGCCTTCTCTATACCCAGAGGAAAGAAGAACCCTTTTATCTCTGAAGAAAAAAAGGATTCCCAGAAAAATCCTAATAAACAGACCTTGCTGAAGTTTTCCCCAGTTTCTTACCTTTATCTCACATAACCTATCATATTTCTACAAGAACTGTCCATTCTCATCCAACCTAGTGTTAATATACTTAGAGCTACCTGATTCTTTTGGTCTTCATTTCCTTATGAAGGCTCCTCTGTCACATAAAACTTATACTAAATAAATGTATATACTTTTTTCCTGTTAATCTGTCTTTGTCAGTCTGAAAACAGACACAGCCAGAGATCCCAAAAGGGTCAAGGAAAATTTTTCCTCCTTTATACCTCCAAAGGGAGAACATTCCCTCATTAACTATTTGGTAACCTAGAGGTATAGTTCATAAAGAAGAGGCAGAATGAAGGTTGATTTTTTTTTCCCTCTATGAATTTTTCATGTAATGTTTCCTAGCAACTTCTAAAATTGGCCAATGTTTATTTTATGTTTGAAATATCATTATGAATTTACGAGTTTAAAAATATTTGGTTTGTGTTTCAATCCACTGCAGTCATATTCCATATTGCCCATCTTTGTCAAGGGGAAGCCTCTTCATTGTGACTCTGAGACCTTTAGAGAGTCTTTGAGAGCTTTCTTGCTTCCTACTATGAAAATATATTCTGAACCTACTTGCATATTTCATGCCAAAGAATTGGGGTCCTCTGGAGTTTGATCACTGTTGTAGTGGCTAGAGCTAAGGAATATGTATATATGAATATCTGTGTATGTATACATAGAAATATTAAAGAGATTCATAATGATATAGCCAATTATGAATCAGGGCTAAAGAGATTTTCTTAACCACATAGATGCATCTCCTATTTTGTGTTTATTGTTTCAGTATGTAGATTTGGGGAATGAGTGTGTGTGTGTGTGTGTGTGTGTGTGTGTGTGTGTCTACATATGTATCTATATGCATTAAAGTTATTCATAGTGATACTTTAAATTCAAATTCAGAACCACAGAATTTTTATTTAACCTCATAGATACTCAATTTTCTTTTCCATGGTAGCAATCCTTATTTACAACAAAACAACCTCATTATTTTTTTTCAATACATGCATTATAGTCTCAGAATAATAACCCCATTCTGAATCTAGTAATTGATTAACAAAAACAATTTATTTGCAGTTTTATTTCCCTTTGGTTTAAAGGGGTCCATAATATGCCACTGTGCCACAAACATTAATTTTGAGCTGAAGGCATTGTTAAGTTTTTTTCCTGAACTCTCCTGTCTGCCTAAAAGTGGAGTTTCCCAGAAGAACTCAATTGTTTTAAATTATTCCTTGCAGGGCCGGCTTAGTGGTCACATATTCTTTCAGTCTCTACTGGTCTTGGAAGCTCCTTATCTCTCCATCAGATCTAAAAGACAGCCTTACTGGATAAAGTTTTTTTGGCTGCGTATTCTTCTCATTTAGTACCCTGAATATGTCTTGTCAGCCCTTTCTGGCTTGCCAGGTCTCTTTGGACAGGTCTGACATTATTCTGATGTTCTTCCCTCTGTTTGTAAAGAATCTCTTCTTCCTAACTGCCCTTAACATGGTTTCCCCAGTTCTGAGATTTACAGGTTTTACTATTACATGCTGGGATATTGTTCTGTTCTCCTTGATCTTGGGAAGGGTCTTCTCTCTGCCTGTTGGATGCAAATGCTTGTCTTATTCCCCACATTGGGGAAGTTACCAGCTGTGATTTGCTCAAATATATCCTCTAGTCCTTATTCTCTCCACCCTCTCAGGGATCCCAATAATTCTGACATTGGAACATTTCATGGTGTCATTTATTTCTCTAATTCTGTTTTCATGGATTTTAAGGTGCTTGTTCTAGGCCTTCTACTGTTCTTTCCTTTTTATCAGTTTGTCTTCTAGATCACTAATTCTTTCTTCTGCCTCATATACCTTACTTGTTAGTATCTAATTTACACTGCATCTCATTTATAGCATTTTAAAATTTGCCCTGATCAGCTCTCATTTCTACCCTTAGAGATTCTATTTGCCATTAATGGTTTTCTCCAGCCTAGGTATTGTCCTCATAACTGTTACCCTGAAGTATATTTCTGACATCTTGTTTAGATCCATATCCATTAGGTCTCCAGGAGAGGCCATTGTCTCTGGGTCTTTTCTTTGTTGGGAATTCCTCCTCCTAGTCATTCTATTGAGTAGTGGTTGAGGGGATAGACAGTCAAAAACATCAACCACAATCCAAGGAAAGTGCACCCTGGAAAGGTTTGGAGCAATTGGAAGTCACCACCAAAAACAAACAAACAAACAAATAAACAAACAAAAACAGCCAAAATGAAACCCAAGAATAAGATTTACAAAGTATAAAAACAAAAACAAACAGCAAAAACAACAAAAATTCTACCAAAAAAAAAAAAAAAAAAGCGAGGGGCATGGTGGATTGACGGTGGTTAAGGGATGGTTGCTATAATCCCTCAAATGCAAGCAAGGTAGGGTGTTTCAGTTATTCTTGGGTGTATTTTGTTCTCTTTGTTTAGAGACACTACTTCTTAGAGATACAGGGATATTATAACTTGTATACATACAAAGGTAGTATTGAATACGGAAAAAGGGACTATATTGAAACTTTTATCTATCAAATTATCTACCTATCATCTATATATATAAAGAAAAAGGAAAAAGTGCATATGTGAAAAAGTTCAAGTTAAAAAGTTACTATGGAAGATGTTATATTAAACATCTAGTTTAAATGATAAATAGGTTCAAAAACAAAAAAAGAAGAAACATGAGAAAGAATTTTTTTAATTTTTTATTTTTTATAAACATATATTTTTATCCCCAGGGGCACAGGTCTGTAAATCACCAGTTTACACACTTCACAGCACTCACCAAAACACATACCCTCCCCAATGTCCATAATCCCACCCCATTCTCCCAACCCCCTCCCCCCAGCAACCCTCAGTTTGTTTTGTGAGATTAAGAGTCACTTATGGTTTGTCTCCCTCCCAATCCCATCTTGTTTCATTGATTCTTCTCCTACCCACTTAAGCCTCCATGTTGCATCACCACTTCCTCATATCAGGGAGATCATATGATAGTTGTCTTTCTCTGCTTGACTTATTTCGCTAAGCATGATACGCTCTCGTTCCATCCATGTTGTTGCAAATGGCAAGATTTCATTTCTTTTGATGGCTGCATAGTATTCCATTGTGTATATATACCACCTCTTCTTGATCCATTCATCTGTTGATGGACATCTAGGTTCTTTCCATAGTTTGGCTATTGTGGACATTGCTGCTATAAACATTACGGTGCACGTGCACCTTTGGATCATTACGTTTGTATCATTAGGGTAAATACCCAGTAGTGCAATTGCTGGGTCATAGGGCTGTTCTATTTTCAACAGTTTGAGGAACCTCCATGCTGTTTTCCAGAGTGGTCGCACCAGCTTGAATTCCCACCAAAAGTGTAGGAGGGTTCCCCTTTCTCCGCATCCTCGCCAGCATCTGTCATTTCCGGACTTGTTGATTTTAGCCATTCTGACTGGTGTGAGGTGATACCTCATTGTGGCTTTGATTTGTATTTCCCTGATGCCGAGTGATATGGAGACTTTTTCATGTGTCTGTTGGCCATCTGGATGTCTTCTTTGCAGAAATGTCTGTTCATGTCCTCTGCCCATTTCTTGATTGGATTATTTGTTCTTTGGGTGTTGAGTTTGCTAAGTTCTTTATAGATTCTGGACACTAGTCCTTTATCTGATATGTCGTTTGCAAATATCTTCTCCCATTCTGTCAGTTGTCTTTTGGTTTTGTTCACTGTTTCCTTTGCTGTGCAAAAGCTTTTGATCTTGATGAAATCCCAATAGTTCATTTTTGCCCTTGCTTCCCTTACCTTTGGCGATGTTCCTAGGAAGATGTTGCTGCGGCTGAGGTCGAAGAGGTTGCTGCCTGTGTTCTCCTCAAGGATTTTGATGGATTCCTTTTGCACATTGAGGTCGTTCATCCATTTTGAGTCTATTTCAGTGTGTGGTGTAAGGAAATGGTCCAACTTCATTTTTCTGCACGTGGCTGTCCAATTTTCCCAGCACCATTTATGGAAGAGGCTGTCTTTTTTCCACTGGACATTCTTTCCTGCTTTGTTGAAGATTAGTTGACCATAGAGTTAAGGGTCTATATCTGGGCTCTCTATTCTGTTTCATTGATCTATGGGTCTGTTTTTGTGCCAGTACCATGCTGTCTTGATGATGACAGCTTTGTAATAGAGCTTGAAGTCTGGGATTGTGATGCTTGAGGTCCGGAACTGTGATGCCACCAACTTTGGCTTTCTTTTTCAATATCCCTTTGGCTATTCAAGGTCTTTTCTGGCTCCATATAAATTTTAGAATTATTTGTTCCATTTCTTTGAAAAAGATGGATGGTACATTGATAGGAATTGCATTAAATGTGGAGATTGTTTTAGGTAGCATAGACATTTTCACAATATTTATTCTTCCAATCCAGGAGCATGGAACATTTTTCCATTTCTTTGTGTCTTCCTCAATTTCTTTCATGAGTACTTTATAGTTTTCTGAGTATAGATTCTGTGCCTCTTTGGTTAGGTTTTTTCCTAGGTATCTTATGGTTTGGCGTGCAATTGTAAATGGGATTGACTCCTTAATTTCTCTTTCTTCTGTCTTGTTCTTGGTGTAGAGAAATGCAACTGATTCCTGTACATTGATTTTATATCCTGACACTTTACTGAATTCCTGTATAAGTTCTAGCAGTTTTGGAGTGGAGTCTTTTGGGTTTTCCACATATAGTATCATATCATCTGCAAAGAGTGATAATTTGACTTCTTCTTTGCTGATTTGGATGCTTTTAATTTCCTTTTGTTGTCTGATTGCTGAGGCTAGGACCTCTAGTACTATGCTGAATAGAAGTGGTGATGATGGACATCCCTGCTGTGTTCCTGACGTTAGCGGAAAAGCTTTCAGTTTTTCCCCATTGAGAATGATATTTGCAGTGGGTTTCTCATAGATGGCTTTGATGATATTGAGGTATGTGCACTCTATCCCTACACTTTGAGGATTTTTTATCAGGAAGGGATGCTGTACTTTGTCAAACACTTTTCAGCATCTATTGAGAGTATCATATGGTTTTTGTTCTTTCTTTTATTGATGTGTTGTATCACATTGACTGATTCGCAGATGTTGAACCAACCTTGCAGCCCTGGAATAAATCCCACTTGGTCGTAGTGAATAATCCTTTTAATGTACTGTTGAATCCTATTGGCTAGTATTTTGGTGAGAATTTTTGCGTCTGTGTTCATCAAGTATATTGATCTATAGCTCTCTTTTTTGATGGGATCCTTGTCTGGTTTTGGGATCAAGGTGATGCTGGCCTCATAAAATGAGTTTGGAAGTTTCCTTCCATTTCTATGTTTTGGAACAGTTTCAGGAGAGTAGGAATTAGTTCTTCTTTAAATGCTTGGTAGAATTCCCCCGGGAAGCCATCTGGCCCTGGGCTTTTGTTTGTTTCGAGATTTTTAATGACTGTTTCAATCTCCTTACGGTTATGGGTCTGTTCAGTCTTCTATTTCTTCCTTGTTCAGTTGTGGTAGTTTATATGTTTCTAGGAATGCATCCATTTCTTCCAGATTGTCAAATTTGTTGGTGTAGAGTTACTCATAGTATGTTCTTATTATAGTTTGTATTTATTGGTGTGATTTGTGATCTCACCTCTTTCATTCATGATTTTATTTATTTGGGTCCATTCTCTTTTCTTTTTGATAATTCGGGCCAGGGGTTTATCAATTTTATTAATTCTTTCAAAGAACCAGCTCCTAGTTTCGTTGATTTGTTCTATTGTTTTTTTGGTTTCTATTTCATTGATTTCTGCTCTGATCTTTATGATTTCTCTTCTTCTGCTGGGCTTAGGATTTCTTTCTTGTTCTTTATCCAGCTCCTTTAGGTGTAGGGTTAGGTTGTGTACCTGACACCTTTCTTGATTCTTGAGAAAGGCTTGCACCGCTATATATTTTCCTCTCAGGACTGCCTTTGTTGTGTTCCACGGATTTTGACCCTTGTATTTTCATTATCATTTTTTTCTATGATATTTTTCAATTCTTCCTTAATTTCCCGATTGCCCCATTCATTCTTTAGAAGGATGCTGTTTAGTCCCCATGTATTTGGGTTTTTCCAAACTTCCTTTTGTGGTTGAGTTCTAGCTTTAGAGAATTGGGGTCTGAAAATATGCAGGGAATGATCCCAATCTTTTGATACTGGTTGAGTCCTGATTTAGGACCTAGGATATGATCTATTCTGGAGAATGTTCCATGTCCACTAGAGAAGAATGTGTATTCTGTTGCTTTAGGATGAAATGTTCTGAATATATCTGTGATGTCCATCTGGTCCAGTGTGTCATTTAAGGCCTTTATTTCCTTGCTGATCTTTTGCTTGGATGATCTGTCCATTTCAGTGAGGGGAGTGTTAAAGTCCCCTACTATTATTGTATTATTGTTGATGTGTTTCTTTGATGTTGTTATTAATTGGTTTATATAGTTGGCTGCTCCCACGTTGGGAGCATAGATATTTAAAATTGTTAGATCTTCTTCTTGGACAGACCCTTTGAGTTTGGTATAGTGTCCTTCCTCATCTCTTATTATAGTCTTTGGCCTAAAAAATAATTGATCTGATATAAGGTTTGCCATTCCTGTTTTCTTCTGATGTCCATTAGCATGGTAAAATCTTTTCCACCCCCTCACTTTAAATCTGGAGGTGTCTTCGGGCTTAAAATGAGTTTCTTGAAGTCATCATATAGATGGGTTTTTTTTTATCCATTCTGATACCCTGTGTCTTTTGACAGGGGCATTTAGCCCATTAACATTCAGGGTAACTATTGCGAGATATGAATTTCGTGCCATTGTATTGCCTGTAAGGTGACTGTTACTGTATATGGTCTCTGTTCCTTTCTGATCTACCACTTGTAGGCTCTCTCTTTGCTTAGAGGACCCCTTTCAAGATTTCCTGTAGAGCTGGTTTGGTGTTTGCAAATTCTTTCAGTTTTTGTTTGTCCTGGAAGCTTTTAATCTCTCCTTCTATTTTCAATGATAGCCTAGCTGGATATAGTATTCTTGGCTGCATGTTTTTCTCATTTAGTGCTTTGAAAATATCATGCCAGCTCTTTCTGGCCTGCCAGGTCTCTGTGGATAAGTCAGCTGCCAATCTAATATTTTTACCATTGTATGTTACAGACTTCTTTTCCCAGGTTGCTTTCAGGATTTTCTCTTTGTCACTGAGACTTGTAAATTTTACTATTAGGTGATGGGGTATGGGCCTATTCTTATTGAATTTGAGGGGCGTTCTCTGAGCCTCCTGAATTTTGATGCTCGTTCCCTTTGCCATATTGGGGAAATTCTCCCCAATAATTCTCTCCAGTATACCTTCTGCTCCCCTTTCTCTTTCTTCTTCTTCTGGAATCCCAATTATTCTAATGTTGTTTCGTCTTATGGTGTCACTTTTCTCTCGAATTCTCCCCTCATGGTCCAGTAGCCATTTGACCCTCTTTTGCTCAGCTTCTTTATTCACTGTCATTTGGTCTTCTATATCACTAATTCTTTCTTCTGCCTCATGTATCCTAGCAGGGAGAGCCTCCATTTTTGATTGCACCTCATTAATAGCTTTTTTATTTCAACTTGGTTAGATTTTAGTTCTTTTATTTCTCCAGAAAGGGCTTTTATATCTCCAGAGAGGGTTTCTCTAATATCTTCCATGCCTTTTTCGAGCCCGGCTAGAACCTTGAGAATTGCCATTCTGAACTCTAGATCTGACATATTACCAATGTCTTTTTTGATTAGGTCTCTAGCCTTCGGTACTGCCTCTTGTTCTTTTTTTGTGGTGAATTTTTCCATCTTGTCATTTTGTTCAGATAAGAGTATATGAAGGATCAAGTAAAATACTAAGAGGGTGGCAACAACCCCAGGAAAATATGCTTTAACCAAATCAGAAAAGATCCCAAATCTTGAGAGGGGATAAAGCAGATAAAATAGGTTTGAAAAGGAAGAAAGAAAAAAAAAAAAAGAAAGGAATTATAAAAAAAGAAAACGAATAAAGAAAAATATAAAAAAGAAAAAATATATATATATTAGATAAACTAGTTAAAAAACGTTAAAAAAGAAAAGCTTAAAAGTTAAAAAAAATTTTACCTGAAGGCGAGAAAAAAACAAAAAATGAAAAGGAAAAAATTAAATTAACTGCAAGACTAAAACAATTCACAGGGAGAAAGCCATGAGTTCCGTGCTTTGCTTTCTCCTCCTCTGGAATTCTGCTGCTCTCCTTGGTATTGAAACCGCACTCCTTGGTAGGTGAACTTGGTCTCGGCTGGATTTCTTGTTGATCTTCTGGGGGAGGGGCCTGGTGTAGTGATTCTCAAGTGTCTTTGCCCCAGGCGGAATTGCACCGCCCTTACCAGGGGCCAGGGTGAGTAATCCGATCTGGTTTGCTTTCTGGAGCCTTTGTTCCCTGAGCACTTTCCATAGATTTCCGGAGGACTGGAATACAAATGGCGGCCTCCTGGTCTCCAGCCGGAGGAGCCGAGAGTCCAGGGCCCCACTCCTCAGTGCGGCCTCAGAAAACAGCGCCCAGTGACTCCCGTCTGCCTGACCTACGGCCGCGCTCCGAGCTCACTGAGCCTGCGACCGGTTCAAGGTAACACTGAGCTGTGAGCTTACTGTCAGCTCTGTCTCTCTAGCCGGCTTTCCCGTTCCAATAACGGCAAGCTCTCCGACACTCAGACACCCCCGATCCTTCTGTGACCCTGCGGGACCTGAGGCCACCCTGACCCCGTGTTGGCTTCGCCCCGGTTTAGCCTCTGGAGCAATGTCCCTCAGTGGAACAGACTTTTAAAAGTCCTGATTTTGTGCTCCGTTGCTCTGCAACTTGCCGGGAGCTGGCCCCTCCCCCCGGCGTCACTTTGGATTCACTTCTCCGCTGGTCCTACCTTTCAGAAAGTGGTTGTTTTTCTGTTTCCAGAATTGCTGTTCTTCTTCTCTTCGATCTGCCAATGGATTTTCAGGTGTTTGCAATCTTTAGATAAGCTATCTAGCTGATCTCCTGCTAGCTGAAGTAGTCTCAGCCTGCTACTTCGCCATCTTGACTCCTCTCTCTCCATGAGAAAGAATTTTAAAAAGAGAGAGAGAAAAGTTGTATCTAAGAAATACACAGGCCATGAGGCAACACCAGGAGCTTAATATACTATATTCCCCTGGTGTGGGGGTTTTACAGTTTTATGGGGACCCTGTGGTTGTTGCCCTCTTGTTTTTCCAGCTTGTTTACTGGGCGAGGGACCTGATACATTGTTTTTCAGGCAACCGTGCTTTGGCAAAATTGCCCTGCCCCTAAGAAGGGGCTGGGATCTGTGGAAACAGGTTTTTTGGTCTTTTATTCTCTGGTGGCTTTTTGTGCCTTTTTGGAGGGTCAGAATATAGGAAAATGCCCATACCCAGACTTCCACCCCAGAGGAGAGAAGCCACAGTCTGCTCCTCTCTGAATTCTCCAGAACACAGTTTCTCTCTCTGTGAGCGGGGCTGAAAACTGCAGCCTCCCATAGGCAGTGCATGCCCCCAGTGATATCCTCTCAGAGGTCGAACCAGGCTCCTGCTTGTCTCTGCTCCCTTTGCCTCCAAAACGGCAAGTGATCCCAGTCTTGGTGGGCCTGGACCCTGGTGCTACTGGTGGGTGGAAGTGGCTGGCCCCCAGGTCTTCAGGCACAGGTCTAAGCTGGGTCCTCTCTGGAGTGGGTGTGGGCATGAACAGTGGTGGTGGTGGCAGTGGCCTAAACAGATATTATCATAAACTATCATGTATACTATCTATTCTTCTAAAGACCACTTCTGTATCTTAAAACATATTTGTTTTCTCATACATGAGCTTTTTTCTCTTACTCCTTCCTTTCTTAAGAAGTTGTTCATTTCTGATAGATATCCTTCTTCACTTTCCCTTGCCCTAGTAAGATAGTATATAAGCCCAAATTCTATATTTTTGTGAATGCTCATATGTATTTGATTAATTTTTGTCTTCTATCTTATCAATCTATCTTCTGTAAGTTTAATTCACTGGTTCGTAACTCTCCTCCCTAAGAAAATAAGGGAAAAATTTTCCTCCTTGACAGCATACATTCTATAGCTCATTAAAATATTCAGGCAAATTATGCTTTAAAGTTTCTCTTTGTGGTTATTCCACCAACTAAAACTTTAAGATTGTTTCAGTTTCCTCTTAATATATAAAGATTTATTTTTTACTTAATTTTGCTTATAATTATGTAAACATTTTGCTTTCTTCCAAAGTTTAAACAAAGACTTATATGCAAACAAATTTTGCTTCTATGCCTATCCCATTAAACCCATTTCTCCCCCATAGAAAGCCTTAACCTTTTTTCAGTTTTATGTTTTATTGTTTTACATTTTATACAGGAAAATATACATGCATACTTATATTCTTTTTCTCAAATAATCAATAACAAAATACACAATTTTCTCCATCTTTATGCTATCAAATTATGTCATAGAATTCCTACTATATTATAGAGAGAATAATTAAGAGGAAGACTTTCCTTTATCTAACCTGCTCCTGTGCTTTGGAGACCACAAGTTAACTGATTAGTGGACAGTTCAGAGGAGAAAAAAACAAAGTTGCTTTAAGGGTAAACCTAAGATTACCAAACTTAACAAAAGGGAAAATGGTGATTTAGGGTTTCAATCGGAAGATATGGAAGGTCTACTGGGCTGTTTGATGTAAAAGGAAATGGGCAGTCTATCTCCATGGCAGTGGAATTCACAGGAAACTCCCTCAGGTGGAGGTTGATGGCGGCTGTTTGGACGTTCTGCTTTTCTCAGATAAAGAAAGTTCACATAAGATTTCTTTCTGCATCTTCTTTAGCTCAACTATTTTCACTTTAAAATAATCCAGTTATATTTGCAACGAGGTGGATGGAACTAGAGGGTATCATGCTTAGTGAAATAAGTCAATCGGAGAAAGACAACTATCATATGATCTCCCTGATTTGAGGAAGTAGAGATGCATTAGGAGAAGAATCAATGAAACAAGATGGGTTTGGGAGGGAGACAAACCATAAGTGACTCTTAATCTCACAAAACAAACTGAGGGTTGCTGGGGGGAGGGAGTTGGGAGAGGGGGGTGGGGTTATGGACATTGGGGAGGGTATGTGCTATGGTGAGTGCTGTGAAGTGTGTAAACCTGGTGATTCACAGACCTGTACCCCTTGGGGATAAAAATACATTATATGTTTATAAAAAATAAAAAATAAAAAAAAAATAATCCAGTTACTAATTCAAAAGGTCTGAGTAGGTCCTGTTGGGGAGTAAACTTTTTTATCTATGCTTCAAGATTCTTCTGGCTGGTCTAAAAATTAAATGGATATGAGACAGATTGAAAAAATAAAATCAAACAAAAGTTTAATAACATGTATTCCTCCTGTGTACATGGAAAAGATCCAGGAAAACTGAGTTACTCCCTGAAATGGCCAAAACCACCGCCTTAAATACCATCTTCAGCTAAAAACAAAAGCTGCTGGGGGCAGAGAGGTCAGTAATGGGAGGTGCCAGGAAAAGCACAGTAAGCAAGAGTAAGGTTGCTATGCAGTTTTAAGTCCATGCCTTTTCCACTGATAACAGTTTCTAGAGATTTAGAGTCATCCCACTCTTACTGGTAATGAGAAAGACATCCTTACAAATAGAAATTTCCCTTATAAATGTAAATGTCTCTTACAAAAGAGTAACTTCTTTCCAGAGCTTCTCCTGTGTTTGCAGTTTCTTAAATATAATCAGGCTAAAATAATTATTATGCCAAAGTGACATACTTTGGGGTAGCAAATTTTGCTTTCCTGCAGTCTTGACAAGAGTTTTTCTCCATTCTATTTCATAAATGCTTAGTATTTCACAGTATAGATGTAACATAGTTATTCAACTTATTCTCCAATGATAGAGATTTAGATAGTCTCTACCTTATATTACAAACAGTAATACAAAGAATAACCTTGTGCATAAAACTTCTTGCATTTTTTCCAAATATACATCTGGTTTAGATTCCTTAAAGTGATATCTGGTTTATCATAAGCTAAATTCATATGCAATTTTGCTAGATATTGTCAAATATCCTTCACAATCATTATACCATCTTGCTTTATCATCAGCAATCCACAAATGTGTATATTTTTCCTTTTTCTTGCCAAGAGAGTGCATTGTCAAACTTTTGGATTCTTCTAACCTGATAGGTATTCCAGGGAAGTTTTAATTTGTGTTTGTTTTATTGACAGTGAGGTTGAATATCTTTTCATAGGGTTAAGAATGTGTGGTTCTTTGTGTGTATGGGTTGTCTTTTCATGATTCTACCCTGTCTTTCTGCAAGGTCATAAATATTTTCATCTTTACTCTATGAAGCTCTACTTTTAAATTTCTTGGCTACCTGGTTTAACAAATTTATGTTTAACAATTTTATATTTAAATTTTAGATTAAAAATTAATCACAAAGCAACAATTTTTCTGTAATATAATGGCAAAGATTCTCTTTTTGACCAAACTCTACTGATGACCCTGAACTTCTCAAGTAGGCCCACTTCTGTGTTCCTTTCTGCATTGTCCCAGTCTTAGTAAGAACCTTGATAAGTCAGTTTCCCCACCATTCGTATCTGACCACCCTCAACATCTGGGGGGTTCTAATAGGGCTCTCAACCTCTGCTACCACCCAGATGATGTCTGATTACCCTGACTTGCCTTCAGCAAGAATCCTGTTAGGTAGGTTGAAATAAACTCTCCTTACCTTTTAGTAATATTTAATGTTTGCATTTAGTAATTTTCTATCCATTGCCCTCCAGCTTGCTACTTAGCTATAAGTCTCCACTACCCGTGTTTTTTCAAAGCTGAGTTCAAGCTCTCCCTCACTGTAAGACCTCCTTTCACTGGTACCTACCCCTATCATCATGACCCATCTTGCATGAAGTTTGCCTTCCCATCAAATAGTTTTTGCAGTTTGTTATTTATATTTCCTAATCAATCACTTTTGATGTTCTCTGGCATGTAAAATTTTAATATTAATTTAATGAAATTTATCAATATTTCACCTAATGCTTCTGAATTTTGAATCATAAAGTTATATAGAAACTTAAGTCTAGTATTTGAGTGATTTATTTTTTTCAATATTTAAATTTCTGATTAAATTAGAGTTTGTCTGATCTATGATGTGAGGAATCAGTTCCACTTTGTTTTTCAGTTATCCTAACAACACTTATAAAAAATTCATCATTGCACCCCCAGATTGAGAACACTGCCTTTAATCTGTACAAAATTTCTCTACTCCATATGATCTGTGTCTGCATATTCTATTCTGTTCTTTGTACTCCATTCATGAGTCAGTGTTAAACTATTTTATATATAGAAATTGTTTAAATTATTTTAAAATCTGATAAGATAATATCTCATTCCCCTTATCTTTTTTTTTTTCAGGATTTTTCTGGCTCTTCTTGCTGACTTTTTTTTTTAACTGAATTTTAATATCAAGCTTCTTAGCTTCAGAAAAGAAAACAAAAATCTAATAATATTCTATTGCTATTTAATTATATTTCTAAATTCAGATATAGAGAAATGATATATTATGGCATTGAATTTTTTTATTTGAGTATTTTTTTATCATATATTCAAATTTAATTTTATATTGTACATAAGTATTTTATAGTTTTCATTATGTTTTGCTATGTAAATTTTTTTATTAAATTTATACTTTGGCAATTTTTCTATCATTAATTGCCTCTTCTATTCTATTTTATACTCTATGTGATTTTTGTTTGCTTTCATATATTTGGGAAATTTATTGTATGTTCATTTAAAATGTTTTATTTTAAATTATCCTTATTTTTATTATTTATTTTGTTTTTATTTTTTTAATGAATTCTTTAAGGCTTCTACATATATAATCATATCATCTGCAAAAAGAAATATTTTTATCTTATGCTTTCTAATTTCTATGACTTTAACACATCTTCTCATCTTAACAGGAAACATTTAGTTTTTTGATAAGATAGTTTTTTGATATATGATTATATAATATATAATCATAAATGTATGACTATGTTAATACAGTATTCAATATTCCTATTTTGTGTGAGTATGCTTGACATAAATGAGTGTGGAATTTTTATAAATAATATGCTGCATTTTTGGAGTTGATTATATAAATTTTCTCCTGTACTATTAGTATGGCTATTAAAAACAACTCTTCATTCCTAGAATAAACTCCACTGAGCCCTGTGCATTATTTTTAATGTGTTGTTAAATTAAGTGTCTTACATTTTATTTAAGATTGCTGCATTGAAAGCATCTATGTTTTTTGCTGTTTGTTCCAGAGGTTGAGTTTAGTGAATCATCAGTTGCATTTAACATTCAGTGCCCATTTTATCAAGTGCACTCCTTAATGACCATCACTCAGTTACCTCCTTTTGTACCCACTTCAAAAGGATACAGTGATTCAAAAAGGTACCTGCACCCCAAGGTTTATAGCAGCAATGTCCACAATAGCCAAGGTTTCTGCATTGAAATTTAAGAATTAGATTGGACTGTAGTTAAATATTTTGGTGCCTAATTTAATTAAATTTATATTGCCTTTATAAAATAAGTTTGCAAGTATTCCTTCTACTACTATATTTTGGAATAGTTTGAAAAACAATATGATTGCTTGATTTTTAAATAACTATTAGAATTCCATTGTGAATCTATTTAGATTTGAAATAGAATTGAAATTCCAGGACAGAAATTCATGCATCTTTGGACAACTGATTTTTGACAAGGGTGTCAGGAAAATGTAGTGAGGTAAAAATACTGTTTTCAACAAATGGTGCTGGTATGGCCAGATGTCACACAAATATGGATGAAGTTGGATCCTTTCCTCACATCATATACCAGTATTAACTATAAATGAAGTAAATACCAAAATGTAATAACCCAATGAATAAAATTTTGAGAAAACAGAATGGAGAAAAACATCTGAAAATTATATATCTGATAAAGGATGTTTATCTAGCATATATAAAGAACACTTACAACTCAATAAAAGATAACCCAATTATATAATGAGCATAGGATCTAAGTTGATATTTTTCTGAAGAAGATACACAAATGGTGAACAAGCACATGAAAAGATACTCAACATCATTTGTCATCAGAGAAACAAAACCACAGTAAGACAACACTTTATACCCACTAGGATAGCTATAATCAAAAAGTCAGATAATATTACACACAGATGCACAGAACCTGGAACTCTCAAAGCCTGAAATGATGGATTATTTTATAAGTGTTGTTAAGACAACTGAATAACAACATTGAAAAACAAGGTAGAACTGATTCCTCACATCATACATCAGGATAAATTCTAGTCCTCATTGCAGTAGGAAGGTAAAATGTTGTAGACACTGTGGAAAATAATCTGTAAATTCTTCAAAGAGTTAAACAGTATTATTATTTGACCCAGTAATTATACTTGCTGTAATTGAAAATATATACCTACATAAAAACCTGTACATAAATGTTCATAGCATCATTATTTATAATAGCCAAAAGGGAGAAACAACCCAAACTACCAAATGGAAAATGGATAAGCAATTATGGTATAGCCATACAATGGAATATTATTTATCTACCAAAAGGGATGAAGTACTGATATATGTTACAACACCAAAAATCATGAAAACATTATGCTCAGTAAAAGAAGCCATTCATAAAAAGACCATGTATTGTATGATTCCATTCATATGAAAATGTCCAGGACAGAGAACAGTATAGAGACAAAAAGTAGATTAGTGCTTTTTTAAGGTTAGAGCATGAGGAGAGAAAGTGATGGCTGGGTGATGATACTCAAGTGTTTGGAGATTCTTTTTGAGGTGATAAAAGTGTACTAAAATTGACTGTAGTGATGATTATATATAGATATGTATAAAACCATTGAATTGTATACTAAAAACCATTGAATTGTATACTTTAAATGTCTGAATTGAATGTTGAGTGAATTATATTTCAATAAAGTTGTTATCCCCAAATTTGCATTTTCACATTTATAGTTCAGGCATTTCAATTATATATTTTTCCCAAATGCTGCCATGTAATTTAATTAAAATTTAACATATTTTTTTTCATGTTCAGAAAACTGTTACCATTTCTTATATCATTTTGCTATATGCTTAAAATGGCATGTTTTTGGTGCTAGTAATGAACTTCATAGGAATTTTGTTTGTATTTTCTTGACCAATGCCATATTCTCTCTTTGTGATTCTTACTGTTTCTATATTGAAAATACTAAATCAAAGTAACTCAGACTACTTTTCACCTTTATCTGACAAGACTACACTAATATTTAATCAACTTCTGCTGTTGATTCACCACCATTTTGCTTTGATTTTATTAAAAAAATTAAAGAACACAAAACAATGAAACTGGACCACTTTCTTACACTATGCCCAATAATAAACCCATAATTGATTAAAGGCCTAAATGTGATACTTGAAACCATAAAAAGCCTAGATGAGAACAAGACAGTAACTTCTGTAACATTAGTTGTAGCAACCTTTTCCTAGATATGTCTCCAGAGGCAAGGAAACAAAAGCAAAAATAAACTATTGGGTCTAATCAAAATAAAAGCTCCTGCCCAGCAAAATAAACAATCAATAAAACTAAAGACAACGTTCTGAATGGGAGAAGATATTTGCAAAGGACATATCTGATAAAAGGTTAGTATCCAAAATAAATAAAGAATTCATACAACTCAACACCCCTCCCAAAATAATCCAATTAAAAATGGGCAGAAGACATAAACAGACATTTCACTAAAGAAGACGTTCAGATGGCAAGCAAACACATGAAAAGATACTCAACATCATTCATCATTAGGGAAATGCAAATCAAAATCACAATGAGATATCATTTCCCATCTGTCAGAATGGCTAAAATCAACAACACAAGAAAAAACATGTGTTGGTGAGGATGCAAAGAAAAAAGAACCCTCTTGCACTGTTGGTTGGAATGCAAACAGGTGCAGCCTCTGTGGGAGACAGTACGGAGGTTCCTCAAAAATTAAAAATAGAATTATCATCCCATCCAGTAATTCTACTCTTAGGTATTTACCCAAAGGAAATGAAAATACTAATCCAAAAAGGTATATGTACCCCTATTTTTTTAAAGAATTTTATTTATTCATTTGACATAGAGAGATCACAAGTAGGCAGAGAGGCAGGCAGAGAGAGAGGGAGAAGCAGGCTCCCTGCCGAGCAGAGAGCCCAACGCAGGGCTCGATCCCAGGACCCCAAGACCATGATCCGAGCCAAAGGCAGAGGCTCAATTCTGAGCCACCCAGGCGCCCCTGTACCCCTATGTTTTTGAAGCATTATTTACAATAGCCAAATTATGGAAGCAAGAGAGTATAATGGTAAGGGAAATATGTCAGTCAGAGAAAGATAAATACCATATGATTTCAACCATGTGGAATTTAAGAAACAAAACAAAACAAAAACAAAGTGAAAAAGAGACTAATCTAAGGACAGGCTCTTAAGTATAGAGTCAATCCAAGGGTTATCAGAGGGGAGGTTGGTAGATGGATATGTGATACAGGTAATGGGGATTAAGAGCATACTTGCCATGGATGAGCACTGAGTAATGTATAGAATTATTGAATCACTGTTTGTACACTGGAAATGAATATAAAACTGTCTGTTAACTATACTAGAATTAAAATGTAAAAAATTAAAGAAAATTATTTTTTCCCCAAAATGTCATTTATCCCAGGCAGGTAAAAGACTATTTCCATACATTTCACCATATTTTTTAAATAGCTTCAACATGTCTCATTAGTATTGTTCTACTGAATACTGAATACTGAATACTGAATATCCTAATCCTGTCTCAGGAAAACAAGTAACTTAATGCCTTTGTCTTTGAACACAGTGAATAAGAGTTCACTGGGATGGATGGATGGATGGATGGATAGATAGATAGATAGATACCTCATAAAATTGTGTGGTCTTATTAGCAAAAGGCAGATATTCAGCTTCTAGCTTTTGTTTCATTTTCTCAAGCCCCATTGTAATGACAGAATCTTCAACTTTCCTATTACATCCACTCTCTCTTCCAAGGGTTATCATGGTCAGACTTTGTAGGTGTAAGTGGCATGATAAACTCTGCACATTCCTTTTTTTAAAAATTTTTTCAATTTATTTATTTTCAGAAAAACAGTATTCATTATTTTTTCAGCACACCCAGTGCTCCATGCAATCCGTGCCCTCTATAATACGCACCACCTGGTACCCCGACCTCCCACCCCCCCGCCACTTCAAACCCCTCAGATTGTTTTTCAGAGTCCATAGTCTCTCGTGATTCACCTCCCCTTCCAATTAACAGGCATTCCTTTTTTTAAACTAGAGTTCCATGTAGCTATAGAAAAACCATAAAAATGTTCACTTAAATAAGCTGGGTCTGAAAAGAAGACAAAAAACATGTGTGGTCTCAGTAGGCACTGTCAATTTAACCTTGTTTCTTTGATTAAGGGCCTCATGAAGTTCAATCACAAAAGATGGATCAAATTTAAACTGTACATATATTCACAGATTCCTGCAGGTTCTCCTCTACTATGAGAACAGAAATTCCTAATGAGAAAGTCAGAGTTTCCTGGTGTCTTCCTCTAGTCCTGCTGCAGTAGCATAAGAATGTAGGTCCCGCTGTTTGTAAGCATAAGTAGGAATAGGCAGGCTGGTAGTGAGCAGGAAAGAAACAACTGGAGAACCTGTCACGGCAGGCTCCTAACCCATTTCTCCAACTACCTCCTTAACAATTCCATTATCCTTGCTGGAAGTCATCATTTCCATAACCAAAAGCAGCCATGATATTTGAGAAAAGTACTCTTCTCCAGGTGTCTCCAGTACTTCTCCCTCTTGCTTGAGTCTCTTTTTAATCTATTGATATGCTCAGAATAGCTGTGGCCAGAAATGAATAGCTAGAAGTAACACGTGATTGTTGATATTCCAGAGAAAGGGCTAGAGGCATAGATATTGACTATTATGAAGTGGATAAGATGACTCTAACATCTCACACTTCTGCAGCTTGTCACAGTTTCTAGCACAGAAAAGCATGACTTTTGAGGTAAAATCTAACATGTTCTGGATACATGCCAACTATTTATGCAACAAATTGTGGACAGGTATATAAACCATCCTTCCACAAGACAAGACAAGAGACATGAATGTAGAATCCCAAAGAGTCATATTAGGCCAAAAACTCACTTCTGTCAAGACCATATAGTATTTAAATTGGTATTCTCATATCAGTATCAGTTCAAAATTTATTAGTAGACCAAAGTGTTGTATACCTATTATCTTCAAAAATAAAATAAAGTAATTTCAGACACCATTTACTGGGAATAAAATTTTATCTTGAAATAATTTGAATTTCAAATCTGCTGGCAACCTTGGGAATAGATAGGTCAGCAATCAAGTAACACAGAAGTAGCTGGGATTTTTTTCTTGATTTACAAATTTCATACACTACTCCCTAGAGAGACATTATGAAAAACCATGAAAGCCGCCTACTTGAAATTTAACACTTGCAAACAGTGTCTTATCTGGAAGGTCACCATCGGCAATTAAACATCATTTTGAAAGCCCAGAGGAAATGAAATGCTAAGTGTGACATTCTTTGGATCATGCCTCCAGTTTATTAACTTGCAGGAAATAAACATTCTCATTTCCACTCACTTTTAGTTGTTCTTCTTTTTAAAGCTGCAAGAATAATATTTATGCTATTTCATACTTTTTGGACCAAATTTTTCCCTTTCTTAATATGTATATTTAGAAAGCCTGAATTTACCTCTTTCTGGCCTAGATGTACAGCGACTATGTAAGGGATGGACAAGAATGGATAAAAGAAAAGATACTGAATTCATGGTACAAAGATAACTATTCATATGGTAAAATATGAAATTATATAATGTAAATATCTAATAGTAATAGTAAAATCTATAACATCTTTAAATAAAAATATATGTAAGACATTACATTAGGATTTAATTCATTTAATAATGTTTCTTTAAAAAGTAAATAACTTTTTATTCTGGTTCTGGTCATGGTAAATTATTGGGCTTACCATTCCCCCTAAAACTATAAACTACTATAAAATATACAGAATGTGTGGTGCAGCTGTTTGAATGCGTATTTCCTATATTGCAAGTATAGGAAACAGATATCTGACTTAGGGGCTGAAGTGGTGGCTAGAATTTCTGGGAGAGGATACTAGATAATTAAGTAGTCCAGAGAAAGAGCATCATAAGTCTGATAGGGATATCCTTGAGTCACTGACCAAATACTTATCTGTGTGCAAAGCCGGATTCTGTGAAGCCCAGAAAGAAGGTTTTCTGCAGGAGAAGTAGGCAAAATTCCCAAAGAACACAGGGCCATATACTTTGGAGTCAAAATCCAGGTATAGTGGAGACATCTAAACTAGCATTTGTGTTAAAATCCCAGAAAGTCTACTCTGGCCCAAAAATAAAGATAAGGAATACTCTAGACTTACTCTTATATAACCTCAAACCAAGCTTTGACAAGATCAAGGTAAGTCACCAGTGTGTCTTCTAGACTGAAATTCAATATTCTTTAAAGGAGATAAATGAAATGAGATTCTGAACAATGCAGCATTGACAATGTCAAGTATACAATCAATAACTACTGCACAGGGGTGCCTGGGTGGCTCAGTGGGTTAAGCCTCTGCCTTCTGCTCAGGTCATGATCTCAGGGTCCTGGAATCGAGCCCCATATTGGCCTCTCTGCTCAGCAGGGAGCCTGCTTCCCCCCACCCCCTCTGCCTGCTTCTCTGCCTACTTGTGATCTCTGTCTGTCAAATAAATAAATAATCTTAAAAAAAAAAAACTACTGCACATAGGAAGAGTGGGAAAATGTGACCCACAACCAAAAGGAGAAAAAGTACTAAATAGAAGACCTAAGGATGACAGAGAAATTATAATTAACAGATCAGGACTTTCAAATGGCAGTCAAAATATGACCAAAGACTTAAGGTAAATAATGGAGAAAGTGACTGACCTGAACAACAAAGAGGAAACAAACGCTTTAAAAGGTTAATTACAGGGGTGCCTGGGTGGCTCAGTGGTTTAAGCCTCTGCCTTCATCTTGGGTCATGATCTCAGGGTCCTGGGATCGAGCCCCGCGTCAGGCTCTCTGCTCGGCAGGGAGCCTGCTTCCCCCTCTCTCTCTGCCTGCCTCTCTGCCTACTTGTGATCTCTCTCTGTCTATCAAATAAATAAATAAAAATCTTTAAAAAAAAAGGTTAATTACACTGACAAGCCAGTGTTTAAGGAAACAAAAATTTAAAAATTTAAATTACCAACATGTGGAATGAAAGAAGGAATATTACTGCAGATGCTACATATATTATAAAAGCAATAGAGGATATGATGAAAAACATATGCCATCAAATATCACAACTTACAGGAAATGTCAAATTTATTGAAAATTTTTATCAAAATTAACATGATATATAAAATCTACATAGCAATATCTTTATTAAACAAATTGAATTTGACATTAATGGCTCCATGAAAATAAAACTACTATTCTGGCTTTATCTACCACATATAAAGGACTTTGAAGTTGTCATTCTTGCTCTTAATGCTCAAAAAAGCTGAGCAAACTGAGTATCTATGACTTTTCTTAGAGTTGTTGTAGAACTGAGGTCACAGACCATATCGACTACCTCTCCCCACCCACCCAGTCAAAGCTGAAGAGATAGATAAAAACAGAGAACCAAAGCTAATATTAGCCAACTGGATGCAGAAGCTAGTGGAGTCATAAACTAGTAGGAACACTAAAGGAGTGTTGACAAATGGCTGGAGATTAGACTACTGTAAAGGTAGAAAATTCTAGAACCTACAGTCTATACTTTCATGTTGACAATGTTCAAATCACATGTTCATATGTTTTGCCTATAGGTTCTCATAATGAAAAGAAAAGAAAAACTTCTCTTTTTTTTGGCAGAGGGAGGGGAAAAGTAACCATTTTGAGATATGCCTGAGCACTCTTCATAACAAGGGAGAGCACTGCACTGGCAATGAGAGACTCACCTGATGTGGAAGAAGAGAAATTACCCAATGTCAGCCCTCTCTAGCCTTTATGTTTCATCTAAGTCAAGGGGATTGTGGAGAACTGAGAAGTACTTGCAAAGGCCACAGCCCAGAGATAAAGATGAAATAAAATACTGAAACTTAATCATAGGATTATAGTATGCTTTTCCTACTCCTCTACCTTACCACTTAACCACTCATCCATTTACACAGTTTCATAGGTTTTACCAAAAATAACCCCACCAGGTATCAATCTAACAAAATAAGTACAGGTTCTATATGCACAAAACTAAAAACGCTAATGAAAAAAAAATCATATAAATGAGGAACTATCTATCATAGATGGGAAGACCCAATAATATTAAGATATCAATTCTATCAACTAGTTCAATAAAGTCAATGCAATCCTAGTCAGAATCCTGGCAAACTACTTTGTGAATATCAACAAGCTGATACAAATGTTTACAGGGAAAGACAAAAGTCCCATATTCACCAAAATAATTTTGAAGAAGAACAAAGGTGGTGGAAGACTGACACCAACTGACTTCAAGAGTTAATACCAACAAAACAGCATGGTATTGGCAAAAGAAGAGACACATCAAACAATGGATGTAAATAGATTCCAGAAATAGACCCACACAGATATAGTTTTGATATCCTAATCTTTGATAAAGGAGCAAAAGCCAATTCAATGGAGAAAAAACAGCATTCTGAAAAAAATGTTGCTGGAATAAATAGATATCCCTTTGTAAAAAAAAAAAAATCTAGAACTAAAACTACAAAAATCAGCTCAGAATAGTTCTTAGAATTAAATATTAAGCAAAACTATATATTGCAAAATAGATAGCAAAACTATAAAACTTATAGAAAAAAAATTAATAATTGGTCTATATAATAATAAGTGGTCTCCAAGAATTCAGGGGAAGATGTAAATAAATGAAGCAGAGAGGATTTTTAGGGCGATAAAATTATTCTTTATGATATTGCAATGGTGGGTACAAGATGATATCCATGGAATTTTACAGTACCAAGAACAAACACTAATGTATACAAATAAAACAATAATTTTGGGGAAAATGCATAATAATTTTGGAAGACAATGCATAATAATTTTGGAGGTTGGGAAGCCCAGGAAAAACTGCATACCATGACAAAAAAAAAAAAGAGAGAGAGAGAGATTCTGTCTTAAAAAAAGTATTCAACAAACTTACTGAAAAGGAATGGGAGAAAATATGCTGACCTGTCACTTTGGAAATAAATGGAATCTATAAGACTAAAAGCAAAAGGAACTATACATTAAAACAATACTCCAGGTTGATGCAGTTGTTTCCCAGGGAGGTGAAGATTAGCCATTCTGATTCTGCTTTTATTCTGATTCTAAAATGGAACAATTAAGTAGATGAGTGGCAAAAGGTAGGGGCCAGATTTCTTATTATTGGAGTGGGACTTTACAGCTAAGCAAAGAGAAGAGCATAGAATTACCTCTTCAGTAACTGAAGTTGGAGACATCTATATGAACTAAAGTTTATATTCTTATAAAGAATATACACAAGTGGATATAAATACATTTAGTTTTTGTTCTGTCAACCGAACTAACCAAAAAAAAAAAAAAAAAAATTAACACTCCAGCAACAAGTAGCACACTGAGCACAGAGAATCTGGTTTCTAATTATTCTCTGATGGACTAATGTTCCTTAGAGAAAGGGCTGATTCTAGGTCTGGGGTAAAAAATACATAAGATGAGCCTGGAGCATGATTTCCTGTCTTCGTTCGTATCTTCAATTAACTCTTTAATCTTTAAAATAGTCATTTCAAAGTCTTTGTGTACAGCCCAACATCTGGACTTCCTCAGAGATGTTTTCTGTCAATTTGTTCCTTTGAATGGGTCAGAGGTTCCTGTTTCTGTGTATGCTTTATGATTTTTTTTTCATTGAAAACTAGGCATTTTAATCTTGTGATGTGTTAACTCTGGAAATCAACTTTTCCCCTTTTTGGGGGGTTGCTGTCTTTTTGACAGCTGAAGGGTGTCTCTGCCCTGGGTATTAGTCTGAGTTGAGAGCCAAAGATCTTCCCAGGTCTTTTCTGGGTCTGCTTCCTTCCATGGACACACATAGTAGCTTTCTAAATGCCTTAGTATATGTGGTTGCTTTGAAATGTCCAAATCCTTGAATGTCAGACTCCCAAAAAGGAGAAAATAGGACAAATTAAGGGGAAAAAAATGTTCTTTTAAATTCCCTGGAGGATACCTCGGCCAGCTGGATTTGAGACAATGCCAGCCAACCAGTGCGCCCAAACCCAAGTCGTCAAAACAGCAATCAGTCTTCAAAACTTGGAGGACAAGGTGCTTATTGCCCATCTTGGCTCCAGCAAGCCACTCTAGGAACATCATGGCTGCCTGTGGTGAAGCTGGGGTTTGGGGGATAGGTACCACTGTTACCACACAAAAGGCTGAAATTGGCCATAATCAACTGAAATTTACTAGTCAAGTTTCCTCCCGAAAACTGCAGATACCCATAATTGCTCCTTCAGACAATTTCTACCAGAACAATTGTTTTCTAGGTGTAGAGACAGATTTCTAATGTTTCTTTTTCTGACATCTTCTCTAATGTCACTCCACAAAAGATTTTAAGTAGTGTTAGAATGAATTTGAGAGGATTACCAATTATAAAATGAATAGGACATCATGATCTATAGGTTATACAAAAGGATTAAGGGGTAGCCTGATATAAAAATCTCTTTTCCATCTTCTTTCACATTAGTAATTAGGAACAATTAGAACACAATAGAGTGATATTTTCTCCTACTTAATGATTTTCCTCACAATCTGGGTTGGTGTTAACATTAAGCCCCATGGCCCAGTCATTGTCCAAAATTGAGTTTCAATTTGAAATTAATTGTCCATATACCTTAGTTTGGTGTAATGCATTTCTCTTTTTACTGATGTGTATACATCCTGGAAAAACAGATCTGAGGCAGAGACACAAGGGACCTCTGTAACAGGCTGAATCAAAGCATTAAGAGAATCACTTTTACCATGTCCTTGAGCAGATAAGACAATCCATCATCTCACTGTTTAGTCAGGCTCTCATACCCCGTCATCCTCAACTGGTGCACATAAATCACAATGATAATCCTAAAGATTAAATATTATATCCTCAAACAGTAGCCAAATGTATTCTCCTACCCAGCTGGGGAGATAATGACCATTCACATTTACCACAGAGTTTATTCCTGTCTGGTCATTATAGCCCAAAGGGAAATCTAAAATTTACTGGAATGTTAAAAGGAAACATTTAGTTCACCAACACAGTTATAAGTCCAGAGAAGGCATTATTTGCCAGGCTTGAGTTTTTATTTGTGTCATGATTTAAAACTATGCTTTCCCTCTTTCCTTCACTTAGTACAGCTTAACATGTATAGAGAAGTGAGAACCATACTGGGAGGAGAAATAGGTCAATGATTTTAAAATTTCAAGTCACTGCCTAAGTTAGTGATTTTTCAAAAAGAAAAAAAAAAGAATGGAGTACAACAGAGTGGGGTGCAGTAGAAGAGAACAGGATAAAACAAACAGATAGCCAAATCATAAAGTACTGTTTCCTAAAATTTTCTGAAACTATTTTAGATATCAATATGTATCCTCACTGAGAATGTAAAAAATGATATCTTATTATGAATCATGATCCAAAAATATGAAATTCACTGTTTCTAAAACACCTAGATTTTGAGATCCTGTTCAACCATTTGGGGAAGGAAAGTCTGAAATGGTTACCAGGCAAAAGTGAACATATCAGGAAACACTTTATTGTTAGTGACATTAGAAATGACACAAATAAAGAACAGCAATTCTGGAAACAGAAAAACAACCACTTTCTGAAAGGTAGGACCGGCGGAGAAGTGAATCCAAAGCGACAGGAAGATAGACCCCGGGGGGAGGGGCCGGCTCCCGGCAAGCGGCGGAGCAAGAAGCACAAAATCAGGACTTTTAAAAGTCTGTTCCGCTGAGGGACATCGCTCCAGAGGCTACCCGGGGCAAAGCCCACACGGGGTCAGCGTGGCCTCAGGTCCCGAAGGGTCAGAGAAGGATCGGGGGTGTCTGAGTGTCGCAGAGCTTGCGGGTATTGGAATGGGAAAGCCGGATACAGAGACAGAGCCGACAGTAAGCTCGCAGCTCGGGGTGACCTTGAACTGGTCGCAGGCTCGGTGAGCTCGGAGCGCGGTTCTCTGAGGGCGCACTGAGGAGTGCGGCCCTGGGCTCTCGGCTCCTCCGGGCTGGAGACCAGGAGGCCGCCATTTGTATTCCTGTCCTCCCGAAATCTACGGAAAGCGCTCAGGGAACAAAAGCTCCTGAAAGCAAACCCAAGCGGATTACTCACCCCGGCCCTGGGTAAGGGCGGTGCAATTCCGCCTGGGGCAAAGACACTTGAGAATCACTACAACAGGCACCTCCCCCAGAAGATCAACAAGAAATCCAGCCGAGACCAAGTTCACATACCAAGGAGTGCGGTTTCAATACCAAGGAGAGCAGCAGAATTCTAGAGGAGGAGAAAGCAAAGCACGGAACTCATGGCTTTTTCCCTGTGATTTTTTTTTAGTCTTGCGGTTAATTTAATTTTTTTCTTTTTCATTTTTAGTTTTTTTTTTCTCGCCTTCGGGTAAAATTTTTTTTTAATTGTTACCTTTTTCTTTTTTAACGATTTTTTACTAGTTTATCTAATACATATATTTTTTCTTTTTTATATTTTTCTTAGGTGTTTTCTTTTTTTTTAAATTCTTTTCTGTTTTCTTTTTTTTTTCTTCCTTTTTGAACCTCTTTTTATCCACTTTCTCCCCCCTCACGATTTGGGATCTCTACTAATTTGAATAAAGCATATTTTCCTGGGGTTGTTGCCACCCTTTTAGTATTTTACTTGCCCCTTCATATACTCTTCTCTGGAAAAAATGACAAGACGGAAAAATTCAACACAAAAAAAGAAAAAGAGGCAGTACCGAAGGCTAGGGACCTAATCAATACAGACATTGGTAATATGTCAGATCTAGAGTTCAGAATGACAATTCTCAAGGTTCTAGCCGGGCTCGAAAAAGGCATGGAAGATATTAGAGAAACCCTCTCGAGAGATATAAAAGCCCTTTCTGGAGAAATAAAAGAACTAATATTCTAACCAAGTTGAAATCAAAAAAGCTATTAATGAGGTGCAATCAAAAATGGAGGCTCTCACTGCTAGGATAAATGAGGCAGAAGAAAGAATTAGTGATATAGAAGACCAAATGACAGAGAATAAAGAAGCTGAGCAAAAGAGGGACAAACAGATACTGGACCACGAGGGGAGAATTCGAGAGATAAATGACACCATAAGACGAAACAACATTAGAATAATTGGGATTCCAGAAGAAGAAGAAAGAGAGAGGGGAGCAGAAGGTATACTAGAGAGAATTATTGGGGAGAATTTCCCCAATATGGCAAAGGGAATGAGCATCAAAATTCAGGAGGTTCAGAGAACGCCCCTCAAAATCAATAAGAATAGGCCCACACCCCGTCACCTAATAGTAAAATTTACAAGTATCAGTGACAAAGAGAAAATCCTGAAAGCAGCCTGGGAAAAGAAGTCTGTAACATACAATGGTAAAAATATTAGATTGGCAGCTGACTTATCCACAGAGACATGGCAGGCCAGAAAGAGCTGGCATGATATTTTCAGAGCACTAAATGAGAAAAACATGCAGCCCAGAATACTATATCCAGCTAGGCTATCATTGAAAATAGAAGGAGAGATTAAAAGCTTTCAGGACAAACAACAACTGAAAGAATTTGCAAATACCAAACCAGCTCTACAGGAAATCTTGAAAGGGGTCCTCTAAGCAAAGAGAGAGCCTACAAGTGGTAGATCAGAAAGGAACAGAGACCATATACAGTAACAGTCACCTTACAGGCAAAACAATGGCACTAAATTCATATCTCTCAATAGTTACCCTGAATGTTAATGGGCTAAATGCCCCTGTCAAAAGACACAGGGTATCAGAATGGATAAAAAAACAAAACCATCTATATGTTGCCTCCAAGAAACTCATTTTAAACCTGAAGACACCTCCAGATTTAAAGTGAGGGGGTGGAAACGAATTTACCATGCTAATGGACATCAGAAGAAACAGGAGTGGCAATCCTTATATCAGATCAATTAGATTTTAAGCCAAAGACTATAATAAGAGATGAGGAAGGACACTATATCATACTCAAAGGGTCTGTCCAACAAGAAGATTTAACAATTTTAAATATCTATGCCCCCAACGTGGGAGCAGCCAACTATATAAACCAATTAATAACAACATCAAAGAAACACATCAACAATAATACAATAATAGTAAGGGACTTTAACACTCCCCTCACTGAAATGGACAGATCATTGAAGCAAAAGATCAGCAAGGAAATAAAGGCCTTAAATGACACACTGGACCAGATGGACATCACAGATATATTCAGAACATTTCATCCCAAAGCAACAGAATACACATTCTTCTCTAGTGCACATGGAACATTCTCCAGAATAGATCACATCCTCGGTCCTAAATCAGGACTCAACCGGTATCAAAAGATTGGGATCATTCCCCTCTACATTTTCAGACCACAATGCTCTAAAGCTAGAACTCAACCACAAAAGGAAGTTTGAAAAGAACCAAAATACATGGAGACTAAACAGCATCCTTCTAAAGAATGAATGGGTCAACCGGGAAATTAAAGAAGAATTGAAAAAAATCATGGAAACAAATGATAATGAAAATCCAACAGTTGAAAATCTGTGGGACACAACAAAGGCAGTCCTGAGAGGAAAATATATAGAGGTACAAGCCTTTCTCAAGAAACAAGAAAGGTCTCAGGTACACAATCTAACCCTACACCTAAAGGAGCTGGAGAAAGAACAAGAAAGAAACCCTAAGCCTAGCAGGAGAAGAGAAATCATAAAGATCAGAGCAGAAATCAATGAAATAGAAACCAAAAAAAAACAATAGAACAGATCAACGAAAGTAGGAGCTGGTTCTTTGAAAGAATTAATAAAATTGATAAACCCCTGGCCAGACTTATCAAAAAGAAAAGAGAAAGGACTCAAATAAATAAAATCATGAATGAAAGAGGTGAGATCACAACTAACACCAAGGTCAAGGTGTCATTGGGTCAGCATTCTCTGAGGACTATGAAAGACAGTTCATTGCATATCTCTCACCTAGCTTTTGGTGGTTTGCTGTCCATCTTTGGCATTTCTTAGCTTGTAGACTATCACTTCAATCTCTGTCTTCACCTTAGCATGGCATTCTCCTTATGTGCCTTTCCATCTCCAAATTTACCCTTTTTTATAAAGACGCCAGTCATATTGGATAAGAGCTCACCCTATGACCTTACTGTAAGTATCATTTGTATATCTATATCTATATCATCTATCTATAATCTATCTGTATCATCTATATATATATATATATATATATATATCATTATTTCTGGTGTCATATTCTGAGGTACTGAGTGTTGGGATATATGACTTTGGTGAAAAGGTGGAACAATTCAACTATAACTGGTCACATAGTTCAGATTTCCAAAGCATATAATTATAGACTAACATGATTTATAAGTACAGTCTAGCATGAAAAGGCATATAGACTCTCTCCTTGTCTAGGTTTGTAGGAATGGGGATGGAAAGAGCTCATTATGCAGTTAGAATCCAGGATTTCTAAGCAGAATTTATATTGAGATTACAGGAAGGCAACATGCTATTTATTAAATATTAGAAATGATCAGTCCAACTATGCCAGGAACATGCTAAAATAATTTAGGTACCAAAGGATATGTCATCCTCTGTTGACTTTTATTTTTGCCATTCCTTAAAATTAAAAAAAAATTTAAATTTTTAAAAAATTAAAAAGAAATTTAAATTTCTCTTGTTTTCTTTTGTCTTTTTTTTAAAAAATATTTTATTTATTTATTTATTTGACAGACAGAGACCACAAGTAGGCAGAGAGGCAGACAGAGAGAGAGGAGGAAGCAGGGTCCCTGCTGAGCAGAGAACCCAATGCGGGGTTCGATCTCAGGACCTTGGGATCATGACCTGAGCTGAAGGCGAAGGCTGTAACTCACTGAGCCACCCAGGTGCCCCTCTTTTCTGTCTTCTTTCAATTTTTATTTTTCTGTCTCTCTGGCTTACCTAAAATCATTATAACAATGTGGTCAGTATCAAGATAAGCATACTGATTTCTTCACTTTAAATTACTTTGAGTAATAATAAAAAATGAAGACTGGAGATAATTGTCATTTGGGGAGAAATTCTTGGGTACAGTAAAGAAAACAAACACACAAAACAAAACAGAGCAAAAAAAAAAAAAAAAGACCAGCAAACAGTCTAACATCGCATCTGTGAAAAATCTCACTGTCCTCAGTTGGTGGGTATGTGAGAAGTGGGAAGTATAGGAGGAAGGGGAGATGACATCTCTGTTTGTGTCTGTCTAGGTGTTTGCTATTAGTTCATGACTCACTGCTTCATGCTTTCTTAGAGGGATCATTTAACACTTTTCTGGATGCATGTCCTCAGAGCTGTTTATCATTGTAATCCTGTGTTTGTGCCAAGTGTTACCTTAACAAGCAATCCAATCAGAATTATTGTTTTCTGAGGAAAAAACTTTATTTAGAGAAATCATCTCTGATGCTGGTTCTGTCTGTCTGAGAAAAACAGATGCCAAATAAGCCATGAATTATAGCAGAACACACACTTCCCTCCTCCTTCCCATCTTATCCTTAATGTGCAGACTTAGCTTTGAACACAACCTCAGGATTCACTTTAGATTCTGTCCTTAATAATAAATCAGCAACACTTTTAATAACCATGACAATCAAGATGAACCGCCTTTGCCACTGTAATCATCTGACTGGCCATTTTGCTTATGTAGAGTTCAGATGAGCTCCTGCCTAGAGCAGAATTTCTCTGGAAGTATGGAGGTCTCCTATCTGATGATAATGCAGTGGGGTATAGGATACAGTCAAGGATACTTGCATAGAGGAAGGAGATTCCTCCCATTTGAGATGCCTGATATTGTTAGATGTTTGGAAAGAAAGAAAGTGAAATAGAGATAGAGACAGAGAGGTTGCTATGAAGAGAATGGGGGACTGTCTTTCTCTTAGAAATAATCTGTGGCATAATACCAAATAAAGCTACATCTCTTTTTAAATTTGGAAAGTATAGCTGGGTTTTGCTATGATGAGATATTTATAGATATCTAAATATATCTCATATATTTCAAAATATGTATAAAAATAAGAAAAGGGTGTTTAATGAAGTGTAAAATGTTTGCCCAAAGTCACAAAAACAATCAGATAGGGATGCCTGGGTGGCTCAGTTAGTTAAATGTCTGCCTTCAGCTCAGGTCATGATCCCGGGGTCCTGGGATTGAGCCCTGCATCAGACTCCTTGCTCAGTGGGGAACTGTTTCTCCCTCTGCCTGCTCTGCCTGCTGTCCTCCCTGTTTTGAGCTCTCTCTCTCTCTCTCTCTAAAAAAAAGAAAGAAAGAAAGAAAGAAAGATCTTATTTAAAAAAAACGAACAATCCGATAACCCTGGTTAGGACAAGGGGGATCTATTCACCTCAGATTGGGAATTAATTTATAAATAATTTACCCCAGGGAACCATTATAGAGGGTCAAGGCAACCTTTGTTAAGTGTGAGGTCAGCAGCCACCTAGGCTGTTTTAGGGTGGATGCCAATGGATTGGACTTTCTGACTATAAATGTGAGAAATTTTTAAAATTAAAAATAAGTTTACAGAGCAGTAATTCCTGCTATATAGAAATAAAACGGATGAATAATCAAATGTCTAAAAATCTGAAAGAATCCAGTAGAACAGGGTTTCTTAATTTCACTTGAATACTTTAGGGGCCCACAGAGGTGTTAAGGTCTATGAAATTTTTGGAATTGCCTAAACATTATGGAGAATATACATATATTTATATAAACATATAAAAATATATATATAGCTCTATACCTACCACCACCTCCAATTTGACTTTAAAAAAACATGTAACCAACAAGAAGTCTTGGAGAGGATGTGGAGAAAAAGAAAAAAGAATACTTACTCACTGTTGGTGGGAATGCAAACTGGTATAGCCTTCATGGAAAACAGTATGGGCATATCTCAAAAAGTTAAAAGTAGAACCATTCCATGACTCAGAAATCACACTACTGGATATTTATCCAAAGAATACAAAACTACCAATTCAAAGGGATACATGTGCCCCAATGTTTATAGCAGCATTATTTATAATAACCAATATACAGAAGCAACCTAAGTGCCCATCAACAGATGAATGGATAAGAGACATAGTCTATATATATACACAGTGGAATATTACTCAGCCTTAAAAAGAAGGAAATCTTGCCATTTGTAACAACATGGATGGAGCTAGAGAGTATTATGCAAAATGAAATAAATTAATCAGAGAAAGACAAATACCATATGACTTCACACATATGTGGAATTTAAGAAACAAAACAAATGAACAAAGGAGAAAAAGAAAGAGAGAGGTGGAGAGAGAGAGAGAGAGAGAGAGAGAGAGAAACCAAGAAAAGACTTAACTGTAGAGAGCAAACTAATGGTTACCAGAAGGGAGGGTGGGAGGCTGGGTGAAAGAAGTGATGGGGATTAAAGAGTGTGCTTGCTGTGATTGAGCCTGGTGATGTTTGGAAGTATTGCATCACTATATTGTGCACTTGAAACTAGTGTAACACTGCATGTTGACTAACTGGAATTAAAATAAAAACTTAAAAATACAAAGTTCTACATTTCACGCAGTAGCAGCAGCAACAACAACACAACAAGGACATTAACAAAACAACCATGTAGACAAAATTGGGAAGAAGTTTAGCGCTTAGTTTGAGAAACCCGTATGTTATGGGTTATATGCCTTCGGGGTAATATAACCATACTTAAACCAAAGCATACTGTGAATGAATGAATAGAAATGATTCCTAATGAACCCAGTTATACAGAGATGTTTCAAAGGGGAGAAAAATCACTGGCTACTTCCATTCTTCCCTTTTTCATTACAAAAAATAAGGATTTGATTTTATATGGTTTCTGTTCCTAATTTATCACATGTAGGTTTGTCAGTCATTTTTCAATGTATATGAGGGGAGGTCTTTAATCAAAATTCATTTCCTTTTTAAAATTTTATTTTATTTTTTAAAATTATTTTCAGTTAGCCAATATAGTACATAATTAGTTTTTGATGGAGTGTTCAGCTATTCATTAGTTGCATATAACACCCAATCACCACACGTGCCCTCCTTAATATACTTTTATATATACTCTGTCTGTTAGATGAGTTCACTGGCTTGGCCCTTGCTTCTCCCAGCTAGCTGAGATATTCTTGGATGCCCTACTAGTATGGCAGAGTATTTTTCTAGTCTAAGGAGGTTTTGGGAAATTATTCAGAGACACATTGGAAACTTTCAAAGTAGGAGTTAGTTGCTACTCAGAGTATTGATCAAAAAAGAAACTGACTTGTTACCCCTAGACCATCCCATTAGCAGTGTATTATGCTGTAGAAATTCAGGGCACTCACGGAGTTTTATTTTTTTTCTTCACAACACTGGACTTGTCCCAGTAAGGCTTTGTAGAAAGTCTGACTATCTTGGCTTAGGCAAGAATTCTAGTTTTCTTGCCCAATATTACTTCCTGACTTCTAGGTCATATCAGCTGTTTTCTGATACTTAAAAAAAGGTGAAAAAATGGCATCTGGTTGATTATCCTGGGGATTTTAAAGAGTTATATTTTACCGGAAGTTTTTGTTCTCTGAGGAACCAGGGGTTGAAAGGTGCCCAAGGTCCCTGCTAATGAAGCCTCGGTGACTGATAATTCTTCTCTATAGTAATGAGCTAACACATGCAAAGATAGTGTGCTCTAAGATGCCATCTTGTCCTCTTTAATTAATTTCCTGGTAGGTTGATTTAATGGGAAAATCAATCAATCAATCTAATCTCTCATCCCCCTTCTTTTCTAACTGAAATAAATAGTCTTACTTAAAAATAGTTAAAATATTTTCTACTCCCAAGCACTAAAATGGTTTGCTCTTTGGGCTTGCTGGCAACTGTAAGAACTGTCATGTGCAAAAAGCCAGCACTCTACTGGTAGATCTGCTCACTGGAGGATCATTTTCAATCCAGCTCTTTGGAACATTTTGCATCTGTCTCATCTTTCCTTGCAGGATGTAGATTCCTCAAAGAGAGATAGGTCCCAAATAACAACCCATTTTGCCCTGACTTGGGTCATTCTGGGTACCTTAGATATAGAGGACATGTCTGTGAAGGTAGTGGTTCAAAGTGAAGCCGGAGATTGTTGTAATTTGCATTTTCCTTCCATCTCCTGCCTGCCCAGTCCTTTCCCCTTCTCCATGATGATGTCTGTCATCTCCTAGACCTCTCCCAGTGCTTGAATAAATAATAAAATACCATGTATGTCATGTGGCCTCATAAAATATTGAGCATGGAGTGATCCAAAAGTGGTTATTTCAGTGTGGCTATCTAAAACTTCACCAGTGAAAAGGGTAATGGGATCCACATATTTGTACTTAACTAAGATCTGTTTTTATCTTCAGGCTCCAAGCAGAAAAAGACTCTTCCCACCAAATGCACTTTAAAACATCATCTCATTGTCAGGGAGCCTCAGTATACTGACTAATCATAGGCCAGAGTGATGGCAGCCCTGAAGAGTCTGAGGAATGTGGTCTGGTTCCAGAGGGCCGTCAGTATGTAATCCTGATAGGCAAGGTCTAAGATGTCTCTATGCTAAGACTTTGGAACATGAAGCCAAGTTCAGACAGGCTGGTGTGAGCCAAAAAGTGAGGGCGAACACTCTCAGGTAGATAGAGTCTTCACAGAAGTATTTATTTATTTATTTATTATTTATTTATTTATTTTTATTTATTTATTTGCTAGGAGCAAAAAATTGCTAGGAGCAGTTTCTGAGTAAGCACTAGAGACTGGAGAACCTGTAATAGGTCTCATGTCCTCCAATGTTAACGTCTAATGCTTTTATTCCAAAGTGAGGACTTCAATGCTCTGAATAAATCTGCCATCAGTTTAAGTCTCAAATTATAATCACACACTCTCAGCAGATTTCTGAGATAGACATTTATTCCATGACAATTAAAATCAAACAATTTATACTCACATGAGGCAAACCATTATATATGGTCACATGAAGGAGATTTATTTTGGTTCTGTATTTCATTTGTCACATTTGCATAATGCCAGTGTCTCAACCTGTGCATTCACCTGTGTAGTCTTTCAAACACACATGGTCCTGGGCAAATCTATAGGATGAGGCCCAAACATTATTATTAATATTTTTTAAAACTATAAATAATAACAAAAACTCTTCCCAGATAAAGGATGAAGTTGATATGCACTATGTAAACCATAGTGCTAAATGTTTTACAAAGCCCTCTCATATACCTCCTGCACAAACTGCTACATATCATTATTATTTGGGTCATTTCTTTTTTTTTTAATATAATTTTTTATTTTTTATAAACATATATTTTTATCCCCAGGGGTACAGGTCTGTGAATTGCCAGGTTTACACACTTCACACCACTCACCAAAGCACATAACCTCCCCAATGTCCATAACCCCAACCCCCTTCTCCCAACCCCCCTCCACAGCAACCCTTAGTTTGTTTTGTGAGATTAAGAGTCACTTATGGCTTGTCTCTCTCCAATCCCATCTTGTTTCATTGATTCTTCTCCTACCCATTTAAGCCCCCATGTTGCATCACAACTTCCTCATATCAGGGAGATCATATGATAGTTGTCTTTCTCTACTTGACATATTTTGCTAAGCATGATATCTCACGTTCCATCCATACTGTCGCAAATGGCAAGATTTCATTTCTTTTGATGGCTGTATAGTATTCCATTGTGTATATATACCACCTCTTCTTGATCCATTCATCTGTTGATGGACATCTAGGTTCTTTCCATAGTTTGGCTATTGTGGACATTGCTGCTATAAACATTGGGGTGCACGTGCCCCTTTGGATCACTACATTTGTAACTTTAGAGTAAATACCCAGTAGTGCAATTGCTGGGTCATAGGGCAGTTTTATTTTCAACAGTTTGAGGAACCTCCATGCTGTTTTCCAGAGTGGTCGCACCAGCTTGAATTCCCACCAAAAGTGTAGGAGGGTTCCCCTTTCTCCGCATCCTCACCAGCATCTGTCATTTCCTGACTTGTTGATTTTAGCCATTCTGACTGGTGTGAGGTGATATCTCATTGTGATTTTGATTTGTATTTCCCTGATGCCGAGTGATATAGAGCACTTTTTCATGTGTCTGTTGGCCATGTGGATGTCTTCTTTGCAGAAGTGTCTGTTCATGGCCTATGCCCATTTCTTGATTGGATTATTTGTTCTTTGAATGGTGAGTTTGCTAAGTTCTTTATAGATTTGGACACTAGTCCTTTATCTGATATGTCGTTTGAAAATATCTTCTCCCATTCTGTCAGTTGTCTTTTGGTTTTGTTAACGGTTTCCTTTGCTGTGCAAAAGCTTTTGATCTTGATGAAATCCCAATAGTTCATTTTTGCCCTTGCTTCCCTTACATTTGGCGATGTTCCTAGAAAGATGTTGCTGCGGCTGAGGTCAAAGAGGTTGCTGCCTGAGTTCTCCTCAAGGATTTTGATGGATTCCTTTCTCACATTGAGGTCCTTCATCCATTTTGAGTCTATTTTTGTGTGTGGTGTAAGAAAATGGTCCAATTTCATTTTTCTGCATGTGGCTGTCCAATTTTCCCAACACCATTTATTGAAGAGGCTGTCTTTTTTCCACTGGACATTCTTTCCTGCTTTGTCGAAGATTAGTTGACCATAGAGTTGAGGGTCTATTTCTGGGCTCCCTATTCTGTTCCATTGATCTATGTGTCTGTATTTGTGCCAGTACCATGCTGTCTTGATGATGACAGCTTGGTAATAGAGCCTGAAGTCTGGAATTGTGATGCCACCAACTTTGGCTTTCTTCTTCAATATCCCTTTCGCTATTCGAGGTCTTTTCTGGTTCCATATAAATTTTAGAATTATTTGTTCCATTTCTTTGAAAAAATGGATGGTACATTGATAGGAATTGCATTAAATGTGTAGATTGCTTTATGTAGCATAGACATTTTCACAATATTTATTGTTCCAATCCAAGAGCATGGAACATTTTTCCATTTCTTTGTGTCTTCCTCAATTTCTTTCATGAGTACTTTATAGTTTTCTGAGTATAGATTCTGTGCCTCTTTGGTTAGGTTTACTCCTAGGTATCTATGATTTGGGGTGCAATTGTAAATGGGATTGACTCCTTAATTTCTCTTTCTTCTGTCTTGTTGTTGGTGTAGAGAAATGCAACTGATTTCTGTGCATTGATTTTATATCCTGACACTTTACTGAATTCCTGTATAAGTTCTAGCAGTTTTGGAGTGGAGTCTTTTGGGTTTTCCACATATAGTATCATATCATCTGCGAAGAGTGATAATTTGACTTCTTCTTTGCCGATTTGGATGCCTTTAATTTCCTTTTGTTGTCTGATTGCTGAGGCTAGGACTTCTAGAATTCTGTTGAATAGGAGTGGTGATAATGGACATCCCTGCCGTGTTCCTGACCTTAGCAGAAAAGCTTTCAGTTTTTCTCCATTGATAATGATATTTGTGGTGGGTTTTTCATAGATGGCTTTGATGATATTGAGGTATGTGCCCTCTATCCCTACACTTTGAAGAGTTTTGATCAGGAAGGAATGCTGTACTTTGTCAAATGCTTTTCAGAATCTATTGAGAGTATCATATGGTTCTTGTTCTTTCTTTTATTGATATGTTGTATCACACTGACTGATTTGCGGATGTTGAACCAACCTTGCAGCCCTGGAATAAATCCCACTTGGTCGTGGTGAATAATCCTTTTAATGTATTGTTGAATCCTATTGGCTAGTATTTTGGTGGGAATTTTCGCATCTGTGTTCATCAAGTATATTGGTCTATAGCTCTCTTTTTTGGTGGGATCCTTGTCTGGTTTTGGGATCAAGGTGATGCTGGCCTCATAAAATGAGTTTGGAAGTTTTTCTTCCATTTCTATTTCTTGGAATAGTTTCCGGAGAATAGGAATTAGTTCTTCTTTAAATGTTTGGTAGAATTGCCCTGGGAAGCCGTCTGGCCCTGGGCTTTTGTTTGTTTGGAGATTTTTAATGACTATTTCAATCTCCTTACTGGTTATGGGTCTGTTCAGGCTTTCTATTTCTTCCTGGTTCAGTTGTGGTAATTTGTATATTTCTAGGAATGCATCCATTTCTTCCAGATTGTCAAATTTGTTGGCGTAGAGTTGCTCATAGTATGTTCTTATAATAGTTTGTATTTCTTTGGTGTTATTTGTGATCTCTCCTCTTTCATTCATGATTTTGTTTATTTGGGTCCTTTTTCTTTTCTTCTTGATAAGTCTGGCAGGGGTTTATAATTTTATTAATTCTTTCAAAGACCCAGCTCCTAGTTTCGTTGATTTGCTCTATTGTTTTTTTTTTTTTTTTTGGTTTCTATTTCATTGATTTCTGCTCTGATCTTTATGATTTCTCTTCTCCTGTTGGGCTTAGGGTTTCTTTCTTGTTCTTTCTTCAGCTCCTTTAGGTGTAGGGTTAAGTTGTGTACCTGAGACCTTTCTTGTTTCTCGAGAAAGGCTCGTACCACTATATATTTTCCTCTCAGGAGTGCCTTTGTTGTGTCCCACAGATTTTGAACCATTGTATTTTCATCATCATTTGTTTCCATGACTTTTTTCAATTCTTCTTTAATTTCCCGGTTGACCCATTCATTCTTTAGAAGGATGCTGTTTAGTCTCCATGTATTTGGGTTCTTTCCAAACTTCCTCTTGTGGTTGAATTCTAGCTTCAGAGCATGGTGGTCTGAAAATATGCTGGGAATTATCCCAATCTTTTGATACCAGTTGCGTCCTGATTTAGGACCAAGGATGTGATCTATTCTGGAGAATGTCTATGTGCACTAGAGAAGAATGTGTTTTCTGTTGCTTTGGGATGAAATGTCCTGAATATATCTGTGATGTCCATCTGGTCCAGTGTGTCGTTTAAGGCCTTTATTTCCTTGCTGATATTTTGCTTCAATGATCTGTCCATTTCAGTGAGGGGAGTGTTAAAGTCCCCTACTATTATTGTATTATTGTTGATGTGTTTCTTTGATTTTGTTATTAATTGATTTATATAGTTGGCTACTCCTACGTTGGGGCATAGATATTTAAAATTGTTAGATCTTCTTGTTTGACAGACATTTTGAGTATGATATATTGTCCTTCCTCATCTGTTATTATAGTCTTTGGCTTAAAATCCAATTGATCTGATAAAAGGACTGCCACTCCTGCTTTCTTCTGATGTCCATTAGCATGGCAAATTCGTTTCCACCCCCTCAGTTTAAATCTGGGGGTGTCTTCGGGCTTAAAATGAGTTGCTTGGAGGCAACCTAAAGATGGGTTTTGTTTTTTTATGCATTCTGATACCCTGTGTCTTTTGATTGGGGCATTTCGCCCATTAACATTCAGGGTAACTATTGAGAGATATGAATTTAGTGCCATTGTATTGCCTGTAAGGTGACTGTTACTGTATATTGTTTCTGTTCCTTACTGATCTACCTCTTGTAAGCTCTCTCTTTGCTTAGAGGACCCCTTTCAATATTTCCTGTAAAACTGGTTTGGTGTTTGCAAATTCTTTCAGTTTTTGCTTGTCCTGGAAGCTTTTAATCTCTCCTTCTATTTTCAATGATAGCCTAGCTGGATATAGTATTCTTGGCTGCATGTTTTTCTCGTTTAGTGCTCTGAAAATATCATGCCAGCTCTTTCTGGCCTGCCAGGTCTCTGTGGATAAGTCAGCTGCCAATCTAATATTTTTACCATTGTATGTTACAGACTTCTTTTCCCAGGCTGCTTTCAGGATTTTCTCTTTGTCACTGAGACTTGTAAATTTTACTATTAGGTGATGGGGTGTGGGCCTATTCTTATTGATTTTGAGGGGCGTTCTCTGAGCCTCCTGAATTTTGATGCTCGTTCCATTTGCCATATTGGGGAAATTCTCCCCAATAATTCTCTCCAGTATACCTTCTGCTCCCCTCTCTCTTTCTTCTTCTCTTGAATCCCAATTATCCTAATCTTCTTTTGTCTTATGGTGTCACTTATCTCTCGAATTCTCCCCTCGTGGTCCAGTAGCCGTTTGTCCCTCTTTTGCTCAGCTTCTTTATTCTCTGTCATTTGGTCTTCTATATCACTAATTCTTTCTTATGCGTCATTTATCCTAGCAGTGAGAGCCTCCATTATTGATTGCACCTCCTTAATAGCTTTTTTAATTTCAACTTGGTTTGATTTTAGTTCTTTTATTCCTCCAGAAAGGGCTTTTATCTCTCTGAAAAGGGTTTCTCTAATATCTTCCATGCCTTTTTAGAGCCTGGCTAGAACCTTGAGAATTTTTATTCTGAACTCTAGATCTGACATATTACCTATGTCTGTATTGATAGGTCTCTAGCCTTCGGTACTGCCTCTTGTTCTTTTTTTTTGTGGTGAATTTTTCCACCTTGTCATTTTGTCCAGCTAAGAGTATATGAAGGAGCAAGTAAAATACTAAAAGGGTGGCAACAACCCCAGTAAAATATGCTTTAACCAAATCAGAAGAGTTCCCAAATCATGAGAGGGGAGAAAGGGGATGAAAAGAGGTTCAAAAAGAAAGGAAGAAAGAAAAGGAAAAAAAAGAAAAGAAAAGAATAAAAAAAAAGAAAACGAATAAAGGAAAATGTAAAAATATATATATATTAGATAAACTGTTTAAAAATGTCAAAAAAGGGTAAAAGTTAAAAAAAATTTATCAGAAGAAGAGAAAAAAATGAAAAAGAAAAAAATTAAATTAACTGCAGGACTAAAAAATCACAGGGAGAAAGTCATGAGTTCCGTGCTTTGCTTTCTCCTCCTCTGGAATTCTGTTGCTCTCCGTGGTTTCACTCCTTGGTAGGTGAACTTGGTCTTGGCTGGATTTCTTGTTGTACTTCTGGGCGAGGGGTCTGGTGTAGTGATTTCAAGTGTCTTTGCCCCAGGCGGAATTCACCGCCCTTACCAGGGGCTGAGTAATCCACTTGGGTTTGCTTTCAGGAGCTTTTGTTCCCTGAGTGCTTTCCGTAGAGTTCCAGAGGACGGGAATACAAATGGCAGCCTCCTGATCTCCGGCCTGGAGATCGAGAGCCCGGGACCCCACTTCTCAGTGTGCCCTCAGAGAACAGCGCCCAGTAACTCCTGTCTGCCTGACCTCCAGCCGTGCTCCGAGCTCACCGAGCCTGCGACCGGTTCAAGGTAATCCCGAGCTGTGAGCTTACTGTCGGCTCTGTCTCTGTAGCCAGCTCTCCCGTTCCAGTACCCGCAAGCTCTGCAACACTCAGACACCCCCGATCCTTCTGTGACCCTGTGGGACCTGAGGCCACGCTGACCCCGCGTTGGCTTCGTCCCAGTTCAGCCTCTGGAGCGATGTCCCTCAGTGGAACAGACTTTTAAAAGTCCTGATTTTGTGCTCCCTTGCTCCGCCGCTTGCCGGGAGCCGGCCCCTCCTTCCGGGGTCTATCTTCCCGTCGCTTTGGATTCACTTCTCCGCCGGTCCTACCTTTCAGAAAGTGGTTGTTTTTCTGTTTCCAGAGTTGCTGTTCTTCTTCTCTTCGATCTCCCGATGGATTTGCAGGTGTTTGCAATCTTTAGATAAGCTATCTAGCTGATCTCCGGCTATCTGAAGTAGTCTCAGCCTGCTGCTTCTCCGCCGTCTTGACTCCTCTCCAGAATTCAATCCTTAAAGCTCTGTTCATAATATATTCCTGAGGGACTACTGATGGCTCTCTCATGATCAAATTTGCATTTTAAATTGATCCCTCTTTCTGCCACCAGGAGTTTGGATTTGAAACATAGAAGTCTGGAGACAGCTAGATGCACTGAGAAACCCTATCTCCCAGCTATAGGAAATAAGTAATTTTGAACAGTCTCCTCTTGTATCTCTTGGTCCTCCAAATGGAGTAATTTGGGGTACTAAAATTCTGGTTCCATGACTGACAGTCCTCAAATATCTGTATTTGGGAGCTACCCGGCTATGTCTTTGCAGATGGCTTCCTTATTCTCTGCTAGATTGTCTGTTGTGAGAGCATTCTAGTATTACAGCTGGACCTCCATGGAGGGGAGCGCATATCCAGTACTCTTCACTTCATTTTCTGATCACTTTGTTCTGTCTGCATAGTTGGCCTTATGTCCTCAGCACTGGTCCCAACTCTGTTCAACTCAAGTTCAGACCCTGGTTCCTTGTGTTCAATTTGGTACTGAATTATGTTCTACAAGATCCAACCAAGTCCATATTTAAAGAACTCTTGTTTTCAAAATGTGATTAATAGTGTTGAACTAAGTTCATTATAGGAATGTGGTATGAATCAAATGAAATAACTAGATATCAAATTGTACTCAAATCTATTAAATTCTACACAAGTTTAAGGTCTTATTGTTGAGAATAACATTTAAAAACCAGATGCAAAGACCATAATTTAAGTGGTGCTTGGTATATTGACTCAGAATGTGCATTTGAAAGAGAATAAAATGAAGCAGGATGGAAAGTCACTATTTTTCTTTCTGAAAGAGAAAAATAACTGAATTAGATTGGTTGCTGAAAATTGTCTTGGCAATTTTTAATTCTATTATAGTTTTATCTTCTCCGTGAATTCTATTATTTTGCTATTATGAGCAAAGATGACAAAGTAAGAGCAAAATTTATCCAAATGGATTTAAAACTTACAAGTTTTCTTTTTTCTATATGACATCATACTTACACATAAGACCAAAAATTAATATTTTCAATGACATATGCTAGTGCTTTATATGAGCACTACTCTAAATTTTGTAATCATGTAAAAGATGCAAAATAACTATCTGTTTATATGTGCCATATTAGTGCATTTCTCCTTAAAATAAGTCTTACTTTATTTTATTTTTCATCTCTGAGATTGGGTTTTCTGAAGCTTGAGTTATACTCTTAAAATGGGTACATAGTACTTCAAAAAAGTGTTATAAAAATGAGTTTTTTTTAACATTGGTAGAATAGTAAGGTATCGTCCAGGAAATATTTCACTAAACTTCGTTTTGTCTTACTAAGTTACTGAAATCAATAAAACTACATTTCTGAAGAATTCATATTTTGTGATGTTCAGGTAACACAACTATAATTTTTTTTTTGTTGAAATCAATTAAAAAAAAAAGTTCCACAAACCAGCCCTACTGGCAAAAAGTTTATTGAGGAGAGGGAAGATAAGGGGGTAGACTTGTGACTAGTATAGAATTTGGTGATAAAAGAGGAAGAGAGAGAGAGACAAAGAATGGAAATATGAATTTTTCTTGGGCTAGGATAATAACTGGCAAATATCCATTTAATATGAGTGGAAAAATCAACATAAATTTACATGTTTCATGTAATCAGTGAAAACAGAATACGTAAGCTGTAGACTGGAATATTAAAAGTAAAGAAACAGCCAACCATGTCTGGATTAGACTTGTCATTATTCAAAATGAATATTATTCTTGTGAAGATGGTTTCATTTTTTCCCTCTATTTTGTGGGGGTGGGGGTAGAGAGGATGTATAGTTGGAAATGAGCAAAAATAACAAAAAGTGTCTATAATTTAATAGTGATTACTGCAGAGATGCTGACAAAGCTTCATTTTTTTGGAAGTTTTTTTTTCCTCCTAATGGCATCAGAAAGGCAAGCTAAGGCACAATTATTATGGCTACATTTTGCTGATTCAGAGATTGAAGCAGAAAATAAAAAAATTTTACCTCTATTTGCTGCTTGAATTTCTGATTTATGATATACTTCAGGGCTCTCTTGTAACTTCTAAGAGATTTACAAAGCCCCTCTACCTATTTTCTCATGTTACTATTATTGATTGATTTGAACTTGAAGTCTACACATTACTGAATAAAATGAGGCATTGAGGAAACGTACTAAAATAGTTTTTATTTTGAGAGTTTGAATTTGGGTGTTCTAAATTGTTCCTTTCCAATTCAGTTTTGCCTAGGCTTTGAAAAAGTTAGTTATTGTCTTGTTTACGCTCTGTCAAATAGGAAGCGCTGTGTAAGGCCTCTATATATCTGGAATAATGGAGGTAAAAGTCTTTTTTTTTTCTTATTTTTTTTTTAAGATTTTTATTTATTTATTTGACAGACAGAGATCACAAGTAGGCAGAGAGGCAGGCAGAGAGGGAGAGAAGGAAGCAGGCTCCCTGCTGAGCCGAGGACCCAATGCAGGGCTTGATCCCAGGACCCTGAGATCATGACCTGAGCAGAAAGCAGAGGCTTAACGCACTGAGCCACCCAGGTGCCCCAAAGTGAACAATAAGTCTTTAAGTTCATTTACCTTGTTGAATTCAGTTATCTGTTACACTTGAAAATCCATATACTATGTAAAGGATAGAAGATCTACAAAAAGAGAATATTGTATTCCTTCCCCAATTATGATCTTAAATCACTACTCCGAGAGCTACATATCCTGAAATAAATAAATATGTTAACAGTAGTACCCTTCTATTTTTAGCAGTTCTACTTTAGTATATGTTACAAAAAAATTAAATGGAAATATTTTTATTTTCTCTTAAAATGACTAACGGTCACAGAAAATAGTTTCCCAGACGGCGGTCTGCAAGCCAGGAAGAGAAACCTCACTAGAGCTCAACCAGCTGTGTTGCCAACATTTTGCAGAAGAGGAACTCACATTTAGAGTCCAAGAAGTACTTATCAGAAATATATTTAAATCTATTACCAAATCTTCTAGTGCTGAATATATATGAGCCTGTGTCCACCTCTGTTCTTTTAATATATTAAATTGGGCTTCTGGACTTTTGAAGAAGACATATTTACAGTACTACATAGACACAGAGCACCATTTCTCTAATGGAAAATATTAAGATCTCTACTCATATTCAAATACCATTTTCCCTTAGATATTATAAAATGCTGTCTATCATGTATTTAAGGGTCCATCCTTGATAATTATATATTTTTAAATGGGCCTTGCAGAAGAACATAAGGTAGGATTATACAAAAAGAAACATTTTAGGATCATGTAACATATGTAAAAATCTATAAAAATAAATATTATATTTCTCTACTTTGGGCCAAAGGCAGTAGATTTTGAAGAAAACACATCTTCGCATCCTTACACACTGAATATTTAAATGACTTCTATATTTATTGTGTTTCTCTTTTCTTTATAAAATATTTTATTCAGCATCTAATTGAAATGCATAGATACACTAGAGAAGTTACCAATATTCAAAGAGAAGTAAATAGTCAAAATGCTTTCCTTCTGAGAGTTTACAAACTAAGAAAAGTAATGCAATTAAATAAATGTTAATTAACCACACTATTCATTAATCACAAGACTGTGTGAGAGGTACTAATGCCTAAAAAAAATTTTGTTTTAATTCAGAATTAAGTGAACTATTTCTTTCCTTGGTACCGTAGGCTGATTTTCTTTCATAGCACAAGACTGAGATGGCCTGTTGCTCTGCTGTGTTAGTTCAGGTTGTTGTATCATAATTTAATAGGCTAGGTGATTGTAAGTGGAAGAAATTGATATCTCACAGTTTGGGAGGCTGGAAGTCCAAGGTCAGTGTGCCAGCATGGTTAAGTTCTGGTGAAGGCCTTCTGCTGGGTTGCAGATTAATCTACTTCTTGCTGTGTCCCCCACATAGTAGTAGAAAGGGTGAGGGGAGGGAGTTCTCTGCAGTCCCTTTTATAATGACCCTAATCTCCCTCAGGAGCTCTCTCCCCTCCAAAGAACCTCATCACCTCCTCAAGGCCCCACTTGCTAATACCATCACCTTGGAGTTAAGATGTCAGCATATGAATTTTGGGAGCACACAAACATTCAGTCTATAACACCTGTTTCCTCTATTACACAAAGAGCCCATCACAAGGTAAAAACCTAGTACTTTCTCATTACAATTGGTATACCATCAAAAGGGTTTAATAGGCAAGACAGACTTAAGTGATTTACATTCTTATCCAACAAAAAATGTTGCCAGCTCTAGAAAGAATAAAGCTAAAAAGCAGCATAAACATAATGTAAAACCATCAGACATAGCTTCTATATAATGTTTCTTTCCTTGGGTAAGGATTTGGTTTTGAAGTAGCATCAACACTATGTATAAAACGTTGTTCTCAGAGAATCTGTCTGAGATTGGGGCCTCTTGGTATTTATTCTCTCTTAGTCACACACAGAGAAAAAAAATTCTCCCTGATTATTTCCCTATTCCCCACCCAACCATGGAGCCTACAACTCTATAAATTCCAAGTTTATTTATTATAAGAAACCTGGATGCCCAAGTACCTACTACTAAAAACATTTTAAAGATGTATTTCCCTGTTACTGAACCAATTAGACTTATAGACTGCTTACCAGAGGGTCTGATCAGGGATCAAACATTACAGGCACTGTAAAGCACTTCCTTCCTTGGAGGTGTTATGATTGATTTCTTTTTTTCTTTCTTTTTTTTTTTTTTTTTTTTTTTTTGGAAAGAAGATCCTCTGTAAATAGATACTGATTCTTGTTTGACTTCTCCTTTATTTTTTTTCTTGCTATTTCTGCTATTAGTATTTCTTGGCAAAGGTCTCAATACCTCTGTTTTCTTCTGGATGCTATGTGGAACAGAAAAATTGATTAACAGTTATTTTCCTTGGTTTACTTTAGAATCTCTGTTACTTAAGAGATAAGAATAGAGATGTTTCTCTGCTGTTTGTACTGGTCTATGAATTCCTTATACTGCATAACTACATCCCTCAAATCTAAGTGAGTTCCAAAACTTTCTTTTTTGCTCTCATTGCCTGATAATTGATGGTCAGCTGGGACTCTGAAAAGTTTGGACGTTCTTGGTCAGTTTGCTGTACTACATACCTCTTCTCATTTCTCATTTTGGAGTCCAGGCTGAAGAACTTGCCACTCTCTGGGACATCTGTACTCATGGTAGAAACTAAGTACGAGAAGTTCCCAGCCAAGCCATGTAATGTATTTAAACTTTCTGCTTGGATAAGACAAATGTCATGTCTCCTCACATCTGTGTTGACAAGACCAAAGTCAGCACCCTGAGGAAGGAAGTAAACTAAGGATAGGGGAGTGAACAAATAATTATAAATAGCTATGGTCTAATAAATAGAGTTTCCAACCTTTAGGATCTCATATAACTTAACTTTATTTCATTTCACATGGTAACTTATCCTTACATCCCTTCCTAAATTTTGAGCCTTACTTTTGAAGATATAATACTTATTAATGTACATGGAATCAAGAAATTATTAGGTATCTGTTACTGTTTATCTTCTTGCAGAGAAGGTAGTAGTATAGATATGCATTTTGCATCTCTCTTAAGAGGTATAAAGAACTATATTTTTGGTTTTAACGTTTTCCTCTATTCCTCTTACTACATATATGTATAATTTTAAAATTTCGGTGAAAAACATAGTATACATACAGAAGTACACACACAAATGTACAACTAAATGGAATTCTGTAAATTGAACATAGCCATGCAATCACAGTGTCGATCAAGACATGGAACATTACTAGCATGCCAGAGATCACTCTTTTCCCTGGGCACCATGAAGAACCATCATCCCAATGGTTAATGCCCTGGAATAGTTCTCCTCACTTTCAATTTTGTATAAACATAATTATACCATACACAGTTACACAGCAGCTTCTCTCACTATCAGGTTGTGAGATCCATCCATTCATTCTCATTGTTGACGTACTGTGCATTGTTTGACACACTGTAACTTATTTATCCATTCTATTGTCGATGAATACTTGCCTTTTGTACAGTTGCTTGGTTATCAAGATGGTGCTTTTATGAACATTATTGTATATTGTTTTCTTGAACATATGCATCTTCTTCTGTTGTGTTTTCACCTAAGAGTGGAATTGCTGGATCAAAAAATATGCTTGTGCTCAGTTTAATAGATAAGTCAATTACTTTTAGAGAGTGTTTAGGCCAGTTTACAACTGTGTCCAACAAGATATGGAAGTTCCAACTTCTCCACATACTCATCACACATTCTTTTGTCTTTTACATTTTAGCAATACTGGTGTGTATGTCATGGCAACACTTTGTGGTTTTATTTTTTTATTTTTTTTAAGATTTTATTTATTTATTTGACAGACAGAGATCACAAGCAAGCAGAGAGGCAGGCAGAGACAGAGAGGAGGAAGCAGGCTCCCTGCCGAGCAGAGCCCGATGTGGGACTCGATCCCAGGACCCTGAGATCATGACCTGAGCCGAAGGCAGCAGCTTAACCCACTGAGCCACCCAGGTGCTCCCACTTTGTGGTTTTAATGTGCATTGCCCTGAAGACAACTTGTATGACCTTTTTATATGTTTATTGGACTTTTCAATATTTTTTTCTTTTCTATGTGAACAAGCTATGTCAGTCATTTGTTCATTTTTAAAGAAAGATTTATTGAGGTGTGGTTGATATACAGTACACTGAGCATATTTAAGTGTACAATTTTATAAGTTTTTACATATGTGTACATGCATGAAAGCACCACCACAATTGAATCAACATTTCCATCACCCCCCAAAATGTCTTTTCTCCTTTAAAGCCTCCTCCCTCCTTCACTTCCTCCTCCTCACCTCTCTCCCCATCACTGTCTCATTGCCCCATCCTCATCTTCAGCTTCTGTGCATCTCTTGGATCTAAAATACCTTCCTGGCTGGATATCCTTGCTCTTAGTTCTTGTTTCTTCAGTCTATTTTTATTCACATTCTGGAACTTCTGTATTAATTTAATGTGAATGTGGAGAAATCATACTTATGACTCCAGTGGGATCAGATATTATGTAAACCAACTAAACAAACCCAAGATAAAATCACTTAATTGGACTGTTCTGCATTACAAGATCTGACAATATCCTGGGATAAGTTAGTATAATGTTTTTAGTTCAAAAGTATCCAAGGTGGTGTTATTCAATTCCTTACATCCAGTGATCAAGGCATCCTTGAAGGGCCAGCCTTTCCCTAAAACCCCTGGGAGTAATCACAGCTCATATTTAAAAATAGGTTTTTAATAACACAGTTAAAGGTTGTGTTATTTTAGGCAGATTACTTAATATCTGAGGGCCCCTATTTTCTCAATTAAAATAATAGGAGAATTGTGACAGCTTTAACAACCTCACAGAGTGGTTTTCAAGATAGGGTAAACAGCAAACCCTTATAAAATGTGACATTTTTATTAACTCACTCTATTTTGAAAGTATGCATTTTTTACTATGTCAACCACATAATTTATCCTGAGTAGGTATATCGCTGAACACTGTTATTATTCTAGTATGTATGTATGTATGTATGTGTGTGTGTGTGTGTGTGTGTATATATATATATATATATATATATATATATATATAACAAATTTTTCATCTTGCATATTACCAGAACCCTTTGCAGGTGTTGCCTGTTGGTTAAGTGATATATTGGAAATACTCATTTCTCTCTGATAAAGGATAGCAGGAAGTGCTTTGAAAATAGGTTGAGGTATGCTGGGTCTATTAGTCAGCTTGCTTATGAATCCACACAGATATCTGAACGTCATATGTATTCTCTAGCTTTGACTTCCTAATGTCCATAGAAGGATATCCAGGTTGGCTCAAAGGGATGACAACTCCACTTAACTATTATTTTAAAATTCTGAAAATAAAACTCATTAATCCATTCATGTATTTTAAGTATAATTCTCACATCAAAATTAGGTTGGTGAGAAAAACGTTTCCTGGCTTTATGAGGATTAAATGAAATAGTATATACTAAGCTCAATGACTCACACAAAGTAAGTGTTCAATAAATGGTATCTATTTTATCCTTGGGAATAACTGCATATAATTATCAAATTTCTCACATCTGCTAAGGTGGCCTTTCTTCTGAAAATCAGGTTGAATTGTTTTTAACATCATTCCACATATCATGAGAGCCAATCAAGTCGTTTTAGTGATGGCAATTTATCTTATGATGGCTGTGATTCTAAAAGGATACAAAACCATACTTTTCCAGAATGTATTGTGATGCATTGTGTGATAGTTTTTGAAATAAGGAGCTTAATGGTCCCACTTCTAGCTAGATGAGCACCCTTTATAGGTGAATCTTACTTGTTTATCTACCCATGCAAAATATATGGTTATTTGTTTATATCTTCATTTTGCATCTCAGAGAAGGTACTGTATAAAACCAATCACTGCAACAATGTTAGAATATGGGTCTGGAGACATTGTGGCATAGCACACTTTGATTATTACATGAGGAGGTCTTAGGTGAGGTGGATGCCATAGACTTTGATTATATTTTTGTATCTTGATGGAATTCATGATGTTCACATTGGTTCAGAATAAGAAAACTATGAGTTTTATTTCATAACTCATATGGATGATGTCATGTACTTTTTTCTTCTTTTTCCCAGACTGATAACATTTTCAATGGTTGCATGTTTTCTCTAGAAATATCAAGATATTAAATTGGGGCATTGTAAAAGGGGACTTTTTATATCTCCTTAAAATTGGTTATCTTAATTTCTACTTTATTTCTGACTTCATAGAGCACTTAATCCTAGGCCAGTATATTAGTTTGCCACACCAAGTTCCAGGAACTATGTGACTTAAACAATAGAAATGTATGGTCTCATATTTCTGAAATGACAAAGATCTGAGTGTCAAGGTGTTTATAAAAAATAAAAAAATTAAAAAAAAACAATGCGACTTTGGTTTGGGGTATACAGAAACTCTCATTGCAGTTTAGTTGTAAATACAAAAGTATCTCAAAATTTTAAAAATATTGATTTTTTATAAAATAAATACAACATTTTTCACAGAAGAAAAAAAGAAAAACAAAAAAAGAAAGAATTGAATTCTGCCTGCCTTTCTCATTTTCTGCCATAACCCTTTATATTCTATCACCATTTCATTTCATGTTGGAGGTCTTTTAGTTATTCACTCCATCTACCTTTAAAACCCTTAACCTCCTTTTCTGCATGACAGTATATATTCTGTCCTAAAACGACCTATTTTTTATTTACCCAAGAAAGAGTTATTGAGCACCCACAATAAGCACTGTGTTAGAATCCAATATAAAGATAAATGAAGAAAAGGGCTCTGAATTTTGGGAATTCATAGCAAGGTGGTGGCAGAGGAGCTTGCAGGCATAGATGAGCCATTCAATGTAATGGCTGGTATAGTTGTTAAAAGATTACTTTCAAAAGAAAATATAATCATGATGTTCATACAGACAGAAAAGGAACATGCACCAAAGATTTAAAAATTATATTTAACTCATTAATGAATGACAGAACTAGCAAGATGTTATAGCAGATTCAAAGGATAATTAAAAAATGTAAACATTTAAAAATAATACAAATTTTAAAAAGGACATATATATACTTGTGTGTATTCACATACACACACACACACACGTATATATATCTGGAATAAATTTGCAAATAAATAATAGGTCTACCCACAGGGCCATAATCAAGTGCATTCCACCAGATATAATTAATTTGCATTTCTATGGGCAAGAATCATTTGCATTATTTGCAGCTTTCCACATTTTCCAGAATTGTAAAATAGCTCCAAAATAATGAAAGAGGGAGATAACTGATAATCAGCTAGACAGGACACACAGTAATGTTTTCTTGCCCATTTCAGAGTTTTCCACAAATTTTCTGACAAAAGTTGAGGCATAGGAGAGGGTGATGGTCATAGAGATTATGTACTTAAACTTCCCTAGAGTTGGAAGAATTCTGAGAAAGGCTTCTGGGGATATGTGATGTTGACTGTTATTGTGAATGGAATTTTTCCAGGTCAGTATGAGAATGAGGTACCTGAACTCCGGCTGTAAGAATGAGAAAGAGGTGTGGGCAAATACCTCAAGGTGGTAATATTCATGGGTCTCAAGGGTGTTTCCTTTTGAGAATCAGGAGAATAAAGTTTATAGTCTCCCTCAGTCTTTTCAGAATTTTAAACACAACACTGATGTAAGAATTCCTCTTGGAGGCTTTGAGACAAGAGCATTCAATGGCCCTTCCATCTCAGGCTGGATCTCAAAGTGTGGTCCAAGAACAGCAGTATTGACATCACCTGGGAACTTGTTAAAAGTGAAAATTCATGTTCCCTAACCCTCAGCTACTGAATCAGAAATTCTGAGGGTGTACCAGGGAATCTAGTCTAACAAACCCTCCAGGTGATTCTGGAGAACCACTGTCTTAGAGATACAGGTAGTTTACCTGAAGACCTAAGGGGAGATACTGCCTGGAGGACTGCCTTGAGGACCTCAGCTGGAGGAATAAAATCCTTCCACAATTACATGACAAGAATATATATGGAAGAATATGTAATTTCTGATTTCAGAAAACAATTTATCTGCACATATGTCCCTTCACTCCTTCCTCTAGTCTATGTGAACAGATAATTGTATCTTCCCTCAATCCCCAGATAAAGCCCATGGTAGATATAGCATGACAAATGTTTACTGAATGGCTGAGCAAATGGTTTCCACAAGGCAGAAAATCAACCCCAGAACACAAGATCAACACTACTGTTGGAGCAGCAGCAAAGCTAACATGAATATTGGATTAGAATGACTCAAGTCCTCCAAGTCAAAAGAGTAGTTCAGTTCCCAATGAGAGAAGATCATCTTTACATGCATGAGGGTAGGGATGTTAGATTGTTGCTCTTCTTGGATACCAGAGCCCATGCTAAGGTCTCACATGAAGCTTCTTTATATTGGAAAGTGTTCTCAAGGAAGCGAGATGGGAGACAATGTAGAGTGAGAAAGAGAATAGAAAACTCTTGAATTGGTCTTGCCTCTTGAGTGGGCAGTTGGAGTTCAACCTGCCAATACCCTTGAAGAACCCATTGAATACGCTTCCACCTGGTGGTGGATGGAAGAGGGAGCACTGATCCACCCTGGATCAGTGCTTTCTGACAAGGTGTACTTCATGGTATGTAACACCCTCAGAATTCCTTTTGTTTACCAACGTGGGTACCTTCACCATCTCAGAGAAACCCTCAGGTAGAAAGGTGGAACTATTTGATGATGTGAGCCAAGGTGCTGTCAGGTCTCACCTTCAGATAGCTGGTTGCAGCAAGAATGGCTGGACTAAAAAGGGAGGCACAAGAGGTGGTTAACATACAGTTCTTTCATTTCAGACCCTTCCAAAGTCAAAATCATTCCACTTCCTCTAGTCCCAAGAGGAAATTATTTGGCCCACCCTGCAAAGGAGCTTTTTTGACATAAGAGCAAAGTGGGGCAAGTGGTAAGACTGGATGGTCTCAGCTAATGCACATGGGCGCTGGAATCTGCAGCCTGCCATTCCATCTTCCCCACTCACCAGATACATATTCCTGAGAAAGTTTTATTTTCCCCAATCCTCAAACTGTTCATATAAAGTTGTAGTAATAATCTCCTTATCAGTCTCATAAGAATATTGGGATCTGGAAATCATATAATATTTATAAAAAGTACAAAAACAATGACAATCAAACTAAAATAATAACTAGTTATTATGAAGCCTTTATTATGTGCCAGTCATGGTAAATGTTTATGTAGTCTTCATTGTTAACCAGGTTCTATCAACCTCATTTTACAGATGAGGAAACTGAGGCACAATAACTTTAGGTATGACACACACACACACACACACACACACAGAGCAAATAACCAAGCACAGATTTGAACAAAGCTGGCTCCAAAGGAAAGTATTTTAGAGCAATTGTTTTATTTATTTATTTTTAGTTTAACACTCTATGTGACAAATGATTTACATAAAACAAGGCAGCAGGAGGAGACAGAAGGGTGACTCCCCACTTTAAAGGGATTTACTGCTGGTCTCTCTGCCTAAGCTTTTTATAAAACCCTTGTTTGGAATGACTAGAAAAAAGGATGCTGTAGTAAAAGTCGTTGATCTGTAGGGTTTACAACTTGGAGGGAAGTGATGTGGTTAAGGTATACGTGATCTGCTCATTCTTTAAGACACAGCCAGCAGCCCCCAAAGCTGCCCCCACCACAATATTCCCCTGTAGTTTGCCCCTTCTCTGTCTCTCTGAACTTCAAGAGTTTCCTCTGTAGTATTGTCTGACTTTACTTCTTATCTTCCCGTTCCAGATTTTGCCTTGCCTTTCAAACCAATCTTGACATGATCTTTTGATCTTCTCTACCATTTTCTTGCTGTGCTTTAGAATTCCCTGTTTACTTTGGGTAAACACCCTATTGATTTTAACATAGCCTCTATAAGCCTCAGTTTCAGCTCAGCTCCTTGGTGAGAAAGAAGGCTGTCTTAACAACACTGGCCCCTTGGATAAGATCCAGATTTGATAGAGAAATACTATTCTTATATGACACATCCTTTCCCGAAATATGGTCTGGTACCTAAGAAAATTTTCATTGAAATGCATGGCACCAGACTCTTGACCCTCTGATGAACCCCATCCAAATGTTCTTAAAGTTTTTACCAGTGCATCTAAGGGTAAGGTTTCTCTTTCTCACTCTCAAAGTGTTATTCAAGTTTGTAGCTCTGGCTGGAAATGTGATGAATGTCATGTCTACTTGTGGCCCTGGAGGTGACCAACCAGTGGTGAAGAGGTAACGGGGACTGTCAAATTGATTGCCACACCACTTCACACCTCATGATCTCTCTTAGAGAGGAGGAGTGGGCTATGAGAGATTTAGATACCATTTTCCTCTCGGCTTTCAATAATTTGATTGAGGTGCAGCCATTACCACCAGATGTTAAAGATCTCTCAGATGTTGAAGGCATTTTGCTGCCCTTCCTGCTACCTTCGGTACATTGAGGCTTCAGCAAATGAGTGAACATATTTGGGGTAGTGAGATCCTGGTTTCTCAGTGGTGAAGGGAGTTACAGACAAGGAAAGGGGAGGACTAAGATATATCTCCTGGTGGTACTGATTTAGGATTAAAGTAATCATCATGAATATAAGTTTTATGATTGATATAGTTATTTACTAGCTCTGTTGCTGCGTGGATCTAGAAGGAATTCATATTAACAATGAATATACCTAGTGCCAGGTCTCTTGGGTTAAAAATATGATTCCAAGGCTGGGGTAGGGAAAATAAAAGATGAGCGTGGGGTATATGATAGAAAATAATGGAAACACAGTAAAGATAGCAGGGGCTATAAGGAAGGGTTTCCTATGAGCTAAATTTGGAATAATTTGAGCATCAAAATAAGTAATGATAGTAATGGATTATAATCCATTCTATAGGATAAGAATCCATGAATCCATATTGATTAGATACATAGATAGGAAGGGACAATTCTTTTCAATACACTGTTAAGTAACAAATATGGATGGAATGGTGGAGTTAGAAAAGCATAAATGAATGGTAAATCTAATAGGTGAATGTTTGATAACAAAATATTTACATACTGTCAAAGATGAAATGACTCCCCATAAACTGATACCAAAGGGAAAAGAGTAGCTTTGCAGTGCAGTAACTTAGCAAATACGACTTCAACCAAAGGATCACAGTTAATATGACCCATATTGGGACAAATCCACATTATGGACATTTGATGTGATGCACCAAGAAGTGAGGATATCATCACATCTGGGATATTCCTGCCAAAAAGGCATAATTTAAACCCAATCAGGAGGAAACACCAGCCAAACTAAAAGTAGGGGGCAAAGACATCAAGGTCGAGGAGAACAAAGAAAGGCGGAGGAATCTCCAGATTAAGGAACAGGAAAGAGGCTTGGGTAAGGAAACATGCGATCCTGAACTGGGTCCTGATGGGGGGGGGGAGGCTATAAAAGATATTGTTACTATCATCAATAAAGTTTGATTATAGACTGTGAATTAAATATTAGTATTGTCTCAATGTTAAATTTCCTTATTTTGATCATGATGTTACATAAGAAAATGTGTATGGGTTATATAAGACAAAACCCTTGTGATTTGAGAAGGTATGCTGCAATATTTAGGCATAACAACAGCCATGTTTACAACTCAATTTCAAATGTTTCAGAAAACTGATAAGAGAGGGAAAAAATGTGAACAATTTCTGAAGCTTCATAAAGGGCACATGATTTCCTTATACTATCTTGCAATTTTTCTGTAGCTTTGAAATCGTATCACAAACAAAGAAAACATTTCTACTACTTGAAAGGGGATAGTTCCCTGTGAAAGAAGAAAAGGTAAGTGGCTTTGAATGGGAAAAACTTGGTAGTATGAAAACAGAAAAAGTAGAAAGTAACATTTCTTTATTACCAAAATAACATAACCCTTTGCAGAGTAGCTATGACCAAAAGGGTGACTTAAAACTCTACGGAAGGTAAAGAGCATATCTGAAACTTCAAAACTCAGTCTTCAAATTTACAACTTCCTAAGAAAACTGGGAAGTCCCTTAAAAAGCAGCTGTTTTGTTCAGAGTTGTTAAGAGTTCCTGGTGCTTAGTATTTCCATTAAGATAAATGCTAGATTAAACCAAAGTAGTCTGCAAAGGCAGTAGTAATTGGGGAAGCCTTATCTTCGCCTTGTGTTATGGGTGCAGTCATTTAGCATAGATAATGGGCTAGAGTCAGTCCTGGAAGTAGGTCAGCCAGTGAAGCCTGCCCTGGGGAAGGACTGTCAACAGGCCCCTCCCACAAATAAATCTCTGGTGCTGAATTCTTCCCTTCTTTCTTTAGAGTCTTCTTTTATTTTTTAGGTTCTTTAAAAGTTTGTTATAATTTGCCTTATTTTTCTTGTTAAGTGAAAAGGGGCTGAGACCACTGAACACTACTTGCTGCAGGCACACAGAAAGTTGTCACTTTCTTTGATAAGAATGCTGGGAACACATGATTATCATCCTATTTTATGGATAAAGAAACCAAGGCTCTGAGCGGTTGAGCAACTTTCCAGTACTCATACATGCAATAAATGGCAGTCTACCTAACTGCGGAATGTCTGCATAAAGATGTGCCACTTCCGGAGAAGAGAGCTGGTTAGGCGCATCCTCCTTGCTGAGAACGTGCCAGGTGTGTGGGCACTAGCAGGGCCAGAAGTGATCATTGGAAAAAACCAAAAGTATAAGTAAAAATTCTGTTCTGATTTTGTTTCATCAACCACCTGAGTTTTCCTACCATTCACTTTAAGTTTCTTAATCACCTAGTTGTTCATTCCTTTCTTTTCATACTTTGAAATATTATTATGGCTCTGAGAAGCAAGATGAAAATCTTTGTTTCCAGTAAATATACATTTAGAAACTATCTATTAGGAAGTAATCCATGGAAGTTGCTATTAGGGCAGCTATTAGGGAAGCCCACAGTGAATGGTGTGGAGAAGGTATGAGTTCCAAGTAAGTCCCTAAACATACCCATGATAGTTACACACACACACACACACACACACACACAGAGTGAAAATTATAGAAGCTGAAAGAACCCACACTCTAAGGTTTACAGAAATAAATCCAAGCCTTAGATTCATCATTGGCATGGCCCTAGGGAAATGATGCTCGCTTCAAGAATTCAATTCTTGAACTTCAAGAACTTTAGTCAAGAAGTGAAGGATTGGGATGTCACTGCTTCCCTGGGAGGATATTGCCTCATGCTTCCTTTTGTCAGTTGAGAATGAAGGATCATCCCTGCTATGTCAAAGATCCTTGTTACACCTATGTTAGATAATAAAGTGCTTGGGAAACTATGCAGTTGCATATAAAGGGTTGTTTTTGAAGCAATATTTTCTCTGTTATTAATGAGCCACTTGATGCTACCCAAAGGGTCAACCTCTATAAGTATAAAACAATTCACAGTAGTTCTCAAGAATGTAATAACTCTCCATTAGACTAATCTTCACAGGCAAGAACCATGTCTGACATAGCCCAGGCATTCACCAAATAAGAAATATACCTGGACACATGATGATGAGTGAAGGCCGAAAGAGTCTATCATATTGTGTTGGTTCCTCAAACTATGTAAAATACCAGCTCCTAGCACAGTGTCTGTGATGGCTGATTTTATGTGTCACCTTAGCTGGGACACAGTGCCTAGATATTTAGCCAAATGTTTCTCTGAAGATGTTCTGTGGATGAGGTTAATATTTATATCAACAGACCCTGAGTAAAGCAGATTACCTTCCATAAAGCGGGTGAACCTCACCCAATCACTTGAAGGCTTTAAAGGAACAAACACTGGCCCCTCTTGAGCAGGAAGGAATTCTGCCAGCAGACTTTCTTTGGAATCAAACTGCAACTCTTTACTGGGTCTCCAGCCCTGCGGATTTTGGACTTACCAAACCTGGGCAATCACGTGAACCAATCCCTTAAAATAAACGTCTTTTGGCAAACCAAAACACAGAACTTAACTGTAGAGAATGAACTGATGGTTACCAAAGGGGAGGTGAGTAGAGGGGTTAGATGAAATAGGTAATGGGGATTAAGGAATGCACTTGTGATGAGCACCTAGTGTTGTATGTAAGTGATAAATCACTATATTGTATATTGTACACCTGAAACTAATATAACACTGTAGGTTAACTAACTAGAATTCAAATAAAAACTTAAAAAAAAACACCACCTCTGTCTCTGTACATACACATCGTATTGATTCTCTCTCTAAGGAAAACCCTGACTAATACCACTGGAAATGCTCAATGAATATCAAGGTTTTGTTTAATCCCCAAATGGAATATTCTTTAACCATCACAATATTTCACTCTAAAAGAATCTTTTTGTTTTCCAAATAAAAATTAGTTCAAAAATGTTTCTGTATTTAATTGTTCACTCCTTCCCAAATATTTATTGTCTCTTCATTTAACTATCTACCTGTAAACATAATGGGGAAAAAAAGCTCTGGGTAAGCAAATGGAGGGTCATGCCCAAATTTAGCAATGGTGAGAGCCTAAATATTGACAGATTACAATTTAAAATTACACAAAATGAATATAATTTTGTGGAACTATTCCTATTGTATTGAATATTGTTTGTTGAATAAAGCAACCTTAAGGAAACTTTCTCTATATAAAAATACTGGACTTAGACAATAGAGCTAAAGTTGAATTCCCTTAATTCTGCATCTAATGTAGAAAAATGGCACTGAAATTTTGAAAGGAACATGAAATTGTTGTACCTTCTAAATCTCTATCAATAAAATATGTGAGGAGAAGGGGAAAAATTCAATTTAACACTGAGAGTAATTTTCACCTTTTCTTCCTTGAAAAACATATGTGAAATGTCATGTGTTGTCATGGAAACAGTAAAATAAGAAATCTGTTTGTGAATGCCTAAAGTTAGGTGCAAGATTGTCAAATAGAGGCTGTTTGTATTGTCTCTTACAGAAGAAAAAGACTGATGACGATTTGATACATAACCATCCTTGTATTTATTCTGTGTCTTCTCTTGGTCTGTGTTTTGTGTGGGGGCAACTTCCAAAAGTTGTTTCCTTTTATTTTCCGTCCTGGAGCTTATTGCAGGTGCATTTTTCCAGACCTTATTTAACGCCATAGATTTTACAGTTGAAAGATCAATTAAGGGAATTTAATAAAAAGCAAAATTCATGTAACCATGCTCACAAGACAAAATACTTAAAGCGATAGGTGTAAGTAGAGTTTTAGGGTAAGACATAGCCCTGAGTTTGACTCCTAATGCTTTCATTTAGTTACTCTGTCACCTTGGGCAACATACTTCACTCCTCTCTAATCTGTTTTGTAATCTGTAAAAATGGAACTAATTGACTCACTTGTTTTCGAATAATTGGATAAACTTAAATAATATAGATCCCATAGCTCACATATTAGTCATTATTATCTCATTCCAATTATTCACATTAGTGGATAGGACCAAAGCCTAGATAACAGAAACTGACCTCAAATCTTCAAATCCCTCTATTGCTTTTGAGGCTTGTGGTTGTGTATGTTCACACCATTCTTGATCGTTAACAGTGATTCCCATAAGAAGGCTAGAATCTTCCTCTGACCTTCAAGGATCTTCATGACCTACCTAGTTGCCACCTTCCAATCTTGAACTGCATGCTACCAATCCGCTCAGAGCCACTGAGCATTCAGCTGGAAAAGACTCAAGGGCTTTTATTTCAGAGATGGAGATGTAGCCTCAAGGAACAGTGGTTGAAGATCCCACTGCTAAGGAGGGGTAGAGTCTGCTTTTCCAGCTTCCAATTCAGAGCTCCAGACTTTGTGTCTCATGAATACTGACCCAAGAAGAGCAAGAATATACTTATACAATGCTGATTTCCATTGCTCTTTCTTTCCCTTAGAGAAAACAGTTTTCTTCAAATGCGGATACCAGTGTGAGTGCATGAAATCACCCCAAGGGCTATAGGAGCAGGAATAGTCTAAAGGAATTGATTTCTAGCTCTTTAACATCCCTATCTTCTTTTTTCTTAAACTAATTTGCCTAAGAACCTACCTTCCTTCCACTTTACAAAAAAAAAAAAAAAAAAAATCTCCCTTTCATCTGTCCCACTACTTCCTGTGGTACATTATCCCAGAGGGGGAAAAACAAAACAAAACAAAACAAAACCCTCAGGCAAAGTGGAAGCCTCCTGTAGTATTAGTCAAGTCACCCTAAATCCTTTCCTTATCTTAAGCATATCTAGAGTAGAAGTGTTAAAAAGGGACAGTAGCTAATGTCAGGATGTTGTAAAATCAAATACCTGATAGAAGGTGAAAGGAATGACAATTTAATGACATTACCTTTTCCATCCCCCAACCATTATCCAAAAATTCATCTTCTTTGAGGGAGAACCCCATGAGAAGAAAACAGAGTATGGGTAAGAAAGGCTGAAGGCTATGTATTTTGGATTTCACATTTAAATGCATGAATTTTTGATACACATCCTTGCAACATGCATTTAATATAAAGGGATCTTTAAATAGCCAAAGTCATAATATCTGTGCTTCTTTTAAATGCAATTATGATATTTTTAAAGATTTCATTTATTTATTTGACAGAGACAGATCACAAGTAGGCAGAGAGGTAGGCAGAGAGAGGGGGTAAGCAGGCTCCCTGCTGAGCAGAGAGCCAGAAAAGGGCTCGATCCTAAGACCCTGAGATCATGACCCGAGCCGAAGGCAGAGGCTTAACCCATTGAGCCACCCAGGCTCCCCCAATTATGTTGTTTTTAAGACAACCACATTCCCCAAGATACACTATTTAAAAGAATACATGAGAGACTATGGACTCTGTAAAACAATCTGAGCGTTTTGAAAAGGCGGGGGGTGGAAGGTTGGGGGAACCAAGTGGTGGGTATTATAGAGGGCATGGATTGCATGGAGCACTGGGTGTGGTGCAAAAATAATGAATACTATTATGCTGAAAATAAAAAATAAATTAAAAAAAATAAAATAAAAAATAAATATTTTGAAAATAACTATTAAAAAAAGAATACATGAAGAAAGTGTGGAAAAAACTGATAATTGATAAATCTGGATGGTGAGTAATGGGGATTTTTTCATTATTCTATTTGTATATATGCTTGAAACTTTGCATAATATCACCATATTATTAATTAACCTTGGAAAAGATAAAAACTCTTCAATGTACAAACAATAGTAGAAATGGAAGAATTATGAAAGAACATTCCCTATGTCTGCTCAGCTGTCTGTGGATGGACAGGTAATGTATTTCAAACATTCCAAACCAGTTTTCAAATGTAAAAATTAGTGCCAGAAAGCCCCCTCTCCAGCACTCTCCAATCATAAAAGTGATTTAATTTGGAAACAATGATCCTGGAGAAGAATAAATAGTGCCACCATTCTTTTGTTTTTGTAACTGAGGAAGATCTTCCTCTTTCGCTTAATGGACCATGTTATGGGAAGTTCTACATTGTACTTTTATAAGAAAATTATCTTAAATTATTGCAGATAAACAAATATTATACATTAGTCCATAATATTAAGCTCATAAACATTTTGAAATCTCACTTCATTTTGAATTTCAATTAGAAAGAGGATAGGAATATTAGACTGGGATTGAGATTTAGTGAAAGCTCTTTTGCTAAACTTGTGACCCTGGAACACAGTACAAAACAATTAAATGCTATCTTGTTTTCCTTCTGGACAAAAAGAATCCCTCAGCATTATATGAGAGAGAGAGAAAAGGAGAAACCAAAGATTATAAAACTCTACAATATATTCAAGAAAATTTGGACATTTATGTAACCTGCACTGTCAATCAATTCTTAAGGGACTACTCATCTTCTTGGGGGTAGGGAGGAAGGATTTCTAAAGAGAGATTGATAGATCTTTAGAAAATATGTAAACACTTCGAAGATAGCTATGGGCACACTTGACCAATATTAGTCCATTAGTCCATTTTCTCTTTTGTATTTTGAATCCTTTACAAAAAATTTCTTTCTAAATGATTTGTATATGACCCAGTATGTCAAGCTCTATTGGTTCTTCTAAGTGCCCCATTCAACTTGACCACCAAATTTAGGGGATATGTATAATGCTATTATAGCAGGAAAAGAGCACCAGCCTTGGAGTCAGGAGATTTGCCTTGGTGTTTTGTTTCTGTACCTTACTGGCTTTGATGTCTTTGTAGAATAGTTGGTTGGAAGCTCTGTGCCAGTGGATAGGACTTGTTCCTCATGGACTTCACCGTAGTATCATCTGGTTAGGTAATTTTGGTGGGAAACCATGTTTTTAGTAACCTGGTATATTTTGTTTTGGGCAGGTTTGATTCCTAGTGGAAGACCCTTCCCATGTCTTGTCTATTTGTCTAGAGACTATAAACTTTGGTATAGGCATTCTGGACCTGAGTGGGAACAAAAGAGTCTGGGACTATCTAAACTTTAGCTATATACATATATGTGGGTTTTTTTGTATTAATGATTTGTTCAAAATTATTGTACTTAAAAATATTTGATCATATGGCTCTTTTATCCCCCACTAAGCTTTCAATTTTTTCCTGATCTGAATTTTCACCTAAATACATATAGAAGTGTGTCTTTTATTCCTTAATCTTTTATTTTGATTATCTCTTAATTCTCCACGCTGTCTTTTCATGCCTTTAATTATTTACTTGGACGTCCTAACCTCACCATTATCTCTCTTTTGTATAAACTCTTAACACATAGACACAAGGACCCATAAATCTAAATTTTGTAGCTTTCTTTTCAGATTATTTCTTTCTTTCATCTTTGGCCCATTTGATCATTTTTTGGTTTGATAATCCAAATACATAATTCATTTCTTATGACATTATGTTCACAATATTCTTTTTTTGCCATCTACTGAACTCATATATATTTGAGTCATATTTTTATTTTTTTAACATTTTATTTTAATATTTTAAATATTTTATTAGGTTAAATTATTTATAGATTTTTTATTCTCTTTTAATCATTCCAAAGATATAACTCTATTTTAAATCTTATTTTTTTAAAGATTTTACTTATTATTTGATAGAGAGATAGAAAGAGAGCACAAGTAGGCAGAGCAGCAGACAGAGGGAGAAGGAGAAGCAGGCTCCCCATGCAGCTGGGAACCCAATGTGGGGCTCGATCCCAGGACCCTGGGATCATGACCCAAGCCAAAGGCAGAGGCTTTAACCCATTGAGCCACCCAGGTGACCCTTAAATCTAATTTTTATTATAATAATTCTACTCATTGAAAAATAATGTCCTCTTTTTTAGTGTGGTATCTATTTTTCATGGACTTGATATCTTGATAACTGTTTAGTGACTCTTGGAATTAAAGTTGTCTTTTAGTCTCAGATTTCTTCATTGCACATATATGATGCAGTTATTGTTTCCTGTAGCTACCTATATTCCATACACAAAAGTTTCCAAGTCTCCTAATAAAATTGATCAATTTATAAATATTCACAACCCTGAGCAAAGAAAAAATATCTTCTATTAGGTGCCTCATATCCTTCTTCCCACACTTCCAGACTATAATTAATTCATTGGTTACTGTTTTGCTATACAGCAAACTACACAGTGCATGAAGTGAATCACTTTTATAGGCAACTCTGTATTATACAGGCAACTCTGTTGTATACTGGAAGAAATGAATCACTTTTCAGTTTCAGCTGCCATATAGACTTGCTTTGCAGGCTAAGTCTTTTTAAAAATTATTCCCATTTATTAATAATGGGGGAAAAGGACAGCTGCCAAAAGGCTGTAAAAAGACAGCCTCAAATATCCATTCCCAGGAGTCATTCCCCTGGTCACGCTCAAGGCTTCAGATTCTGGCCAATGTAAAATAGTGGGGTCCAGATTTATCCTCTTGCCTGAAAATTTTTTTAAAAAATTGGGAAAATATATGACACAATAATTTTCAAGGTACTGAACATCAGGCAGAGAAATACAGTAAACCCTGAGAAATGAAAAAATAATTGAAATAGGCCTACAATTGCCTAGCTTACTGCTTTGAAAGAATTTCTTAGCCATGGCACAGAGTGGGAGCCAAGACTGAGCACAGTGGATTTCTGGAGCTGAGCTTAAGAAGGCTGCTATTGTTTGCAGAATGGAGCACAGAGAGATCTGGAGAGACAAGCCATAGATGGGAAGAAGTATTAAAAATTATACATCTCCATATAGGATTTGTATCCATAATATATAATTCTCAAAACTCAATAATGAGAAGACAAACAAACAAAAAAATTATAAAACTTAACATTAATAAAAATAGGCCAGAAGTTTGAACAGAAATTTGGCCATCAAAGGTACACATATCAAAAATAGGCACATCAAAATTTAGTCAGCATTAATCATCAGAGAAATGGGAATTAAAACCACAATAAGAAACGAACACCCCAAGTAAAGTGGTTAAAATTACAGACTTATCACACCAGGTGTTAGTGAGGATACAGGAATTTACAGCCCTTCGCAACAACTTTGGAAAACAATTTGAGAGTTTCTTAAAAAATAAAACCTACAGTCCTCAAACTCAACACTCAAAAACAGATAATCACGTCAAAAAATGGGCAGAAGGCCAATGAAGACATACAAATGGCTAGCCATCGGGGAGATTCAAATCGAAACCACATTGAGACACCACCTTACACCAGTTAGAATGGCCAAATTTAACAAGACAGTAAACAACAACTGTTGGAGGGGATGTGGAGAAAGGGGAACCCTGTTACACTATTGGTGGGAATGCAAATTGGTGCAGCCACTTTGGAAAACAGTGTGGCGATTCCTTAAGAAATTAAAAATAGAGCTACCCTATAACCCTACAATTGCACTACTGGGTATTTACCCCAAAGATACAGATATAGTGAAAAGAAAGGCCATCTGTACCCCAGTGTTCATAGCAGCAATGGCCACAATCGACAAACTGTGGAAAGAGCCAAGATGCCCTTCAACAGATGAAGGATAAAGAAGATATGGTCCATACATACAATGGAATATTATGCCTCCATCAGAAAGGATGAATACCTAACTTTTTTATCGACATGCACAGGACTGGAGGAGATTATACTGAGTGAAATAAGTCGAGCAGAGAGAGTGAATTATCATATGGCTTCACTTACTTGTGAAGCATAGAGAATAACATGGAGGACATTGGGAGAAGGAGAGGAAAAGTGTGCTGGGGGGAAATTGGAGGGAGAGATGAACCATGACAGACTGTGGACTCTGTGAAGCAAACTGAGGGTTTTGGAGGGGAAGGAGGTGGTGAGGGGTTTCGGGTGAGCCTGGTGGTGGGTATTAAGAAGGGCACATATTGCATGGACACTGGGTGTGGTGCATAAACAATGATTCTTGGAACACTGAAAAAATAAAATAAAATTTAAATTTAAAAAAAATAATAACAATAAATAAATAAATAAAACCTACAACCCTATGATTTATACTTTCCTGGGCATTTACCCAAGAGAAATGACGGCATATATCCACACAAAGACTCATACACAAATGTTCACAGAAACCTTATTTGTAACAAATAAGAACTGGAAACAAACCAAATATCCATCAACCACCGAATGGATAAACAAATTGCAATATGACACGCAACAGAAGAGGATTCATCAATTTAAAAAATGAACTACTGATATATGTAAAAAGTTGTATGAATCTCAGAATAATTATGTTGAATGAAAAAAAAAAAAAAGAAAAACCAGACCAAACAGTGAACATATATGATTCCATTTATAGAGATTCTAGAAAATCAAACTAACTGTAATGACAGAAAACAGATTAGTGATTGCCTGGAACTATAGTGGGGGTGACAGCTAGGGTCAGGAGAAAGGTTATAAATGGTCATGAGGATCCTTTTGGAGGGCTGATGGTTTTACAGGTTTATGTATATTTCAAAACTACTTATTATAATACTGTAATATATATATATATATATATATATATATATATATTTCACTGTAAGTCAATTAGACCTTAACAGAGTTGTTATTTTTAAAAGGGCAGATGCAGAACTTGATGCTGAATGTCCATACCCAGTAGATTTTGGCATTTCCTGGGGGAAGATGTCTCTCTCTGCCATTTCCAACCTGACAGCCGCCCTCCTTTCTACCTGGGGTCCTTGTTTTTCAACTCTCCAGAACACACTTCTTGCTACAATTGTAGCTGACTAACAAACACTTCCATAGCACACCCTCTAGGTGTAACTTCTTTTCCCACATCTTTGGGCAGCAGAGCCTTGGAATGTATGTCCCAGGGGCGTGTTCTTTATTCCCAACACAAACAAGTTGTGGTCTCTCTCACCTCTCACCTCTTAATCCTGGAATCTTGCTCACTTTTGTATTTTGGTTGCAACTAGAATTTGAACTGAATGAATGGAAGAAAGGAAAAAAACAAAGAAACTGCTTGAAGGCTGTCAGTAGAGAATGACTTGACTATTCTGGTCTTTGAATAGCCAAAAGAAATTGTTCTTGGACATTTAGACCTTGAGAAGAAAGACTTAAAGATCCCTCTTCACACAGGCAGCCATTTAACTCTTGAGGGTTCTTTTCCTTTGAAGGATAGTTTATGGTCAACATTGGGAATATGACTACACTCTCCATACCACCAGCAGTACTATGACTTTACTCCAATGGTGTTCTACTTTGGTCCTCACCAGCCCCTAACAACTAAGGAGGGGGAAAAAAGGTGGTGAACTATACAGAAAACCTGCATATTATGCAAGCTTATTAACAAGAGCAGATATATAGGACAGGAAAGTGCTCAGAAATTCCAGGTTAAGAAGTTCCAGTTCAAGATGGCAATGGAGAAGTTTCTTAAACTTACCTCTTCCCATGGAGACTGAATCTACAGCTACATATAGGACAATTTCTTCTGAAAGAGATCCAGAAACTTACTGAATGACTCCTATACATAGGACAAAGGATAAAAATTCCATATCAAAATAGGTAGGAAAAGCTGATATACAATCTCACCATAAACCCTACCCTTGGTATGACCAACCCATACTCATGAGAGAACTCACTCCTCAGAGCTTCTGAGGAGCAAATGATTTGAACCCCACATCTGACACATTAGCTTTAAGACCTACACCTAGGAGACAGCCCTCCAAAACATCTAGCTTTGAAAGTCAATAGGGCCTGTGTCCATAAGACCTACAGGGTACAAGTGAACTGAGAAATGGCTCTTCAAGGGCTTGTATAGACTCACTCAGCTACACCTCTGGCCCAGCACAGGCACAGCTAACTGAAATACACTCAGTCTTTCTGGGAAATAGGCTTATTTGCTTATTTTAAAAGTTTCATCCTGAGGAGCAGACATCTAATCTAAGACATATCCAGGAGCTAACTTACTATCAAAAGATCGTGGATGCCAGTAGGCACTATCTTCATGCTCTCGCTCTGCCTAAAGGAGCCTTTGTGCACCTCTAACATGACCCAGTCTTTGTGGATCCTACCAAAAGGACACCCCTTGATCTCCTGGCTCTGGCAAGATCTAAGCTAAGACCTGCACTTGGTCTAAGCCATATCTAGGCTAAAATATAGTCTAGAATGACATAATAATTACTCCCTTCAAGAGAATATTTAATATTTAAAACCTATGTGTAAGTAATAGCATGCAATTGTAATAATTGTTATATATGTAAACATAGCAAACTCTATGTGTTCATAACTAAAATAGAAAACTATTATTAATATGTCTTACTGTTGTCTTCCACAAATTCTTGTTAAAATTATTATTGTATTGGCAATCTTGGCTATGAGGTTCCTATCTGGACACTAAAGTCAAGAGTCTGGTGCCCAGAGTGAAAACAGGGAATGAAGTATCTCTTTTAAAAAGTATGTTTTGGTGAACTCCAAATAACATCACCAAAAAAATTTTTTTAAAGATTTTACTTATTTGACAGAGAGAGAGAGAACACAAGCAGAGAAAGCAAGAGAGGGAGAAGTATATTTCCCACTGAGCAAGAAGCCCGATGCAGGGTTTGATCCCAGCATCCTGGGATCAGGATCAGAGTCAAAAGCAGACCCTTAGCTAACTGAGCAACCCAGGTGCCCCTAAAAATTTTAGTTTCTTTCCATTTCTTCTAAATTATCTTCCAACATTCAGATTCTAAAGTTGCTACATTCCAATAGCAGTGTCTTACCAAAGCCCTTCACATTAATGATGACTCCACTAATGCTCTGTGTTCATTTCAGACCTAGCAGGAAATTCCCTTTATGATATCTCCTGGGATTTATTGACCATCTCCATCTTTCACACTCTGGTCTTTCCTATGACAGGATATCATTCTGCATCACTGTGTAGTACATATTTCCTTTATCTCATGCTTATCCATGTTGAAATTTCACTGCCCTGTATCATAGCTGATGATCACAATCAGCAATCAGTTTTTATACCTGAATTTGTGAATGTGGTCTTTGGAGTGAAATATTTTCTTCCAAAATGCTATTGTACCATTTTGGTCCTAGTTGCCATTCCACAGACTTAGACAATGCAGACACCTGGAAGAATCGCTTTCAATGGTGTGCTCTCAATGATCACCAAAAAATGTCCTCTTGTACTGTGTAGTAAAACCAATTGTCCTAGCCTTAATTTGTTTAAATTTTAGAAATAAAAGAATAAGTCCCAGTTTGAATATTACTGGGTAGATCCCGAGTCCTTGAAATGTATTTTTATGTTCAGCCTTATTACAAACAAATATTTCTCCAACCCTAAAACCATTGAGCTTTAAAAAAAAAATTGTAAATAGTGCCAGCATCTTTTACTCTATAATAAAAGGGAAAAGCATTTCCAGGGAAGAGTAACATTGGAATTCATTTAAATTAAAGAAAAACCAATATAACATCAAAGATTGATGACAGAAATCTGACTCATCTCCATTCTTTGGGGGATTATGCGTAAATATGATTAATATAAATCACCTCATAACAGGCAAAACAAAGATCCTAAAATATAGAAAGAGAGAATGTAGATGTTGAAGCTTGGTTTTACTAACATCATGATTTTCTTCTCATTAAATTTTCATTAAAGTAGTATAGACAGATGTACTTAATGTTTTTGTACCATAGAAAAATTTCCCAATCTATTTGAACCTATTGACCCCCTTTCTCAGAATAAAGTTTTTAAATACATAAAACAAAATATATAGGACACCAAGGAAAAATATTACACTGAAATATAGTTATCTGAATACTGAAAAAAATGATGAAGAAATAGTATAGTTGCCTTTTATTGAGGAGTTAAATAATCAGATGCACTGGCAGATCTAATAAATAACATAATTACAAAAAATGTTGAGCATGAACAATACATTGACACATCTTTAACAACTGCAGTAAGATGTGGAAATATCTGTCATTTCTATTGGTGACAAAGTCACTGGTACTGCTACTACTACTATGGTTTGTTATTCATATTCATAAATGAAAGAAATGACAAATATCAGTTAGAACATAGTGAAAATGAGGAGATGTTTCTTTCTTATCTAAATTCACAGATCTCCTGAATTCTACTTCATGCAGGAAGTTCCTTTGTCCTGTATGGTTTAGCAAAAAAACATTTCTACACATTTATCTACAGTTGGGGCTTTAGTTATTCAACTGAGCATTCGTGAGGGCATACTAAGCATCTTAACTAGGTTACGGGTTAGGGACTCAGAGTTGCAAGGCCAAAAGTGTGGTATTATCTGAAAGTGGCTTAGAGTCTAGCACAGTAAGAAATTTTCATATATTAATTCAATGAAACATTAGAAATATTATGAGGAAATGGGACACCTGGGTTGCTAAGTCAGGTGGCTCAGGTCATGATCCTAGAGTCCTGGAATTGAGTCCCGCATCAGGCTCCTTGCTCAGCGGAGAGCCTGCTTCTCCCTCTCCCTCTGCCTGCTGCTCCCCCTGCTTCTGCACCCACTCTCTCTCTGAGACAAATGAATAAATAACATCTTTTTAAGATTTAAAAAAATAAGAAATATTATATATCCAGTAGAGAGAAAGCACAAATGAGTGTAAGGTCAAATAGGCCCAACTTCTAAAAACAAATGGGTGGCAACAGGAAGAATGATGGACAGCGATGACCTACCCAGGCAGATGACAATTTATGACTGAAAATATTGATATATAAAACAATTCTAACAAAGTTGGTCATTTGTTATGACTTGATATCTAGTGCAAGGATCTCTTGCCAAAATTACATTGTGTGTTTACTGCCTATGGAGATACTTAAATACAGCCAACTTCATTATAGAAATGCTTCATTCCAAAATAATGAAGTATTCATTTATTCCACTCAAGTGTGTGACTTTGCATATTTATTGAATGAATGAATGAGTGAAATAATGAATGAGTGAATGAATGAGTTTTGAACCCTGTGGTGGCTCCAGTAATACCTAACAGTTCTCATAAGAGCCATCAGATGGCAGATATTTAGTCCAAGGATAGCTGTTAACTGTGAGCAAAACTCACATGATGAAATGCATAATAGCTTTTTTTCTCCTTAATTCTTACTGTCTGAGCTTATTAAAATCAAAAGGATTTCATGAGGAGACTAACTAGGGAATATTTTTAGCCCTTTTCGCCTAGAGAAATAACTGTTTATTGAATTGGTCTATGAAATTGAATTTGAAAAAGACAATAACAAATACCCTTCTCTCAGCAAAGAAATAATAATAAAAAGGATTTTTCAGACAAAGTCATCTTTCTATAGAGATTTCTACTCCTTACTCTCTAAGATCAGTAAAAGAAGGACTTTGACCATGAAAGTCAGTGTATTGTTATATATTATTTGAAGAAACAAAGTGGGTAAGATTCATACACACAGTGATGTCTTTCTATTTTTGCCACATGGAAAGTAAACCTCAAGTCACCATATATATGTTTAGATAGCTAGATAGATAGATACACTGATACATATATAAATAGGTCACAGTCATATATAGCAGAAAGGATATATCTGCAACCTAGTAGCCCCCAATCATATATAGGATGAATCCACAGGCCCTTGGTACACTTGATTGCATTTAATTCTGGGTGTGATGCCTTAAGTGGGACGTTGAGAAAAAGAGAGAGGTTACCAAAAAGAGATTTTCCAGAATAGAAATCAGGTCATATGGGGAACAGCTTCAGGAAATGAAGGTATGCAGCTGGCACACGTGACACAGGAACCACTGAAGGCTCGCATGGGGAAGTCAGACAAACTACTTTTGCTCTGAATTAGGACAACTGAGTTACGGAGAGATGGAATTCTGCTTTAGAAAAGGGGAGGATTTTTTTCATAATTGGGGCAGACCACCTAGAGAACTCTGAGGTTTTTACCAGTGCACTGCTCAATCAGAAGCTTAAGTGTAATTAAGTGTATAAAAACGCAGATAATCTACTTTTTGAGACCATACTCTCAGAAATATAAAGTAACACATGAAAATACATTGTACAATGCCTAGATCGTAGCACATGTTCATTAAACCCTACGTTTTTGTTTGTAATTTCTTTTGTTACTACCTTAATCTGATCATGTACTCATTTTTGCTTATTTACCCATATAACTTTATACTTGCATACAATAAAAATTATAACATGTAATTTTCACATACTACTTTTCAGTCTGTCAACCTTGTACATATTTATCTCATTTATTTAATACTCACAGTGACCTGAGGATAATTCTTGATACATAATTACTTAGCAAGTACTTGTGAGTCATCCATATAGTTATCCTTTTCTTATACAAATGGAATCTTATTGTATAAGCCCCCTCTGTTTATAAGTTGTAGAAATAATTTAATTTATACCTTAATCTTTTTCCTTTGTTCCTTTTTACAATGCCACCTTAGTCTATGTAAGAAAATGATACCTATACATAAATACAAAAAAAAATCCAACAACATATATATGTGTGCATGTGTGTGTGTGTGTGTGTGTGTGTGTGTCTGAGAGAGAGAGAGAGAGAAAGATAGATATCCAGGAAAATCCAAACATATACATCTTTTGGTTTTATATTAAGAAAGTTTTGTTACTCATCAGAGAATACCAATTTAGTTTCACAGAAGAGTTTTGTCAGGTATATTCACATGACACATGGGTTTACTTAAGTGATGACTCATGACATGCATGTGCATCATATATGTAAACATATTATTTTTTTATCCATACATGCATATATACAGATGTTGCCCATTAATAAGCTACTAAACAACGGTGAACTCTCTTAACATTAGCTGACTAATGTGATACACAGCAGAAACTCTACAGAGATATGCAGAGCAGCATTAAAGTTACCCACTAGGGTAAGGTTAATTAAAGCTATTCTTGGAAATGTCAAGCGATCAGCAAGAATAGGATTAAATTGGGGTCACTGGGAGTTCCCCCTGCACTCAGCATGCTGAGTAGCCCATTATATTGTTCATAATAATCTTTGCCAGCCTGTAATGGCTTATATATTTATAGGCTATCCAATGAAGTTTACAAATTCGAGTGTTAATTCAAACACAGCCTTTCCTTTGTTTGATGAATTTACATGAAACATTTCTTGTAGGCCAGACATTATGTAAAGGATTTTACATGTGCAGATTTCACTTATTAACTCAATAAATACCTAATTGTAAAGTCCATTTTATGGGTCGCAAACTGAGTTTTAGAGAGAATAAGTAGCTGGCACGGGGTTACATGGGTGAGCCAGCTTTCGAATCCAGGTACTGACTTCTGAATCATCTAATCTTGCATACTTAGACTAAGCACCATGGAGAGGCAATAATAATAGTCAGTACTGCTCACGGAAGGCATAAGCCTTGGGGTCTAGGTCAGACAGCCCAGCTGTTAAGAGAAGGAAATGGGTTCCATGCATAGAATGGCACCAGGGAAGCATTTCAGGTGAGGAGCAGCACAATCGAAGCCCAGGAACACTGGGGATCAGTGTGGTTTTGAGCCAATATGATCCCAGGAAGAGATGTATAGGCTGACATGAAAAGCCACAGACCTGAACAAGATAGGCTCCTGAGGAGGGGCAGACTCCCAGAAGACAATGCCTAGTATACACAAAACCCTGTACCTCTATTCCACCTATTCATAAAGGCTCCCCTGCTTCTTGCCTTGGCAGCGACTCACTAAAGCTAATGTGCACCCCTGAAAGACAGTGTTGTCCATATTCAAAGGCAAGTAAACAGCTAAGTTTATAATTTGGTAGGTAAGACTTCAGGAAAATTTTCAATGGACATATAGATTTTATTATCAATGAAAGAAATTGTACTCGAGTTTCCATCCTTTCCTCTTCCCTCCCCCCCTTCCCATCCTTCTCTTCCCAGCGTCACACACACACACACACACACACACACACACACACACACATTTGTACCACCCAATTATGACACTGGACAGCCCCTCATCAAGCATACATGGGATGAATGCCCATGACAGTAAGGCAACATGCTGAGGGAATACCACTGATACAGGGCCAAAATTAAAATGTTGATTCAGCCAGGGAAGCTCTGAGTTAGCATATGTATGAAACTGACTTCCACCTGTGATTAAGGAATATACTGAAGCATGCTCAGACTCTGGCCATTACCTTTCAGTATGCTCCCATGCGTGAGTTTTTGTACTCCACGAAGCATATCTTTGGAGGCCTATTGAGAATCCCACAAGTCTTAAATATCTGATGGCCATCTTCTGAGGAAAGAAGCCCCCCAGTCTAAGGGTTATGAAGGGGGGGTTGGAGGTTGGGGGAACCTGGTGGTGGGTATTATGGAGGGCACTTATTGCATGGAGCACTGGGTGTGGTGCATAAACAATGAATTTTGTTACACTGAAAAGAAATTAAATTTAAAAAAAGAAGAAAAAAAAAAGAAGTCCCCCAGTGGTCACCGAGCCACTCTCTTTAGGGAAAAAACATTATATGCATTTATTCATTTTACTTTACTTTTAAATTAACTATTTTGCAAGGAACTTGAAAGGAGTGAAGGCAGCAAAATGTGATGAACTACACATGAGAGGGTACACTTATTTTTAAGGTCATTGGAACAAATTCTGGTTATAGTAATACTCCTATCCAGTGGGGCTCAGATACTCCAGTCAGGTATCTTCCTCTGGGAAATACAAAAGGTGAGCAAAAATACAGCAGAGCGCCCAGCTCAAGGCTGTATGATGCCAAATGTGATCTTCTCTGCACACTTCTAGTTGGGAACCTAGGACCCAGGATAACTCTATCCCTGATAAGTCCAATTTTCATGCTGTCTGATGTTCCTTCAGCACATGTGACTGAGTCACTCCTTTGCATCAGGCATTTACTCTGGGCTAAAGATATAGCAGAACAGCTCATCCTTGTGGACCTTACCTTCTAGTATATATAAAGGCAATATACATTAAACAATGAAATACTTTTGTTTTAGGTGGTGGCAAGTTCTATTATGAAAATACAAGAAGGTATTTGGCTGCTTTACCATTTCAGAAACTGTGATTGGTGGAAATCTCCTACAGAAAGCTTTATTTGGGTTAAATGTTAAATATATTAAATATCTGGCCTTGTACAGATATGGGGGTGGGAACATGCTTAGCATGTTCCAGAAGCAACAAGAGGACCAATGTGAGGAGAATGTCATAAGAAGGAACATAGCAAAAGATAGGACATTTGATGGAGCTGGATCATGTATGAACTTCTAGACCCTGGCAAGAAGTTTTGAACTAACTTCTAAACATGTTAAAAAGCATTTGGAGGATTTTAAGTGGAAGAGTGATATCTGATTTTTCCTATGGCAAGTTTATTCTGGCACCATGTTGAAAATAGATGACGAGGGAAAAATAAGTCAGAAAATCCTGTAATAAGGCCATTCTTGGAATATCAAGTCATCAGCATGCAATATTAAATTAAGGTCACAGGAGGTTTCTGATCCATTCAGCATACTGAATGACCCATTATGATATTCATACTTTTTCTAAAGACCAAATATCTAAGAGTTTATGTATTCTGAGGATATTCCAATAAGGTTTTCTGAGGCTAATCCTAAGTCAAACATTTTTCTTGGTGTTTCTATTATTGTTGTCATTGGGCCTTTGCCCTATTTCTCCTTTTGTTGACAGATGGATTTTCCAATAGTAGAAAACCAGAAGGCAAGTATTTAACTCAGCTCAAGGGACGTTGAGCATATCTCTGAGCCACTTTGGGCCAGTCTTTTTATATAAGAATGAGTGAGGTCAGCACAAGTTCATCTGGCTCTGAAATTATATCATTGTTCAGATCATAGAAGTAATTAGAGATGGCCTCAATTAGCTTTATCATTTATTATTCAGAAGGGAAATTAGTTGACCATGAGCTCAGTGACCTAAATATCAGTTATACATGTGTGCTGGCTTCAAATAATAGTTTCATTTCCTTTGTTGCACTTATACTCTCTAAAACTATCTAGCTTCTATGTTTTTACTACTCCCATTATAGTTTATGTTTCGTGAGAGCAGGGACCTTCTTTGTTTTGTTTTGTTTTTTAAAATCTGTATGTCCAACCTCTAAAAAGAGTACTTAGCATAGAGCAGATAAGTACTTCTTGAATGGGTGAGTGAACAAATGATTCACTACTGTGATGAGAATTCCTAGGCACAAAGAGGCACAGCAATAAAACAAACTGACAATAAAATTTTATGGGTTGTTATAGACAAGTATTTTTAAAATTTTTAAAGTCATGGAATCTTTTATTTAGTTACATTCTTGTATAAGAACCAAATATGAAAAGAATATGAAAACTGGCTCTGGAAGAAGAAGGGATAAAAAGCCCAGAGTTTAGCCCAAACACCTTTTTTTCCCCAGTTCCTTCACAAGCAACCACAGAAGTACCTCCATAAATAGTTTGAAACTGCTGGACCCTTTGACAACCAAAATCCTTCTAATTCCATGGAAGCAGGGGTTATGAAACCCCAGTAACTTCTTAGCTCAATGGTATGCCTATCACCTCATTCAACACCTGAGTCCTTGCCTATCATTCCCAGGAAAAAGAATTCACAACATCTAATATTTGAAGATCTCTGTTAGCAAATACCACCTTTATCTGGCCAAAATCTATCTCCCCGGGCTGTGTTCAGCCCTCGTGAATGTCGGACAATCTGTTGGTTCTCTTTTTCATAGGACAAACAGGGGAGTCTCCTGGCTCCCCTATCCAGGATGGACAGTCCCCTGTTCTTTTTATTCTTTATCGATTCACTGGTCTAATGGTCTCTCAGACATTCACAATCAAAAGTTTTCATCCCTTCTTTGGCCACAATTTGACATCCTTCAGTGAATCCATGGGAGGCATTCACCTTCATTTCTGAACCCCCACATACTCTATTCATGCATCCCACACATCATGTCTGCTGCTATGTTTAGAATCTACAGTCTCCTGCCTCTTTGCTTATTAGGCTATGAGACCTTCAAAGGCAAGAATCATGCCCCATCTTTATTTATCCCTCCAGTCCTACCACTGTATTTATGGCAGGTGTGTAGTACTTACTCTGGTGGTAAAGGAGAGAAGAAAGTAAGCACTTCTGTTGGGATTTCTTGGCATATCACTTCTTCCAGACTTGCTTTTCAACTTGGATCCTCCTCAAGGTGCAAGTAACTTAGGTAATTTTTCTGAGTCCTGGGAACTGCCAGGGTCCTTTCTATTAGCTCTCATGCTCGAGTTTTCCATAGGTCTTTCTAGGCCTCATCACCCACCTGTTCCCTGGAATCACATTGTGTCTTTTCATGTATCTAAACTCCAGAAATACCTAATGTAACCCAAAGCCAGTCATGACAAGTCAACAGCAAAGTTCCACAGTGAACTGCTAACCCCCAGGTAATGGTTTTCTCTTCCAGGAATCCTCCTACACATTTTCTTAAAAACTCCTTTATATGGCCTTTTTTGATTATCAAGAGGATACTCCATAAGTACACTTTTCTTGGCCTGCATTTATTAAACTGTAATTTGGGAAGCATTTCCCTGTGCTAGTCTATAAAAAGGTCAAATGAAGGAATTCCGTCTCCATTCCATTTATGAGTCCAGTTTGCTCAGTTCCAAGCACAGCCGTCTGCACCTCCAGGACCTTAAAAACAGAGAATTTGCATAATTGAACCAGCACATTCTACTTGTCTCCTGACCTATTTGTGCATCTTCATGTAAATCTTCTAAAATAAAGTCTCCACTTTGATGGCGGACTCAAATTTTCCAGGGTGATAGTTTGTAATTTTGAACCAAGCCACTTAAACTCTAGCCTGAATTGGTTCCATAAATCCTTTTACACAATTTTTGACTCATCTATAATTAATCATAATAATAAAATTGTTAAATTCCATTTATTCCTAAAACCATAAATCTTTCACACCAGATAATTTGTGGTATGGCATGATTAGCAGGGCAGCATAATTACCACATTCCAGAGACCTAGAGCATGACCTTGGATTGAATTCTGTTCGTTCTCCTTATCTCATTATCAGTGACTCCAATGGAAGATTATAAAGGCTGTTACTCACACATAAGCCCTTTCCTGTAGCTTTTTTCCTGAGATGTATATTGCAGCAAGGATTCCCTCTTATTATGTGGTCGGTCCAGTCTTCCCTGGTTTGTTTTGGGTTTTTGTTTGTTTGTTTTTGGACAGGTTTAAGTACAGTTAAGTAAAATGGTAACTGAATTAATTTAAATGCACAAACACTCACAAAAATGTTCTTTTTATGTATATCTAGTACATATAACAACTTTTACATATATTAACCCCCATATGAGAGCCCATTATACAGTCAGTGCAAACTGTTGATTCTTTAAAAGGCAAGGTCTAGAGACAATGTGCTGCCACTTTCAATTAATTGGACCGGTTAAAGGCAAATGACCTCTGCTATCATACAAGGCTCCATGCTTAGAAAAAGTCTCAGAGCTTGGTTTAACGCTCTGTTATTGCAACCTTGAAATTTTTAATAGCTTTTGTGCAATACACCCCACACTTTCATTTTGCACTGGACCCTGCAAATGATGAATTTGGAACTGGCCAAAAGAAGTTATAAGGCCAGCTCAGACTCTAGATAAGGGGAGATGGGAAGATAGGATAGAATTTGCTTCTTATTGGGTAGAGAGCATGCGTGTTCATGGCAAGGAAGAACTGAAAGGGACCGTCTTTGGAGACTACCTACTAGTAATAAAGAAATGGGGGTGGAAAGAGAGGAAGCAGCTTTCACCAAATCACACAGCTGGCTGTCCATGTCCCAGATACAACTCTGATACCTACTAGTGCTTAGTCCAGAGCACATGAGAATATGACCATTAACTTGTTGGAGCTCTCATTCTTGTACAGTCATTGAAGAGGACCATTACCAAGAGAGTTTACTTGAACTCAGTGTGTTTCCTTTAGCACCCCATTTGGTTACATTAGGTCGGAACCTTCTGTCCAATTCTGATTCTGCAGCCCAATGCGTAAGACCAGCCATTTGTCCTTTATCCCACCTGGGCCAGTTCTTGAGCTTTTGAAACCATGCCCCATAGTGTGGATGAGGTTGAAGTTAGCAAAAAGTTTAAGCTTGTCTTCCAGAGAACTGTTTCTCCCTTGTCAGCTGTTGTGTCCTTTCAGACCTCACTAACAAAATCACCAGCTATCTCTGCAGAAGCCTGGACTCTAGTCTAGATCAATTGAAATTGTTCCAGCCTAGGAGCAAGCAAGGCCTCACATTCCTCATCTAAGAAAATGAACCCAAGATACCATCCAGATTATATCAGCTCTCAGAGTATGCCTCTAGCCCCTTTTCCTTGTCCTAAGGTAACCTCCTAATATCAGGGGCTAAATTTTACCTCATTCTGAGCTTGTGTTTCCACCCCAAAGTGAACAGGAGGTGTATATTACCATGCTCTAAATTTCCTCATGAATAATCATGTCTCATCACCCTTTTTCATCAATATATGTAACCTCAACTCTTATGATTATAAAAAACATGTTCTCTCTTCCAGGAGGAGATTCGAGTCTTGCCCATTTCTCAATGATTCACTTTGCTGTGCATCAGGCAGATGGACTTGGGTTTGAGTATATTTTCTCCATTCTCATAAGAACCAGTAACATGGAAGGAAAGAAAAGCTATGTACTGGGGCCAGGCCCAGGGAGGTCTACCATGAGGTAGAGGAGACTCACAGACTGGGAAAGGAAGGAGAATCAAGAAATGAGATGACTGCCCCCCATCAGGGGACTGAGAAGTGAGATTCAACAAGATAAAGGAAAGATGGATAGAAGCAGGAGTTTGAGCATCTGGATTTGAAATGCCACAGTTTGGGGAGATTTATTGTTAGGTGACCTAATGACTCGATAGGCTGAGGAATCATAAAGATGGGTATTATTAGAATTAAAATGTGTTCATTCTCATAAAGCACTATGTGATCTGAGGGGTTTTTAACCATATTATGGTTAAAACATATTGTGGTTTTAAACCATATTACAGTTGTTTTCAGCATTTACTATATTATTATCAGTTATATTAATAAAAAAAACCCTTAATCTTCTATAGCTTTGTGTTTTGGTACCTGATATTTATAAGTTTTCCATCAAATTAAATTGAATTAAGAAAGTAGCATTTCTAATCTGTATGAGTCTTTATTTAATATTTGACAAAAATGATTATCTTATTCTTCTAGTATTCTAGTATTATCTAGTATTATTTCTAGTGTTCTTCTAGTATTATATAATTACAATTATGTTATTATTATCTAGTATGGTGCTTGATGCAAAGATGTTGTTAGATTTAATTCAATGTTCAGGATAAAAGTCAAAATCAGTGTTTGTCTAAAATCACTGAAATTCTTTAAAGTTTTCATATGTCAAATATTGTAACCTTTAGATATATGTTCTCTAATTCTCACTCCTTGTAGTGGATAATGATATTATCAAAATTATACAGAAAAGAGAGTTAAATGAGATTAAATTCTTATCAGAGTAAGTAAACAGGATGATAATCTGCAAAACCTAAATGATTAATCCCACCCTTTCTATCTGTTTCAGTTTTTGTAGTACTAGGAGGCAAACTATCGCAAAACTTAGGGTCTTAAGACAATATTTATTTGTTCACAGTTCTGTGGGTTGACTATTTATCTGGGTTCAGCTGAGCAGTTCCTCTGCTAGTCTCCCCTGGATTAATCTGCTGGTGGTTACAGCCATCTGGTGCCCCAAGTGGGGTTAGATGGGCCCAGATGGTCTCCCGGACTTGTGGGAAGTTTGGTGCTATCTTATAGCCGGCCTCTCTCTGTTCTTTCGTCCTCATGGGTGCTATAGCTCAAGCTTCTTTATATAGCATCTGGGTTCCAAGAAGGGAAGATGAAGTGCTCCAAGGCTCTAGGGCTTTAGCCTTGTGACTCCCACAATATCACTTACTCCAAGTTCTACTTGTCAAACAAATCACAAGGTCAGCCTAGGCTCAAGAAATGTCAAGTAGACTCAAACTCTTGAGGGGAGATGTTACAGAGCATTTGCTGTCCATTCTAATGTATCACAATTTCTACACTTATTAGAGGAAGAAGTTTGATGCAAGAATATCACCCGGGGCTACTACTTTGTGTCTCTGAGCCACTTCTGCTGGGTCAATGCTCTTCTGCACCCAAGCATATAACTGAAAAACAGACAGTAGGCTCAAACAGTTCTGCTCCCAGCTGCCCCTCAGAAGCATTTTGATGCTGCACCAACTGCACAAGCATATGCAACAGCCCTAAATCCATCTGATTTTTCCCTTGACTCAAAAATATGTTTTCATTTATTGTTTGGTTGGGAAAGTGTTTTCCATATTTTATTCCAAAATAAATTATCTGTGAACATTTATAAAGAAACACTTGCAAGAGCCTGGAATAGCAGGCACTCTACCTTTTTTTTTTTTTTTTTTTGAAATTTCTTTTTCTAAGTATAACTTCTCATGAATGAAAATGTAGTCACAAAGCCAGCAGCAGGTAGATCCTGTCTGCCCATGTGTGCAGAGTCACACTTACCCTGCTGTGAGCATGCCTTGATTTAGCAATCTGCCTACAAAGGCTGAGACACATCAGTGCTTGCTCTTACTTCATTATAAGCTGAAGGACCCTTTTAGGGAAATTTCTATACCAATAATGACTGCATCCCAAGCATCTACATAGTTAAAATGTCACCATTGGCAGAGCAGAGTGCTCTTTGGTCACCGCTAGTGACTCATTTGTGTTGATCATGGAATATGGACCTATAAAATGCCATGAAAAACAATCACTACTAAAGCTAGTTCCCATTTTCCAAATAGGAATATGGAAAACACAGGCCATGCACATTTGCTGATCTCCCACTGTTCTTAGGCGTGGATGTTGCACCAAGATGCCTGATATTCAGGAACAGTGTCTGCCTCCACCCCCTCACCACCCTTCTCCCACAGCTATAGATCCCTGCAGGCAGAGATCGGAGGCAATCTCCTCCAGATTTAGGGCCATTAGGTCACAGTCTTTGATCTCAACCAGCACCTTCTCAATGTGCCTTAAACACATTATTATTTTTTATTATTATTTTTCTATAGATTGTATGAAATGAGAAAGCAGTTGCAGAACACTGATCTAGTGTTTTCTCACTGACATACAAGTGTAGTTGCTTGGGTCAATTTTAAGCAATGAAATCTGCTCATGGCCATACTTGAAAAAATCCTCAGTGTCCTGAGCCCAGTCCTGTCCAAGCATAAGTACATGTATATTGTATACATACACACATATATGTAGTACATATATATATATACAAATATGTATAAATTATTATACAAATATGTGTGTATACATAAAACTGATTACACTAAACATATTCACTTTCACTTTTTTCCTTAATATGTCTTGGATTGCTGTCCATATCAGTATATGTAGGACATGAATGTACCAGTATATGTAAATCTCCATTCCTTTAGCTACTACAGTAGTCCATTGTTTACATGGCCATACTTTGTTTTTCAATTAGTTTCTTATGAATGAACATTTTTATTGTTTCTGGGTTTGTACTGTTACTGGCAATGCTACCAGCAGCCCACAGTTTGGGGTAGAATATCAGTACCCAGGCCTTGTATCCATCCAGGTGGCCTCATTCTAATTCTACCTATGCTGTCTACTAGCTAAGTATCTGGCGCAAGACTCTTCCCTTCTGTGCCTTTTCTCATATATAATATGAGGAACAGTGCCTAGCTCATTGAATTTGGGGATGAATTAAATGGGATTTTTAGTGCTCAAAATAGACTCTGGCACATTGTAAGTACTCAACTAATACTAATTATTGTTAAGTTGCTCTGTATCCATTCCAACATTTTTATGGGATAAAATAATCTAAGAAATTACCATATCAAAGTTTCAAAAAATATTTCAAATTGCCCTTGAAAATTTTCATTGTACATGTTTCTTCAATTCCATTCTAATATATCAAACTAAACTTTTACTGAATCTGATTAGTAATCAAAGTTTAATTAATTTATGCTAATCTGAATATCTTTTTATTTTTAGTATACTCAAATACTTCATATTTTTGCTTATTGTTTGTCTTTCTCTGTCTCATGACACTCGGTTAATTTTTATGGAGTTGTTCACAGCTACCTTACCAATTTGAAAAATTGATATCAAAAAATGGTGGGGCACCTGGGTGGCTCAGTGGGTTAACGCCTCTTCCTTTGGCTCAGGTCATGGTCCCAGGGTCCTGGGATCGAGCCCTGCATTGGGCTCTCTGCTCAGAGGGTAGCCTGCTTCCTCCTCTCTCTCTCTTTGCCTGCCTCTCCACCTACTTGTGATCTCTGTCTGTCAAATAAATAAATAAAATCTTTTTTGAAAAAATGCCTTTATCCTAATGTATTTCTTTCAAATACCCAGGAGTTCGTCCTTTATCTCTTATTTTTTATACCTTTCTTGTTGTTGTTTTTCATATAATAGGCTCTTTTTTTTAATATAGTTTTGGGATCCTGTATGTGTTAAGATCTTTTTTTTTTCTGTTAATATTGTGTTATGAATACAAATTTTTGCTTTTAGATTTTTGACTGTTCTAGATAGACATCAGGGAATTGATGAAGGAGGTATGTGTAGGTGTGGCTTCTGGAAGGTAGAACCTGCACAGCTGATATCCCCAATGGTGTACTATTTGAGCTGAGAACAACAGGATGAGAATAAGCCAGCCATGTGCAGAGGCAGAGGGAACAGGAAATGCTGAGACCCCAAGGATCTGCTCTGTCTGAGGAATAGGAACATGGCTCAGTGTGATTGAGTAATCTGAGTATCTATGGGGAGAAACGGGCAGAGAATAGCTCTAAAGGAAGCCTCAGTCACCACAGTTTTTATATTTGGACTATTACAGTGGCCTATATCATAAGTGATCCAATGTCAGATATGAATTCAGAGACCTACTAGCACAAGAGAATGTTGTCTGCAACATGAATAAAATTGACTTAGCAACTGGAGTCAAGGGAAAGGCAAAGCAGAGTGTTGCTTCTTCAAAATGAGAGAATATTTTTTTTCTCATCAAAGGCAATAAAACACATGCCAAATCAAATAACCCTGTGAGAAATAATTTATAATGAAAAAGGGAAAAGGCTACACACAGTGGCATATACAGGAAAATTCTCTAAAAAAAAAAAAAAATCTTTTTGAAAATTCTCCAAAACAACAGATGTCTTAGGGAAATTTACTATGAAAGTAATGCTTAATGGATAACTCAAAAAAATATAAAAACTATCATCTTTCTTGATGGAAAGGTAGATGGAAATACTGTACAGCAGGAACAACTTTGGAATTGTAGCCATGCATGATTAACATGTGTGTGTGTGACAGACAGGGTGTGGGTGTGTGTGGGTTCCAAAGAAATCTCAGAACTAGTACAAAGTCTCATTGATCTGTTCTCTAGCTTCCGAATCCCATCAGCCCTAGACTATTTACAATGTGCAGCTGGTGCATCTCATTGAGATAGAATCCTGGAATGAACTGATTTAATTAAGGTAAGGCCATTGTGTACAATAGTCATGCTTAAATCCTAAATCAAAAAGCTTACTATGATGCAATTTGGTTTTTAGAATAGAGTATTTCTTCCAAGAACAAAGACTGAACCCAATCGGGAGGAATGGTAAGTCCCTGCTCATGGCTGCATTGGCAGTGGTAAGGCTGCACGATTGTAAAGGAAGTTTTGGGGGGAACATAGCAAAGGGAACACTGGAACAGACTTTCCATGCATCTCAGGCAGGATCATTTCTTCTGATGAAATCACTTTTGAGCAGAATCTTTAGTTCCCTATGGAACATGAATTTGGAGCTTAAGGACATGGGTACACCTGAGAGATTACTCATGATGAGCAAGTTGGAGTACTTCTGGACCATTCTTGAGATCTAAATAGTCCCCAAATTCTCATCTTTGGACACTGCTGATTAAACACTGAGTCACACTCTGTAGTATCTACCATATGGACCAGTCACTTTTCATTATCAGGGACTTTTATTCTCATACAATTCACAATATATTTGATACACTTTTTATATTATTACCATTATAATCCAGTCCTGTTTCCTGAAGTTATATCCAAGTTGTCAAAGTAGAGATTGGGTATTCCCAAATCTGTAAATACCCACTTTTCCCACACATACAGACACACTTCCAGATAATGTCTATGTGTCTCCCGAAATGACTTGTTTTGTTACTTATGTTTGGATTTTATCATCTTGGTCCTCAGAAGACCACTTTAATTCTAAGATTTGGGGGACAGGTGATATTATGTTGTGCCTTAGGTAGAGGACAGACGACTGGCCCACAGACCACAGAGCCAGTCGCAGCAGTGTGCAAACCTGTCAGCAGTGCAGGGTCCAGGTGAACTTAATGGACTTTTCAGGGTATACACATAAAGTGGTCCAAAATCGCAAATCAGTACATCTTACTCATAGTTGAGGAAATGAGCCAAAATGATAAAAGCAGTAGAAAACTTCAGGATCAAACTGTGAGGTAGTGTAGGAATTAAGAAATGTATAAGGAGTAAGTCAAAAAGTTGAGTTTAAGATCGACTGACCAGATAGGTTGAGGAACAAAGCTGTGACCAACTTAAGCCCACATAAGGATTATTTTCTTATCTGTTTGTTCTGGCTAGCATATCTAGGATACAGGCCTGACAAGCTGAGGAACATGCAGGAACACACAGCAGATAATTAAGGATATTGTTCAGCCACAAGAAGGAAGGAAATCCTGCCATTTGCAACAACACGGATGCATCTTGAGGGCATTACGCTAAGTAAAATAAGTTAGAGAAAGACAAATACTCTGTGATTTCACTTATTTCTGAAATCTATATGAAGTCAATCTCATAGAAATAGAGTAGAAGTGGTTATCAGGAGCTGGGAGATAAGGAAAAAAGGGAGATGTCGCTCAAAGGGCACAAAGTTCCAGTTATAAGATGAATAAATTCTAGTGATATAATGTACTACATGATGATTATAGTGATTAATACTATTACATACTTGAAAGTTACTGAGAAAGTAGATTTTAAATAGTCTTGACACAAAAATGGCAATTATGTGACATGATCGAGGTGTTTGCTAAAGCTGTGGTGGTAGTCATTTTGCAATACATAAGTGTATCATATCAACCCATTGTACAACTTAAATCCACATGATGTTATATGTAAATTACATCTCAGTAAAGCTAGAAAAAATAACTTAAGGATAGTGAAAGCTTGTATTTCTCAATGTCTCATAGTATAAAAGCACAATGCTCACAATATTTTTTTTTTATCATGACATAGTCAATTTTTTCTGAACACAATCCTTCCTACCTCCCCAGACCTGGGTTCTGGGTGCCCAGTTTCTCCAGCTTCTGGTTAGTGTAAGTCTCTGATGTGATTCTGTTGGGAAGGGGCAGGGGACCTTTAGGAATATGAGGCAAAGGCTACCAGAAGCTTAGTTCCCTGTTGCTCTTGGAAGACATTTCTACTGTAAAAGGAAATGTGACTCTCACAGGGTGAAGACAAGAAATGAAAGACAGAAAAGAAGAAAGAATAGTGGTAGCTTTCCATCCCTGAATCAGATCCACCTGGACGCGATCTGCAACCTTCCAACATCAGGTTATGGGAAGTAGTAACTGACTGTTTTACTGGTTTCTTTGCCTTGATATTTCTGAAAGCAGAGTCTGAGGCAAGCTGTCCAAGATGGTTTAATTGGGAAGGAACCCCATGGAGCAGGAAGGCAGGGTAGGAGGTGGAGCAGAAGGTGATACTAAGGTACAAAATGAAATTGGCAAGTGACAACTGTTACTTAATCCAGCTGGGGCCTTCTGAGGTCCCACCTGATTAAGTGTTTCTCTAAACACTTTACATCTGAATAGGAAAGAGGAAATATTATCCATTGGCCCCACTCTTCACTGGTCAAGTGGTGGTCCCACTGGGCATTAATCCTCTGGACTCCGGGTTGCACATTCAAAAGTATAGACCTGGGCATCACGCATCATAGAGTCAGAGGAGCTTCAGGGCTGGAGAGGAGCACGTGCATCACCAGAGGCAAGGCCTGTCTGAATGCACCTGGCTGAACCCATCAGGCTAATGTGTCTAAAAGGTAAGAGTGAAGGATTTTGAAGTGACTCACAAGACGTGTCTGATAAAATTAGCACTTAGTCCTGGTCCATATAGTATGGTAACTTGTAGTTATTGTCAAAAGAATTAGAACTAAAGGAATGTAATTTTTGTCCAAAGTTGAGCACAGGAGGAATAAATGAATTTCATGGTACATTATTACGTAAATACCCTAGAAACATTTTTTTTTCTTGCCTACAACTTCTTAAAATAAGGAGAAAGACTTTGCATTTATTCTTGAAGGAGGGAAACAGTCTGCTGCCTGACTATGGCCTCTGCCCACTAAGAACTAGGACTTTAGAGAAAGAAGAGAAAATACAAAACAAAAATGAGATTAAAGCCTGTGATTTTCCTGAAAGATTCCTACTTATATTGTCATTTTTATATTTTTTAATTGAGAAATTTAAAGATAGGAAGTAATACTCTTTACAAAACAAATTTGCCATTCTTTTAACATTAATGGACCACTTTATGAGCATGGAAAGAGTTCAGGCATAATGATATTTTAATAACTCATTTCTATTTGATGATAACTTACATTAAATTAGTTTAACAGCTGTAAATCAATTAAAATCCATTCAGCTATTACAAAGTTTGGTTATATCTTCACAAGTGATATGCATGTAGGCATTTAATATACAATCTGTGTGTACATACACACACAAAATACATTTATATGCACACATACAGGTTCATGTGTGTATATAGAATATGTGCAATATAAATGAAATGTAGATCAGTCATATCTGAGCACTCCTGTCCCCCTGAACAGTTTTACAACTAATTTTTCTTTTCAATGAATTTTCACTTTCCAATATATTCCTATTCTTTGCTTCCAAGGACACTTAAGAGAATGATCCTTGTCTCAGGGCGCACAGCTACCTGTATTGGAGATATTGATGCCAACTGCTCTCATAGTCATAGGAAGGTTCCCTACATGAATATCCATGCATTGAGCAGACCCTTACTTCAGTTCTCCATAGGTTGTGACTTTTATTTTGAAGTTGCCCAAATTTCAGGGATGACATAGGGAAATTCCGTCCAAGGAATAATTTCTCCCATTCTTACTTGATGTGTGTCTTGAAGATCGTTTTCAGTTAACTTATTACAATCTACTCCATTACTTTCTAACTGTTGAATATGTTTGGAGCATGGTTATACTATAATTTTAATTTAATTGGAAAATTTAGAGTTAGTAAATGATAGTCTTTACAAAACAAATTTGTCGTTCTTTTTTTTTTTTTTAAGAATTTATTTATCTATTTGATGGAGGGAAATCACAAGTAGGCAGAGAGGCAGGCAGAGAGAGGAGGAAGCAGGCTCCCCACTGAGCAGAGAGCCCACGGGGCTCGGTCCCAGGACCCTGAGATCATGACCTGAGCCGAAGGCAGAGGCTTTAACCCACTGAGCTACCCAGGCGCTCCTGTCATTCTTTTAATATTAATGGATTAAACTTGAGTTTGGAAAGAGATGGGAATTGCACATAGAGAGCCATCTCTTCTCAAAGCTGCCATCTTGCTACCCAGTTGTTCTGCACCATCATAATTGATATAATTTATCACATAATGATCAACATTAGATTACCCTGTGTTATTGCAAACACTGTTTCAATACATCCCCTCGGTATGAACAACTCCATGTATAAGATGAAGTTCCAGAAGTGTCATTGAGGTGGCAGATACACGTGTGTGTGTGTATGTGTGTGTGTGTGTGTGTGTGCAGATTTATGTCTGGCACCTATTACTAAACTTTCATCCTGAAATTTTGTATGAGTTTATCCCCCCCAAATTATTGTTACTCACAAAATATCCTTAATGCCTTTTTACAATTTCATGGTATAATTAAAACATGAATAGCAAAATAATAAAAAAGTAACAAGTAATGAAAAGGCAACAGTTTGGATGACTGGCAGGAGTACATATATGACAACACTTTTGTTGACAAACAACATTTGGTGCCGATTTTACAAAAACAACTTTGAGTTTCAGACCTTTTTTTATTTCACAACTGCCTATAAGAGATTATAATCTCTTATCTCCTATAAGAGATTAATATCAAAGCATTCATTTCTGAACAGTATCTTCTTAATTATGCACAATATTGAAAGTTCATTTTATATACTTATTAACCATGTGTTTGCTTCTTCTGGGGTGAGCTACTCATTCATACCATGTGCCCAGTTTTAGTTTTGATTATTTAAATTTGTCAAATAAATTTTAAGATTTCTGTATAAAAGATGTTGGCTGATATCAATTATGTTTTACCTAGTAGTTTGATTTTGAGTTGTAACTTTTTAATCATAAAAAATGTTCAAAACTTGTCTCAACTTCTAGATGTTGTGTCATACTCAGAAAGATTTCCTGCATTCACTGATATTTTCTTCTGATATTTGAGCTTCTTTTTTATATTTAAATAAGTAATCATTTGAAAATTGGTTTGCGTGTTCAAGAAAGATATTAAGGATGCAGCCTTCTTTTTTTCTAAAGGGCATTTAAATTTTTCCAGTATCATTTATGTAATGACCCACCTTACTAATATCATGTATCCTTTTACATGAGATTATTTATCTGAGTTTATTTCTAATCTCTCAATTCTGGTGACTGGAACTATTGCTCTATTATTTTTACAACAACAATCAGGACTGAAAGAGCAAAAAAAGATACCAACACCACAGCAACACTACAACCAGATCATAGAGGAGCAAAAATGTTCAGTGTTCTCAAGGAAAGAAAGTGAAAACAAAATATTTATATCCAGCCATGCTTTTGTTTAAAAATAAAAGTTACAAAAATTTTTGAAGATGAAAGAATTAAGGGAATATTTTTCACAAGAGCAATTCTTAAAGATTTTATTTAGGGGGGAAAAAAGCCTAGACAAATTAAGGGATCACTAAGAAGGCACCAGAAAAAGAAACTAATAGAAAATAGTATATGCATATGCTTTTTCTACCTTTTTAGTAAATAATAACCTAGGGAAAAAAACACACATATTTGACTTATCGAAGTCTAATGCCAATTGATACTGTTAAACTTTTTCTAGATGATGCAAGAAAGTTAGAACAACTTAACTTCATTACCACTTCCCCCAATTTATTTATTTTGGTGACATATATTAACAAGGCAATACATGAATATATTTGTTTTATAAAATCCTAGCTCATTGTCCATATACCTACCACCTTTGTTCTCTTCCATTTCTTCTGCACCTGTCAACCCCTTTTAGTTTCTTCTATTCCTTGCTCAAACAATAACTTCACATATTTATTTATGGAGTATATGCTGCCAGTGATGAGCACTATAATTTTTGTCTTTATTTTTCATTTATTTATGAAAGATACATATTCTGAATATAGTATTCTCAGTTGACAGGTATCCGTTTTTAAAACATTGATTATAACATCCTACTATCCTCTGACTTGTTTTGTTACTTGTAAAAAGTCAGCTATGATATGTCAGTTTGAAAATTTTCTCTTTACTTTTAGTAATCCAGAGTTTCTCTAAGAAATGGCTTTTTGTATCCTGTTTGTAATTTATATTTCTAGAATTTTTTGCTTGATACCTTTCATCTGGAAAATTCTCAGTACTTAGCTCTTTAAATATTCTCTCTCTGTTTCCTTCTGGAAAGTAAGTTTCTTGTATATTACCTTGCTCCTTGTATCCTTGAGAACTTTTGCTTTCTAATCTATATTTAATTAGATTCTCTTTTTCTTTTATTTTTTCTAAAATTCAATTATTATATTTTCTTTCTAGACTTTCTCTTTAGTTCTTTTTCAAACACACTTTGTTTCTAAAATAATTTTCTTTTTCATTCTGGAATTTGAAACCTTGGTGTTTAATTTTTGAACTTGATAAATATAAATGTCCAATAAACAACTAAAGATCAATAAACAACTAAAAATGATGAGACAAGATACTATGTGCAATAAACAGAAAAAAAAACAGATTAAAATACTGTGCTGGAAGTCACAGCCATGAAACAAGTCAAAAAAATTTATAAAATGCATAAATATTAAAAAAGAAGTGACTTGATCCCATATATAGAAAACTCAGGAGTGGGGGTGAGTCAAGATGGCGGAGAAGTAGCAGGCTGAGACAACATCAGGTAGCAGGAGATCAGCTAAACAACTTATCTAACCATTGCAAACACCTAAAAATCCAATGTGAAATCAAAGAGAAGAAAAGCAACAATTCTAGAAACAGAAAATTGATCACTTTCTGAATGGTAGGACTTGCAGAGAAGTGAATCCGAAGTGAGGGGAGGATAGACTGCAGTGGGAGGTGCCAGCTCCCTGCAAGCAGCGGAGCAACGGAGCACAAAATCGGGACTTTTAAAAGTCTGCTCCATGGAGGGACATGCTCCAGAGGCAAACCCAAGGGAGAAGCCCACGTGGGGGCAGCGTAACCCCAGGTCCCGCGGGGTCACAGATGGTCCAGGGGTGTTTGAGTGTCACAGAACTCACAGGTATTAGAGCAGGGAAGCCGGCAACAACGACAAAGCTGAGGAGTGAACTCTCAACTTGGGCATACCTTGAATGGTTGCAGGCTGGGTGAGCTCAGAGCACAGCAGGAGGCCACAGAGACAGAAGCGACCAGACACTTTTCTCCAAGTGCAGGCAACTGAGCACTTTCCCCCAAGCGCAGCCAGAGGCCAGGGAGATGGGGACCGTTGGGTGCTTTTCTTTGAGGGCGCACTGAGGAGCGGGACCCTGAGCTCTTGGCTCCTCCTGCCAAAGACTGGGAGGCCGCCATCTTCATTCCCAACCTCCGGAGCTCTAAGAAAGTGCTCAGGGAACAAAAGCTCCTGAAAGAAAAACCAAGCGGGTTACTTAGCCCGGCCCCTGCTAAGGGCGGTGCAATTCTAGCAGGGGCAAAGACTCTTGAGAATCACTACAACAAGCTCCTCCCACAGAAGATCAACAAGAAACCCAGCCAAGACCAACTTCACTCACCAAGGAAAACAGCGGAATTCCAGAGGAGGGGAAACCAAATCTTATCTGGACAAAATAACAAGGTGGAAAAACTAACCACAAAAAAAAAAAAAAAAAAAAAAGAGCAAGAGGCAGTACTGAAGGCTGGGGACCTAATCAATACAGACATTGGTAATATGACAGATCTAGAGTTCAGAATGATGATTCCCAAGGTTCTAGCCAGGCTCGAAAAAGACATAGAAGATATTAGAGAAATGCTCTCTGGAGAGATAAAAGCCCTTTCTGGAGAAATAAAAGAACTAAAATCTAACCAAGTTGAAATCAAAAAAGCTATTAATGAGGTGCAATCAAAAATGGAAGCTCTTACTGCTACGATAAATGAGGCAGAAGAAATAATTAATGACATAGAAGACCAAATGACAGAGAATAAAGAAGCTGAGCAAAAGAGAGACAAACAAATGCTGGACCACGAAGAGGAAATTTGAGAGATAAGTGACACCATAAGATGACATAATGTTAGAATAATTGGGATTCCAGAAGAAGAAGAAAGAGAGAGGGGAGCAGAAGGTATATTGGAGAGTATTATTGTAGAGAATTTCCCCAATATGGCAAAGGGAACAAACATCAAAATCCAGGAGATGCTAAGAATGGCCCTGAAAATCAATAAAAATAGGTCCACATCTCATCACCTGATCGTAAAATTTACAAGTCTTAGCAACATAGAGAAAATCCTGAAAGCAGCCCGAAACAAGAAGTCTGTAACATACAAGGGTAAAAAATTAGATTGGCAGTGGACCCATCCACAGAGACCTGATAGGCCAGAAAGAACTGGTATGATATATTCAGAGCACTAAACAAGAAAAACAAGCAGCCAAGAAAACTATATCCAGCTAGGCTATCATTGAAAATAGAAGGAGAGATAAAAAGCATCCAGGACAAACAAAAACTAAAAGAATTTGCAAACACCAAACCAGCTCTACAGGAAATATTGAAAGGGGTCCTCTAAGCAAAGAGAGACCCGAAAAGTAGTAGATGAAAAAGAATTAGAGACAATATACAGTAACAATCACCTTACAAGCAATACAATGGCACTAAATTCATATCTCTCAATAGTTACCCTGAATGTTAATGGGCTAAATGCCCCTGTCAAAAGACACAGGGTATCAGAATGGATTAAAAAAAAAACCATCAATATGCTGCCTACAAGAAATTCATTTTAGACCTGAGGACACCTCCAGATTTAAAGTGAGGGGGTGGAAAAGAATTTACCATGCTAATGGACATCAGAAGAAAGCAGGAGTGGCAATCCTTATATCAGATCAATTAGATTTTAAGCCAAAGACTATAATAAGAGATGAGGAAGGACACTATATCATACTCAAAGGGTCTGTCCAACAAGACCTAACAATTTTAAATATCTATGCCACTAACATGGGAGCAGCCAACTATATAAACCAATTAATAACAAAATCAAAGAAATACATCGACAATATACAATAATACTTTAACACTCCCCTCACTGAAATGGACAGATGATCTAAGCAAAAGATCAACAAGGAAATAAATGTCTTAAATTACACACTGAACCAGATGGACATCACAGATATATTCAGAACATTTCATATCAAAACAACAGAACACACATTCTTCTCTAGTGCACATGGAACATTCTCCAGAATAGACCACATCCTGGGTCATAAATCAGGTCTCAACTGGTATCTAAAGATTAGGATCATTCCCTGCATATTTTTAGACCACAACGGTCTGAAACTAGAAATCAATCACAAGAGGAAAATGGAAAGAACCCAAATACATGGAGACTAAACAGCATCCTTCTAAAAAATGAATGGGTCAACCAGGAAATTAAAGAAGAATTGAAAAACTTCATGGAAACAAATGATAATGAAAACACAATGGTTCAAAATCTGTGGGACACAGCAAAGGCAGTCCTGAGAGGAAAATATATAGCGGTACAAGCCTTTCTCAAGAAACAAGAAAGGTCTCAAATACGCAACCTAACCATACACCTAAATGAGCTGGAGAAAGAAAAACAAGAAAACCTAAACCCAGCAGGAGAAGAGAAATCATAAAGATCAGAGCAGAAATCAATGAAATAGAAACTAAAAACAATAGAACAAATCAACAAAACTAAGAGCTGGTTCTTTGAAAGAATTAATAAGATTCACAAACCCCTGGCCAGACTTATCAAAAAGAAATGAGAAAGGACCCAAATAAATAAAATCATGAATGAAAGGGGAGAGATCACAACTAACACCAAAGAAATACAAACTAATATAAGAACATACTGTGAGCAACTCTACACCAACAAATTCGACAATCTGGAATTAATGGATACATTTCTAGAGACATATAAACTACCACAACTGAAGCAGGAAGAAATAGAAAATCTGAGCAGACCCATAAGCAGTAAGGATATTGAAACAGTCATCAAAAATCTCCAAACATACAAAAGTCCATGGCCAGATGGCTTCCCAGGGGAATTATACCAAACATTTAAAGAAGAATTAATTTCTATTCTCCTGAAACTGTTCAAAAAAAATATACATGGAAGGAAAACTTCCAAACTCATTTTATGAGGCCAGCATCACCTTGATCCCAAAACCAGACAAGGATCCCATCCAAAAAGAGAGCTATAGACCAATATCCTTGATGAACACAGATGCGAAAATTCTCACCAAAATACTAGCCAATAGGATTCAACAGTACATTAAAAGGATTATTCACTACGACCAAGTGGGATCTATTCTAGGGCTGCAATTTTGGTTCAACATCTGCAAATCAATCAACGTGATACAATACATTAATAAAAGAAAGAACAAGAACCATATGATACTCTCAATAGATGCTGAAAAAGCATTTGACAAAGTGCAGCATCCCTTACTGATTAAAACTCTTCAAACTGTAGGGATAGAGGGCACATACCTCAATATCATCAAAGCCATCTATGAAAAACCCACCACAAATATCATTCTCAATGGAGAAAAACTGAAAGCTTTTCCGCTAAGGTCAGGAACACGGCAAGGATGTCCATTATCACCACTGCTGTTCAACATAGTACTAGAAGTCCTAGCCTCAGCAATCAGACAACAAAAAGAAATTAAAGGCATCCAAATCAGCAAAGAATAAGTCAAATTATCACTCTTCGCAGATGATATGATACTATATGTGGAAAATCCAAAAAGCTCCACTCCAAAACTGCTAGAACTTGTACAGGAATTCAGTAAAGTGTCAGGATATAAAGTCAATGCAATGAAATCAGTTGCATTTCTTTAAACTAACAACAAGAAAGAAGGAAGAGAAATTAAGGAGTCCATCCCTTTTACAATTGCACCCCAAACCATAAGATACCTAGGAATAAACCTAACCAAAGAGGCACAGAATTTATACTCAGAAAACTATAAAGTACTCATGAAAGAAATTGAGGAAGACACAAAGAAATGGAAAAATGTTCCATGCTCCTGGATTGGAAGAATAAATATTGTGAAAATGTCTATTCTACCTAAAGCAATCTGAACATTTCATGCAATCCCTATCAAAATCCCATCCATTTTTTTTTTTCAAAAAAATAGAACAAACAATTCTAAAATTTAAATGGAAAAGACCTCAAATAACCAAAGGAATATTGAAAAAGAAAGCCAATGTTGGTGGCATCACAATTCCAGACTTCAAGCTCTATTACAAAGCTGTCATCATCAAGACAATATGTTATTGGCACAAAAACAGACACACAGGTTAATGAAACATAATAGAGAGCTCGGAAACAGACCCTCAATTCTATGGTCAACTAATCTTCAACAAAGCAGGAAGGAATGTCCAATGGAAAAAGGATAGTCTCTTCAACAAATGGTGCTGGGAAAATTGGACAGCCACATGCAGAAAAATGAAATTGGACTATTTCCTTACACCACACACAAAAATAGACTCAAAATGGATGAAGAACCTCAATGTGAGAAAGGAATCCATCAAAATCCTTGATGAGAACAAAGGCAGCAACCTCTTTGACCTCAACCACAGCAACTTCTTCCTAGGAACATCGCCAAAGACAACAGAAGCAAGGACAAAAATGAACTATTGGGATTTCATCAAGATCAAAAGCTTTTGCACAGCAAAGAAAACAGTGAACAAAACCAAAAGACAGCTGACAGAATGGGAGAAGATATTTGCAAATGACATATCAGATAAAGGAGTAGTATCCAAAATCTATAAAGAGCTTAGCACATCAACACCCAAAGAACAAATAATCCAATCAAGAAGTGGGCAGAGGACATGATCAGGCATTTTTTCTGCAAAGAAGACATCCAAATATCTCAACAGACACATGAAAAAATGCTCCACTCGGCATCAGGGAAATACAAATCAAAACCACAATGAGATACCACTTCACATCAGTTGGAATGGCTAAAATTAACAAGTCAAGAAATGACAGATGCTGGCCAGTATGCGGAGAGGGGAAGCCTCCTGCACTGTTGGTGGGAATGCAAGCTGGTGCAACCACTCTGGAAAACAGTGTGGAGGTTCCTCAAAAAACTGAAAATAGAGCTACCCTATAACCCAGCGATTGCACTACTGGATATATATCCTAAAGATACAAACATGGTGCTCGGGGCACGTGCACCCGAATGTTTATAGCAGCAATGTCCACAATAGCCAAACTATGGAAAGAACCTAGATGTCCATCAACAGATGAATGGATCAAGAAGATGTGGTATATATACACAATGGAATACTATGCAGCCATCAAAATAAATGAAATCTTGCCATTTGCGATGACATGGATGGAACTAGAGGGTATTATGCTTAGTTAAATAAGTCAATCGGAGAAAGACAACTATCATATGATCTCCCTGATATGAGGAAGTGGAGATGCAATGTGGGGTGTTGGGGAGTAGGAAAATAAAAAATGAAAGAAGATGGGGTTGGGAGGGAGACAAACCATAAAATACTCAATCTCAAAAAACAGACTGAGGGTTGCAGAGGGGAGGGAGGACAGACGAGGGTGGTGGGGATATGGACATTGGGGAAGGTATGTGCTATGATGAGTGCTGTGAAGTGTGTAAACCTGGCGATTCACAGACCTGTACCCCTGGGGATAAAAATACTTTAGATGTTTATTTAAAAAAAATTTTAAAAAATTTTTTAAAAAGAGAGAAAACTCAGGGAAGTCTTTATAGATTTGTGTTTCCACCACTATCCTAAAGAGATTTAAAAGTATGATAAAAGTTATTACAAGCAGTTTTATGAATATATCTGATAATTATTTGAAAAGTACACTGTACAAGAACTACTGAAAGAAGTAATCAAAAATAAAAATAACCCTTTATCTATTGAAAACAATGAAGTTGTAAAAATATTAAACTTTCCAAATAAGAAAACCTCTTGAGTTTTTATTTTAATTCCAGTTAGTGAAAATGTCATATTATATTAATTTCAGCTGTACAATATAGTGACTCAACACTTCCATACATTACCTATTGCTCATCATGACAAGTGCACTCCTTACACCCCACCCCCTATCTCACCATACCTTCCCTCTCCCCTCTGGTAACCAACAGTTTACTCTCTACAATTAAGAGTTTGTTTCTTGGTTTCTCTCTCTCTCTCTTTCCTTTTTCTCATTTGTTTAGTTTCTTTAATTCCACATATGAATAAAATCATACAGTAAAATAAGAAAACCCTAAGCCCAGATGATTCATGAATAAGTTCCACCAATCATCAAGGGAAAAAACAATCTTAAACTCTTTTAAAAAACAAAGGAAGATGGAACATTTCCTAACAAATTTTATAGGTCTGCTCAGCCTTGATCCTAAAATTTGGCAAAGATAAACTGGGGAAAAATTATTACTCATGAACATAAAAAACAAAATTCCTTAGGAAGGTATTGCCAAATTAATTCAGTAAAAGCATAATACTTCAAAGAAAAGATAGGAGAGCAAAACAAACCTAGAAAGAATAAGAGAAACAAAAGTATGTAATAAAATCATAGATTAAGTGTAAACATATCAGTAATTACATTAAATATATCACAAAGAGATTACTAAAAGTACCTATATGATGTTTAGAAAAGAAACTTCTAAAATATAAAATACAAAAAGTGAGAAATTGAAACTAAAAATCCCTCTATTCCCACCCTTGCAATAAGAGCTGACATTAAAACCAAAGACTATTCTTGGGCCCAGAGGAGAAATGGAGTTACAGGTTCAACTGTCATTTTGAAATCTGGAAAGAATGGTAGATTCAGATAGTCACAGCTCAAGAAGGTGCTGGAGACATAAACAGGTAGGAATATGAATGAACAGGTAGGTAATACAAGCAGAGAGACTGGAGCACTAAAGAATAAAAAGGAAATGAATACTAGAAATCAAAAACAGTATAATAAGGGAATGTCTTCTATGGGCTCATCAGTAGTCTAGACATGGCCAAGGAAAGAATCAGTAGACTTGAAGACAGGAACTTCCCAAATTCAAACTCAAAACCAGAAAAAGAATGGAAAAAAAATACTAGAACAAAATATTAATGAACTGTGCTTATGAGTAATTGGAATGCCAGAAAAAAGGATGAAGCAAAAACAATATTGGAAGTAATGATGGCTGAAAAGTTTTCAAAAGTAATGATAGTACAACACCTATACAACATCTACATCTATATATATAGAGAGGAATGTCTTCTTACAACTGTGGAGAATTGTAGAGAACAAAAGACAAAAAATAAATCTTAAAAGAAGCCAGAGAGAAATAGTGTTACCTATAGAGCAAGGATAAGAATTACTAGAGACTTCTCAGCAGAGACCACACAAAGTAGGAGACAGCAAAATGAAACACTTGAGGTACTGAGTAAAAACTCACGAGCCTAGAATTCCACATGCAGGGAATTTTCTTATACAATAACAACTGAGGAAATTCTTCACCAACAGATTTGTCCTTTAAGAAGTGTTAAAAGAAATTCTTCACAGAGAAGGAAAATGGTATCTGTTGGAAATTTGAATCTATATGAAGAAAGGAAAAATTTCAGAAAAGAAACATATAAAGGTAAAATATTTTTATTATTACTTTATCTTAAAATAATTGTTTAAAATAATAACAGTAATAGCATATTGGATAATTGTAGCATATGGGTAAGTGAAATGAATGACAATGTATCATACAGGATGGGAAAGAATAAATATACTGATAGTGTTATTGGTAGCCAACTTAGATTACTTGAAAAATGTATATTACAAACACTAGGCAACCATAACTTTTTAAAAAAAAAGCCTTATTAACAATAGCAAATCAAGCCACAAAAAGACAAGGATGAATCTTAAGTGCAAGTTGATAAATAAAAGAACCCAGTTGAAAAGGTTATATACTATATGATTCTAATTATACAGCATTCTGGAAAAGGCAAAACTCTAGCAATGATAAAATATTGATGTTGCTAAGAATTTGAAGGAGGGCAGCAGGGTTGAATAGTTGAAACACAGAGTATCTTTTAAAGCAATAAAACCATTCCATACGACAATTTAATGGTGGATACATGACACTACGCATTGATCAAATCCCATAGAACTTTACAACAGAAAGAGTGACTCTTAATGCATACAATGTTTTAAGCAACTTTAGTAGGTCAGAAGATTCCTGGATGGAATGGAGGATATGACAAAAGAATCTAACTATCTAAAAATAATATTAATGAAGGAGGTGGAAGAAAAGTCACTGACCTAGGTGGAGTGGAATCTGTAACACTAAAGACAAAATTAACTGTACATAAGCATTGTGCTTTATTTGATAAGGTAAATGAAGTATAGAAGTTATGAGTGAGCAACTCTAATGCTGCTATGTTTTGATAGTTGAATTCAGCAATTATGAAAATGGATGGTGGATGGTGGGATCAGGTATCTTGTTGGAGTGGACAGAGGCTAGAATAATCTTTATAGTAATGAGCTAGAGTTGGAGATATTATAAACTCAGGTTTAACTTCATATAGATATATATGGTTACATGGATGAATATTTGTAAGCATGAGGATATACACCGGTTAGCATGCATATATAGAAATCCTGCCTGCTGAGAGGACCTGGAGCAACAAGCCCATCTAGTACCCAGATCTCCAATAAAATGAACCAAGGATCCTTGGAGAAATGACTAATTCTGGAAATGAGGTAGGAAATACACAGAATCAACCTGGAGCATCTTATAGTGAAAGGAAGTAAAGAAGTTCTTTAAGAAAAAAAAAAAAATAAACACAATGGTTCCTGGGTGGTGCAGTCTGTTGAGCATGACTGACTCTTGGTTTAGGCTCTGGTCTGATCCCAGAGTTATGAGATCCAGCCCCACATGGGGCTCCGCACTCAGCACAGAGTCTGCTTAGGATTCTTTCTCCTTCTCCCTCTGCCCTTTCCCCTGAATTCTCATTCTCTCTCCCTCTCTAAAATGAATGGTCAAATCTTTAAAAAAAAAAAAAAAACCATAAGGATAGCACTAGTTCAAAGGGACACAGGAAGAGGTTACAGTATTCACAGAGAGAACAATTTGAGGAACAAGAAAGTAGTATTGGATTATAACCCAAAGTCTAAAATAAATATATATCCATACTGATACAAATGATTAAATGAATAAATGAGAAAGAGAAGACAAATAATAATGAATAATTTATATAACTATTCTGCCCTTATGGAGGTAGGCATAACTCCCACTCATCAAGCCTAGGTTGTGCATAGTAACATCCTCAAGAGTATAGTATAGAAAGTAGGCAGTGGATGGAAGCAAACAATTTTACATTGACAAAGGGAGACCTGACAAACACTACCTCAGTCAAGTGATCAAGGTCAATATCAACAGTGACTACATATGTTCATAGTATGTGCCCTTAAAATGATGTAATGAAAATGACATCTTTATCTCTGTGGTCTTTTCCCCCAAAACACATAACCAAATCCAATGAACAAAACAAACAAACAAACAAACCATCAGACAAATCCCAATTGATAAGCATTCTATAAAATACCGGACAAGTACTCCTCAAAACTGTCAAGGTCATTTAAGAAAAAGCAAAGAAAAGTCTGAAAACCTGTCCCATCCAAGAGCAGCCTAAGGGACATAGCAACTAAGTATAATATGGTGTCCTGTAAGTCATCCTGGAACAGAAAGGTGACATTAGGCAAAAAATGAGGACTGCTAAATAAAGTATGGGCTTTAGTTTCATAATAATCAATGTTGGTTCATTAATTCTGAAAAAGGTGGCATACTAGTATTAGATGTTGATCATAGAGGAAACTAGCGATGGGATGTATGGGGACTCTATTTACTATCTTTGCAAATTTTCTCTGATTATAAAAGTTTATGGGACACTTGGGTAGTTCAGTCTATTAAGCATCTGCCTTCAGCTCAGGTCATGATCCCAGAGTCCCAGGATCAAGCCCAGAGTTTGGCTGCCTGCTCAGCAGGGAGTCTGTTCCTCCCTCTGACCCTCTCATGCTCTCTCTCTCTCTCTCTCTCTCTCTCAAATAAATAAAATCTTTTGAAAAATTAAATTAAATTAGAGGAGGAGTCAAGATGGCGGAGAAGTAGCAGGCTGAGACTACATCAGCTAGCAGGAGATCAGCTAGATAGCTTATCTAAAGATTGCAAACACCTGCAAATCCATCTGCAGATCTAAGAGAAGAAGAACAGCAATTCTGGAAACAGAAAAGCAACCACTTTCTGAAAGGTAGGACTGGCGGAGATGTGAATCCAAAGCGAAGGGAAGATAGACGCCGGGGGAGGGGCCGGCTCCCGGCAAGCGGCGGAGCAAGGGAGCACAAAATCAGGACTTTTAAAAGTCTGTTCCGCTGAGGGACATTGCTGCAGAGGCTAAACTGGGTCGAGCCCACGCGGGGTCAGCGTTGCCTCAGGTCCCGCAGGGTCACAGAAGAATCGGGGGTGTCTGTTGCAGAGCTTGTGGGTATTGGAACGGGAAAGCAAGCTACAGAGACAGAGCCGACAGTAAGCTCACAGCTCGGGGTTGCCTTGAACCAGCTTGGTGAGCTCGGAGCGTGGCCAGAGGTCAGGCCGATGGGAGTTACTGGGCGCTGTTCTCTGAGGGCGCACTGAGGAGTGGGGCCCCAGGCTCTCAGCTCCTCTGGGCGGGAGACCAGGAGGCCGCCATTTGTATTCCCATCCTCCAGAACTCTACGGAAAGCGCTCAGGGAACAAAAGCTTCTGAAAGCAAACCCGAGTGGATTACTCAGCCTGGACCCCAGTAAGGGCGGTGCAATTCCACCTGGGGCAAAGACACTTGAGAATCATTACACCAGGCCCCTCCCCCAGAAGATCAACAAGAAATCCACCCAAGACCAAGTTCACCTACCAAGGAGTGCAGTTTCAATACCAAGGAGAGCAGCAGAATTCCAGAGGAGGAGAAAGCAAAGCACGGAACTCATGGCTTTCTCCCTGTGATTTTTTAGACTTGCAGTTAATTTAATTTTTTTCTTTTTCATTTATTTCTCCTCTTCTGCTAAATTTTTTTTTTACTTTTACTCTTTTCTTTTTTAACGTTTTTTAACTAGTTTATCTAATATATATATTTTTTCTTTTTTATATTTTCATTATTCGTTTGCTTTTTTTAATTTTATCTTTTTTTCTTTTTCTTTCTTTCTTTTTAAACGTCTTTTTATCCCTTTTCTCCCCCTTCACGATTTGGGATCTCTTCTGATTTGGTTAAAGCATATTTTCCTGGGGTTGTTGCCACCCTTTTAGTATTTTACTTGCTCCTTCATATACTCTTAGCTGGACAAAATGACAAGGAGGAAAAATTCACCACAAAAAAAAGAACAAGAGGCAGTACCAAAGGCTAGGGACCTAATCAATACAGACATTGCTAATATGTCAGATCTAGAGTTCAGAAAGACAATTCTCAAGGTTCCAGCCGGGCTCAAAAAAGGCATGGAAGATATTAGAGAAACCCTTTCCAGAGAGATAAAAGCCCTTTCTGGAGAAATAAAAGAACTAAAATCTAACCAAGTTGAAATAAAAAAAGCTATTAATGAGGGCAATCAAAAATGGAGACTGTCACTGCTAGGATAAATGAGGCAGAAGAAAGAATTAGCGATATAGAAGACCAAATGACAGAGAATAAAGAAGCTGAGCAAAAGAGGGACAAACAGCTACTGGACCACGAGGGGAGAATTCGAGAGATAAGTGACACCATAAGAAAAACAACATTAGAATAATTGGGATTCCAGAAGAAGAAGAAAGAGAGAAGGGAGCAGATGTTATACTGGAGAGAATTTGGGGGGAGAATTTCCCCAATATGGGGAACGAGCATCAAAATTCAGGAGGTTCAGAGAACGCCCCTCAAAATCAATAAGAATAGGCCCACACCCCGTCACCTAATAGTAAAATTTACAAGCCTTAGTGACAAACAGAAAATCCTGAAAGCAGCTTGGGAAAAGAAGTCTGTAACATACAATGGTAAAAATATTAGATTGGCAGCTGACTTATCCACAGAGACCTGGCAGGCCAGAAAGAGCGGGCATGATATTTTCAGAGCACTAAACGAGAAAAACATGCAGGCAAGTATACTATATCCGGCTAGGCTATCATTGAAAATACAAGGAGAGATAAAAAGCTTCCAGGACAAACAAAAACTGAAAGAATTTGCAAACACCAAACCAGCTCTACAGGAAATATTGAAAGGGGTCCTCTAAGCAAAGAGAGAGCCTAAAAGTAGTAGATCAGAAAGTAACAGAGACAATATACAGTACCAGGCACCTTACAGGCAATACAATGGCACTAAATTCATATCTCTCAATAATTACCCTGAATGTTAATGGGCTAAATGCCCCAATCAAAAGACACAGGGTATCATAATGGAAAAAAAAAAAACAAAACCCATCTATAGGTTGCCTTCAAGAAACGCATTTTAAGCCCGAAGACACCTCCAGATTTAAAGTGAGGGGGTGGAAACGAATTTACCATGCTAATGGACATCAGAAGAAAGCAGGAGTGGCAATCCTTTTTTCAGATCAATTAGATTTTAAGCCAAAGACTATAATAAGAGATGAGGAAGGATACTATATCAAACTCAAAGGGTCTGTCCAACAAGAAGATCTAACAATTTTAAATATCTATGCCCCCAACGTGGGAGCAGCAAACTATATAAACCAATTAATAACAAAATCAAAGAAACACATCAACAATAATACAAATAATAGTAGGGGACTTTAACACTCTCCTCACTGACATGGACAGATCATCCAAGTAAAAGATCAACAAGGAAATAAAGGCCTTAAACGATACCACAGACATATAAAGAACATTTCATCCCAAAGCAACAGAATACACATTCTTCTAGGTGCACATGGAACATTCTCCAGAATAGATCCCATCCTCGGTCCTAAATCAGGACTCAGCTGGTATCAAAAGATTGGGATAATTCCCTGCATATTTCAGACCACAATGCTCTGAAGCTAGAACTCAACCACAAGAGGAAATTTGGAAAGAATCCAAATACATGGAGACTAAACAGCATCCTTCTAAAGAATAAATGGGTCAACCACGAAAATAAAGAAGAAATGAAAAAAATCATGGAAACAAATTATAATGAAAATACAACCTTTCAAAATCTGTGGGACACAACAAAGGCAGTCCTGAGAGGAAAATATAAAGCGGTACAAGCCTTTCTCAAGAAACAAGAAAGGTCTCAGGTACACAACCTAATCCTACACCTAAAGGAGCTGGAGAAAGAACAAGAAAGAAACCCTAAGCCCAGCAAGAGAAGAGAAATCATAAAGATCAGAGCAGAAATCAATGAAATAGAAACCAAAAAAACAATAGAACAAGTCAACGAACGTAGGAGCTGGTTCTTTGAAAGAATTAATAAAATTGATTAACCCCTGGCCAGACTTATCAAAAAGAAAAGAGAAAGGACCCAAATAAATAAAATCATGAATGAAAGAGGAGAGATCACAACTAACACCAAAGAAATACAACCTATTATAAGAACATACTGTGAGCAACTCTACACCTACAAATTTGACAATCTGGAAGAAATGGATGCCTTCGTAGAAACATATAAACTACCACAACTGAACCAGGAAGAAATAGAAAGCATGAAAGACCCATAACCAGTAAGGAGATTGAAACAGTCATTAAAAATTTCCAAACAAACAAAAGCCCAGGGCCAGATGGCTTCCCGGGGCAATTCTAACAAACATTTAAAGAAGAACTAATTCCTATTCTCCTGAGACTGTTCCAAAAAATAGAAATGGAAGGAGAACTTCCAAACTCATTTTATGAGGCCAGCATCACCTTGATCCCAAAACCCGACAAGATTCCCATCCAAAAAGAGAGCTATAGACCAATATCCTTGATGAACACAGATGTGAAAATTCTCACCTAAATACTAGCCAATAGGATTCAACAGTCCATTAAAAGGATTATTCTCACGACCAAGTGGGATTTATTCCAGGGATGCAAGGTTGGTTCAACGTCCGCAAATCAGTCCATGTAATACGACACATCAGTAAAAGAAAGAACAAACACCATATGATACTCTCAATAGATGCTGAAAAAGCATTTGACAAAGTACAAGATCCCTTCCTGATCAAAACTCTTCAAAGTGTAGGGATAGAGGGCACATACCTCAATATCATCAAAGCCATCTATGAAAAACCCACCACAAATATCATTATCAATGGAGAAAAACTGAAAGCTTTTCTGCTAAGGTCAGGAACACGGCAGGGATGTCCATTATCACCACTCCTATTCAACAGAATACTAGAAGTCCTAGCCTCAGCAATCAGAAAACAAAAGGAAATTAAAGGCATCCAAATCGGCAAAGAAGAAGTCAAATTATCACTCTTCGCAGATGATATGATACTATATGTGGAAAACCCAAAAGACTCCACTCCAAAACTGCTAGAACTTATACAGGAATTCAGTAAAGTGTCAGGATATAAAATCAATGCACAGAAATCAGTTGCATTTCTCTACACCAACAACAAGACAGAAGAAAGAGAAATTAAGGAGTCAATCCCATTTACAATTGCACCCCAAATCATAGATACCTAGGAGTAAACCTAACCAAAGAGGCACAGAATCTATACTCAGAAAACTATAAAGTACTCATGAAAGAAATTGAGGAAGACACAAAGAAATGGAAAAATGTTCCATGCTCTTGGATTGGAACAATAAATATTGTGAAAATGTCTATGCTACATAAAGCAATCTACACATTTAATGCAATTCCTATCAATGTACCATCCATTTTTTCAAAGAAATGGAACAAATAATTCTAAAATTTATATGGAACCAGAAAAGACCTCGAATAGCCAAAGGGATATTGAAAAAGAAAGCCAACGTTGGTGGCATCATAATTCCGGACTTCAAGCTCTATTACAAAGCTGTCATCATCAAGACTGCATGGTACTGGCACAAAAACAGACACATAGATCAATGGAACAGAATAGAGAGCCCAGAAATAGACCCTTAACTCTATGGTCAACTAATCTTCAACAAAGCAGGAAAAAATGTCCAATGGGAAAAAGACAGCCTCTTTAATAAATGGTGTTAGAAAATTGGATAGCCACATGCAGAAAAATGAAATTGGACCATTTCCTTACACCACACACGAAAATAGACTCAAAATGGATGAAGGACCTCAATGTGCGAAAGGAATCCATTAAAATCCTTGAGGAGAACACAGGCAGCAACCTCTTCGACCTCTGCTGCAGCAACATCTTCCTAGGAACATCGCCAAATGCAAGGGAAGCAAGGGCAAAAATGAACTATTGGGATTTCATCAAGATCAAATGCTTTTGCACAGAAATGGAAACAGTTAACAAAATCAAAAGACAACTGACAGAATGGGAGAAGATATTTGCAAATGACATATCAGATAAAGGACTAGTGTCCAAAATCTATAAAGAACTTAGCAAACTCAACACCCAAAGAACAAATAATCCAATCAAGAAATGGGCAGAGGACATGAACAGATATTTCTGCAAAGAAGACATCCAGATGGCCAACAGACACATGAAAAAGTGCTCCATATCACTCGGCATCAGGGAAATACAAATCAAAACCACAATGCGATATCACCTCACACCAGTCAGAATGGCTAAAATCAACAAGTCAGGAAATGACAGATGCTGGCGAGGATGCGGAGAAAAGGGAACCCTCCTACACTGTTGGTGGGAATGCAAGCTGGTGCAACCATTCTGGAAAACAGTGTTGAGGTTCCTCAAATGTTGAAAATAGAACTGCCCTATGACCCAGCAATTGCACTATTGGGTATTTACCCTAAAGATACAAACGTAGTGATCCAAAGGGGCATGTGCACCCGAATGTTTATAGCAGCAATGTCCACAATAGCCAAACTATGGAAAGAACCTAGATGTCCATCAACAGATGAATGGATCAAGAAGTTGTGGTGTGTATACACAATGGAATACTATGCAGCCATCAAAAGAAATGAAATCTTGCCATTTGTGACAACATGGATGGAATGAGAGCGTATCATGCTTAGCAAAATAAGTCAAGCAGAGAAAGTCATATGATCTCCCTGATATGAGGAAGTGGTGATGCAACATGGGGGCTTAAGTGGGTAGTAGAAGAATAAATGAAACAAGATGGGATTGGGAGGGAGCCAAACCAAAGTGACTCTTAATCTCACAAAACAAACTGAGGATTGCTGGGGGGAGGGGTGTTGGGGGAAGGGGGGTGGGGTTATGGACATTGGGGAGGGTATGTGATTTGGTGAGTGCTGTGAAGTGTGTAAACCTGGCGATTCACAGACCTGTACCCCTGGGGATAAAAATATATGTTTATAAAAAATAAAAATTTAAAAAAAAATTAAATTAAATTAAAAGTTTATTTTTAAAAAACTTGAAAGAACAATAAATAAAAAGGCAGTCATACCCCTTAAAAGCCAACCAAGAGTAAAAAGTTTCTGTGATTATTTTAATACAAGCAAAACAGACAGTAAGGAAAAGCATTACCAGAGATCAAAAGGAACATAAAATAATGATTTAATTCACCCCCCCAAAATGTAACAATTCTGAATTTATACCCACCTAATAATCTATCTTCACATAAAAAGAAATGAAAAAAATCACCAGAAGTACAAAAAGAAATGGGCAAACACACAGTCACACAAGGAAATTCTTTTAGTCATTCATAAAAAATGCAAACTAAAAAAAAAAAATTTAAAAATCATTACAGATATAGTACATTTAAACAATATGGCATTTTGGATAAGACAGTTGATAATTATGAGCTACTGCCCTGACATTATGGGAATGCAGCGTTCCTGGCGCCATACAGTAAATGCCAATAGTCCTCCCAGACTATTAGGACATCAACTGCCCCCAGACTTTCCCAAATCCTCCTGAGGCTTGTGGTCCTCCCCCACAGCACACACTCTGTTTGAATCATCTGCCGCATGAATTAGACCCTCTTCTGTGACGTAATCATGCTCTCTCGTGTACATTTGCAGCACAGCCCTTTCTAAGGCACTTTTATCTACACATCGATGTGCCTGAATTTCACAAAGAAACGTAATTTCTTACATAGATTTTGCCAAATAGCATCACAATGTTATAAAATCATCCTGTATTCTTATAATAGCATTAAACAGCACTTATTAAGCACTTATTTAACAATGTGCTTAAACTTTCTCATCTGTAAAATAGAGATAATAATAGTTATTTCAATTGAAGACTTAAGTAGCATTATGTCTTTATAGATGTTCACACAGCACCTGAGATTATTATAAGAATGCGATTGAGTAGTGTTATTATGAAGTTATCCCCTGCAAAAGCTGGCTCCCTGTGATGTGGGGGGGCAGAGGCTGAGGTTATGCAAGTCTAACTGAGGAGTGGTGTCCTGGAATCTTGAAGAATTATCATCTGAAAGCCCATATAATGGTCTGAGATTGCGGTCAGGAGAAACATCACAGCTAAAGCACTGTCAGCTGTATACCTAGGTAGTGTTCTCTGACATTATGAGGATATGATAAATTGTAAAGAAAATCAGAGAACAGAGTTTGTGAGACTGGAGTAAGGGCAGGGTTTGGTGTGGGGTTCTAAAAAGTTGCTGTGGTCAGGAGAGGATGGGCATCCCTTGTTTTGTATACTCTTTGTACTCATGGAGAGGATCAGTATTCCTCCTGGCTGAGGATGCTCCCAGGGTGAAATGAAAGGGAAAGAAGCCTCTTTGAGTAAATAGATCCAGATTCTCTAAAATATTCTATTTGACTCAAGTCTCTACTCAACACTTCTTAATGTAGCGCTGAAATGGCCAGATGGCAGTTTGAGATGCCGAGGAAAAGAACTCAGGGTAGAATGCCAGAGATAAAGGTCCATGACACAAAGACAAGGGACAGAGTGAACAGGGGCATCCCATGTCTCCCCAGCTGTGGGAGCAGGCCCACACCAATACTGGCAATGGCCCACTATCTGCCCCTCTACTTTGCTCAAATAGCCAGTCATTTAACTTAACACTAAACACTGCTTCTTCAATGGCAGGCACTGTCTTTAGTCTCCTTCACAACTTCCTGTGTGTCAGCCAAAAGGCCACTTAATGTCACTGGGAAGTCTAGCTATGGCATTGCCTTCAAAGTGACAGGAAATAAATTCTCTTGTGCCCTATCCACTAAATGTGGAGGTCTGTGTTTTTGTGGGCATGTGTGTGTGTTGCAAAAGTCAGTAGACCAAAGAAAGATTGACATGTTCATGCTATTTAATGGCCACCTCAAAGTTCCATTTATTTAAGGGCTGACAACCACTAAATGGGAGAGGAAGAAAGAGAACACATGTCTATTGAAAGTAAAGTCTGTCTTGATTGATTGTATATTAAAAAGCTTTAGACCACCAATGTGCTTAAAATATTCTTTACCACACTCTGGGAGATAAGTCAATGTCAGAGCTGAGCATTCATGGTTTTTTTTCTTTTTTTTTTTTTAACCTACTGAATCCAGACCAAACTTCTTAGCTTTTTTGCATGAACCTCCTGACTGGACTGCTCTGTGGCTCCACTCCTGCCTGCTCTCTGATTTCATGCCCACTTCATGCTATCCTGGGTGGGTTAATCTGCTCCCCAGAAGCATGCAATATTTTCCATCTTATGGAGGAGTACAGCAGAGGGCTCTGGAAGGTAGACTCTGAAGCTGCCTGCCCACATTCAAATTGCAGCTCTTACTTCCTAGCTTTGTGACTTTGGGAAAGTATAATCATTTAAACTCTCTGTGCCCCAGTGATGTCAATCGTATCTTTAAAATGATGTAACAGAAGTACTTTGCTCAGAGGTGTTTAGAGAGCACAATGAGTTCATATGTATAGAAGGTCTGGAACTGTGCCTGGCAAACACTAAGTGCCATGCAGATGTTTGCTGCTGCTGCTGCTGCTGGCTGCTGTCATTGTATCAGCTGCTGTAATGGCATCTCCATTTGTACATATCCAAATCCTCTTACCTTTCCATGCAGACTGCATCTCTTCTGTCATGTTCTCCTGATCCCATCTGCTAGATAAGATATGATCTTTCCTGCCTTAAAAGCTTCATAATATTTAGATTTTCATTTAGCACAGAATTATTCATGTTGCAAATTACAAGAAGTAAATGGATATTTTGATTGAAATTGTTTGGGGAAAGCACTTTATTTTTAACATGTTTGAAAAGTTAATACAAGTGTGTTACATGCTTACTTGTGGTAAAGCAGAAAGCCTTGCTGGTCTCAGAGCAGAGCATGGACCAGCAGCATCCACATTACCTGACACCTAGTTGAGCTTCAGGAACTCCTACCCCTCTCCGGACCTCAAAGTCCCCACCACACTACACACTGAAGCACTAGTGTAAAATTTTGGAACTTGGCGATGATGGACTGAATTCAACTATGTGTTTTGGGGGAAAATCAAGATCTTGAAAGCGCCATGATATTAACTTCTTTTTTACCTATGTAACAAAGCTGAAATGTAAACCCAGTTTTCTGTATCCAGAATCTCTACCCTTAGTCTATGTAATCTTGACTAAATGCCATCAGTAACCCAATGTAACAGTATGTTTATGATGTCAGTGTCAAGATAGAAGCTCAATCCCCAACTTTCTCTACTAGTGTAAACAGAAGGCACCCATAATTGCGGGAATTTACACATGCTTAAGGATGCATGAATTTTTAGTTTTGAGTGAGTGACTCATAAACTCAGATTTATGAGGGAATTTATGGAAAAAGGAAGTAGAGAGCAAGCTGAGAAAAGATGAGGATGTGTTAGCACTTGGTCTCCTTTTACTCTCTTTGAAGGTATAAATGATTCAGTATTAAGTGCTGGACAACTATTTACTTTGAAGCACAAAAAAGGAGTGAAAATTTTCTTTTAGGGTATTTGAGAAGATATATATATTTATTAATCTACTATTTACTTAAATTTACTAATTTTAATTTCTTACATCTTTATAAAGGCTTAATTTTTCCTCATTTTTGAAAGTACTACTGAGTTTCATAGACTTAAATAATGTTTGTTCTTTACATCACATTTCTCGCTAATTTTGTTGTGCTTTTGAAGTTGGCTCTACTAGGAGGAAGAAGAAAGAAATTGCTCAATACTTCCTTTTTCTTTAATTTTTTTAAATATCTTTTCAGCGTAACAGTATTCATTGTTTTTGCACCATACCCAGTGCTCCATGCAATACGTGCCCTCCTTAATACCCACTACCTGGCTCCCCCAACCTCCCAACCCCCACCCCTTCAAAACTCACAGGTTGTTTTTCAGAGTCCATAGTCTCTCATGGTTCACCTTCCCTTCAATTTCCCTCAAGCCCCTTCTCCTCTCCATCTCCTCATGTCCTCCATGTTATTTGTTAAGCTCCACAAATAAGTGAAACCATATGATAACTGATTCTCTCTGCTTGACTTATTTCACTCAGCATAATCTCTTCCAGTCCCATCCATGTTGCTACAAAAGTTGGGTATTCATCCTTTCTGATGGAGGCATAATAGTCCATGGTGTATATGGACCACATCTTCCTTATCCATTAATCCGTTGAAGGGCACCTTGGTTCTTTCCACAATGTGGCGACCGTGGCCATTGTTGCTATAAACATTGGGGTACAGATGGCCCTTCTTTTCACTACATCTGTATATCTTTGGGGTAAATACCCAGTAGTGCAATTGCAGAGTCATAGGGAAGCTCTATTTTTCATTTCTTGAGGAATCTCCACACTGTTCTCCAAAGAGGCTGCACCAACTTGCATTCCCACCAACAGTGTAAAGGGATTCCCCTTTCTCCACATCCTCTCCAACACACGTTGTTTCCTGTCTTGTTAATTTTGGCCATTCTAACTGGTATAAAGTGGTATCTCAATGTGGTTTTAATTTGAATCTCCCTGATGGCTAGTGATGATGAACATTTCTTCACGTGTCTGATAGCCATTTGTATGTCTTCACTGGAGAAGTGTCTGTTCATACCTTCTGCCCATTTTTTTATATGATTATCTGTTTTGTGTGTGTTGAGTTTGAGGAGTTCTTTATAGATCCTGGATATCAACCTTTTGTCTGTACTGTCATTTGCAAATATCTTCTCCCATTCCATGGATTGCCTCTGATTTTAATGCTCAGAATGAACTCCCTAACACTCCTGTGGGGGGGGACATGAAAAGAGACTGGCAAAAGACATACTTCTCCCCCATTTAGAATGCAATGGCCTCGTGAAACTGGCTGTGCTCCTCTGAGGACAGTGGCCTTGGTTTAGGGGATGGCAAAGAGGAGACTTGAGGCAAGAGTCTTCTGGGTAGAATGGCCTGGCTGATCACATCTTATTTTAAAGCTGAAAGTGCCCATGAAAATCATGCAGACCTACCTTCTCTATTATCCAATAATGGAAAGGAGACCAAGAGAGTTTTCCAAGGTCAGGGAGCCAAATGTGACTCAGTAGTGTCTGGAAGACTAACACAAAAATGAATCTAAGTGATAGCTGGTTGGGTTCCCTCGAGGAATATGGAGTCCCCCCACCCCCCACCCCATTAAGTTCCCTAAATGGGATAAGGATTGTTTTATCTTCATTCCTTCATATTCACTGCTGATATCATTTTTGTTCAATGATTTGGAATCTTTTGAAACCATCAAATATGCTACAACAGAGCTAAAATCAGACATGGGAAAATGTCCCTGATACTGGAGCCCCCAGACCAATGGTAAAGCCTTTGATATGTACTACATACTCTTCTGGGTGCAGCCAGGAATGGGCTCCAAATCTCCACTGTACACAGGCCCCAAACTCTGTCCTCCTCCCAGGCTGGGGGGAAATACCCCCCCCACCTTGGCCCATGAGTCTATCCCTCTACATTATCTAATCCCATACCTAGGACAGACATCTCCATGAGTTCTGATTTTCACAGATAGGTAAGATAGTTAATGTTCATCAGCTTCTGCCTTACTTACACTCTTTTTAAAAGATGAGGTAAAAAAAAATGAGGATCTGGCAACTTCTCTGAAACAGAAGAAAAAATATAGAGGGGAATGCCACACACAGAGCTCTAATTTGACATGGTTCCTGCAGCAGAAAATGTAAAATCCAATTAATATGTCAAGAAATGATCATGCCACATGAGCTAGTATTATTTCTCACTTAAATTTCACATCAAATGTGAAGCTAAAATGTGATAAATGCTAAGCTTATTCAGGCCACCTTCACAGATTTCTCTAGGAGATATGTAGCAGAAAAGTTTTGAGAAGCACTGAATTAGGCCAATGGCCTCCTTTTGTATGTGAGGGAAATGAGGCCCATGCACATCATTTATGGCAGATCCAGGCCACAGTTGAGTGGATGGAGGCCTCAGAGAATGTGGTGAGCTTAGACAAACAATACCACTTACTTCAGTTAATAAAGGAGGTCAATAGCGACCTCCCAGAGTCTTGCTGGTCTTGGTTCAGTTCTTGTAGCCATGTCATCAGTTCCACTAATCACAGTGGCAGAGGAGACCACGAGTGAGAAGGATACTGAACTTAGAACTGACACCTCACCTTTCCCTTAGGCCACCTGGCCAGACCCTTTGATTCTCACACCCCTCATGATTTCAGTCACTACTAGGTGTCCAAGTCACCCATGTCATCATTAAAGAGTGTGACATTTTCCTCACAGGGCTCGATACATCCATAACCTAACACAAATTTTCACTCCTTGTCTGCTCTCAAACATTTCCTTCATGCTCTCTGGACTACTCCATTTGGCATCAATAAAATTCCCTGCTTCATCAATCTCTTCTTTTAGATTTCCTTCACCTCTGAAACTCATTGCACTTGAATCATTCTAAAGGACCCTCTGACTAATGGCAACTCTCTTATAACCCAAGTGCCAGAGGGGCTGGGGAAGATGCCATCCTTAATACTTATTGCTGAATTATCTCTCTTCCCTCCTCCCAAGACCCACAAGAGAATCTCTTTAAATGCACATGCCATCCCACCATACAATCCACTACTCCTCTACTTGGATCTGAATATTTGTGTCTCCCCAAAGTTGGTATGTTGAAATTCTAATGCCCACTGTGATGGTGTTAGGAGGTGGGACTTTGGGGAGGTGCCTAGGCCATGAGAGTGGAGCCTCATGAATGGGACCAGGGCCTTTACCAAAAAGACTCCCCAGAGCTCCCAGCCCTTCCACCAGGTGAGGACAAAGGAAGAAATCTGTAATCTACAACCCGGAAGAGAGTCTTCACATGTATCTGATCATGCTGGCAGCCTGGGTCTAAACTTCCAACCTCCAGAACTGTGAGAAATAGTTTTCAGTTGTCTATAAGCCAGTCAGTCTGTGGCATTTTATTATTGCCGCCTGAACAGACTAACACGTTTTCCTCATTGGGGTCTTTTTCCAACTCCTGGTAACTCCCTTCAGTGGGAGATTTCAAAAAGTGGCACATCACCAATATTACCATCATTATTTGTAAAGACAGAAATCCACAAAGTGAGGTAAGGGGAAAAGAGAGAGTAGGGAAGGAAAATGGAGGGTGAATAAGATGCCCGTTGACTGACAGAGCAGAAAAGGCTAAAGACAACTTGAGCTGCTGATGGTGGTGGTGGGATTAGGGTATGAAATTCAAAAAAACAGCAAGGCAACCCCTGCCACAGATGTATTCTACACACAAATGCATACAAATTTGTTGCATTAGGTACTTCTGAAGTTTGGGGAGCTAGATGGAAGTGGAAAACGGTAAGCTTTATTGAAAGTTTGACTAAGGAGCAATGAGAAATCTGGATCTCCTTATCTTTCCTACAAAGCTGAATTACTTGCCTCCCTTCCTCTCCCTGGAAGAACACTATTTACTCTCTCAACCTTAACTGAAAAAAGTTGGGGCCTTGAGAATATGGGGCACAAGGAAGGTTTGGGTCACAACCCAATACTGAAAATAAGAGACGAAGTGATGGTTGGCCTGCTTTCAACAGTGAGCCCCTGGCTGCTTTTCCCTGTTCAATTCCCAAACACTGGAAGCCAACTCTATATAACATATTCAAACAAGAGATTGAAATTTCCTCTCCAGGGAAACTAGCCAGCTCAAGATTTAAAATATACAAGGCCTACAGCCATTGACCTTAGGTTATCCCAGAAATAAACATTCCTATGCCTGATCAATTTACAATGAAGTGCATCACCTGGCAAATAGTACCATTCTACCACCACCACCCCCCTCAAAAGAAGCAGAGTGAGTTACCAAATATCAGTTTAATGTGTTTCTAAGAACCAAGAATTACCAACCATTTGAGAAAACATTTAACATGGAGGTCAAAGGAAAAGTTTTAAAAATACATTAAGGAACACAAAAGATCAATAGACAATGTTATGGGTAGAGGGAAATACAAGAAAAATTAATATCCTCAAATGACAGGAAAAGTACTGCTTCTGTTACATTGCAAGAGATCTAATAAAAAGACTACAAAGAAAAAAGAACCATTAGAGACAAAAATGATGATGCTATAAATTAAAAATGCAGTAGGTAAATTTAAAGATAAGGATGCAGAACATAAAGAAAAATAGATTATCACTAGGAGAAAAAATTAAAAATGTGTCTAGTATCTCTTAAGAATACAGTAATGAATGTATTTCTATAACATCATTACAATAAACAGCACACATATGTACACACAGAGGACACATAGTGAACTAAAGACCAATATCTCAATAATAATTATATTAGGAAAATTAGTATCTCATTCATTAATTAATCCACTGATCACATTTAATATTAGATGCCAATTTTATGTGAATTTCTTCTTTTTATCCCAGGACGTTTAGTGCAACTACACTTGTGTACCAGTGTACTCATGTATCTAACACTCTGTAAAGTGTATTCTTCATATTTTCATGTCAGTGGTAGGATGGTTATAGGAATGCATTTGAAATCTAAACAGGTTTTCAATTTCCTATTACAAATATATCTTGTCAAGGCAAAAGTCCTTAATCAAATAATAACAATTCTATACCTGCTTTCTGTGTACATTAGAGCAAATAAATGTTAAATATTATTTTTTTCAGGATTCAATATCCTGTATCTGCTTGTCTCATTTTAGAGACAGATTTTCAACTCAAAAGCAATGTAAACAATCACACACTTATAAATATATTTTATTTTACCTTACTGTTCTCTATTTAATGAAGTATTTAGCACTTCATTACATTTTAAAAGAAATGGTGGGCATTGCCGTTTATTTAATAATAGAATTAACAGAACTAAGGAGGAAGTTACAGAGAAGATATATGAGGTATTGGTGAAGTAATTATTCCTTTGTGGCTTAATCATTAAAGACCATAAGCCAATAAGCCATGTGAAAGTTTACTATTGATGCTTTTCTAGGCACTAAATTTCTATGTGATATAAATATCCTATTTGTAGCATATGATTGTTGGAGACTCAATGGCCATTTGAATGACAAACAGTTAATACATTACTTTCTGTCCTTTTGCTTTACTCCCACAGTATTTGTAGGAAAAGTTTAATTGCTCCAATGTTCTTTCAAGTAATTGAATTGCTTGTTTGCTATATTTTCTTCCTGATATAAAGAATGGCTGAAAATAATTCATCGTGAAGTTGAGTAATAACCATGAATTTGTGTTACAGGAACATAATGATCTTGGAATTTTTTTTAAAAAGCTGTTTCAATTAAATTCAAATAGTAAATGGAGAATTTTTATCAGTACAGGGCAAACATGTTCTACTACTACAATTTCTCATGCTATATTCTCAAATTAATATTCTTCTAAGAATAGCATCAGTTATTTCAGGGCTGAGATTCTTAAAGGTTCAGAAATCATTCTTGAATCAAAGTTCTTCCTGAGAATCAACCTCTTCTTGGCAAATATGACAAATACTGAGTAAGGTCCTGGAGGACGGAGAAACCATCTGAGTCACTGCTGCATCATCTCATGGTTGAGACCCACAGTGGAGACTTAATGAATTCCAATGAAAGGGTTCCAGTGAAAGGCTAGTATTCTTGAAACACAGCATGTGGCAGCCCATCAGAGATCAGGATGCTCATCCGAGATGTGCTCTCAGACTTCACTTCTGCACAGGCCAGCAGAGCAGATAATAACACACCGCTTATGCCTAATCTCATAAAGGATTTTTCTTCTCAAATCATGCTCTAACTATCCACTATGGTGTCAATGATTTATCACTACCACTTTCTTCTCATCTAGGATCTTTCCAGGCATGTGGTGAGGACTAAACTTATTCATTCATTTATGTGTTCATTAATTCAAAATTATTATTGACTGAGTGTTCTGTGCCAAACATTGTTCTACATGCTCAGAGTATGGCAGTAAATACCCTCCCCCCCCCAGCACTTACACTGAGGGGCTCAAAATAAGAGCACAAATGGATCCTGTTTACCACATGTCCAGGTATTGAACAGTTATACGTCTAGCTAACAAAAGCTTGAATAATATGCATTATATCTTCCCATCCTAAAAACTATGACTTTATGATATACAGGTTCAAGTTTAGAATGCTCAAACTCCTTGCAAATTCCCACTAGACCATGGAAGTGCAAAAAAGAGAGCCAGCCCCTCAGCTGCTGGCCCCCACCTGAAGCCACCCTTCCTCCCTCCCGCCCATCACCCATCCCTCCTCTCACCTTTCTCCTTTTTGTTCTGCAAAGGTCTTCCTGCACACTGTGTGGACTTCTCCAGGAAACTTCTAAGACTGTCCAACTGAGCCTATGCTTTCTGAAAACAACCCTTTTTAAAATGATTTTATTTTTAATTAATTAATATTTTTATTTATTTGAGACAGACAAAGAACATGAGCAGGATGAGAGGCAGAGGGAGAGGGATAGGCATGCTCCCTGCTGAGCATGGAGCCCCACACGAAGCTCAATCCCAGACCCTGAGATCATGACCAGAGCCAAAGTCAGATACTTAAATGACAGCCACCCAGGGGCCCCTAAAAAACAATTCTTGAGCATAGGAATACACTCAGAAAAAGGGCCAGGTAGACTCATGGAAGGACACTCAGGAACGCCTGATAAAGGAATTCTAAGGTCCTTAATATATACAATGGTCTAGAAAAGGGAGTTAATTCTGTGGATGAATAGATCCTCCTTTCCTCCCACCAGGGGTTCAAAACTTCAGGACTTCCAATGACTCCAGTGACCCAAAGCCATGAGAGCAGACCAATTAATAAAGGAGGCGTCCTATCTTTGGGACCTCCTTATCAATCTTGCAGACTTTACCTTTTCTTCTCTGCCTGTGAAATTATCTGAGCCTAGAGTTTCCTTTTGGGGAATTTTTTAAAACTATGAATTCAATTTCTTTAATAGCTATAGTACTATTCAGGTTATCTATCCTTGGTGAATTTGGGTTATTTGTGGTTTTCAAGGAATTACTCCATTTCATTGAAATCACCAAATTTGTGTAATTGCAATTCTAATATCTTCCAATGTTTGTGATATTTCCTTATTATTACTTTCTTATTAGTATTTTAGTATTTTATTACTCTTTCAGTACCTATGAGTTCTCTGTTGAGATCCTTTCTCATTCTTGATCACAGTAATTTGCAAATTCTCTTTTGCTTTGTGAGTATGGCTAGAGGTATAACAATTTCATTGACCATTTCAAAAATAAGATTTTGGTTTCTTTGATTTTTCTGTATTAGATTCTGTTTTTATTCTAACTGACTTCTGCTCTTAACCTAATTATTGCTGTCCTTTCCCTTTTCTTTTCCCTACTTTCTTAAGGTGGAAAATTAGGTTGTTGATTTCTTTTTTATAAAAGAAGTAAGGTCAGGGTGCCTGGATGGTTCAGTTGGTAAAGTGTCAGACTCTTGATTTCAACTCAGGTCATGATCTCAGGATTGGGAGAACAAGCTCCGTGTCTCGGCTCTTCACTGAGTGTGGAACCTGCTTTAGATTCTCTCTCACCCTCTCCCTCTATTCCTCTCCCCAACACTTGTGTGCTCTCTCTTTAAAAAACAAACAAACAAAAGTAAGGTCTTCTTTTATAATGTAAGTTGTCATGAATTGAATTGCGTCACTCCTAATTTCATATACTGAAATTCCTGAGAATGTGACCTCGTTTGGAAATAAAGTCTTTGCAGATGTAATTAAATTATAATGATTTCATTCTGCAGTAGGATAGGTCCCTAATCCAATATTATGGAGTCCTTATAAGGAGAAATTTGGATGCACACATGTAAACAGGGAGAATACCATGTGAACACAAACATGACCTTCTATAGGCCAAGGAGAGAAGCCTAGAAAAAAATCTTTCCTCACAGCCCTCAGAAATAAATAACTTTGCCAACTCCTTGATTCTATACATCTAGCCTTTAGAACTGTGAGACAATAAATGCTGTCTAAACCACTCAGTTTGTTCTATTTTGTTATGATAACCCTGGAAAACTAAAAGATAAATCTTTAATGCTATAAATTTCCCTCTAAAGCACTGTTTTAGCTGTATCTTGAAAATTTAGATATTTTTTATTTTCATTTTTGTTCTATCAAAATATTTTCTGATCTTCCCTGAGACTTCTTTTTTGGTCCTTGTTTGAATAATTGTGTGCTGTTTACTTTTCAAATATTGAGGGATTCTTCAGCTACCTTTCTGTTGGTTCTTTCTTGATTGGTTCCATTACAAGTAGAAAACAAAATTTTTAAGACTTCAGTTATTTTTACAGTTTGTTCTATGATGTAGGATATGGTAACTCTTGGTAAGTGCTCATTTGAACTTAAAAAGAATATGTATGCTACTTTTGGTGGGTGGAGTGATTTATAAATCTCAATTAGATCTAAGTTTATTAACTCTCTACTGATCTTTATCTCTACTCTTACTATTGATTATTTAGAAAATAGAATAAAAGTCTTCAACTCTGTGAATTTAATTTGTCCATTTTGCCTTTCAGTTCTATCCACTTTCACTTCATGTCTTTTGAAACACTTTGGCATGGGGCATACACATTTAGAAATCTTATGGGGTTTTTTTGTTTGTTTGTTTGTTTGTTTGTTTGGTGAATGGACCCTTCTGTCACTATGTAAAGTATTTCTGTATTTCTGTAAATTTCCTAAGCTCTAAAGTTGATGTTGTCTGATATTAACATAGCCACCCAAGCTATTTTGTTTTTACTATTAGTATATACATGGTATATCTTTTCCATCCTTTTACTTTTCACCTATGTATAACCTTGTTAAAGTATTTAAAGTGAGTTCCTCATAGACAAACTCATATTTTAGAAGGGATTCTAATAGCAGTGTAATTGTTAAGTTCTTACTATCTAACAGGTACTTTCTAGGTGCTGCAAATAAGGCATAGAGATTACACTGTTTTACGAAGTCCGAAGAAAGAAAATTTACTCATTAGTTTAGTACATAAAATTTGTATTGTGAAGTCAACTTCAGCTTCATAGAGTTGTAATATATACATAATATTTTATATCTGTCTGCCCTGGACGGAGAAACTGGTGCTCTGAACAGGACACTTTTTCTTCAGGATATGACCACAAAGGAGTCCAGGGTACAGATTCTGGCATTGAATATAATAATAAGTTAAACTTTGATAATGATCTTTTTCTGGCTGGATGTGTCAGCCATGCAATTTTCTGCAGGGACCAAATCCTATCTAAAGAGCCTTTCTTCCAAAAGACTCCTCTTTGCTTTCATTGCATTCTGACCATCAGTTTCCTGATTGTAATTGTTATCCTGTAACACCTTTCCACATGTCAATTTCCAAAATTATAGCTTGGTTTGTGATGATTACAGTTTAAGGGGTGTTTCCTGTTTCCTAACCACTGGGAGTTACCACTATTAGTCTGCAAATCACTGTGTAGTAAAGGCTATTTTTGTGGAGGCTCCTGCGGATGGCTAACTTCTAAGGGAGACTTGTCTTTATTTCTATGTGGAAACATTTCTCCAGCCTCATGCTAGATACCAGAACCCATATGGCCTATGAGAGAAAGGAAGTCAGACTTCATTCTACTTACACCCAACCCAAGACTCTAAGATCAAAGCAGAGACAGAAGATAAGTGAAGCAGGCTGAATCACAAAAGGATATCCTAGAAATAAGTAAACAGGCTGAGACCTACAGAGGATTTGGGAGGACTAGCAATGAGCTAAAGAGGATGAGAAATCACTATTCAAGGATGATGGAGCATGGTGGGAGGGTATGTGCTTTTTACCGATATAAAAGGTCAAGTTCAGCTAGTTGTGGTCAAATAAGAAACAAAGGTCTTCATCATTGGAGCCTACCAGAGAACTATGGATTCCCAAATTTTCAAGAAGCTTAAAGGCCAAGACATGATACCACCTAAAGACAAAGATCCAGAGAAATAATATAAGGATCCAGCCGTTAGATTGATTTGGTGTTATAGGTTGGTTTCATTAGGAGATAGTGATGAAGATTACTATACAAAATTATTAGGTGTCCATCAACAGAAAAATGGGTAAGGAAAAGATGGAATATATACATGACAGAATATTATGCAACCATAAAAAGGATGAGATTGTGCCATTTGAGACCATGGATGGACCTAGATAGTATTATGCTGAGTGAAATACATCAGACTGAGAAAGAAAATGCCATAATTCCACTCATAAGTGGAATTTAAAAGGTTAATATCCAGAATATATAAAGAACTTACACAACTCAACACCAGAAAACAAGTAATTCATTTTAAAGTGGACAGAAGACATGAATAGACATTTGCCCAAAGAAAATGTATAGATGCCCAAAAGACATATGAAAGCATGTTCGATACCACTAATCATGAAAGAAATGCAAATCAAAACCACAATGAGATATGACCTCACACCTGTCAGAATAGCTAAGATCAAAACACAAGTAAAAACAGGTGTCGGCGAGAATGTGGAGAGAAATGAACCTTCATGCATTGCTGCTGGGAATGCAAACAGGTGCACCCATGTGGAAAACCGGAAGTTCCTCAAAAAATTAAAAATAGAATTGCCAGAAGATCCAATAACTCCACTACTGAGTAATTACCCAAAGAAAACAAAAATACTAATTCAAAAAGATAGACACACCCCTATGCTTCTTGCAGCATTATTTACAATAGCCAAATTATGGAAGCAACCCAAGTGTCCACCAATAGATGAACAGATTAAGAAGATGTGGTATATGTATACAATGGATTATTAATCAGTCATAAAAAGAATGAAATCTTGCCACTTGCAACAATGTGAATGGATCTAGAGAGTGAAATAAGTCATTAGATAAAGAGAAATACAATTTGATTTCACTCATATGTGGAATTTAAGAAACAAAACAAAGGAAAAAAGGAAAAAAGAGAAACAAAAAAAAACAGACTCTTTTTTTTTAAAGATTTTATTTATTTGGCAGAGAGAGAGAGAGAGCACATAAGCAGGGGAAGGAGCAAGCAGAGGGAGAACGAAAAACAGGCTCCCTACTGAGTAAGGAGCTCTATTCCAGGACCTGAGGCTCATGACCTGAGCCAAAGTCAGATGCTTAACCAACTGAGCCACCCAGGTGTTCTAGAAGAGCAGACTCTTAACTATAGAGAACAAACTGATGGTTGCCAGAGGGAAGGTAAGTGAGGCGATGGGTGAAATAGGTACAGGGGATTAAGAATACATTCATAATTTTGATGAAGTCCCAAAAGTTTATTTTCGCTTTTGTTTCCTTTGCCTTTGGAGACATATCTTGAAAGAAGTTGCTGTGGCTGATATCGAAGATATCGAACATTACTGCCTATGTTCTCCTCTAGGAGTCTGATGGATTCCTGTCTCACGTTGAGGTCTTTTATCCATTTTGAGTTGATCTTTGTGTACGGTGTAAGAGAATGGTCAAGTTTCATTCTTCTACATATAGCTGTCCAGTTTTCCCAGCACCATTTATTGAAGAGACTGTCTTTTTTCCACTGTATATTTTTTCCTGTTTTGTCTAAGATTAATTGACCATAGAGTTGAGGGTCCATATCTGGGCTCTCTACTCTCATATGGTTTCACTTATTTGTGGAGTATAACAAATATCATGGAGGACAAGGGGTGTTAGAGAGGAGAAGGGAGTTGGGGTAAATTGGAAGGGGAGGTGAATCATGAGAGACTATGGACTCTGAAAAACAATCTGAGGGTTTGAAGTGGCGGGGGGGTGGGAGGTTGGGGTACCAGGTGTGGGTATTATAGAGGGCATGGATTGCATGGAACACTGGGTGTGGTGAAAAAATAATGAATACTGTTTTTCTGAAAATAAATAAATTTTAAAAAAGAATACATTCATAATTTTGACAACTGTGGCCATTGCTGCTATAAACATTGGGGTACATATGGCCCTTCTTTTCACTATGTCTGTATCTTTGGGGTAAATACCCAGTAGTGCAATTGCCAACTCTTGTATAAACATGGACGGGACTGGAAGAGATTATGCTGAGTGAAATAAGTCAAGCAAAGAGAGTCAATTATATAGTTTCACTACTTGTGGAACACAAGGAATAACATGGAGGACACTGGGAGAAGGAGAGAAGTGACTTGGGGGAAATCAGAGGAGGAGAGGAACCATGAGAGACTGTAGACTCTGAGAAAAATACTGAGGGTTTTGGAGGGGAGAGGGGTGGGCGGTTGAGTGAGCCTGATGGGGGGTATTAGGGAGGGCACGTATTGCATGGAGCACTAGGTGTGGTACAGAAACAATGAATCTTGGAACACTGAAAAAATAAAATAAATTTTTTTAAAAAAGAATACATTTATCTTGATGAGCACTGAATAATGCAATGAATTGTTGAATCGTTATACTGTACACTTGAAACTAATATGACACTATATTTTAATTATTTTTTCATTTTAAAGTAATGAATTAATTAATTACAAATAAATTCTGAGAGAAGTTACTAAAGAATCCCAGGGAACCTCTCTTCCTAAGGGAAACTTAGGAAAGAAAGAAAACATGGCTCCTTCTGGTAGGGTTGTCTTGAAGTCATAAGACATACTGCTTGTCTCCCCCACTTTACTGTTGATTTTGGATCCCCTTCATCCTCAGCTAATACCTCTGCCTGTCTCAGTGGCTTATCTTATGACATGATTGATTATTGCATTCCTAAAGAATCTGTGCCTCTGGTCACAACCATGTTCTTAGGCCAGGCTGCTGCCTTTGTCTTTTTGCCATGAAAACTGGGCAAAGGTCTCCCAAAAGGTGCCCAAGTGCATATTTGTACACCAAACATATTCTTCCATGCCCCATATATCTCTTCCTCCTCTTGATGATCATTGACCATCCCTTCCAAGATTATGACTTTTCCTGTTTACAGTTCTTCCCTGGCCAGAGGTATTTATAGTATCCAGGTAGTAGCCATAGCTTGTGGCTCAGTGAGAATCTTTCTATATCTCTCAGGTTGGAAGGGTTTCACCTCTGGCAACTAACATATCTAAACCCTTAGAATCCAGAGTTTTGCATATAAGAAGCAAAAATTTCCCCTAAGGGAATCACTGGGACTCACAATGAATAGTACACTTCTGCTTCCACCTCTTTGTTTATAGACTAATGGATTCTACCTATTGGAGACATAACATATATAAGAGTTTTTGCCATTCTTGTGCTCTTGATTGAGCACACTCAAAATCCAGTCCTTGTGTATGTACAGCTCCTACCCGTAGACACTGGCTAGGTTCTGCAACGCCTCTGGAATATGTTGTCTTTGCTCCCTTATCAAGTCTAGCATGACTCCAGCTAGGTTCTGTTAAAACTTAATCCTGGTCATTGGCCTTGTGGCCTGAAGGGGAGTTAGTGACAGATCCTAAGGAGTCCTCACAGGTTGTCTTCAAGTGGAGAGATCTCTGCATTAACTTCAGGCAAAGTGGGAGTACTACCCCTTAACAGGGAAATATGAGCCACTGCAGCTGGCATAGAGGGATCACAGAAATCTAAAATCTAAATCTAATCTAAATCTAAATACAAATCAATTCAAATGCCTCATCCCACACATCAGTGTCCCATCCTCTCCCAAAAGTGGCAATGATTTTAGAAAAGTATGCTTGCCTAGGTTGAAATGTTCATGCTTTTTGGAGCTCTATTACTTTCCTGATTAAACCTGTGTCTGTTCCACAGCTTTATTTGCCCTCTAGCTACAGGAGGTGAAAGGCTCCTTGTGTGCGACCATGTAACCTCTACAGCCCACATTAAGCTTTTAATTGCTGACTAACCACACTCGGAATTCTCTCATTTTTCCAAAGTATCGATAATATTTAACAACAACCACCCAATTTCACTGCCCTTACAGAATATACTATATACTACATAGAGTATGGAGCATACTATTTCCCATCACATTTTGCAAATGCATAGCCCCTGCTCCTGTGTTTCCTGCCACTGCGATGTCATTCCAGTTCACCAAGGGTAAATTTTTGACAAACACCCAGCAATATACCAGGGATAATCTGTAATCCAGGTTGGGGTTTCACTGCCAGCTATGTTGGAAAGGACCTGAATTCCAAATGTCTCCTTGGTTTCTTCTTTCTTCGACCATTCCTGGCACCAGCTCTCACAGGATATGTTCCCAGGAAAGCAGACTAAGATGAAGATTAGCGCATGGAGAGTTTACTAGGGAATATTCCTATGAGCAACAGCAAAGAAAGGAAGGGCAAGAAGTAGACTGAGCAGAGGAAGAACTTGGCTATGATGCAGCCTTAACAAAGGCTTCAACTGATAGCAAGGGAGATCTGAAATTGAGATAGTCCTTCAGAGGTTCCCCAAATTGGGGTGAGGTGTCCAGGCCATTATGTTCTTGCCTCAGCCAGTAATTGCATATAGCAAGAGGGTGTGACTTTGGAAAATCCTGCTCCAGTGAACTAAACTACTCTTTGCTGGTAGTATTCTTAGGAGCTGGGGAAATAAATCCTTTCATCCTACAATGAGATCTAGAAGGTCCATCATAGTATCCACTACACTGAGGTATATGGAGAGAGCTTGGTCACACAAGTTAGGTTAAGGTCCCAAATGCTTTAGCTAAAATGAAGCTCCAAATTGAGGCAGAGCAAGGAAAATGCCAGCGTGATGCCCTGTGCTTCTATACCTCCTCCTTCAGTTTTCTGGAAGAATGACTGGTATGAGCTTGGGATGGGCAAAGTCTATGAATGATGAGACATGGTGGTCTGTGGCCCTGGCTGTGGGGGTTACAGAGCTATGAGCACAGAGAGAAACCTCACAGACCCCACTGTGGCAAAGGAGACCCCAGGATTTCTTATCTCTTTCGAAATACAGCTTTTGGTATCAAACAGAAGACTTCCAAATACTTATTAGGGTACTCCTTAGGGTTTTCTAAGTGAAAAAACTCAAATCTGAGCTTAGGAATAATTCGTTAAAATAAAACGTTGAATTTTCAAATACTAAATTAAAAATTCTAACAAAGTCGAAATACTTGGGTAAATTTTTATAAAATTGGGCAGTTGAGAATAATTTATCCTTATAAGATTTTGATTTCTACAGTTTGAGGTTATGATTTTTACAATTACTTACAATTGCATGTGTTTAAAGTTGAAGGAAATATGAGCCAGTTCCCGATGCAAACAAAAACAACCCACTCTTGAGCTGCAACAGCTCAGCTCTGGCTTCTGGCTGCAGACTCCCTGCCTTGTCTGCAGCCATGAGACCCTGCTTAAAAATCCCTGATGGTCATACACTGTCGCATGGTGAGGTATGCATGGCCATGCTGGGTTTGATCTCTGGGGCATTTGCAGTTTCAGCTCTGTCTCCCCAGGACCCTAAAGCATCCAACTATCTGTGTTCCCCTCACCTGTGCAGGCAGCACTCCATTGGTCAGTCACTCTCCTCACGTCCCTAAAATGGTGACCTATTCTACCACCCCATGCTGCCCCTTCCATCGGATAATTTGAAATTTCTTAAATGGAAGGTCATCAAGGAGCCTCCCTCTCACAGTTCCCCCGACCTGAGTGAGCAGAGTACAGGGCAGTCCTGAGAATTACACAAGAGGGGAACCACACAGGTAAGTCCTCACCAAGGCACAGGCACCCCTAGAGACTCTGGGTGACAGTACTTGGGTCAGATGCCTACACAGACATCTCAGCTAAAATTTCATAGTAGGAGGCAATGAAATTAGTTCATAAACAACCAAAATTGCTTTTTTGATCTACTAATCAGTCTGCTCAAGGACAGAATGCCCAGATTGCCGTCTCTGCACCTGTCAATTAATCAGTTAAATGACAACTAAAAAAAAATACAAGTAAAATCCACTGTACTTTGATTGCTTGAAGCTGCCTTTTTTTCCTTTCTCTCCCCTCTATCTTATTAATCTTGGTTTTCACTTTATTTCCTACTCAAACTACAACTGACTTCAAGTGTAAGTAAATAATCTTCATGAAAATGACTAAACAGCATGTAAAATAACTTTTCAAATGTATTTGAATAATTCTTACTTGAACCAAACACATAGTAGAATCATATTGTCAGTACATTTTTATTAGGTTAAGTAGAGTAAAGTTGCTCACTTCAAATAAACACATTTTAGTTAGGTAATTAACATAGTATTCACTCTTCCAACATCCCTAAAGAAGCTCCAAATAGGAAATTTGCTTTAATAACAGCAAACTTATGTCTTGCTCCAATTTGTAATTGCTTTAGGTCATCAAAATTTTGCTTGTTATTATAACTTATATTTACTGATAAGAGAGGTATTACAATTAAGTAGAAAAATATATGAATTTGGAGTTTAGACCTAGGCTCTTCCAAATTACAGAACCCCATTAATATAACTAGCCTCTCATCATTTCTCAACAGTAAAATGAGCCCAATAATTTATAACTTTATTAAGAAATTTTGAGGATAAAGTTAAATAAGCAATGTAAACTCTTTGAGAATATGGTTGAGACTGAATTTTGCCCTTTCTTTTTGTCAGGGTGCTCTAATCTGTGAAACCAATCATGCTCTTTGCATACAATTTATACATGTTCCTAAAAAAGATGGGGAAATCTTGATAAACTACTATGTGCTATAGAACTCCCAATATTTAATTCCCCAGGCTGAAGAGGAATGAATTCATGTCAAATGGAGAATGACCAAAAATCTACACGATCACACAGGAAAAGATAAGAGGAAGTCAAATGTGCCATGTTGCTATGATACCAAATATTCCAATGTTCTGATTAACAGACCAAGAGAGCAAGTGATAAGTGTATCCTTTTTTAAAATTTTTAAAAGTAGTCTCCACACCCGCATGGAACCCAGTGTAGGGCTCAAACTCAGGACCCTGAGATCAAAACATGAGCTGAGATCAAAAGTCAGACAATTAACCAAATGAACCACCCAGACACCCCATTAAACATCTCTTTTAGCATTAAAATACTGGCATTAGAGAGTCGGGCACTGTTCTCATGTCATTTCTTAAAATTAGGTCTTTGAAGTACCTTTTCAATAGAAATCTGGTGGTAGTTTAGTACTATTAGTGTTGTTGCAAGTCTTTATGTATCTTAAATCAGTTGAATGTTCTTTAAGAGCCAATGAAGAGGTCAGTATTCTCCAAAGAAATTCTTTTTTTTTTTTATTTATGCCTTTTTTTTTAATATAATTTTTTATTTTTTTATAAACATATATTTTTATCCCCAGGGGTACAGGTCTGTGAATCACCAGGTTTACACACTTCACAGCACTCACCAAAACACATACCCTGCCCAATGTCCATAATACCACCCCCTTCTCCCAAACCCCCTCCCCCCAGCAACCCTCAGTTTGTTTTGTGAGATTAAGAGTCACTTATGGTTTGTCTCCCTCCCAATCCCATCTTGTTTCATTGATTCTTCTCGTACCCACATAAGCCCCCATGTTGCATCACCACTTCCTCATATCAGGGAGATCATATGATAGTTGTCTTTCTCCGCTTGACTTATTTCGATAAGCATGATACGCTCTAGTTCCATCCATGTTGTCGCAAATGGCAAGATTTCATTTCTTTTGATGGCTGCATAGTATTCCATTGTGTATATATACCACATCTTCTTGATCCATTCATCTGTTGATGGACATCTAGGTTCTTTCCATAGTTTGGCTATTGTGGACATTGCTGCTATAAACATTCGAGTACACGTGACCCTTTGGATCACTACGTTTGTATCTTTAGGGTAAATGCCCAATAGTGCAATTGCTGGGTCATAGGGCAGTTCTATTTTCAACATTTTGAGGAACCTCCATGCTGTTTTCCAGAGAGGTTGCACCAGCTTGCATTCCCACCAACAGTGTAGGAGGGTTCCCCTTTCTCCGCATCCTCGCCAGCATCTGTCATTTCCTGACTTGTTGATTTTAGCCATTCTGACTGGTGTGAGGTGATATCGCATTGTGGTTTTGATTTGTATTTCCCTGATGCCGAGTGATATGGAGCACTTTTTCATGTGTCTGTTGGCCATCTGGATGTCTTCTTTGCAGAAATGTCTGCTCATGTCCTCTGCCCATTTCTTGATTGGATTATTTGTTCTTTGGGTGTTGAGTTTGCTAAGTTCTTTATAGATTCTGGACACTAGTCCTTTATCTGATATGTCGTTTGCAAATATCTTCTCCCATTCTGTCAGTTGTCTTTTGATTTTGTGAACTGTTTCCTTTACTGTGAAAAAGCTTTTGATCTTGATGAAATCCCAATAGTTCATTTTTGGCCTTGCTTCCCTTGCCTTTGGCGTTGTTCCTAGGAAGATGTTGCTGCGGCTGAGGTCAAACAGGTTGCTGCCTGTGTTCTCCTCAAGGATTTTGATGGATTCCTTTCGCACATTGAGGTCCTTCATCCATTTTGAGTCTATTTTTGTGTGTGGTGTAAGGAAATGGTCCAATTTCATTTTTCTGCATGTGGCTGTCCAATTTTCCCAGCACCATTTATTGAAGAGGCTGTCTTTTTTCCATTGGACATTCTTTCCTGCTTTGTCGAAGATTAGTTGACCATAGAGTTGAGAGTCTATTTCTGGGCTCTCTATTCTGTTCCATTGATCTATGGGTCTGTTTTTGTGCCAGTACCATGCTGTCTTGATGATGACAGCTTTGTAATAGAGCTTGAAGTCCGGGATTGTGATGCCACCAACGTTGGCTTTCTTTTTCAATATCCCTTTAGCTATTCGAGGTCTTTTCTGGTTCCATATAAATTTTAGAATTATTTGTTCCATTTTATGAAAAATATGGATGGTACTTGATAGGAATTGCATTAAATGTGTAGATTGCTTTAGGTAGCATAGACATTTTCACAATATTTATTCTTCCAATCCAGGAGCATGGAACATTTTTCCATTTCTTTGTGTCTTCCTCAATTTCTTTCATGAGTACTTTATAGTTTTCTGAGTATAGTTTCTGTGCCTCTTTGGTTAGGTTTATTGCTAGGTATCTTATGGTTTTGAGTGCAATTGTAAATGGGATGGACTCCTTAATTTCCCTTTCTTCTGTCTTGATGTTGGTGTAGAGAAATGCAACTGATTTCTGTGCATTGATTTTATATCCTGACACTTTACTGAATTCCTGTATAAGTTCTAGCAGTTTTGGAGTGGAGTCTTTTGGGTTTTCCACATATAGTATCATATCATCTGCGAAGAGTGATAATTTGACTTCTTCTTTGCCGATTTGGATGCCTTTAATTTCCTTTTGTTGTCTGATTGCTGAGGCTAGGACCTCTAGTACTATGTTGAATAGCAGTGGTGATAATGGACATCCCTGCCGTGTTCCTGACCTTAGTGGAAAAGCTTTCAGTTTTTCTCCATTGAGAATGATATTTGCGGTGGGTTTTTCATAGATGGCTTTGATGATATTGAGGTATGTGCCCTCTATCCCTACACTTTGAAGAGTTTTGATCAGGAAGGGATGCTGTACTTTGTCAAATGCTTTTTCAGCATCTATTGAGAGTATCATATGGTTCTTGTTCTTTCTTTTATTGATGTATTGTATCACATTGACTGATTTGCAGATGTTGAACCAATTTTGCAGCCCTGGAATAAATCCCACTTGGTCGTGGTGAATAATCTTTTTAATGTACTGTTGAATCCTATTGGCTAGTATTTTGTTGAGTATTTTCGCATCTGTGTTCATCAAGGATATTGGTCTATAGCTCTCTTTTTTGGTGGGATCCTTGTCTGGTTTGGGGATCAAGGTGATGCTGGCCTCATAAAATGAGTTTGGACGTTTTGCTTCCATTTCTATTTTTTGGAACAGTTTTAGGAGAATAGGAATTAGTTCTTCTTTAAATGTTTGGTAGAATTCCCCCGGAAAGCCGTCTGGCCCTGGGCTTTTGTTTGTTTGGAGATTTTTAATGACTGTTTCAATCTCCTTACTGGTTATGGCTCTGTTCAGGCTTTCTATTTCTTCCTGGTTCAGTTGTGGTAGTTTATATGTTTCTAGGAAAGCATCCATTTCTTCCAGATTGTCAAATTTATTGCCGTAGAGTTGCTCATAGTATGTTCTTATAATAGTTTGTATTTCTTTGGTGTTAGTTGTGATCTCTCCTCTTTCATTCATGATTTTATTTATTTGGGTCCTTTCTCTTTTCTTTTTGATAAGTATGGCCAGGGGTTTATCAATTTTATTAATTCTTTCAAAGAACCAGCTCCTACTTTCTTTGATTTGTTCTATTTTTTTTTTTTTTGGTTTCTATTTCATTGATTTCTGCTCTGATCTTTATGATTTCTCTTCTCCTGCTAGGCTTAGGGTTTCTTTCTTGTACTTTCTCCAGCTCCTTTCGGTGTAGGGTTAGATTGTGTACCTGAGACCTTTCTTGTTTCTTGAGAAAGGCTTGTACCGCTATATATTTTCCTCTCAGGACTGCCTTTGTTGTGTCCCACAGATTTTGAACCGTTGTATTTTCATTATAATTTGTTTCCATGATTTTTTTCAATTCTTCTTTAATTTCCCGGTTGACCCATTCATTCTTTAGAAGGGTACTGTTTAGTCTCCATGTATTTTGGTTCTTTTCAAACTTCCTTTTGTGGTTGAGTTCTAGATTTAGAGCATTGTGGTCTGAAAATATGCAGGGAATGATCCCAATCTTTTGATACCGGTTGAGTCCTGATTTAGGACCGAGGATGTGATCTATTCTGGAGAATGTTCCATGTGCACTAGAGAAGAATGTGTATTCTGTTGCTTTGGGATGAAATGTTCTGAATATATCTATAATGTCCATCTGGTCCAGTGTGTCATTTAAGGCCTTTATTTCCTTGCTGATCTTTTGCTTCAATGATCTGTCCATTTCAGTGAGGGGAGTGTTAAAGTCCCCTACTATTATTGTATTATTGTTGATGTGTTTCTTTGATTTTGTTATTAATTGGTTTATATAGTTGGCTGCTCCCACGTTGGGGGCATAGATATTTAAAATTGTTAAATCTTCTTGTTGGACAGACCCTTTGAGTATGATATAGTGTCCTTCCTCATCTCTTATTATAGTCTTTGGCTTAAAATCTAATTGATCTGATATAAGGATTGCCACTCCTGCTTTCTTCTGATGTCCATTAGCATGGTAAATTCTTTTCCACCCCCTCACTTTAAATCTGGAGGTGTCTTCGGGTTTTTTAAAATGAGTTTCTTGGAGGCAACATATAGATGGGTTTTGTTTTTTTATCCATTCTGATACCCTGTGTCTTTTGACAGGGGCATTTAGCCCATTAACATTCAGGGTAACTATTGAGAGATATGAATTTAGTGCCATTGTTTTGCCTGTAAGGTGACTGTTACTGTATATGGTCTCTGTTCCTTTCTGATCTACCACTTGTAGGCTCTCTCTTTGCTTAGAGGACCCCTCTCAATATTTCCTGTAGAGCTGGTTTGGTGTTTGCAAATTCTTTCAGTTGTTGTTTGTCCTGAAAGCTTTTAATCTCTCCTTCTATTTTCAATGATAGCCTAGCTGGATATAGTATTCTGGGCTGCATGTTTTTCTCATTTAGTGCTCTGAAAATATCATGCCAGCTCTTTCTGGCCTGCCATGTCTCTGTGGATAAGTCAGCTGCCAATCTAATATTTTTACCATTGTATGTTACAGACTCTTTTCCCGGGCTGCTTTCAGGATTTTTTCTTTGTCACTGATACTTGTAAATTTTACTATTAGGTGACGGGGTGTGGGCCTATTCTTATTGATTTTGAGGGGCGTTCTCTGAACCTCCTGAATTTTGAGGCTCGTTCCCTTTGCCATATTGGGGAAATTCTCCCCAATAATTCTCTCTAGTATACCTTCTGCTCCCCTCTCTCTTTCTTCTTCTTCTGGAATCCCAATTATTCTAATGTTGTTTCGTCTTATGGTGTCACTTATCTCTCGAATTCTCCCCTCGTGGTCCAGTATCTGTTTGTCCCTCTTTTGCTCAGCTTCTTTATTCTCTGTCATTTGGTCTTCTATATCACTAATTCTTTCTTCTGCCTCATTTATCCTAGCAGTGAGAGCCCCCAGAAGATCAACAAGAAATCCAGCGGAGACCAAGTTCACCTACCAAAGAGTGCGGTTTCAATACCATGGAGAGCAGCAGAATTCTAGAGGAGGAGAAAGCAAAGCACGGAACTCATGGCTTTTGCCCTGTGATTTTTTTTAGTCTTGCGGTTAATTTAATTTTTTTCTTTTTCATTTTTTGTTTTTTTTTTCTTGCCTTCGGGTAAAATTTTTTTTTAACTGTTACCTTTTTCTTTTTTAACGATTTTTTACTAGTTTATCTAATACATATATTTTTTCTTTTTTATATTTTTCTTAGGTGTTTTCTTTTTTTTTAAATTCTTTTCTTTTTTTTTTTTTTTTTTTTTTTTTTTTTTCTTTTTTTTTTTCTTTTTTTTCTTTCTTCCCTTTTGAACCTCTTTTTATCCCCTTTCTCCCCCCTCACGATTTGGGATCTCTTCTAATTTGGTTATAGCATATTTTCCTGGGGTTGTTGCCACACTTTTAGTATTTTACTTGCCCCCTCATATACTCTTCTCTGGACAAAATGACAAGACGGAAATATTCAACACAAAAAAAAAGAACAAGAGGCAGTACCGAAGGCTAGGGACCTAATCAATACAGACATTGGTAATATGTCAGATCTAGAGTTCAGAATGACAATTCTCAAGGTTCTAGCCGGGCTCGAAAAAGGCATGGAAGATATTAGAGAAACCCTCTCGAGAGATATAAAAGCCCTTTCTGGAGAAATAAAAGAACTAAAATCTAACCAAGTTGAAATCAAAAAAGCTATTAATGAGGTGCAATCCAAAGAAATTCTTTCATGTCTACTAGGTAATACTAGCGGATGACAAACATAGTTAGCAAGAATGCTCACAGATTAAAAATTCAAATAAACTACAGGGGACCAGAATTTTAAAATTTGAAGCCCATTGAAGATGTTTGTAGTCTAGTACCACCGTCTCATAGGTGAAGAAATTGAATCCCAGAATAGTCCAGGGACTTACATAAAATCACGAGAAGTGAAAGATGGAGCGAGGTCCCTGATAGATAATTGAATGGTAGGTGGGTGGAAAAAGCCAAGCAAATAAATGAGGCTTAGAAATTAGACAGCTTATAGCAGAATTAGATTAGCTCCTGCTTTTAGGGTGATGAGGCTCTAAGGAAATCATTCTTACTAATCAAATTCATAATAAATGGATTTTTAGGACAATATGTTAAAAAAAAATTCTGGCTATGCCATAATAACCAGAATGCTCTAGAAGTTATCACAATAGGAAAAAGAAATCCTCTGGTTCCAGGGTGTTCTAAGAGCTAAAAACATTCATACTGAAATATCACCCACCTATACACTCACTGCTGAAGTTTTTAAAATGTTAACATTTTGCTATATGAGTTTCAAACTTGTCTGTTTTTTTAAAAAATTCATAAAATAAATATTTAAAAGAATAGTTAAAAGAAATACCTAAACCACACTCTTATCTCTTCCCCAGCCTTCACTCCTCAGGTATCTACCACTGTGAAGACAGTATACGTCATGCTCAGACATGCTTTGTATCTCTCATGCATATGTACAAATGTATACTAGCCTACATAAATGGTATTCTAATACATTCATCCTTTCCTAGCTTCCTTTTCCCCCTCAACTTTAAGTTTATAGATTTACACATTGTGATACAAAATTTCTAGTTCATTTATATCTTGATTTGAGTTGACCTCAAGTTATTTCTCACTTTTGTACTGTCCCTGATACAATTAATGTTCTAGTATTTGTCTTCTGGGGCACATTTCTTCTTGTGCTCATGTGTATAAGTTCTTCAGAGATAGCCACTAAGAAATGCTATTGTCAAGTTGAAAGGTATTCTTCAACATTACTAACTATGCCTAATTGCCCTCCAGGGCAGTGGTTCCAATTTACACTTTCAAAGTAAAAGTGTCTCATTTCCCCACATTCTACTCATTGCATCATGTGGTAAGCTGAATAATGGCCTTCCAAAGAAGCCACAGATCCTTGGAACCTGTGAACAGGTTACATTATAATTGCCAAAGGTACTTTGCAAATGTGGGTTTGATATTAGGGAGATAATCCCGTGTGATCCACAGGGACCCAATACCATCACAGGAGTCCTTTATTTTATAAATAAAGAGTGGGGAGAGGCAGAGAAGGAAATGTGAGGACAGGAACAGAGATCAGAGAGAGTCAGAGATCTGAAGATGCTATGCTGATGAACTCCAAGAGGGAGGAAGAGTCCAGGAGGCAAAGAATGCAGGCTTCACCTAGAAGCTGGAAAAAGAAAGGAAGTAGATTCTCCCCTAGAATCTTCAGAAGGAACCAGCCCTGCCAATACCTTCACTTCCACCTAGTAAAAGTCATCTTGAGTTTCTGACCTCCTGAATTGCCAAATAATACATCTGTGTTGCTTTAAGTCACTAAGTTTTTGGAAATTTGTTATAGCAGCAATAAGCAACTATGACACATGATATTAAGGGACAGAGCATTTTGTTTATTTTTTGCCAAAATAAGGTTATAATGATTTGCATTTACCCACCTACTAGTGAGTTTGAGCCTCTTATCATATGTATAGTGGTCATTTGGGTTTTTTTTTTCCTCTATGAATTGCCTGAATTACTTTGCTGATGATAATTTTCTAAATGATTTGAAGAAATCTCTACACCACACTTACTCAAACTCAGCACTCATTGCATTTTGAGCCAGATAGTTCTTTGTTGTGTGGGGCAATGTGTGTATTGCAGGATTTTTAGCAGCATCCCATTGTCCTCAATCAACTAAATGACAGCCCTCCTGAAGTTTTGATGACCTAAATGTCTCAGATACTGCACATTCCCCAGGGGACAAAATCACCGCCCCCTCAGTTGTAAAGCACTGCTCTGTATTTATCTGTGCTGAATATTTCATATGCTAATCTTCGGTCAGTTATTTTTTTTCTAAGACAATGGTTTAATAAATATTTCATTTAAAATATCACTACAGCCATTCTTACCAATCTTTTACTTTCCAGCTTGACCCTTCTATCTTTTTTATGAAGTGTTACTCTACTGCAATGGTCCTCACACTTTAATATACATAACAGCTAGTTGGAGGGCTTTTAAAACAAAGATAGCTACCTCTGGCGTTGAAAGGCCTGGACAAACCTCACCCCACCCGAAACTTGTTTACGCCCGAAAGAGTTATCAACCAGCTACTTCTGCTTCTGTAAAAAGTGCTTGCTCAACGCATGCACCAGGTATAATTTTTTTAAACTTGTTTGTACCCCATCCAAAACTTGTTTGTACCTGCTTATAAAAACCCTGCACTTACTCTGCTCAGGACCTCTCAGCGTCACCAGCAACGGGTACGCAGAGGTCCGGGTTCCAACTCGCAATAAATGACCCTAGCTGTTTGGCTTTGACTTGCATCTCTGGTGGTCTTTTGAGGTGGGCATACAAACATCTGGCATTACATTTGGGGGCTCGTCCTGGATACCCCCCCTTCAGGACCACCAGACAACCGGTCAACAGGTCATCGGGAACCGATCAATTCACCCTGGCAGGCGGAGGAAGAGAATCTCTACTCCCATCATCAAAGGATGAAACGCACCTAGCTCCGACTTTTAGCTCTCCGAAGGTCACTATTTACCCCTTCGGACTGACCAACCGGGAGTGCTCATCCTCAGCTAGCCCCTCCGTATTCCTAACTTGTTCCTTCATCTCCCATCCCTTTCACCGGTGCCTCTGTCGCTCCCTGCCTATTCTAGGCGCATTCCTCTTCGTCTTAACCATATTTTTAATCTGGGAACTGCCTGACCAGATGGGGCAAACCTAAAGCACTCCTCTCTCTCTACTCCTGACTAATTTCAAGGATGTTCGGGCGAGAGGCAATAACCTGAGCCTGGATATCCGGAGATCTAAACTCATCACTTTTTGCCGTTCCGAATGGCCGACCTTCGAGGTGGAATGGCCCATAGGAGGCACCATTTGCCTACCCACTATCCTTAAGATCAAGTCCCAGATTCTCTTGCCTGGAAAGGGGGGGCATCCAGACCAAGGCCCCTACATATTGGTATGGCAAGATTTAGTAGAAAATCCCCCTCCCTGGCTAGCCCTCATCCTATCCGCAGGAAACTTCAAGATCCTTGTAGCCCGACCTACAGAACCTCTTAAACCTCGAAACCTGTCCGCGCCCCCTCTGCCTGTCCTCCCTGATAGCCAAGATTTACTCAGTTTTGATCCACCCCCTTACCAACTCCCTCCCGCGAGAGCTCAGGCGATAGCGGAGGATCGAGAAGCAATGGCCTCCCCAGAAGCAATGGCCTCCCCAGCTCCACCTTAAGCGGAAACGGAGGGTGGAGAGGCAATAACCGCCCCCAATCCACCCCACGGAGAGACCGATGGGCCTGCCGGACACTAGAGGGTGCTCTCAAAGAGAAAACCCTCCCCGCTCGCCAGACTCTACTGTGGCTTTACCCCTTCGGGAGATTGCCCCCCCATCCCATGACACTGGTAACCCTAGACTCCAGTATTGGCCTTTTTCAACCAGTGATCTATATAACTGGAAAAGTCAGAATGCGCGATTCTCGGATAATCCAAAGGATCTCATAGTTCTTTTAGACAGCATCACGTTCACCCACCAGCCCACCTAGGACGACTGTCAGCAACTTCTCCGGATCCTGTTCACCATGGAGGAACGGGAAAGGATCCAGGTGGAAGCAAGAAAGTTGGTCCCTGGGGATGATGGTCAACCAACAGCTAATATGGACCTCATTAATGCAAGTTTCCCTCTGACCAGGCCTGACTGGGACCACAACGCGGCAGACGGTAGGGGACGACTACTCATTTATCGCCGGACTCTAATGGCGGGTCTCCGGGCTGCTGCTCGCAAGCCCACCAATTTGGCTAAGGTATATGCAGTCATGCAAGGTAAGACTGAGAGTCCAGCGGCATTCCTAGAAAGGTTGATGGAAGCCTTTAGACCGTATACCCCCATGGATCCTGAGGCCCCTGAGAATCAGGCAGCAGTAGTTATGTCCTTTGTCAACCAGGCAACCCCTGACATTAAAAGGAAGCTCCAGAAATTAGAGGATCTGGAAGGAAAACAGGTTCAGGACCTGCTCCGTATAGCACAACGGGTCTACAATAGCCGGGATACCCCAGAGGATAAACAGCTGAAGGTGACCAAGGAAATGACCAAGGTCCTGGCCACCTTTGTCCAGAGGGAATCAGCCCCTTCAAGGGGAGCTCAGATGGCCCGACAATCTAGATGCCCTCTAGATAATGATCAATGCGCCTATTGCTGGGAAAAAGGGCATTGGGCACGTGATTGCCCTAGGAAAGACCCCCTCGTGAACCAGACCACAGCCATGGGAACCAAGACCCACTCCCATCCTATCCACACAGGATTCGGATTAGGGGGGACTGGGTTTGATTCCCCTCCCCAAGCCCAGGGTAACCCTACAAGTGGAGGGGAACCTCATCCAGTTCTTGGTTGACACGGGAGCTCAACACTTAGTGTTAACCATACCGTATGCAAAAAATTCAGAAAGATCCTCCTGGGTCCAGGGAGCCACCAGAACTAGGAGATACCCCCGGACCACCCAACGGACAGTTAACTTGAGTACAGGGGAGGTAACCCATTCCTTCTTGGTCATCCCTGACAGCCCCTGCCCCTTACTAGGAAGAGACTTACTCACTAAAATGGGAGCACACATTTACTTCCAACCCGAGTCGCTCAGCTGTCCCATGGTGACCGACTCACGGAACCTGTCATTAATAATACTCACAGTGCGTTTGGAAGATGAGCATCTGCTCTACCAAACTGCACTCCCTTGAGAGCAGGATATCGAGTCCTGGCTACGCTGGTTCCCGGAAGCCTGGGCCGAAACAGGGGGCATAGGGCTGGCAAAACACCAACCAGACCTCTTTATAGAGCTCAAACCTGGGGCCAACCCCGTCTGGGTCAAACAATACCCCCTATCTGCAGAGGTTAAGTCAGGTATCACGCCCCACATCCATCACCTCCTGGACTCTGGGGTATTACGCCCCTGCCACTCTGCTTGGTACACTCCCCTGCTGCCGGTGCGTAAACCCAACAGCAGGGATTACCGGCCAGTGCAAGACTTGAGGGAAGTTAACAAACGGGTTATGGACATACATCCCACTGTCCCCTACCCTTACACGCTCCTCAGTGCCCTGAGGCCAAACAAGAAGTGGTATACCGTTCTCGACCTGAAGGACGCTTTTTTCAGTATACCCTTAGCGCCCACAAGCCAGGAACTCTTCTCATTCAAATGGACAGACCCTGAGAGAGGCATAAATGGGCAGTTGACATGGACGTGATTCCCGCAGGGATTCAAGAACTTGCCCACCCTGTTTGATGAGGCCCTCCACGAGGATCTAAGTGAGTACAGAAATCAGAATCCCGATATAACGCTCTTGCAATATGTAGATGATCTTTTAATAGCTGCAGAGACTCAACAAGCCTGCCTCCGAGGAACCGAAAACCTCCTTCGAACCCTTGGTGACTTAGGATACCGAGCCTCAGCAAAGAAGGCCCAGATTTGTAAGCCTGAAGTAGTGTACCTAGGGTACTTGCTCAAAGGAGGACAAGATGGCTCACTGATGCCTGCAAGGACACTGTGCTCCGCATCCCCCGACCTACCTCACCACGCCAGGTAAGAGAGTTCCTGGGGACAGCAGGATACTGCCCACTATGGATACCGGGCTTCGCCGAGATGGCCAAGCCTCTGTACGCAGCTTCCAGAAACCAGCAGGATTTTGAATGGATGGAGGAGGCACAATGAGCCTTCCAGCAGATAAAAAAGGCCCTCCTCTCTGCCCCAGCTCTGGGTATACCAGACATTTCTAAACCGTTCCACCTGTTTGTGGATAAGCATAATGGGGTGGCTAAGGCAGTACTGACTCAAAGTCTAGGCCCCTGGCCTAGGCCCGTAGCATACCTTTCAAATAAATTAGACCCCGTGGCAGCCGGGTGGCCCCCTTGCCTACGGATGATAGCAGCCACTTCCCTAACGGTAAAGGACGCCGATAAGCTGTCCATGGGTCAGGAATTACATGTGACCACCCCGCACACTATTGAAGGCGTCCTTAAACAACCTGCGGACCGATGGATGAGTAATGCTCGCTTGGTCCATTACCAAGGACTGCTACTGAACCCCTTAAGAATAACCTACACTTCCCCTCGGGCCCTAAACCCTGCATCCCTGTTACCTGACCTGGACTTGGATGCACCCCTCCATGACTGCGCCGACATATTGGCCCAGACTTTTGGGCTACGAGAAGACCTGCAGGACTACCCCCTGATGGATGCCGAAGTTGTCTGGTTCACTGATGGCAGCAGCTTCGTTCACCAAGGACAAAGGTACACAGAGGGGCCGCGGTGACGTCTGAAACAGAGGTTATTTGGGTAGAGGCATTACCTCCGGGCACCTCAGCACAAAGAGCTGAGTTAATCGCCCTGACCCAGGCCCTAAAGTTGGGGCAGGGCCTCCAGATGACTGTGTACATGGACAGTCGATATGCCTTTGCCACAGCCCACATCCATGGAGCAATTTACAGAGAAAGGGGGAAAGACGAGGGGAAAGACATTAAAAACAGGGACGAAATTTTGGCCCGACTAACGGCCATCTGAGCCCCCAAGAAACTGGCCATAGTACACTGCCCCGGCCACCAGAAACCAAACGATCTGGTTTCCTGGGGAAACAACCTTGCTGACCAGACTGCTCGCCAGATAGCCCACAGGACCATTCCAGTGTTGCCTATACAGCTGCCTGACCCAGGGCCCCGAGAACTGCCACCTCACCCCAAGTACTCTGGAGAGGACATCGCCTGGATGAGCAAACTCCCAATGACTCAGATCAAGGATGGTTGGTGACGGGATGCCAAGGATAACATCATCCTCCTCGAGGCCTTGGGGCAGACAGTCTTGGAGCGAATTCATCGCACGACCCACTTGGGTTCTAAAAGACTTCAGGCTCCTATAAGGCAATCCAAGCTACTCATCAAAGATATCACCAGGAAGACAGAAGATTACCTCAAGCTGTACAGCCTGCCGTTTCCAGAACGCTCACCCACATCCCGCTGTGGCCGGATCCAGAGAAAGGGGGACCCTGCCGGGAGCCTACTGGGAAATAGACTTTACAGAGGTAAAGCCTGGAAAATATGGCTATAAGTACTTACTGGTGTTCATAGATACCTTTTCAGGTTGGACTGAGGCTTTCCCAACCAAGCACGAAACAGCACAGGTTGTAACAAAGAAACTAGTCAAGAACATCCTGCCCAGGTATGGCTTTCCTGTTGTGATAAGATCAGAAAATGGGCCAGCCTTCGTTTCTAAGGTAAGTCAGGGACTGGCTTCCATACTTGGGGTTAATTGGAAATTGCATTGTGCATATAGACCTCAGAGCTCAGGACAGGTAGAGAGAATGAATAGAACCTTAAACCGCTAAATGCTAAATTGACCATGGAGACTGGTGCTAACTGGGTGGCTCTACTCCCCTACGCTCTGTATCGCGCTCTGTATTGGGTACGCAACACCCCATACAAGCTGGGGCTCACGCCCTATGAGATCATGTATGGCAGGCCTCCTCCTGTCATTCCCAAACTCAAAACCTATCTCACAGAGTCGGACCGGGATAACTCCCTCTTGTTTTCCCTCCAAGGCCTGCAGCAGGTCCACAAAAGGATTTGGTCTAAACTGAAGGACTTGTATAAGACAGAGCCACCGCCTGCACCCCACCAACTTTGCCCGGGGGACTGGGTCCTCGTCAAGCAACATCAGCCTGAGAATCTCGAGCCCAGGTGGCAAGGACCTTACCAGATCATCCTGGCCACCTCCACAGCCGTCAAAGTAGACAACATCGCCGCCTGGGTCCACCACGCTCACGTCAAACCAGTCGACCCCCTGTCGGATCTCATTGGGGAGCCTGACCAGGACATCAGTTGGACAGTGGACCGCAGTAAGGACAATCCTCTAAAACTAACCCTGCGCAGAAAACCTGACCCCCTGCTTCCCCAATAATTAATATGAAACTTTCTCTCTCTGTCCTGCTGTTTACATTCCTGCCATGGTACGGGACCTCCAATCCCCACGCCCCAGCCATTCTGACTTGGTGGGTCACTAATAGTGCGGGCTTAGTAGTTTGGAACATATCACACACAGCTACTCCCTACACCTGGTGGCCTAACTTATACCCTGACGTTTGTAAGTTAGCCATGGGAGCTCCAGCCAACTGGGACGTAGAGAACTACTTCAACCTTCAGGAGCCCCCTTCACAACTATCCCCCGGGGGCGACTCGGGTTAGATCCTTGGGGAGGCTGTGGGGACTGGAGTCAGCGAAGTAGGTTAAGGACGCTTACCTTCTATGTATGCCCTGGGTTCCACAGACCCAGAGGGTGGACCCACTCATGTGGTGGGGCAGCCCACTTTTATTGTCGCAATTGGGGCTGCAAAACTACTGGTGACACTTATTGGAAACCTACCTCAGGCTGGGACTACATAACCGTGATGGCGAATTATTCTCATGCCAGGAGCAGCCCCTGGACACAGAACCCAGCCTGTAAAGACCAGTGGTGCCACCCACTCAAACTAACCTTTACCGAGTCGGGAAAAAGACAACTTAACTGGGTGAGGGGACATACCTGGGGCCTCAGATTCTATAAAGAACGTTATGACGATGGTCTAACGTTCACTATAAAACTTTATATAGAAACCTCTAAAGCCACTATAGGACCCAATCCAGTTCTCGCCTTGCCTCTCCAGAGACCAAGGCTGACACCACCTACACACATGCCAACCATCCCTACCCCAAACCCTGAAAAGCAGCCTGTAGAAACCACGGGCCCTAAGCCAAAAGACACCCACACCCGCCTAACCCAACTAGTTCAGTACGCCTTTCAAGTCCTAAACTATACTAATCCTAGCACCACAGAGTCCTGCTGGTTGTGTTATGAAACATCACCCCCCTTTTATGAGGGCTTGGCCAGTTCTGGAAGTGATAATAGTTCCAGTTCACCTTCAATGTGTCGATGGTCTAACTCCAACCATTGCCTAACTATAACGGCCATAAGCGGACAAGGGACTTGTATAGGACAGGTCCCACCAGAACATTCCCACATCTGCAACCAGACTATAGCCATAAATGACACAGAAAAATATCTAATACCACCCCAAAACACCTGGTGGGCCTGTGCCTCTGGACTTACCCCATGCATCCATCTGTCAGCACTGAACCGAACTAAAGACTATTGTGTTCTGGTGCATCTTGTACCTCGCCTAATCTACCACCCCTATGAGGACGTGATTTCATACTGGGAGGGAGGACCACACAGGGTTAAGAGAGAACCCGTAAGCTTGACTCTTGCACTCATCCTGGGGCTAGGACTAGGAACTGCCCGGGTAGCCACTGGAACCTCAGCCTTAATCTCACAACAACACCACTATCAGGGCCTGTGAGAAGCCATAGATGCAGATATACAGGAGCTAGAATTCTCCATCTCAAAGTTGCAAGAGTCAATCAGCTTGTTAGTGGAAGTAGTCCTACAAAACAGACAGGGGTTAGATCTCCTATTCCTCCAACAGGGGGGCCTCTGTGCTGCCCTTAAGGAGGAATGTTGTTTCTATGTTGATCACTCAGGAGTAGTCAAAGATTCTATGGCTAAGGTGAGAGAAGGGTTGGCAAAGTGGAAAAAGGAGCGAGAGGCAACAAAGGGCTTATTCCAATCCTGGTTTGCCTCGTCCCCTTGGATAACGACCTTAATCTCTTCCTTGCTGGGACCCATCTGTATCTTACTCCTCCTGTTAACTTTTGGACCATACATTTTAAACCGCCTGGTAACTTTTGTCAATCAACGCCTCCAGACAGTGCAAACTCTGGTCTTAAGACAGCAATACCAGCCCCTAGACTTACATGACAACGACTGCACTCGTGCCCACGGAGGATCCAAGATTGGCTCCTCAGGTCCTTGAGAGAGGGGGAGATGAAAGGCCTGGACAAACCTCACCCCACCCGAAACTTGTTTACGCCCGAAAGAGTTATCAACCAGCTACTTCTGCTTCTGTAAAAGTCCTTGCTCAATGCGCGGCTAACTAGCTACTTTTGCTTCTGTTCGAATGCTTGCTTAATGCGGGTGCGGGCTCCCAACACCAATCAACCAACACCAGGTATGATTTTTTAAACTTGTTTGTACCCCACCCCAAAACTTGTTTGTACCTGCTTATAAAAACCCTGCACTTACTCTGCTCGGGACCTCTCAGCATCACCGGCAACGAGTGTGCAGAACACACTCGGGTTCGAACTCGCAATAAACGACCCTTGCTGTTTGGCTTTGACTTGTGTCTCTGGTGGTCTTTTGAGGTGGGCATACAACGCATCTGGCATTACAGAGTTACTCTGGATGGGGCCCAAGAAATTGCATTTCTAACAGATCCCCAGAGGATGTGATATTGCTGGTCTAGGGACTACACTTTGATAAGGTCATCCATAAAAAAAGATTTTTTAAAATTTTTTCATAGCTTTGCTTTTCCACATGTAGGTCCTGAATCCATCTGGATTTTCTTTTTGTGCATGGTGGTAGATAGCTTTCAAGTTTTCAATTCTTTTCCTCCATATGGATAGGCAATTACATAGCACCATCCCGCAGCTGTCAAGTCTTTTCTACTATACTATGGTAGATTTTAAATTATGAGCTTATATATTTGAAATAATTTACAGAATACTTGTAAAAATAATATGGATAGCGTCTATCTAACTCATGCCCAGTTTCCCCTATTATTAGCATCTTACATTCACAGGGAACATTTTTCACAATTACTGAACCAATGTTAATACAGTATTATTAACTAAAATCCATATGGTTTCACATTTTCTTATTTTCTACTTAATGTCTGTTTTCTGTTTGGGAATCCCATCCAGAATAACATATCACATTTAGTTGTCATGTCTCAGACTACTCTCAGTTATGACAGTTCCTCAGACTTTTCCTGTTTTTGATGAACGGGACAGTTTTGAAGAACATTAGATAGGTGGTTTTGTTGTTTTTTTTTTTTAAACATGGCCTTCATTTGGGATTTATCTGATGTTTTCCTCATGATTTGGCCTGGGCTATGGAGCTTGGCAGGAGGATTATCGAGGTAAAGTGTTTCGCATCCCATGTTACCAAGGGCATATGGTAATCACTACTGATGTTCATCTTCATCACCTGTCAGTTGTAGCATTTGTCAGATCTCTCCATTGTAAAGTTTCTCTTTTTTTCCCACTTTCCTCACTGCACTCTTTCAAAGAAAGTCATCGTGTATAACCTACATTTAAGAAGTGGTGAGATACACCTGTACATTTGTCTAAGAACTGCTAAGTAACTGGAAAGGTGATTAGATCAATGAGCTAACACAGGCAGGAATGTGCCTTTATTGAATCCAGATGGCCACTAGCACACCAAGAGGCAGCATGGTGTACTGAAGAGAACATAATATTTGGGGGCCACACACATCCAGGTTTGAATCCAGAGACGTTTTTGAGACTCAGTTGGCTCATTCTTTAAGTGGCGGTCATAGACTCTACCGACTTTTAGGCTCACACTATGTTAAACCTAAATAGTTTTGGAAGCCTACAACATAATTTGAACCCCCTAAATTGGAATTACTACATTACTATTGTTTTATAGAAAGATAAACACAAAGGAAAAGCCATTACCTAGGTTCTTAGCCACTATGTTTATGATTATATATTATTCTGCTGGGGACTACACAGAACAGCTTTCATACCAGTCTGCTTGGCAGGTGTCACAGTGTATAGAAGAAACAAATCTCCAATTAATAGCCTTTCTTCTAGCCAAAAATAGGTGTTCTCTCGCCTGGCCACTGCTTTGTCTCTTGCCTATTTTGAATCATAGCCTCTTGTTCAGCATGTAATGCTGCACCTGCTCTGTGCTCCAACTCAATCATCAGGAGCTGGAAACAAAAGAGGTGATTTCCAGATGTGCTAAAAGAAATCTGGCTGTATTGGGACCCAAGGTTTTACCTACCAGCCTCATCATGATCAAGACAGACAAAAATCATGATCTGCTAATAGTGGGTTTCATCTGAATAACTCTCTAGGAGCAGAGTGTGCCTAAGTCTAGCTATCCAAACTAAAACGGAATCTTGGCATGAATTGTCTTTAATGTTAATGAGAAACAAAAGGAGAGGAAGAGGGGACAGCATAAAGGAGCCTTGACAATAGCTATTTTGGCAATATCATAAAAATGCAGGCCCCAAAAGAATATGCACATGTATTCAGCAGTTACTGAGTATTGACAATGAATAGACACTGAGCCTCCAGTAAGTTCAGGGCCTTATGCTAATGATGCGGAGGGCAGACACTATTTGCTAATGGTAAATGCCCCATATGTCTACACTCAGGGAAAACAATGGAAGGAAGTCCTCCCTCTATTCATTATTGCAATTTCACATGCTACTGTGAAAGTTGTACCTTGCACTTGTATTCTCCAGCCAGGGAGACAAATGAGATTAAAAGCCACCCTGTACTTGCCTACTAATTAAGATATTCAACTCAGGGATGGGTCTGCCCAGAGTGACGGAAGATTTTTCCTCATTTTCAAGTAGTTACCTGGCAACTCAGGTAATTATTTCCTTTATAAGCTCATTCACTCATCAATATTGATTGTATCTCATATCATTATTGAACTAGGCACTGGTGATAGAAACATGAACAGGGTAATCGCCCTGTTCTTGATAAACTAACACACACATGCCCAGGAAGCTCAGGAGAAGGAACAGCCTGCCCCTTAAGGAAACCCTTCATTTAAAGTGTCCCATTCACCACCTCTCTTCTTTAAAAATTCTCATTTACTGCTGTAATGGCTCTACCAAATAAATAATTGAAAATAGAGGAGGAAAATGTACATAAAATATTCCTTAGGTCTCTACAGGGTATGGGTCAAGTTCTCCTAACTGCCCATTTGATCCTTAACATAGTCAGTAGGGAAGCCAGATGGCTCAATGTAATAAAGGTTATATGACAAACTTACAGTTAACATAATATTCAATAGTGAAAAACTGAGAGCTTTCCCTCTAAGACCAGGAATAAGAGGAGTATACCTACTCTCACCACTTTTATTTAACATAATACCAAAAGTCCTAGTCGTAGCAATCAGATAAAAAAGAAATAAGACATCCAAACCAGGAAAGAAGTAGTAAAACTGTCACTATTTACAGATGATATAATACTATATATAGAAAAATTCTAAAGACTAGACCAAAAAACTACTAGAAATGACAATGAATTCCATAAAGTCACAGAATACAAAATTAATATACAGAAATCTGTTGCATTTCTATGCACTAATTATAAAGTAACAGAAAGAGAAATTAAGATAATAATCCTATTTACAACTGCACCCCCCTTCAAAAAAAAAAACCCTAGGAATAAAGTTAACCAAGGGAGTGAAAAACCTGTGCTCCAAAAGGTATAAAACACTGGTGAAAGAAATTGAAGATGACACAAACAAATGAAAAGATAGTCCATTCTTATGGACTGGAAGAACCAATATTGTCTAAATGTCTATACTACTTAAAGTAATCTACAGATTTAATGTAATACCTATCAAAATAATAACAACAGGGTGCCTGGGTGGCTCAGTGGGTTAAGCCTCTGCCTTCAGCTCAGGTCATGGTCTCAGGGTCCTGGGATCTAGTCCCACATCGGGCTCTCTGCTCAGCCGGGAGCCTGCTTCCCTTCCTCTCTCTCTCTGCCTGCCTCTCTGCCTAATTGTGATCTCTGTCTGTCAAATAAATAAATAAAATCTTTTTAAAAAATACCAACAACAATTTATACAGAACTAAAACAAATAATCCTAAAATTTGTATGGAACCACAAAAGACCCCAAATAGCCAAAGCAGTCTTGAGAAAGAAGAACAAAGCTGATGGTACCACAATTGCAGGTCTACTGCAGTATACTACAGGTATAGTACAGTACACTACAAAGCTGTAATAACTGAACAAGTATGGTACCAACACAAAAATAGACACATGGTTCTATAGAACAGGCTAAAAGTCCCAGAAACTAACCCAAGGAGGAGACCAGAATATACAGTGGGAAAAAATTCTTCGACAAATAGGGCTGGGAAAACTGGAGAGCTACATGCAAAAAAAAAAAAAAAAGAAAGAAACTGAATCACTTTTTTTTTTAAGCTTTTATTTTTATTTATTTATTTAAGAGAGTGAGAGAACAAGTCGGGGGATAGGCAGAGGGAGAAGCAGACCCTTTGCTTAGCAGGGACCCCGACATGGATCACAGGACCCTGTGATCATGACCTGAGCCAAAGGCAGAAGCTTAAGAGACTGAGCCACCCAGATGCCCCAAAACTGAACCACTTTCTTACACCATATACAAAATAAACTCAAAATGGATTAAATACCTAAATGTGAGATCTGAAACCATAAAAGTCCTAAAAGAAAACACAGGTGGTAATCTCTTTGACATCAGCCACAGAAAAATTTTTCTAGCTTTATCTCTTCAGGCAAGAGAAACAAAAGCAAAATCAAACTATTAAGACTACACCAAAATTAAAACCTTTTGCACAGTGAAGGAAACCATCAGCAAAATGATGAGGAAACCTACTGAATAAGAAAAGATACTTGCAAACAATATATACTGTTTGATGAAGATATATAAAATATACAAAGAACTTATACAACTCAACATTCCCCTCCAAAAAAACAAACAAACAAAAACCTGATTAAAAAATGAGAAGAGAGCCTGAAAAGACATTTTTCCAAAGAAGACATACAGATGGCCAAGAGACACGTTAAAAGATGCTCAACATCAGTCATCATCAGGGAATGCAAATCAAAACTATGATGAGATATCATCTGACACCTGGCAGAATGGCTAAAATTAAAAAAACACAACAAGTGTTGAAAAGGATATGGAGAAAAGAGAACCCCCATGCACTGCTGGTGGGAATGCAAGTTGGTGCAGCCACTGTGGAAAAGAGTATGGAGGTTCTTCAGAAAATTAAAAGCAGAAATATCATATGATCCAATAATTCCACTATTGGGTATTTACCCAAGGAAAATAAAAATGTTAACTCAAAAGATATACATACTATGTTTTTGCAGCATTATTCACAATAGTTAAGATATGGTAGCAACCTAAATGTCCATTGATAGGTGACAAAGAAGATACGATATCACACACACACACACACACACACACACACACACTAAGGACTATTAATCAGCCATTAAAAAGAATGAAATCTTGCCATTTGGATGGGCCTAGAGGGTATAATGCTAAGTGAAATAAGTTCAGAGAGAGAAAGACAAAGGCCACATGATTTCACTTACATGTGAAATTTAAGAAATAAAACAAAGGAAAAAAGAGACATACAAAAAAACCCAGATTCTCAAAGATAGAAATCAAACTGAAGGTTGCTGGAAGGGAGAGGGTAGGGGGATGAGTGAAATAGGTAATAAGGGAAAAATGCTGTTTAACATCCCTACACTCCTTGTATATAACTTAGCCAAGTAACTATTTATTTTATACAGGTAATAAACAACATAATTCTAAATTTTAATCTTTTCTTCTCATGAGGGAAGGTAAGACTAGTCTGAAAATTCAAAAGTGATAGTTCAAATGAAATAACCCACCACTATCAACTCCTAATCTAGCTGATGGCAGCAGGTGATGTTCTGTACAGTGACTTTGTGTTCCCAGAGTACGGCAGCACACCCGTGGCAGGGTTTAGCCCTGACACTGTCAGGGACACTTCCTGCCTGTCCTAGGTTATGTTTCTCTAATTACACAGAGGGGTTTTCTAAGTCTAATCAGTCTTGAATATGAATTTGAAAGGAGACGAGTCCTCAGTGATCAGGCCGGCTCTTAACCTTTTTCTCCAGCTGTCATCCCACCAACACACCCAGATTCATTCATCTTCTCAGTTCTTGATGAACAGTTTCCATATTCACTCCCCAAGCATCAGTGATTGCCAGTCACCTAGAGATAAAGATAAAACTCTTTACCTTGGAATTTAAGACTTCTACAATGTGATCTCAACCTTTTTTTTCAATCCACTACTCTCCTTTGCATATACTGCGCTATACATGAAATTCAGTTGTATAAATCCATGCCTCTGCTAATAGAAATGTATCCACTTTAAATATTCTCTTCTTCCTTTCTTATAATTGCATGTACAAATTCTACATGTTGTATCTAAATGCCATTTCCATTAAGACTTCCACTGATTCCCTCTGGCTCGGAATAATTACTTACATCTCTGAAGTTTAATGTTCCAAGTGTCACCTTCTTAAAGACCTTTTTCTTTTAACCCTGTAAGGTTTTCTTCAGAACATAAGATTTCTGAGAGCAGAGGCTCTGACAGTCCATCCCTCTTTACTCTCTTGTGATATTACCTGATATTTACTGAATTCTCACAATAAATCAATAAATATAGTCACAGCAACTCTATATTCTGTTTTATTCCTCATTGGAACAGAAGTATTTTCTCTCTAGGGTCCCAGAGGAAGTAGAATTTATCTAGAACTCCCTGCTATTACTGAGTCCATTCCTCAGTGGAAAACCATCTGAGTGAGCAATTTCTCTGAAAGTACACAACAGGCCATCTGAGGGTTAGGGAGGCTTGTTTCCTTGGCAGCTGTCAGGAAGGTGCATTGTGGATTGGATTAGGAAAGCAAGAACCTTGCTAAGAAAATATCACATATTTTGCTATAACAAATCAGTACATTCCATTGCATTTCTGGTCATAGAATTTTTTTATTTTGTAATTTGCATATTAAATTAGGATTCTAGTTGTATATTACAAAGTAATAAAGAAATATACTGATTAGCAATTGCTCTGTCTTGGGCAAGTACATCAGGCAAAGTGGGCTAGATGCATGAAAACAGGCGGTGCATGTGACAGGTGGGTATAGGGATGCTTCAGTGGAGAACCAGCTTCTGGCTCCTCACCCAAAGAGGACAGATGTATAACACTCATTGCCGAAGACCTATCAAAGATAGACGAACCCAGAAATCAAAGCTCCTGGGGCATCAAGACAGAATTTGAGATAAATAAGAAATGTGGGGATGCATTATTCTAGTTATGAGGGGATCTGGCCTTTTACTATCTTTCCAATCCAAAAAGGAACTTGGTCACCGTAGATCATATTATTTGTGCATATGTGCAACCCTCACTTACTCTGGCAAAGCTCTGCAGTTTGTCACCTGTGAATTGTAGAGCAGACTCAGCCACCCTTGGCAAAATGGTATTTTCTATTGAATTGCAACCCAAGAAAGCTTAAAAATTCTACCTGGTGCTTTTCTCCCATCTCTTCTCATCTGAGGAAATGACATTTAGGTGAAGAATACATGCTTATGGTCTCTTTTACTTTTTCCTGGTCTGAGATTACTTTTCCCTGAACATCTGCTACCTAACAATCATTTTGCAAAGTAGATTGTTTTGCCCCCATTATACAGATGAAAAACAGCTCAGAGAGCCTATTATGTAGCTCAGGGACCCACACATGGTAATTGGTAGAGCTACCATCTGAGCATGGGTAGATTTCTATAGTTCCCTTGACTAAGCTTCCTTTAGTACAGGCATGCCTCTGCCCTGACTGGTGAGCTCTGATGAGCCCTACTTCTTGAAGATGAAATACTCATTGATCAGACTTTTCAGGAAGGGTTGCCAGATTAAGCAAATAAAAATACAGGATGATTAATGATTAACTTTTTAGTATAAGTATGCCCCCAAGAAATATTTGTAGCCTGTATTTTCTCTGGCAAGACTACATTAAGGAGGACCTTTATTATTAAAGTGCCTTAGTTACTGTACTCCCAGGAGACATGCTGGATCTCCATTTTAGATGGAGCTACATGGAAAACAGAGCTGCATGCATTTACTCACAGCAAGTACACTCCTTAAGGGGAATGATCATATCTAACTTCTGAATCCCCAGTTAGTACTTTGTAGGAAACTTCTTATACATAGAAGTATTCAATAAATATATGTTTAATGAATCTCCTAAAGTTAATATAGACTTAGCCATATTTGTATTTTGTGGCAAAAAAATCACTTATAAGGATGTTTAGACCAATAAAATAGCATATTAGAAGTAGATACAAAATATATGAAATAAAAATCAAATAAAGAAAGTATGGTAGTGAAAATAAATTTGGAACATGAATATAAAAACCTGAACCATGAAGACATTTGCTGCATATAGCAACATAGAAATATCTAATTCTACCACAACTTCTGAGCATCTTGCCTATTTCTAAACCTAGAAATGTTATTAATTTTGAGTAGCACATATCCCAATGCCTCCTCCTTTCCAACCTCTGAGAAGGCTCAAGGATAAGCTTAACCTAGGAAGAAAGCTCAGAAGCCTGATCCTATCTTCGGGTGACTCAGCCCCACCTTTAGCTGATGGAGGTTGTATGTACATTGTATGTACAGTGGGCATTGGATCCTGCCATTGACCATGGCAGGCACTCGTGGTGCCCTAAGTGAGAGATGTGGACTTACTTTCAGCAGCCCTATTAAGGAATGGATCCTGTCTGAACCCCAATGAGTAATGCCTAGCTCCCTCCTCCATATGTCCATGTTTCAGCTGACAACCCAAATGTCATCATGCTGCCTTGTTCTGTAATCTCTACGTTCTTATGCTGGTTATTAGCCAAGATGTTTTGTCGTCCACTCTGGGTACCACTCTTTTAGTACACAGTAAGTTTGTTCCATCTACATCTGTCTGGATCCTTTTTACCATTTTTGTACACATAATCTCTTTAGCGTCCTTTTGCTTTCAGCAGCTAGTATGCATTTCATGAAAAACTGCCCTGAAGATTTTGTAGCCCCTCACTCACACCAAGAAAAGCCAGAGTGCATATGATCTTATATTCTCCTTATCTTAGGCAGTCTACCAGGTAAACCTGATCTGCCATTCCCTGGGGTATGATTTCCCTGTGGTATGACCTTCTTGGTCTAGCTTACACTCCAGAATTACTGTGTGGGATCAGGCTAAGATGACCCTCTAAAAGTCAGACTTTACTTGCTTTCCTTCCCTCCTTGCTCCCGCACTACCTTATTAGTTTCCTCCAGAAGCACTTTCTTAATGAATCACTTGTACATGAATACTTCTTTAGGTTTTTCGCCTAGGGAATCCAACCTAAGGAACCCTACTTCCTCCAGACTTAGGCTGTCACCTATTACCTTCTTGGCCTGGAGTAGGGTAAGTCCAGAGTCCCCTGGCTTTGACCCTCCAAAGCAGACATGTTTTGTTACAAATCAGAGTTATTTCCATGCCACTGCAGGGATATGGCAAGCCAGAAAATACAAGAGCAGCTTCTAATCCATAACTGGGCTCTTCTATTTTAACAGAAGATGCAATGGGCCTTGCATGGTCACACTAATCATACAGGCAGTGAGCTCATCCTCATTAGGAATGCCAAGCTTTTTACCAACTGTTATTAATATTGGAGGTGTGCCATTGATTCTGTTATTTGAGAAATTTGTTCTTGGTACACTGATTTACTACCTGTCATTTTACTGCTATATATTCATAAGATATTTGAATTTTCTTATTACTCCCTTTAAAACTCCCAAGACACTCAGGGAAAGAAAGGAAAAGAGTTCATTGTCCTGACAATGGGTTTGATTTCCAAAGAACTCTAACACTTTAATATTAACAGTTATGCCCTGTGGCAGTCAAGTTATGAGATGGAGGGCTTAGAGGATCAATGGTTCTTATCAGAGGCGAGAAAAGAAGTATGCAAAAAGCAAGACTTCAAGGTCATCCAGGGAGGCAGTGACAAGTCAAAGAGGAAGGACATCTCAAAGCTGTGTGACATTCAACTAAGCAGAACTTCCTTCTGGATTTAATGTCTATTTGTGCAAGTGTCACCTCTCTCTAAATCTTCCCCAAATGGAAATAGGATTAATTCTTCCCTCTTCTGTGTCCCCACACCCCACTGCTGGAACAGTTGGGAGCAATGGTTGCAAGAGATACAGCTCCAATGTTAATCTGAGCCCCGTGAGGGCTAGCACTGCTTAATTTCCTTATTTCTGGTGTCAAAATAAAATGAACAATTCTTATAGTGGTGGTCTAAAAATGTATACATTGAATAAAACATAACGCTATCCTTGTTATCAAAATATTACAAATGAAGGAAGGAATGGAAAAAATGAGAGATTAAATAATTTAGTCCAAAGGACACCTGAACAATAGACTGTTCTCTCTTTATGATTTCTCCCCTTTCTCTTCATGCGATTAGACACATCCACATTGGAAAAGGGATATGGTTCCAAAAATATTATGTCACTCCCAATCATCACTGTATATGATAAATTTATCACTAGCTAAATCACTCTTTCAGTGTATATTTCACTGCGTGAGAAAACTGTTTACTTTTTCCACAGAGAAATTACTTTTATGGACAATTCATGGTGAATGGTACAAAGGGCTGTCCATCTCAGCATGCCTCTGGACGTAATGGGATAATTATACCTCAAGGAGAGAACCAGGTAGGGCAAGAATGCATGTCCACTAACATGCTTATGTATGCTAAGGATGGGCCTAGGGTCATGAGGAAAGAGAGGTAGACAGAAAGTATTATCAGAAATATGTCTACCCAAATGGATGAACTCCATAGACATAATGCTGAATGAAAGAAGCAGACACAAAAGAGTGCATTGCATTATTTCATGTGTGCAAACTACAGAAGCAGACAAAGTTAACCTGTTCTATTTGAAGTCAGGGTAACAGTTGCCTTTTACAGTAAATATAAGGAAGAGATAAGACTTTGTTTTGATGATATTCTGTTTATTGGCCTGGGTTCTAGCTTCATGGATTTGTTGTTTGTGAAATTTTAGCCTGTTATAAACCAATGGATACCTTTTTATATGTATACTACTCTTCATTAAAAAAAAATAAAAGATTATCAAAATACCATTGATATTTTTCACAGGACTGAAAAAAAAAGTTTTAAAATTTGTATGGAACCAGAAAAGACCCTGAATCACCAGGGGAAAGTGGAAAAAGAAAACCAAAGCTGGGAGTATCATGATCCCTGACTTCAAACTATACTGCAAAGCTGTGATCAATAATACAGCTTGGTATTGGCACAAAAATAGACACATAGATCAATGGAACAGAACAGAGACCCCAGAAATGGACCCTCAATTCTATGGACAACTAATCATCGACAAAGCAGGAAAGAACATCCAATGAAAAAGACAGTGTCTTCAGCAAATGGTGCTGGGAAAACTGGACAGCCACATTTAGAAGAATGAAACTGGACCATTCTCTTACACTATACACAAAGATAAACTCAAAATGGGTGAAAGATCTCAGAAATGGATTTTGATGGACAGGAATCTATCAAAATCTTAGAGGAGAGCATAGACAGTAACATCTTTGACACTCGCCACAGCAACGTTTTTCAAGACACATCTCTAAAGACAAGGGAAACAAAAGCAAAAATGGATTTTGGGGACTTCATCAAGATAAAAACTACTGCACAGTAAAAGAAACAGTCCATAAAACTAAGAGGCAATCCACAGAATGAGAGAAGATATTTGCAAATGACATTTCAGATAAAGGGCTGGTATCCAAGATCTATAAAGAACTTCTCAAACTCAACACCCAAAGAACAAATAATCCAGTCCAAAAAAAAAAAGGGCAAAATACATGAACAGACATTTCTCCAAAGAAGACAAACAAATGGCTAACGGACACATGAAAAATTTTCAACATCATTAGCCATCAGGGAAGTACAAATCAAAACCACAGTGAGATACCACCTTACACCAGTTAGAATGGCAAAAAATAACAAGTCAGAAAACAACAAATGCTGGCAAGGATGTGGAGAAAGGGAAATCCTCTTATACTGTTGGTGGGAATGCAAGCTGGTACAGCCACTCTGGAAAATAGTATGGAGATTCCTCAAGACATCAAAAATAGAGGGCTTGTACTACTAGGTATTTATAGTAAACCCAGATGGTACTACTAGGTATTTATACTAAAGATATAAATGTAATGAAAAGAAGGGGCAAATGCACCCTAATTTTTATAGCAGCAATGTTCACAACAGCCAAACTGTAGAAGGAGCTGAGATGTCCTTCAACAGATGAATGGATAAAGAACATGTGGTTTATATATGCAGTCAATTATTACTCAGCCAACAGAAAGGATGAATACCTACCATTTACATAGGACACAGATGGAACTGGAAAGAATTATGCTGAGTGAAATTAGTCAAGCAGAGAAAGACAATTACCATACAGTTTCACTCAAATCAGGAACATAAGCATTAGCATAGAGAACCATAGGGGAAGGAAGAGAACTCTGAATGAGAAGAAATCAGAGAGGGAGACAAACCATAAGTACACCTTCCTATTAAAACAAACTGAGGGTTACAGAAGGGAAGGAGTGGGGGGAATGGGATAGCCAGTGATGGGTACTGGGGAGAGTACATTTTGGGATAAGCACTGGGTGTTATATGCAATTAATGAATTATTGAACACTACATCAAAAACTAATTATATACTATATATTGGCTAACTGAACATAATAATTAATTGGTTAACTAGTTTTAGATAGTTAAAACAATTTTTAAAAACAGGAGACTACTATTGACTGCTGGTTATGAAGAATTCTTTTCCTTCTCTTGGGTCGGCTATTTCTTACTTCTCAAATTTCAGAATGTTATAGAGAATCATTGTCGTAATAGAGGGCTTTCAAAGAGTCCAAGGTTGAAGCTCACTTTGAAACTTATGGGGTTGCCTACTGGAGAAAAGGCTCAGCAACACCACTTTTCCCCTTCTGACTCTCCCTGCAGGCATACATATTATAAATTGAGATAACAATGGGGCAGAACTTAGTGCCCTGGAAGATAAGGCCACTGGAGAACCACTGTGCTATGCTAGAAATTTCTGATGATCTCTTATTAATGGGTTTTCTTGAACTGTTTTTGCTTGCAATACAGTGGTAAGAGCCAGGCTTTGTTCTAGTATACCTTACCAAATCTAAGATGTGCCTGCCTCCATGCACATATATGGATATAAAGAGAAATAACTGTAGTTTTCTGGATCTTTCTTGGCCTGAACTCTGCAGTCTAATATGTCATTCCGCTTTATGCTTTGATGTGTATTCTTCCTTGTATGTCCCTAACTCCTGCCTCTAATCACTTCCCTCATACAAGCTTTTCTATCTAGGTCTTACTCTGTTTCCTGGACCTGGGTTCATTAATTTTCATCTTCTTCCCCCTAGTTACAGACCTCCAGATCCTACAAAACCCTCTTCTTAGCTCACTACCTCCATCTTAAAGTGCTCCCGTAGGTTGCTGGAGAAGCTTTGATTACTTGCACAGTATGTTGCTGTGTTCATCTGCTTGGTGTACCATAACAGAATGCTACACATTAGATGGCTTAAACAACAGAAATGTGTTCCCTCACATTTCTGGAGGCTGAAAGTCTAAGATCAAAGTGCCATCACGATTAGGTTTTGGTGAGGAGTCCCCTTTTGGCTTGCAGATGGCCACCTTCTGGTTGTGTCCGCACATGGCATTTTCTCTGTGCATGTACAGAGCAACAGAATGCTCTAGGGCCTCTTCCTCTTCTTGTAAAGATATTAGTCCTATCAGTAGGGCTCCATCCTATGATTTCATTTAACCTTAATTATCTCCCTAATAGTCCTATCTCCAAAAATACACCAAGGGTTAGGGCTTCAAATATGAATTTGAGGAGGACATATTCATTCCATAACAGCAATATCACCTCTTTCTACATTTTTCTTCAACATTTTTAGAGTGATATGCTCCACTAAAGTGTGATTTTTTTTTTCTACTTGGGAGAAATCATTTTGGAGGATACAAGATTTTTAGCCTTGGAGCAATTAATGGGATTTAAACTCAGCATAACCTTAGAAATGTGTTTATAATAATATTAGCAATTTTGAAATCGTTATACAGCAGTGATTCAATCATTAGCTGCCAAAACACATACTAATCCAGCTTTCTGTAGTTATATCCTCATATACATATGTCCAAGCTCATGGTATGAAAAGAGTTTCAGTTATTCCTTGCTTTTCTTCCAACTGCACACGAGGGTAAGTTTAGTGAAGATGTTCTCAAGATGGTGACAGTAATGGAAGACTGGCATAGGCAGATACCTGGGCAATTGCTTTGTCTGAAGACAACTGACCAAACCTTAGCTTATGAGGACTGTCACATGCCTGCTTTTAGGCAACACTGTGCAGCTGCTTGGGAACATTCACCATGGAAAGAAAAGGAAAGCCAGATGTACTACATGCCCTGGTTCAGCTTAAGAGGAGAATCAGAGGTAGGCTCCAGGCCTAACACCTCAGAGATACACCATGTCTCCTTCCCCTTCACTTACAGTCCTGGCTGCACGTCAAGGTTCAGCTGCTTTGCACATGCTAGACAGGATCATCATTCACCATGCAGCAGAATCAGCTTGTATTTTCTCTGAGCAGCATATCTTAGTGATAATAACTCCTTTTTTATCTGGCAAACAACCAGTTTCCAACAGTGAGGATCAGCGTTCTAACCACTTTGTAGGCTTGTGCTGTTAACCTTTTCTTATACACAGAATTCTACAACCACAAAAAGTTTTGGGGACACCAAAGGTAAGTGACAAATGTCCAAAATTCAGGCCCTTGTATACCTCCTTCATTATTTTTGCCTGAGACCTGTCATTCATAATATTAGTTATGTAATAATGGTCTTTAAAACCATTAATTCTTATATTAATTTTTTGAAAAATAAAATAACTATCATTAATCTAAATGGAAAACTAGCATCTCATCCCCTATATATACAAGTGGAAAAATAAATACAGTAAAAAGCAAAACAATATTACTGAAATCTAAGTTCAACCATCTACAGATTTTGAACCTGAAGACCAATTTTTCTTTATCTAAAGAAATGAGACAATTTTTTGGATGATGTTCAAGACAAGCAGATATTCTCCTTGATTCAATCAGAAAGACTAAAAGAGACCCACATATAATCCACTCTACTGACATATGACAAAATATCCTGGATTCATGTCCTAATATTTAAGAAACAATGAGCCGGACCAACTTCTATTTTAAACATTAAGTAGCTAAAATTCAAAGGTGGGGAAAGACCCTACTTAAGGTCATTTGGCTAATACTTTCATTAAGTTTACAGAATTCAGGTAAACAGAGAATAAGATGTGATGCATTTGGTTGAACAACCCCCAAATTTAATGTTAACATGTACTTATCACCTTTTGTCTTCCAAAACATTTATGTTAAAATAAAAAAATGCATGAACTAGGGGAATAGGCTGGGAAGTGCTCTAAGATTTAGCAGGGTCTTTCCTTCCGCTCTCTGTTTCTTGCTCCATAAGGCTCTCCCTGCTGTTTTAAACACCTACAGTGACACTGGTGGCTGAACTTGAAAGAGCACACTGTTTATTGACATGATCATCTAGCAGCACCAGTGGACACTGCCATCGGCATCTCACGCATCACAGGACACACCCGGGAGTCTCTAAGACAGTGGAGAAGGTTGGCAACTCTCCTTTGCCCCAGCACCAAAACACTGATAGAGCCACGGTACTTCACTGACTAAAGAAAAATAGCGTCTTAGTTCATTTGGGCTGCTATAACAGAATGCCCTAAGTGGGTAGTGTATAATACCATCACATTGGGGAATTAGAATGTCCACATATGGATTTTTAGGGGCAACAAACACTCAGACCATAGCAAATCGCTTGGCCACCCAATATTTAAAAAACAATCAAAGAAACAAAAACTTCTGAATTAATTTGGAATTCTGAACAAGAGCATATCAATGAACAGAGAGGAAGGAAAAACCAGCTACATGCCTAGCATCCTTGGTTCTGAGTGGACATGATGATGCTAGAACTCCAAGCAGCTAAAACCATGTCCTAATGAGGACATAGGATTGTTGGATGCTTGCATCCGGTCTGGTCCCTGTTCAGCACCTTTGAGTTTGTACAATTGATCCAAAATGATTTATGTGCCATCTCTATGGAAAGAATCTTCTGTATTTCAGTCCTCCTGGATCAAAGCAAAGCAGGGTAAAAGGCAAAAGCAGAAGAAAATTAAATGTGTTCCACTGGGAAAGCACGAATACAATGGAGAAAACATCTTTGATATCCCAGAAACCATTAATGACTGCATTCTTTGTACTACTGAAGTGGACAGCAGGGGGATATCAACATGGTAAAACTAGATCTCAGGGGCGCCTGGGTGGCTCAGTGGGTTAAGCCGCTACCTTCGGCTCAGGTCATGATCTCAGGGTCCTGAGATCGAGTCCCACATCGGGCTCTCTGCTGAGCAGGGAGCCTGCTTCCCTCACTCTCTCTGCCTGCCTCTCCATCTACTTGTGATTTCTCTCTGTCAAATAAATAAATAAAATCTTTAAAAAAAAAAAAAAACTAGATCTCAGCCCCTGAAGAATATATGCACTAATTGAAAAGCTGCTAATTAATTAAATGTCAATCTAATGAGGAGAGGTGGGTAAGATAAGCCTGCAAGAGATTTTATACACAGTACGTCACACAGTGTGTGTTCATACATCTAATTCCAGCCCTTGAATGTCACAGATGTCTTTGAGATTATAATGAAAGCGCTGATTCTAGTGAAAGCTCTGATTCTTCTCTCTGGAAATATACATATGTGTACAATAGCACACATATATTTAAGGCCAGAACCTAACTGGAGCCCAGATCTAGAACCTCTGCCCAGGATAAAGAGACATATATTTGGACTCAGAAATTAAATCACTTTGCACTTGAATATGCTTGGTAGAAATCAGTTAGCAAGAATGGCATGTATAAATAGATAACCATACCAGAGACCTAAAAATACTGTGTCTGTAACAGAGACTAGAAGCAAATTAAGAGTTAAAATAGACAAAGAAGAGAAGTGATAAATTGGAACACATTCATAAAGTTAAACAGACAGTCATAAAAACATGAAAAATATTTTATGAAATACTGAAGGACTGAGCAAGGTACAGAATATTTCTGACCCCATTGTATAAAAAGAAAAATGAATTTTATAAATATAACATATTTATACATGTATGTTGAATTTGCATAAGAAATTTATTCAAGGATACACCAAAAAATTTCACAGCAAGAGGAGGTAGAACACTTAGATTTTCACCTTTATTTATCATATGGTTTGAATTTTTATCAAGATGGTGCTGTATCTGAGACCAGGAGAGACACAGTGGACATTGTTGTTACTCCTGATATACACAGACTCCAACTACACTCTTGCTTAAGAGCAAGAAACACCAAAAACTATGCATTAGGAACATCCTACACTTTCAGCACTTTGAGTTTTCCCAGAAGCAAACCCTGAGCCAAGGATTTAGGAGCAAGTGCTTTATTAAGAAAGTGTCTCCAGGAAAACTCAGCAAGGCAGTAAAGGAGTCAAGATGGGGAATGGAAATAAGCCAAGCAAGAGGTGACTTCAGGCAAGCTTTGCAAATCAGCCTGATCCAACAGTGAGCTCTGGAGTGTAAATCATACCTCAAAGTGCCCTCCATTGATGTAAAGAAGCCTGGTTTTTGTCCTTCCATACTAGTCACTTGATCACCTATAGGTAGCCTATATGGGTCGCCTGCTGTCTGGGGGCTCAGGGGTTATAAACTTGTGGATAGTTCCAGTTCTCTGTGTCAGTTAAATGACTCCAGTGACCCAGGGCAATCACCCACAGACTGGAACTAGAGCTATTGGCAGCCAAGCACACAATAGCTGGGGCCATGTGCACGAAGAGGATAAAAGTATCTGAGAGGAACTAGATGGGTAGATGGGGCACCAACCACACACCTATGTTCAAAATATTGTAGCATCCATGCATTCAACAGCTATCTAACATGTAACCACTAACATAAAGACTTTAATCATTTGAAAAGTGTCTATTCCAAAAAGAGATACACTGTAAGTATAAAATAAATACTGATTCTGAAGACTCTGTAAGAAAAAAAAATGCACATCTCACTAATAATCTCTTCATACTGGTTACATATTGAAATAATACTATTAAATATATCATTATAGAATAAATAAAATAAATTATCAAAATTAACTTGTTTCCCTTTACTTTTTTCATGTCACTTCTAGAAAATTTTAAAAAGCCTATGTGACTTACATTGAATTTCTGTGAAGTAGTACTTGTCTAGACTATATCTGATACTGTGCTGGGCGTTGGAGATACTTCAATGACCAAGACTAACTGGGTTTTTGTCTTCATGATGTTTATAGTCCAGTGGTGGTAACAGACAGGAAAAGGATGGTATCGTTTGTTTTAAATAAGATGACAGAAGTAACAGTATAGACAACCAGGAGGGAGTTATATCACAGACTCATCAGGAAAGATGTGGCTAAAGAAAACTCTCTTAAACCCAAAGACAGGGACAGGGAGTGAACTATGGGGTGCAAGAAGGGGGATTTGAAATGTCCGGAGGTAACTCCAGGCCACAGGAACATCAGATGGGGGTGGGGGGAAACATCTATGAATTGCTTAACTGTATGATTATGTTAGTGTAAAGGTATTAAGACCACCAAAATAGTAAAGATAACATAAAATCCCCCTCAACCACAGACACTTAACTTGGCACAAACAATTGACCCCAACAACAACAACAAAAACAAAACCAAACAAAATACAGATTTTGAGAGGTGATTGAGAAAACAAATTTTTCTCCTTTCCTGAAAAACATTCAGACTTTCACTTTAGCAAATAATGTCCAAACTACTTGGAAAACTAAAGTTTAAATAAAAAGGCAACAGAACTTTTATGTTCATGTTAAGGTGGAAAAATGTAAATTACTAGAATAGGCTTTCAACACAATCGCAATAGCCTATTTATTTTCTCTTCAAGTGATTTTTGAAGTGATGTTAACTTGTCATTGAAAACATGCAAGAATTTTTAGGAGAAAAGATTATTGAAGTGATGGTCTTCCTGTTTTTCTGAAATGAAGTCAGAATGATGCTTTTGACATTTCTAATGCTGAAATTATTAAGACATATTCCTTATTACATAAAAATCTGCCCCAAGAAATATAACTTTAGCATAGTCTATTATATTTTTGATAATATGTAAGTATTTAATGTAAAATTGTTAAAGTTGAGTCTTCTTTCTTTCTTTGCAATCTCTACACTCAACATGGGGCTTGAACTTACTACTAGAGATCAAAAGTCATACATTCTTCCAGCTAAGCCAGCCAGGTACTCCTGACTCTTCTTACAATGGGGAACTTTTTTTTCTTCATATTGTTTTAATCAATAGAATGCTAACAAGCCCCAAATTATGTTTTTTTAAAATCTAGCTTATTTCATATTTCAGTTGAAATGTATGCCAAAAAAATAAGTGGTTTAACATTCCAATCTATCCTCTTAAAAATTCTTATAACTTCCGAATCAATACTTTGTGGTAAATTTAGAACTGAAATTTGAAGGTGAAGAAAGTCTTCAAAATTTATGCTTTTTTCTAAATAAGAGAGCATCAAGCAGAATTTTATCATAGGAAAGTTTATAGAAACCTGATATACCTAAAGGTGATGACAGGGATAACAGATATTTATTCATATATAGTCTATTTTATCCAATAAGTCCTTACTGGGCCGAAGGTCTCTGGTACTGTAACTATAAATGATACACCCTCCCTGTGATCCATGAAGCTCATAGGAAGTTAGGGGAGGACCCACCCAGGCCCAGTCTGGAGCTCAGTCTGGAGCTCAGGAAAAAGTTAGAAACTTTGACACTATTTGAAAGAAGAGAATTGGAGAAGGCTTCACTGAACAGGTGATCTTTGACCTGTACTGTGAAGAAAGAGGAAGGCTTTCATTCCTGGAAAAGAGGATATTACGAGGAAAGCCACTGCAGCGGGAAACTGTCTATAAGAGTCACTACCTATTAAAATTAAAGCATGGTGAGTAGTTGTATGTCAAGAGAATTAGAATATATGAGGTGGCTTTGGACCAAAATGCTGTGGGGAAGACTTTGAAATTTAGTCTTTATTTCTTTTTCTTTTTAAAATGTACATACATGTTTTTGGTACATGCTCTCTGGTTCTGTTAGGAAAGGAGCAAGTAAGTAGCAAAGTTTCATTTTTTAGCTTTTCTGATCGCCTGCTTCATCCTCAGTAATTTACAAACTTTGTGTTATCTTTGTTCTCTCTGCTTTTCATTAGGATGGTTATTGATTTATGAGCAGCCTTAATGTGGCTCTTTCAGGCATCCTGAATCATTCTGACAGCAGCTTGGTAAATAGATCAATTTCTGCCTTTAAAATCTGATGTCTCCTATCCTAACAAACCATTATTTTGGCTAAACTCAGAGGAATTCTTCATCCTTGGCAAAGTATCACTAAGTTAGTCTCCAAAGGACTGAGGTAATATTATTCTTACTATGTCAAGTGGAAGTAATCCAACAAGTTGGACCCGATTAAAGGTCACTTGTGTATTGCGGTAACTCCACTGCCAATAAATGATGGGACAGGATTCTTCACCAGCCTTGGGTAACTGTGCTAATATCGCCCGAGTTTAAGAGGAGGATAAGAGTCCTGATCACCATCCACATACACCACTATGAACTGACCTTTCAGCAGCCTAGGGTAAGCAACTGTTTGCATATGTAAATTAAGGTCAGCATGATTTCAGGAGGCAGGATTCTAGGTCCTTCTTTGCATTTCCTTTTTGTGGCAAACACACACTGCTAACATGTACTTTTTTTGCACCTTTTGGTTCCTTAGAAAAAAGAACCTGACATAGTGGAAATAGAAAGGACCTTACAGGAGCACCTGGGTGGCTCAGTCACTAAGGCGTCCGACATTTTCTTTCAGTTCGGGTCACCATCACAGGGTCTCAGGGTCATGAGGTCCAGCCCTTAGTGGAGCCCCACAAGGAGCCCAGAGGAGTCCTGTGCTCAGCAGGGAGTCTGCTTGAAGATTCTCTCCCTCTGCCCTTACCCCAACTCACATGCACATTCTCTGTCCCTCTCTCTCTCTGTCTCTCTCAAATAAATAAATAAATTTTCTTTAAAAAAAGAAAGAAATTATGTTACAGGCAAAATATCTTGATTCCATTCTTTGTATCTCCACATAGCTCACTGTTATGGCATTTGGCAAAAGGTCAGTTCGTGTTCTGAAATTTTTTCCTCTCTATAAATCAGGGGCAATGTTTTCTACCTTAGGGGTCACTGCAAAGGATGAGCAATACATGTAACAGTTATTTGTAAATCAAGCAGCTACTTATAAAGGTAAGATATTGCCACTAATCGTTAACCTTGCAATTCCAAAAGGATTGGGAACAAAACACAATTATGCAAATACTACCGTTCTAAAATTGTCATCAGTTAAAGTTGTCTACATATTCTAGGAATATAGAGCACACTGTGTTTCTGTGAATCATATTTATGGCCCCACAGCAGAAGAATAGGCAGGTTAAAAACAAAAACAACAACAACGAAAAAACAAAACAAAAATATCCAGAGGCATTCTTCAAGGTCAAAACGTTCTTTTCAAGGTCAAAACATTCTCAGGTAGGTGGAAGGTGATGTTCAACCTCCTTTAGTATAGATAAATGCAAAGTAAAGCAATATTCATATATTGTTCAATGGACTCTAACCTCCTTGAGATTAGCCCACCTCTGCTTCTCTCGTGGGAGTCAGGCTACACAGAGGAAGGTAAAAGTTCTGGCTTGCTTCTCCATGAGGAGTCTAACAGCGGCAAAAAGAAACTTTCAGAGAGGGAATCCTTGGGTTGCCCAATAATGGTTGTAACTGTAAGGGCAAAATCTCTAATTCTTGGGTTTGTATTAGGAAGCTCAGTGGGTTGCCCATGTAAGCTACATTCTGAATTGGCTTTATCAGCTGAAAAAAAATTGATTTTTTAAAATCTCTGCATATATACCCCATTCTGTTTACTATGTGGCTCCTCTCAGACCTCAAAATCTAAGCATAGACCCATGAATCTTAGAAAAGATACAGTTTTAAATTATTCAGAATCTATTTGTCTGCAAGAATTCCTTAAAAGGTTGAAAAAAGATACAGATACAGAATATCATTTGGGCAACAAAGGAATAGGAGACTTTAAGAACTTAGGTGGAGTTGGCCTTGTGGGTTTCTGAGCTTGGTGGCTTGCAGGGGCTCACGTTGTACCTGGCTGGGATTTATCTCACATAGTCTAGATAAAAGCTGTAGGTTACTTTTAGTAAGTGCTGGCCTAGGTCAGTCACTGTAGCTTATGACTACTTTGTCCTGTGAAGGGTCGCTAAAGCAGAGCTCAGGTATAACACAACCACTCAGGTCTTAATCAAATGCCTGCAGGGCTGCCTGGGAAGGTTCCCAGGACACAGCTGCTGCTACAGCTTGACCTTGAACCAGAGTCACAACTTCACCTGCTATTACATGGGAGCTGGGGGCAGAATTGGATTATTTTAGACATTGGTGAGCCTGACAATATTAGCTGCTTTCAAGTTGCTAGGCACCCTGTATTTACAACCACAGAGAGTGATGGCTAGAGTTAAAGTGACTTGTCCATGGTTCAGAGAAACTGCCCACCACATGTATTCAGGGTGACTTGCTTTTTACTTAGTTCTAACAATGCCTTTAGATTTCAAACACTCACACTGGGATTTTGCCCATAGAAAGGTCAGTTTTGTTTAAAAAATAAATAAGAAATAAATGAGATTAATTATAAAGATAATGTGGCATCTTCTTGCCAGAGATAAAAGAAAGGAACATTTTAAGGAATTCTTGCAGACAAATAGATTCTGAATAATTTTTAAAGGCTATGCTTGAAACACTAACATCCATCAAAAAATTAAGCAATAACAAATGTTTCAAAAATTATTCTTTAGTCTTCTGACAAAAGAAGGGTAGATTGATTTGATTAAGCTAGAAGGGGAAAGAAGAGCTCTTTTTAAAAGAAAGGTTAAAAAGAAAGAAACTTTAAAATTTTATAATCGAGTCAGATATGAAGGGGAAAATTAGATATTAGAGGCCATGAATAATGGAAATAAGAGAGAAAAGGAGATGTGCCCAGGTTAACTGTTCTCGAAGAGTGAATCAGAAGAAAAGGAAGTTGTCATAGCTGTTAAGAGGTTTCAAACAGTTGACCAGAGGAATTGCATAGACGATGGACAGAAATCACGAAAGCAGACTGAAGTATCTCCATCAGAGAGAATCAGGATCCAAGGTCCTAAGAAAACATGGCCTCGAAAAACTGCTGATGGAAAGACCATAGCAAAACCACCTTGGGGACCTCACTTTAAATACTGGAGCAGCTTTACCAAGTGGTTACAGGAAATCTGGACAGACTTGAGAGGACAAGATCTCAAAAATGAGCACAAAATCCTAAACACATAATAAGGTAACATTTAAAGTGGTACAACCATTTTAGGTAGAAGTGTAGGTACTCTCTGTATCCTTGGGAATGCTCATACTCACAAAGGCCTCCCCAGGCCAGACAAAAGCAATCAGTGCCCCCCACTGGCATTTTCCCACCCTAGGATTAAACCAGAAATAAAGTAGCAGCATTCTGGGCCTTGTCAAGTTTTTCTTTTATTTTAACGGAAACATATTTCTAGCCTCACAGAAGAAGATCTACTTTCTCATTATAAAAATAATGCCAAATTTTAGACACTAAAAATTATTTGTCCCTAAAAGATAAAAAACAATAAAAGTCATGTAAGTGAGAGTCTGTGATCATAAAACCAGCAAATAGACCCTCTTTAAAAGGAATCAGAAGATTCAGAGGAAGTGGTATCGATCTGTTCAAAAAAGCAAACTTGACTGGGACTCTAATGAAACACAAAATAAAATTAACATGTTTATGGAACAAAACCACTGCTAATATCACCAAAGCTTTTCGTAAGATGAAAGAGTCCAAATGGAAGACTTGCCAATTCCTCTCATTTTTGGTTGAAATTATTTAACATCAGCCATCTTTTAGAGAAAGCAAAATTCATCCACACAGCACAGGAAAAGCAGGTAGGTCTCCCCATCCTCACCTTCAACTCCTATTCTGCACCTCTTACAAGGTGTCTTGAGTAATTTAATTTTTTTTGGTTAAACCTACAAAGCCATTGGTCCATCCATCTGTCAGTCCATCCATCCACCCATTCATCCAGCATTCTTGAGCATATGCTCCGTCCCAGGCCACGGGAGTGGAACCTACTCTTATAATCTACTGGGTGGGGTGAGTAAACAAGTCGTTATGACACAGTCTCTGGGGAGTGCATTCACAGCTTAGGAGGCTCCTAGAAACTGAATTAGTTGGGCTGCAGCCCGAGTTACAACTTCGGCCAAACACTAGGGGTCCATCTTTAGTCTTTGCAGCGATGGCCATGTGCTGAGCATTAGTTACTGTGCTTGTTCCCTGGGACATCTGTGAGTTGGATAGGTGTCTGCACGAAACAGACAGTTGGTAATAATGGGAAGTAACCATTTCCCTTTTGACCTGCCCCTTTGTTTCATCTTTTGTGAAAATGGCAACAATCTACCTCTGGCCGACTGCAGTTGCTATCTATGGCAGAAGAACCTGCTGGGATAATTTTGTTTCTCTTTTTCAGTTCACAACTGCCAGGGAATAGATTCCAAAAGAGGGTGCAGGAAATATACAGTCAGGAAAGGCTCTTGGGCCTGCACAAATCCAATCCAAGAGGCCTAGCCCTGGGTTGAGCCACAGGCACCATTTCCAAGTCAAGGCTAATGTTTCCTTGCCTGTGGCATCAGTCCTGAACTGTTTACCCTGACCTGCCCCACACACATTCCTGTTTTTAGAACTTTCTGCTATCTCTCTCAGGAGACTTGGCCTCAGTCTTCAACTCACCTAACACTGTGCATTGCTCTCTGGGCTCTTAGCTTGGTGCTCTTCCCTGGCCATGCCTTTCTGGCGGCCAAACCCTCTGGGAGGCTCTGGTGGGTCAGCATAGCCCCTATGGAAATGATTGCGAAAGAAGCACAACTGAACAGATAGAACTGATTTCCTATTCCCTTGGAAATAACTTGTAAAATAAAGAACTCGAAAGACAAAAATCAATTTTTTTCCAGGACGAGTATTACCCACAGTGCCATAACATTTTGAAGTGATTTCCAAAACCAGAATAGCAAATGAGCGAGCACAAATGCATGTGGACTGTAGTTCTGAGGTTTTCCACAGATCTATTTGGACCATTAAATGCTACCCATCTTTATAAAAGACAAGATTCAGCCTATTAAAGTTCAGACCAGGCACTAGTATCTAATATTAGAAGATTTATCGGATGTAACATGTTGGTAATCATTTTCAGGAGCTTATGTTTATTACAGATACAAAGAAACACTTCTTTTTATCCCAGAATCTCTCCACATGGCTGTGATGCAATTGCTTTATGAGGTCATATGCAATAAAGATTATAGAATACACTGGAGGCAGCCTGCCTCTCACAGAGACATCAGCTACAGAGTTAGAATAACCTGCATTAGATGCCTTCATCTTAGTCACTCAGGCGAGCTTCTTAGCCTTGTGATACTTAGCTGTCCTCATTACAATAGTGGACTGTGAGTACCTACCTGATAAAATCGCTGAATGAGAAGTAGAATGGCTCAGAGTCTTCAGCAAATACTACCTCGTTAAATATGGTTAAAGGTAGCCTCTGTAGTTTAAATATCTGGCTTTATGCAACTGTATGTACATACCTTCTAAGAAATACTCAACAAGAATTTCTGAAGTTAGCAATGGAACAGCATGAACCCCTCAATGTGGACTGTTTTGGGCAGAAGGACCAAACCAATGGGGCCAGGATGAAATAAAAGAATAGAGAGGCCTGGACCAGAAATAAGGTAATATATTCCTAGTGACACCTTGCTAAGGGTTTTTGTCCTAGTGTAATATAAAATGAAACCATTGTTATGTATTTGAGCTTCTGTGTACAGTCCAGCTATATATCTATAGACACAGATATGTATCAACACCTTTTGCTACCTTCATAAAATCCCTATTTTAAAGCCACTCTTTAAACCACTGAACTCAGATCCTTTCTGCACTTGTAATTATATATGTGTTTGCTTCTTTATTATCTGCGTTCCTCATGAGATTGTAAATTCCTTAATGACAAGAGCCGTGGATATGTCATTCATCAGGGTATATCAAGCACCTAGAATACATAAGGCCCCTCATAAATGTCACACAAATAAATAAATGACTATCTAAAGCATGAAAAGGATTTTGATTTGGTAATTTAACACAGAGAGAAAGAAAATGCATACATATTCCAAGCAGGCTTCCCCTGAAGCAAACACCAGGGACATTTTGTCTGTAGGATAAATATAGCCTTGGGAGTGAATATCGTTACCTGATTTGATGAAGTTCATTGGCAGAGTCAGATTGATGTGCTGCTCAACAGAAACCCCTCAGGATGAGCTGTACGTTGACTGACACTTAAACCCCAGTGTTCCCCAGTATGACTCATTAGAAGGTTTATTTTAATATTTCCCATTCAACTACATTGCAAACTCCAGCCTAAACTCTGGCCATTGTTTGCCAGTACATGAGCCTCTTCAGTCTAAGTGATGATGGTCATGTTATTTGGCAATTTCTGGTGTGAGAAAATTTCTCAAAAATAAAAATACAAGCTTGCTTTACACTGAGTGGTTACTGTGTGCTTTGAATCTTGGACTTAAATACTAGCTCATCTACTTACCAGCAATGTGAGCATGAACAATTATCTTCAATTAGCCACAATTTTCACATCTGTAAAGTAAAGGTAAAATCAGTACAACTTCCTTAGAAATGTCAAGAAGAATAAATAAAACAGTGCCTGCAAAGCCTTTTAGCCTGATACTGACATGTATAATAAATATTAGCTACTATTAGTTATAATAAATAACTAATAAAGTTATTATTGATGGATTGTTTCCTATAATTCTAATCCTATGTAATCTAATTTGAATGTAACATTCTTCATTAAAATCATCTTTTAATTGATAATCATCACACATTTATTGAGGAACTACTATGTGCCAAGCACACTGTGGGATGTAGAAAAATATTGTTCACTAGGACATGGTTATAACAACACTTTCCAAAAGAGTAAAATTCACATTACGTGAATTAATAAACTGGTAATGAAGAACAACAAGTGAATCTAATTAAAAGCTGACATCACCCATGGAGCTATTCTAGATTAGGATACACTTCCAAACTCATTTTATGAGGCCAGAATCACCTTGATCCCAAAACCAGACAAGGATCCCACCAAAAAAGAGAGCTATAGACCGATATCCTTGATGAACACAGATGCGAAAATACTCAACAAAATACTAGCCAATAGGATTCAACAGTACATTAAAAAGATTATTCACCACGACCAAGTGGGATTTATTCCAGGGCTGCAAGGTTGGTTCAACATCCGCAAATCAGTCAATGTGATACAACACATCAATAAAAGAAAGAACAAGAACCATATGATACTCTCAATAGATGCTGAAAAAGCATTTGACAAAGCACAACATCCCTTCCTGATCAAAACTCTTCAAAGTGTAGGGATAGAGGGCACATACCTCAATATCATCAAAGCCATCTATGAAAAACCCACCGCAAATATCATTCTCAATGGAGAAAAACTGAAAGCTTTTCCGCTAAGGTCAGGAACACGGCAGGGATGTCCATTATCACCACTGCTATTCAACATCGTACTAGAGGTCCTAGCCTCAGCAATCAGACAACAAAAGGAAATTAAAGGCATCCAAATCGGCAAAGAAGAAGTCAAATTATCACTCTTTGCAGATGATATGATACTATATGTGGAAAACCCAAAAGACTCCACTCCAAAACTGCTAGAACTTATACAGGAATTCAGTAAAGTGTCAGGATATAAAATCAATGCACAGAAATCAGTTGCATTTCTCTACACCAACAGCAAGACAGAAGAAAGAGATATTAAGGAGTCAATCCCATTTACAATTGCACCCAAAACCATAAGATACCTAGGAATAAACCTAACCAAAGAGACACAGAATCTATACTCAGAAAACTATAAAGTACTCATGAAAGAAATTGAGGAAGACACAAAGAAATGGAAAAATGTTCCATGCTCCTGGATTGGAAGAATAAATATTGTGAAAATGTCTATGCTACCTAAAGCAATCTACACATTTAATGCAATTCCTATCAAAGTACCATCCATCTTTTTCAAAGAAATGGAACAAATAATTCTAAAATTTATATGGAACCAGAAAAGACCTCGAATAGCCAAAGGGATATTGAAAAAGAAAGCCAACGTTGGTGGCATCACAATTCCGGACTTCAGGCTCTATTACAAAGCTGTCATCATCAAGACAGCATGGTACTGGCACAAAAACAGACCCATAGATCAATGGAACAGAATAGAGAGCCCAGAAATAGACCCTCAAATCTATGGTCAACTAATCTTCGACAAAGCAGGAAAGAATGTCCAATGGAAAAAAGACAGCCTCTTCAATAAATGGTGCTGGGAAAATTGGACAGCCACATGCAGAAAAATGAAATTGGACCATTTCCTTACACCACACACAAAAATAGACTCAAAATGGATGAAGGACCTCAATGTACGAAAGGAATCCATCAAAATCCTTGAGGAGAACACGGGCAGCAACCTCTTCGACCTCTGCCGCAGCAACATCTTCCTAGGAACAACGCAAAACGCAAGGGAAGCAAGGGAAAAAATGAACTACTGGGATTTCATCAAGATCAAAAGCTTTTGCACAGCAAAGGAAACAGTTAACAAAATCAGAAGACAACTGACAGAATGGGAGAAGATATTTGCAAACGACATATCAGATAAAGGACTAGTGTCCAGAATCTATAAAGAACTTAGCAAACTCAACACCCAAAGAACAAATAATCCAATCAAGAAATGGGCAGAGGACATGAACAGACATTTCTGCAAAGAAGACATCCAGATGGCCAACAGACACATGAAAAAGTGCTCCATATCACTCGGCATCAGGGAAATACAAATCAAAACCACAATGAGATATCACCTCACACCAGTCAGAATGGCTAAAATCAACAAGTCAGGAAATGACAGATGCTGGTGAGGATGCGGAGAAAGGGGAACCCTCCTACACTGTTGGTGGGAATGCAAGCTGGTGCAGCCACTCTGGAAAACAGCATGGAGGTTCCTCAAAATGTTGAAAATAGAACTGCCCTATGACCCAGCAATTGCACTATTGGGTATTTACCCTAAAGATACAAATGTAGTGATCCAAAGGGGCACATGCACCCGAATGTTTATAGCAGCGATGTCCATAATAGCCAAACTATAGAAAGAACCTAGATGTCCATCAACAGATGAATGGATCAAGAAGATGTGGTATATATACACAATGGAATACTATGCAGCCATCAAAAGAAATGAAATCTTGCCATTTGCAGCAACATGGATGGAACTAGAGCGTATCATGCTTAGCGAAATAAGTCAAGCAGAGAAAGACAACTATCATATGATCTCCCTGATATGAGGAAGTGGTGATGCAACATGGAGGCTTAAGTGGGTAGAAGAAGAATTAATGAAACAAGATGGGATTGGGAGGGAGACAAACCATAAGTGACTCTTAATCTCACAAAACAAACTGAGGGTTGCCGGGGGGAGGGGGTTTGGGAGAAGGGGGTGGGATTATGGACATTGGGGAGGGTATGTGATTTGGTGAGTGCTGTGAAGTGTGTAAACCTGGTGATTCACAGACCTGTTCTCCTGGGGATAAAAATATATGTTTATAAAAAATAAAAAATTTTAAAAAAGGATACATTTTAGTTAGACCTTAATGTATTTTCAGATTATTTCATCTCAACTTTCTAAACCAAGGCACTTCCAAAATGTGAGACGTATTTACATGCTGCTGTGTTAAATTTAACATAGAAATCTATAAAAAGAAACTTTTTTTTTTTTTAGTAAATTCTCATTATTTCACCTTGCAGTCTTTTCTTTTATTTGGGTGATTTCTTTTCATCATTTTGAACATTAGTCCTATGTTGTCTGGCTGCTACGTAAACTTGGATTTTTACTATGCAGAAAGCAAAATAGAAAAACATAAGGAAATAAAAGGAGTAAACAATCTCAGAATATCTACTTGCTCACTTGTTTTTCTGGTTTGAGGAGCAAAGCATACTGGGTAAATAGAAATCAATAATGTCAGCATCTTCCATTTTTCACCCTGAGACAAATATACATCAAGTCTCTACCACATACTAGGCACCATGCCAGTACTTGATGAGGAAAAATGACTCCTGTCCCCAAGACAGCAGTGGAGAGAACAGCTAAAAGAATGGCTTTTGAAATCAGACTGATGAGGAATAACATAACTAGTAACTGTGACTTGAAAGAGTCCTTCATGGAGGCCAGCTATGGACTTGGGTATCAGGCAAATTTGAGTCCAGATTCCAGAATTTCCGCTTTAAGGCTGTATGACCTTGAATAAGTACTTAGGTATCTCTAAACCTCTGTTTTGTTACCTTAAAAGAAGGACCCAAGAATCTAATTTTGAAAGTTGTAAGGATGAAACACGATAAAAATCTGTAACATGTTTAGCACAATGCTGAGGTCACGTAAAGAAAATGCTACGCTCATTCTCTTATACATATGTGCCTTTTCTTCCAGATATACTTCTAGAATCAAAAGGGATAGTTGGGAGAAAAAAATCAACCTCAGTTAAAAATCTGGGATAAATACTGGCACATATCACTCCTTTGAAAGGACAGAATGTATTTATTGCTATGAGTAAAAACCATAGACACAGCTAAGTATTTCCAGCCAAATCTCTGGCAATAATAGTTGATCAGTAACTTGGCTTCCTATCTCCACTGTAGATTTAATGACTCAAGAAATCAAAAGAATGGTAAGTTTCCCAAATAGCATGCAGCACTTTTTGAAGCAAGAGCTGAATATAGTTTCAACCAGATCAAATTGTTCACCATCTGTTTGTGGAAAGGTAAAACCCATCTTCCTGTATAATAGATCAACGAGGATTTAAAGAAAAAGAGATTGTCTCAAATTTTATCATCAAATGGATGTTTATGTGACTAAAAATTGCACACAGGGAACAAATAAAAAGAGATCAGTCAGTAAAACAGAGCAATATAAACGTTGAAATGTTTTTCCAAATCTCTCAGAAACATTCCATTTGTGTTTCATGGAAGAATATAAAGCAACAGTGAAAAACATATTTAATATAATTCCAGATAATTCAAGTAAGTTTTGTCATTGTAGGCCTCCAACCTACAAAGTGCTATTTTTATCTCTTCCTATCCTCAAAATCATTGCAAGTTTTAATGACTTTTGTACTGTGCATAAAGGATGAAACTTCTGTATAATATTTTATATAAAATTAAGTAATCAACTTTCCTGAAACCAATAAAATAGCAAAATAAAAAGCAGAAAATAAAATAGTCTTTGATAAGCTAAAATTCAGCCACACCTCTAAACTTTTCCCTAAGAACAACCTTATAACACCATAAATATTGGATCTGGGGGAAAAAAAAGCTGAAATGAAGATGCCTTGACTGTATCTGGCAAAGGAAGAAAAGCTTCCCCAAACCTTCCCAGGGTGAAGGGTCATATCTGTTATTGCAGACTAAGTCAGGAAGATGAACTGGGAATATGAAGACATATGCCAGGTGTTGATGTGTGAAGGAAGGAAGGAGAGAAGGAAGTGAGAAGGAAGAAAAAGCAAGTGTCAAACAGCTCTGTGAGTGTTTCAGAAAAATAAACACTATGTAACTACTCAAAAACACCTGTGGCATATGGACTAGAAAACTAGAAAATGAAATTCAATAAGTGATATAATTCATATAATTAAAATTACATCATACTTAGACATCAGTATAACAGATACATAATATCATTACACTGAAAACCACTAAGCATTTCTGAGAGGTAGCCTAAATAAAGAGAAGAATACTAAAGTTCATGAATATAAAGCTCATGTTGCAAAAATGTAAATTATGCTCAAATTGATCTAGAGTTTCTAGGAAGTCCCAGTTAAAATCTCAGCAGGTTATTTTTAGTTGGCAAGCAGATTCTAACAATTATATGAAAATGCAAAGTATCAAAAGTATCTATGGCAGTCTTTTCTTTTTTAAGTATTTTACTTATTTATTTTAGAGAGATAGAGCAAACACAAGCATGGGTAAAGGCAGAGGCAGAGGGAAAAGCACACTCCCCAGTGAACAGGGAACCTGACGCAGGGCTTGATCCCAGAACCCCAAGATCATGACCTGAGCTGAAAGCAGATGCGCAACCAACTGAGCCATTCAGGTGCCTCGTATTTAATACAATCTTAAAAACGAAGATTTAAGAGTAGGTTAGAGGACTTGCACTTGCACTATCATACATCAGGATTTGCTACAAATATACGGTACAGTAACTAAGATAGTAGCATCAGTACAAAGATAGACAAAAAGACCAAGAAAGCAGAATATTCTAGAAGCAGACAAATTTATGAATATTTGATTTAAATAAGTTACTTCAGAATAGTGAGAGAAATGTAGTCTTTTCTTTAGAAACAGTGCTAATTACATATCCTTATGAAAAAATGAATTTTGATACCTAACTCCCAACATACACAAAAATCACTGCCAGAGATATCGGTGTATGAAAGGTAAAATAATAATGGTTTTAGAAGACTTTGAAACTGTGTACATGACTTTGGAACAGATGAAGTCTTCTGGAACAGGAAATAAGAAGCACTTGCCATTGGAAAATTAGATTACATTAAAATTAAGATTTGTTCAGTAAACTATTCCATTAAGAGATGGAAAAGGCAACCCAAAGAGTAAGAGAAGATATCTGGACTAGGTGTATCCAAAAAAGGACTCACAGATATGCTATAAATCGTAAGATTAAAGGCCCATCATCCAAAATAGGTAAAAGACTTGAACACATTTGCAAGAGGGTTTCCAAAATACCAAGAAGCCTATGAAATGGTGTTCAATTTCATTTGTCACAAGAAGATACAAAACTAGAATTTTTTACCACTCTATACCCATTGAATTTATATCTAAAATTCCAAGGATTGACAATACTATGGTGTACCAGTCACTACAGGCAGAGTTGTAATTGGAACAATCACACTGGAAAATTGTCAATATCTACTAAACACTGAAGATATGGCTATCCCAAGATCCTTAATTCAACTTAATGTTAAAATCAACATTATTCACCAAAACATATGCTAGAATGCTATTCAAAATAGTCTCCAACGGGGGTACCTGGGTGGCTCAGTGGGTTAAAGCCTCTGCCTTTGGCTCAGGTCATGATCCCAGGGTCCTGGGATCGAGCCCCACATTGGGTTCCCAGCTGCATGGGGAGCCTGCTTCTCCTTCTCCCTCTGTCTGCTGCTCTGCCTACTTGTGCTCTCTTTCTATCTCTCTATCAAATAATAAGTAAAATCTTTAAAAAAATAAGATTTAAAATAGAGTTATATCTTTGGACATATTGGGCTCTTCACTCAGTGGGGTGCCTGCTTCTTCCTCTCTCTCTACCTGCCTCTCTGCCTACTTGTGATCTTTGTCTGTCAAGTAAATAAATACAATCTTTTAAAAAAAATAGCCTCCAACATCTTAAATGTTACCAACAGTAGAATGATAAGTCATTTATGGTATAGTCCTATAAACACATACTATACAGTAATGATAGTGAAACAACATACTGCCACACACAGCAGCATGGATAAATCTCACAAATATAATCTTGAATCCAAATATGCATTCAAGACAATATGATTACATGTATGCAAAGTCCACAAACAGGGAAAATGAATTTATGATGTTAAAGGAAGATGGTGGGGAAGAGGGTAGCATCTAGAATGCATCCAATGTTCTCTTTTGTATGTGCGTGGTAGCTAGAATAGTGGGTTCTTTTTATGAAAATACTTTGAACCATGTACCTATGAGTCATATACTGTTTAATATATATGTTATACTTCAAAATTTGATGTTAAAAGAGTATTATCTCTCCATATATATATAACATTTCCATGCTTTTCAAAGTTACATATATCACTTTATTTTAAAAAATGCCTGCCCACCTGATAAACCAAAAAAAGGAAGTATACACCCTTTTCTTCAAGTTTTCACTTTTGTGAGAACATTACTAAAATATTTTGAATTTTTACTACCTTGAATTGAGAGATTCAAGCTTTTTTTCTTTTTTTAAATTTTTATTTATTTTTTCTTTTCAGTGTTCCAGAATTCATTGTTTATGTACCACACCCAGTGCCCCAAGCAATACCTGCCCTCCATGATACCTACCACCAGGCTCACCCAACCCTCCACCCTTCTCCCCTCCAAAATCCTCAGTTTGTTTCTCAGAGTCCACAGTATCTCATGGTTCATCTCCCCCTCCAATTTCCCCCAATTAACTTCTCCTCTCCATCTCCCAATGTCCTCTATGTTATTCCTTATGCTTCACAAATAAGCAAAACCATATGAAAATTGACTCTCTCTGCTTGACTTACTTCACTCAGCATAATCTCTTCCAGTCCCATCCATATTGATACAAAAGTTGGGTATTCATCCTTTCTCATGGAGGCATATTACTCCATAGTATATATGGACCACATTTTCTTTATCCATTCGTCTGTTGAGGGGCATCTTGGTTCTTTCCACAGTCTGGTGACTATGGCCATTGCTGCTATGAATATTGGGGTACAGGTGGCCCTTCTTTTTACTACATCTGTATCTTTGGGGTAAATAACCAATAGTGCAATTGCAGGGTCATAAGGAAGCTTTATTTTTAATTTCTTAAGGAATCTCCACAGTGTTTTCCAAAGTAGCTGCACCAACTTGCATTCCCACCAACAGTGTAAGAGGATTCCCCTTTCTCCACATCCTCTCCACATGTTGTTTCCTGTCTTCTTAATTTTGGTCATTCTAACTGAGTAAGGTGATATCTCAATGTGGTTTGGATTTGAATCTCCCTGATGGCTAGTGATGAACATTTTTTCATGTGTCTGTTAGCCATTTGTATGTCTTCTTTGGAGAAGTGTCTGTTCATGTCTTCTGCCCATTTTTTGATGTGATTATCTGTTTTGTGTGTGTTGAGTTTAAGGAGAGTCAAACTTTTTTCATGTTAACTTGCCATTTATATTTCTTTTGCAAACTGCTCTCACCTTTTGCTCAACTTTTTGGCTCTTATTAGTATTGTTTTGTTGTTATTTGAAGGCTCTTCATGAAGTAAGGGAATGAATGGTTTGCAATGTGTGTATCGTTATCAGCTCCTTGTGACCTTAAGAAAGTTATTACTGTCTAAAGCTTCACCTTCTTCACCAGAAAAACTGGTGGGTAATAATAGTATCAAGAGTCCTGAAAATATTTATTTTTAAGGACTACATAAGTACATAAGTGACATGTACATCATAAATATTTGCCAAATTTTTCATAAATTTTTGAGTACCAATTAAGTGTAATAAGGGCTCATGTAGGTGATAAAAAAAAATCATTTCTACCACTAAACCAATGTGCTGGTCAGATGTCAGTCAAAGCACCATAAATCCCAATCTCCCTCTTTCCCATTTCATCTGTCACTTCCTGCTATTGACTTCAGCTCTTCCATGTCCTTCAGGGTGGTTCTTTCCTTTCCATCCCGAGTGTCACTGTCTGCATTCAGGCCTCCATCCTTCCTAGCATAATATTCTTTTTTTAAATTTTTTATTTATTTTCAGCATAACAGTATTCATTATTTTTGCACCATACCCAGTGCTCCATGCAATCCGTGCCCTCTCTAATACTCACGACTTGGTTCCCCCAACCTCCCACCCCCCCACACCACTTCAAACCCCTCAGATTGTTTTTCAGAGTCCATAGTCTCTCATAGTTCACCTCCCCTTCCAATTTCCCCCAACTCCCTTCTCCTCTCTAACTCCCCATGTCCTCCATGCTATTTGTTATGTTCCACAAATAAGTGAAACCATATGATAATTGACTCTCTCTGCTTGACGTATTTCACTCAGCATAATCTCTTCCAGTCCCCTCCATGTTGCTACAAAAGTTGGGTATTCATCCTTTCTGATGGAGGCATAATACTCCATGGTGTATATGAACCACATCTTCCTTATCCATTTGTATGTTGAAGGGCATCTTGGTTATTTCCTAGCATAATATTCTAATGGCTTCCTAACCAGTCTCTCTGTGTCCCTTTCCTTATTCTCCAGTCAATTCAACTTCCTACCACTAGATGGGTCATTCTAACTGCAGCTCTGATTAGGCTAACCCCCCCCCCATTTCCCATAATGTAGATTCTGTTCACTTTATCAGATCACAAGAAACAGTCATCATTTGATCCCTAGTTTAGTGATCCCTAGTTTTAATCTGAAGCACCATCTCTTAATGGTTCCCAATTGGCCCTTAATATTTCAAAAGTTCTAAAATGCTAGCTTTTTCCTAAATGATCCATGACATTTATGTCATGTGGCTTTGCATAAACTCCCAGGTCTTATACCATCATAGTACCTGCACAATTGCACCTGTATCATTTGTTCATTTATCCATCCAACTCACTACTCTAGGATCTACTAAAAAGCAGATTACGTATTTAGCTCATTATCCCTTGAGCCTGAACGGTCAAACATTAATGAGTAAATGAGTGAAAAAAAGGAAAGAACATAAGACTGCCATGCTTTTCAGCAACATTCTCAGGATGATTCTAATGAGAACTCAATAAAAGTAAAGATTAAATTTTCTGGACAGAAGAGATGAATCTCAATAAACTCTATCTATAGCAATGCAGAAACATCCTTTTCTAGATGGTTGGTATATAGGTAAGTAGGTAGGTAGGTAGATGATAGATAGATACAGAGAGAGAAAGAGAGAGAGATTTATTTCATACAATAAGAAACAGACCAGTGCTTTAATTCATATGACCGTTTCTGACAGGGATTCAAATGTCCTAAGCTTAAGGGCACTTGAAGAATATATTCTCTTTGACAGTGCTTTGTTATTAGTCTCACAAGACTGATTCATCCCCTCAACTTTCAAACTGCTCTTAAATCAGGATTATGAGGTTGAAGGAAAACAATCTATATTCTATTCTAAGTAGTTGTACAATGCACATTATAAATGGTCTCATTGCTTCTTTGGGAAGGACAGAGCCCATCACTTCTCTTGCTGCCTAAAGGCTCTATTTTAGAGGTTATGTAATTGAGGATTAGCTCACATAGTACAAATTCACCAAAAAACTTAAAGTGAGATAACCTCTATGTAGCCCATGGAGAGATGACTTAAGGTTCTCTTCTCTTGTTAATGGTATAGAAGATCTGGAGACCCGATCCTGAGAAAAATGACTAGAACCCAATCTACAAACATAGATCTGCTTCTCCTAGGAATGTAATTTATATGTGCATTGTATATTTATTATATGGACTTTTATCCTAATGTTATTTACTCATGAACTACTTCTTTGTGAGCATCTTTTGTCATTGACTATGTCATACTTATCTGAATCTCCCCTTCAATATCTGCTACAGCACTTTTCACCTACTTGGTTCTCAGCAGATGGGGTTTTTAATTGATACTTAAAACTTTTTATGAACCAGGAATCCAGGAAGTATCTGATTTTTTTACATAAAATATTCTAAGAGATAGCAGTCCTTGTACCCAGTTTTATCTACATGCTTTAGATGTTCATTTGCAACAGACTTCTGCTTCCAATTTGTTGCATGATGGATAGTGACAGCTGCACATAAAACAGCTCAGAGACCATGAGGGAAAAGGGGAGCATCCATTACCTCCAGTTGGTGCACATTACTGTCATTATCCTGCATTTGAGTATGAGCTGCAATCATAGATTGTGAGAAAGTATGGAATATCTATTTCCTTTAGTACCACTAGTTTCTTGTGACTCATGGTGTCATTTAACTAAATTGGTGACATCTGTGTCTGTGCTGCCATAAAATATGTAGCTGGTGATACCCATCATCTTTTTGAGCTGAACATATTAATTTGTGTAATTATTGGTGAATATTCTCTGTGTGGGCATTTGTGTGTAAAGGCTTATATTTATACGCAACAGTCAGTACATGAGAGTAGCCATATGAAGAATGTTGAGAGTTTTGAAATAAGCACCAAAATAAAAAAAAAATTCAGTATGTAATGGATCAAAACAGAAATATGGAAAGTTATCTTAAAGAGATAAAATGATTCCAAGACCTGCAAGATTTGGCATCATCCTGAGTGAAGTAGAAATACATCTAAACATGAAGGGTCCAAGAAGAAGCAACTGGCTAGGCTAAGAAATTGTGGAGGAAACAGGAAAGTTAAGGAGACACATATTGTCGGTGTCCATCAAGCCCTCTCTAAGGTAAGTGGGTGCCCTGGAGAAATGATACAACATATCTACTTAGTACAAAATATGTCAGTCCCAGAAACCATAACTCTTGCTCACACACCATACTAACTGAACAATCTTCCAATTGCAAAACTGTTTTTTGAAATATCTCCACACCAGGAGAAAAGAGACCTTGAATTAAGAACATGAGTAGCCCCAAAACTGCACATGGATCATACACGTGCACATACACAGACTTACACACACAGAGAGAATAAGATGGTCTGCTAGTTTATAGACTCATGTTGTGGGTAGGCACATGAGTTTCCTTGGGGTATACTTCTCGGTGTTCACTTCTCCAGAAGTTAGATCAATTCTGAGACACTGAAAGGACTAAGCACATATGTAGAGACCAACCAGAAGGTCAGAGCAGTGAGAGAACTGAGAATATTGTCAGACAAAGATTGAGGCCATAGCTTGAGGGTTTCAGGATGAACAGAAGAGAATAAAAACAGGAGATGTGAAATAGAAGTTAGAGGAGCCAGAGGACTAGGTGAGGTCAAAGGGTAGAGGACAAGGGATAAACTCAGTGAACAGGCTAAAATGACTGGAAATTATTATCAGAAACCAGAAAATCTAAATTTATATTTCTAAGCAAAGGAACAGATTTCAGTGATTGTTAAGTTCAGGATTTGGCTATAGGAAATCATTAAATATGAACTCAAGATGGTGTCTCAATCATTCCAACATTTGACATCGAGCATCATGGCAGGAAGAGCATTAGACAGAAAGTCTCTGAATTAGATGTCACATTCCTCAAAAACCAAAGGCTGGGGCACCTGGGTGGCTCAGTGGGTTAAAGCCTCTGCCTTCAGCTCAGGTCATGATCTCAGGGTCCTGGGATTGAGCCTTGCATCGGGCTCTCTGCTCAGTGGGGAACCTGCTTCCCCCTCTCTCTCTGCCTGCTGCTCTGCCTACTTGTGATCTCTCTCTCTCTCTGTCAAATAAATAAAATCTTAAAAAAAAAAACCCAAAGGCCAAATATGTTACCCATATAGCTACTTTATTTCTTCATGTTTTGTTCATTCTCCTTCCACTTGGTGAAACTCCATCTCTTCTCCACCTTGCCCTACCACATTTCATGCAGAACTCTTATTTCCCCTAGAATATGAATTCTTGCTATATCCTCCTTACAATATGAATTCATTTTTAATGCAATACATATAATTCAATGGCTAAATCCATAAATGCTAATTGAATGAAGGAAACAGGAAACAGTATAATCATGAAGATCATTCTGTAATGTAATCCTAGAAATTTATTTTAAAATTTTTTCTGGCAGAATTAAAAGAAGCAGGAGAGAGAGAATACATAGATTAAGAAAATGGTCTTTAAAAAAAACATGGGAAAATATATTTGTCAACATGGAGGGCTTCAGTGATGTGGATGAGCAGAATATTGGTTGAACTGTCAACACAGGAACGTGAGCCCTCTGGATTGCAAAGGAGAGAAGACTGCTGAAAATAAGTCACTGTCCAGGGTGCTTAACTCAGACACAAGGTAGTAGCTGCAAGACTTCCCAATAATTTCAGGTTTTTGATGCAATGGCAAATGGCATTTTAAGTTTTACTTTCAGATCATTTGTTGCTAGGATAAGGAAATAGAGTTAACTTTTGATAATCATCTTATCTCCTACAAACTTACTAAACTTATTTGTTCCAGTAGCTCTTTAGTAGATACTGTGGGCCTTTATACAATCACATTTCTGCTTTGTTCTTTACCCTGGAAGAAAACCATCAAGACTCTCACCATTATGTAAGATGGTAGCTATAGGCATTTTATAGATACCTTTATCAAGTTAAGGACATTTTCTTCTCCTCTTGGCTTGATAAGAGTTTTTATCTAGAATGGATTATGGATTTCGCCAAATTTTTTCTCTATTGAGGTGACCATATGCTTTTTTTTTTCAGTCTCTTGATAAAGTGAATTATATCGATTGGTTTTAAAATGTTTGATTAGCCTTGCATTCCTGAGAGAAACCTCATTTAGGATACAATTTCCTTTTTACGTATGGTTTAATTTACTAAAATTTTGTTAAGAATTTGTACTCTGGGGGCGCATGGGTGGCTCAGTGCATTAAAGCCTCTGCCTTCAGCTCAGGTCATGGTCCCAGTGTCCTGGGATCAAGCCCCACATCGGGCTCTCTGCTGAGCAGGAAGCCTGCTTCCCCCTTTCTTTCTCTGCCTGCCTCTCCACTTACTTGTGATCTCTGTCTGTTAAATAAATTAAAATTTTTTTTTAAAAAATTAAGAATTTGTACTCTGTGTTAAAGAGAAATATTAGTATTTAGATTTATCTCCATGTAACATGTTTGTCTGACTTTGTTATCAGGAAAATGTTGGCCTCGCTGAATGAGTTGCAAAGTTCCCTCCTCTTAAATTTTATAAAAGAAGTTTTTAAATTATTATTTTTCCTTTTTTTAAGTGTTTCGTAGAATTGACGAGTGAAGCCGTGTGGGTCTGGAGTTCAATTTCTCTAATAGATACAGAGGTACTGAAATTATCTATTCCTCCTGAAAGAGTTTTGGGCTCTGTATCTTTCCAAGAATCTGTCCATTTCATTTACAATGCCAAATTTAATGCCATAAAGTTGTTCATAATATATGCTCATTATTCTTTCAATATTTATGCAATCTGTTGTGATGTCACCTCTTTCATTCCTGACATTGATAATCTCATAAGAAATATATGTATTTATTTTTATATTTTACATTTCTTTTTTATATTTTCATTTATATATGTTTTCCATTTTGTTTTCATTTTTTCCTTCCATTTTTTCGATCTTTTCCTTCCTTTTGCTTCTGATTTTTTCTTTTTTTCCTGCTTTCTTTTTTTTTTAATTTTATAATTTTTTATTTTTTATAAACATATATTTTTATCCCCACGGGTACAGGTCTGTGAATCACCAGGTTTACAATCTTCACAGCACTCACCAAAGCACATACCCTCCCCAATGTCTATAATCCCACCCCCTTCTCCCAACCCCCCTCCCCCCAGCAACGCTCAGTTTGTTTTGTGAGATTAAGAGTCACTTATGGTTTGTCTCCCTCCCAATCCCATTTTGTTTCATTTATTCTTCTCCTACCCACTTAAGCCACCATGTTGCATCACCACTTCCTCATATCAGGGAGATCATATGATAGTTGTCTTTCTCTGCTTGACTTATTTCGCTAAGCATGATACGCTCTAGTTCCATCCATGTTGCTGCAAATGGCAAGATTTCATTTCTTTTGATGGCTGCATAGTATTCCATTGTGTATATATACCACCTCTTCTTGATCCATTCATCTGTTGATGGACATCTAGGTTCTTTCCATAGTTTGGCTATTGTGGAAATTGCTGCTATAAACATTCGGGTGCACGTGCCCCTTTGGATCACTACGTTTGTATCTTTAGGGTAAATACCCAATAGTGCACTTGCTGGGTCATAGGGCAGTTCTATTTTCAACATTTTGAGGAACCTCCATGCTGTTTTCCAGAGTGGCTGCACCAGCTTGCATTCCCACCAACAGTGTAGGAGGGTTCCCCTTTCTCTGCATCCTCACCAGCATCTGTCATTTCCTGACTTGTTGATTTTAGCCATTCTGACTGGTGTGAGGTGATATCTCATTGTGGTTTTGATTTGTATTTCCCTGATGCCGAGTGATATGGAGCACTTTTTCATGTGTCTGTTGGCCATCTGGATGTCTTCTTTGCAGAAATGTCTGTTCATGTCCTCTGCCCATTTCTTGATTGGATTATTTGTTCTTTGGGTGTTGAGTTTGCTAAGTTCTTTATAGATACTGGACACTAGTCCTTTATCTGATATGTCGTTTGCAAATATCTTCTTCCATTCTGTCAGTTGTCTTTTGATTTTGTTAACTGTTTCCTTTGCTGTGAAAAAGCTTTTGATCTTGATGAAATCCCAATAGTTCATTTTTGGCCTTGCTTCCCTTGCCTTAGGCGTTGTTCCTAGGAAGATGTTGCTGCGGCTAAGGTCGAAGAGGTTGCTGCCTGTGTTCTCCTCAAGGATTTTGATGGATTCCTTTCGCACATTGAGGTCCTTCATCCATTTTGAGTCTATTTTTGTGTGTGGTGTAAGGAAATGGTCCAATTTCATTTTTCTGCATGTGGCTGTCCAATTTTCCCAGCACCATTTATTGAAGAGGCTGTCTTTTTTCCATTGGACATTCTTTCCTGCTTTGTCGAAGATTAGTTGACCATAGAGTTGAGAGTCTATTTCTGGGCTCTCTATTCTGTTCCATTGATCTATGGGTCTGTTTTTGTGCCAGTACCATGCTGTCTTGATGATGACAGCTTTGTAATAGAGCTTGAAGTCCGGGATTGTGATGCCACCAACGTTGGCTTTCTTTTTCAATATCCCTTTAGCTATTCGAGGTCTTTTCTGGTTCCATATAAATTTTAGAATTATTTGTTCCATTTTATGAAAAATATGGATGGTACTTGATAGGAATTGCATTAAATGTGTAGATTGCTTTAGGTAGCATAGACATTTTCACAATATTTATTCTTCTAATCCAGGAGCATGGAGCATTTTTCCATTTCTATGTGTCTTCCTCAATTTCTTTCATGAGTACTTTATAGTTTTCTGAGTATAGATTCTGTGCCTCTTTGGTTAGGTTTATTCCTAGGTATCTTATGGTTTGGGGTGCAATTGTAAATGGGATGGACACCTTAATTTCTCTTTCTTCTGTCTTGATGTTGGTGTAGAGAAATGCAACTGATTTCTGTGCATTGATTTTATATCCTGACACTTTACTGAATTCCTGTACAAGTTCTAGCAGTTTTGGAGTGGAGTCTTTTGGGTTTTCCACATATAGTATTATATCATCTGCGAAGTGATAATTTGACTTCTTCTTTGCCGATTTGGATGCCTTTAATTTCCTTTTGTTGTCTGATTGCTGAGGCTAGGACCTCTAGTACTATGTTGAATAGCAGTGGTGATAATGGACATCCGTGCTGTGTTCCTGACCTTAGCGGAAAAGCTTTCAGTTTTTCTCCATTGAGAATGATATTTGCGGTGGGTTTTTCATAGATGGCTTTGATGATATTGAGGTATGAGCCCTCTATCCCTACACTTTTAAGAGTTTTGATCAGAAAGGGATGCTGTACTTTCTCAAATGCTTTTTCAGCATCTATTGAGAGTATCATATGGTTTTTGTTCTTTCTTTTACTGATGTGTTGTATTACATGGTCTGATTTGCAGATGTTGAACCAACCTTGCATCCCTGGAATAAATCCCACTTGATCGTGGTGAATAATCCTTTTAATGTACTGTTGAATCCTATTGGCTAGTATTTTGGTGAGAATTTTCACATCTGTGTTCATCAAGGATATTGGTCTATAGCTCTCTTTTTTGATGGGATCCTTGTCTGGTTTTGGGATCAAGGTGATGCTGGCCTCATAAAATGAGTTTGGAAATTTTCCTTCCATTTCTATTTTTTGGAACATTTTCAGGAGAATGGGAATTAGTTCTTCTTTAAATGTTTGGTAGAATTCCCCCGGGAAGCCGTCTGGCCCTGGGCTTTTGTTTGTTTGGAGATTTTTAATGACTGTTTCAATCTCCTTACTGGTTATGGCTCTGTTCAGGCTTTCTATTTCTTCCTGGTTCAGTTGTGGTAGTTTATATGTTTCTAGGAATGCATCCATTTCTTCCAGATTGTCAAATTTATTGGCGTAGAGTTGCTCATAGTATGTTCTTATAATAGGTTGTATTTCTTTGGTGTTAGTTGTGATCTCTCCTCTCTCATTCATGATTTTATTTATTTGGGTCCTTACTCTTTCCTTTTTGATAAGTCGGGCCAGAGGTTTATCAATTTTATTAATTCTTTCAAAGAACCAGCTCCTAGTTTCGTTGATTTATTCTATTGTTTTTTTGGTTTCTATTTCATTGATTTCTGCTCTGATCTTTATGATTTCTCTTCTCCTTCTGGGCTTAGGGTATCTTTCTTGTTCTTTCTCCAGCTTCTTTAAATTTAGGGTTAGGTTGTGTACCTGAGACCTTTCTTGTTTCTTGAGAAAAGCTTGTACCGCTATATATTTTCCTCTCAGGACTGCCTTTGTTGTGTCCCACAGATTTTGAACCGTTGTATTTTCATTATCATTTGTTTCCATGATTTTTTCAATTCTTCTTTAATTTCCCAGTTGACCCCTCATTCTTTAGAAGGATGCTGTTTAGTCTCCATGTATTTAGGTTCTTTCCAAACTTCCTTTTGTAGTTGAGTTCTAGCTTTAGAGTATTGTGGTCTGAAAATATGCAGGGAATGATCCCAATCTTTTGATACCGGTTGAGTCCTGATTTAGGACCGAGGATGTGATCTATTCTGGAGAATGTTCCAAGTGCACTAGAAGAAATGTGTATTCTGTTGCTTTGGGATGACATGTTCTGAATATATATGTGATGTCCATCTGGTCCAGTGTGTCGTTTAAGGCCTTTATTTCATTGCTGATCTTTTCTTCAATGATCTGTCCATTTCAGTGAGGGGAGTGTTAAAGTCCCCTACTATTATTGTATTATTGTTGATATGTTTCTTTGATTTTGTTATTAATTGGTTTATATAGTTGGCTGCTCCCACGTTGGGGGCATAGATATTTAAAATTGTTCAACCTTCTTGTTGGACAGACCCTTTGAGTATGATATAGTGTCCTTCCTCATCTCTTATTATAGTCTTTGGCTTAAAATCTAATTGATCTGATATAAGGATTGCCACTCCTGCTTTCTTCTGATGTCCATTAGCATGGTAAATTCTTTTCCACCCCCTCACTTTAAATCTGGAGGTGTCTTCAGGCTTAAAATGAGTTTCTTGGAGGCAACATATAGATGGGTATTGTTTTTTTATCCATTCTGATACCCTGTGTCTTTTGACAGGGGCTTTTAGCCCATTAACATTCAGGGTAACTATTGAGAGATATGAATTTAGTGCCATTGTATTGCCTGTAAGGTGACTGTTACTGTATATGATCTCTGTTCCTTTCTGATCTACTACTTGTAGGCTCTCTCTTTGCTTAGAGGACCCCTCTCAATATTTCCTGTAGAGCTGGTTTGTTGTTTGCAAATTCTTTCAGTTTTTGTTTGTCCTAGAAGCTTTTAATCTCTCCTTCTATTTTCAATGATAGCCTAGCTGGATATAGTATTCCTGGCTGCATGTTTTTCTCATTTAGTGCTCTGAAAATATCATGCCAGCTCTTTCTAGCCTGCCAGGTCTCTATGGATAAGTCAGCTGCCAATCTAATATTTTTACCATTGTATGTTACAGACTTCTTTTCCCGGGCTGCTTTCAGGATTTTCTCTTTGTCACTGAGACTTGTAAATTTTACTATTAGGTGACGGGGTGTGGGCCTATTCTTGTTGATTTTGAGGGGTGTTCTCTGAACCTCCTGAATTTTTATGCTCATTTCCTTTGCCAAACTGGGGAAATTCTCCCCAATAATTCTCTCCAGTATACCTTCTGCTCCCCTCTCTCTTTCTTCTTCTTCTGGAATCCCAATTATTCTAATGTTGTTTTGTCTTATGGTGTCACTTATCTCTCGAATTCTCCCCTCGTGGTGCAGTAGCTGTTTGTCCCTCTTTTGCTCAGCTTCTTTATTCTCGGTCATTTGGTCTTCTATATTGCTAATTCTTTCTTCTGCCTCATTTATCCTAGCAGTGAGAGCCTCCATTTTTTATTGCACCTCATTAGTAGCTTTTTTATTTCAACTTGGTTAGATTTTAGTTCTTTTATTTCTCCAGAAAGGGCTTTTATATCTCTCGAGAGGGTTTCTCTCATATCTTCCATGCCTTTTTCGAGCCCAGCTAGAACCTTTAGAATTGTCATTCTGAACTCTAGATCTGACATATTACCAATGTCTGTATTGATTAGGTCCCTAGCCTTCGGTACTGCCTCTTGTTCTTTTTTTTGTGGTGAATTTTTCCATCTTGTCATTTTGTCCAGATAAGAGTATATGAAGGAGCAAGTATAATACTAAATGGGTGGCAACAACCCCAGGAAAATATGCTTTAACCAAATTAGAAGAGATCCCATATCGTGAGGGGGGATAAAGGGGATAAAAAGAGGTTCAAAAAGGAAGAAAGAAAAAAATAGAAAAAAAAAGAAAACAAATAAGAAAAATATAAAAAAGAAAAAATATATATATTAGATAAACGTTAAAAAAGAAAAAGGTAAAAGTTAAAAAAAAATTAACCAGAAGGCAAGAAAAAAAACAAAATATGAAAAAAAAAAATCAAATTAACTGCAAGACTAAAAAAAATCACAGGGAAAAAGCCATGAGTTCCGTGCTTCGCTTTCTCCTCCTCTGGAATTCTGCTTCTCTCCTTGGTATTGAAACCGCACTCCTTGGTAGGTGAACTTGGTCTTGGCTGGATTTCTTGTTGATCTTCTGGGGGAGGGGCCTGTTGTATTGATTCTCAAGTGTCTTTGCCCCAGGCGGAATTGCACCACCCTTATCATGGGCCGGGGTGAGTAATCCGCTCAGGTTTGCTTTCAGGAGCTTTTGTTCCCTGAGCGCTTCCATAGAGTTCCGGAGGACGGGAATACAAATGGCGGCCTCCTGGTCTCTGGCCCAGAGGAGCCGAGAGCCCAGGGCCCCACTCCTCAGTGCGCCCTCAGAAAACAGCGCCCAGTTACTCCTGTCTGCCTGACCTCCGGCCGCGCTCCGAGCTCACTGAGCCTGCGACTGGTTCAAGGTAACACCGAGCTGTGAGCTTACTGTCGGCTCTGTCTCTGTAGCCGTCTTTCCCGTTCCAATACCCACAAGCTCTGCGACACTCAGACACCTCCGATCCTTCTGTGACCCTGCGGAACCTGAGGCCATGCTGACCCCACGTGGGCTTCGCCCTTGTTTAGCCTCTGGAGCGATGTCCCTCAGTGTAACAGACTTTTAAAAGTCCTGATTTTTGTGCGCTGTTGCTCTGCCGCTTGCTGGGAGCTGGCCCCTCCCCCTGGGGTCTATCTTCCCGTCGCTTTGGATTCACTTCTCCGCCGGTCCTACCTTTCAGAAAGTGGTTGTTTTTCTGTTTCCAGAATGCTGCTCTTCTCTTCGATCTGCAGATGGATTTTCAGGTGTTTGCAATCTTTAGATAAGCTATCTAGCTGATCTCCGGCTAGCTGAAGTAGTCTCAGCCTGCTACTTCTCCGCCATCTTGACTCCTCCCCCTTTTTACTGCTTTCTTAAGTGAAAGCTGAAGTGGCTGAATGAAGACCTCTTTTCTAATATTAGCATTTAATATTGTAAATCTCTTTCAAAATACTGCTCTAGCTGCATACCACACATTTTGATATGTTGTTTCCATTTTAAATGTGCTACAAAATGATTTTTAATCTCCCTCTTGAGTTTATTTGATCCACAGTTAATTTAGAAATATCTTTTTTATTTTATTATTCAAAAGTAATTTTACTTTTTTTCTAACTTAAATTCAATTAGCTAACATATAATACATCATTAGTTTTTTTAATATGTTTAATGATTCCTTAGTTGCATATAACACCAGTTCTCATCATATCACATGCCCTCCTTAAGGTCCATCATTGACTTACCCAAACCCCTCATCCACCTCCCTTTCCACAACCCTCAGTTTGTTTGCCAGAGTCAAAAGTCTCACATGGCTTTTTTCCCCTCTCTTATTTCTTCCCCCTCAGTTTCTCCTCCTTTCCACTATTGTCCACATATGAGTGAAACATATAATTGTCTTTCTCTGATTGACATATTTCACTTAGCATAATACCCTCTAGTTCCATCCTTGTTTGATGAATGGATACAGAAATATCTTTTCTTTAATTAAATTTATTTATTTTCAGCATAACAGTATTCATTATTTTTTCACCACACCCAGTGCTCCATGCAATCTGTGCCCTCTATAATACCCACCACCTGGTACCCCAGCCTCTCACCCCCCCACCACCACTTCAAACCCCTCATATTGTTTTTCAGAGTCCATCGTCTCTCATGATTCATGAGAAATATCTTTTTAAGCTTCTAGATATCAGGGACTTCCTGGAAACCTTTCCACTAATGTTAACTCTCTTTGTTTGCCCTGAATCCTTTTAAATTCATTGAAATTTGTTTCATAACCCAAAACGTGGCTGTCTTAGTAAATAGTCCATGTGGATTTCAAAATTTTGGGTGCTTCTCTTGTTGCATGGAGTATTTATAAGTGTGAATTAGGTCCAGTGGGTTGACCATATCTTCCAAATACTTACTGATTTTCAGTAAACTTGTGCTAAAAATTTGTGAGAAAATGAGTTAAAAATCTCTGAAGATTATGCTAAGTGAAATGAGTCAAGCAGAGAAAGTCAATTATGTGGTCTCATTTATTTGTGCAACATAAGGAACAGAATGGATGACATTAGGAGAAGGAAAGGAAAAATGAAGAGGGGGAAATTGGAGGGGGAGATGAACCATGAGAGACTATAGACTCCAGGAAACAAACAGAAGGTTTTAGAAGGGAGGTCATGGAGAGGTAGGTAAGCCTAGTGATGGGTATTAAGGAGGGCATGGGTTGCCTGGAGCACTGGGTGTTACATGCAAGCAATGAATCATGGAATACCATATCAAAAACTAATGATGTACTGTATGGTTACTAACATAACATAATAAAATCTCTGAAAATCATTATCAATTTGTGTATTTCTCCTTTCACTTATATAACTTTTTACTTAATGCATTTTGTAGTTTGTTGTTTTTTAAATAATTTTTTCAATTTATTTATTTTCAGAAAAACAGTATTCATTTTTTTTTACCACACCCACTGCTCCATGCAATCCGTGCCCTCTATAAATACCCACCACCTGGTACCCCAACATCCCACCCCCCCGCCACTTCAAACCCCTCAGATTGTTTTTCAGAGTCCATAGTCTCTCGTGATTCACCTCCCCTTCCAATTTACCCCAACTCCCTTCTCCTCTCTAACACCCCTTGTCCTCCATGATATTTGTTATGCTCCACAAATAAGTGAAACCATATGATAATTGACTCTCTCTGTTTGACTTATTTCCTTCCAGTCCTGTCCATGTTGCTACAAAAGTTGAGTATTCATCCTTTCTGATGGAGGCATAATACTCCATAGTGTATATGGACCATATCTTCCTTATCCATTCGTCTGTTGAAGGGCATCTTGGTTCTTTCCATAGTTTGGCGACCATGGCCATTGCTGCTATAAACGTTGGGGTACAGATGGCCCTTCTTTTCACAATATCTGTATCCTTGGGGTAAATACCCAGGAGTGCAATTGCAGGGTCATAGGGAAGTTCTATTTTTAATTTCTTGAGGAATCTCCACACTGTTCTCCAAAGAGGCTGCACCAACTTGCATTCCCACCAACAGTGTAAGAGGGTTCCCCTTTCTCCACATCCTCTCCAACACATGTTGTTTCCTGTTTTGTTAATTTTGGCCATCCTAACTGGTGTGAGGTGATATCTCAATGTGGTTTTAATTTGAATCTCCCTGAGGGCTAATGACAGTCTCTTCAATAAATGGTGCTGGGAAAAATGGACAGCTATATGTAGAAGAATGAAACTCGACCATTCTCTTACACTGTACACAAAGATAAACTCAAAATAGATAAAAGACCTCAACGTGATACAGGAGTCCATCAGAATCCTAGAGGAGAACATAGGCAGTAATCTCTTCGATATCAGCCACAGCAACTTCTTTCAAGATATGTCTCCAAAGGCAAAGGAAACAAAAGCGAAAATGAACTTTTGGGACTTCATCAAAATCAAAAGCTTCTGCACAGCAAAGGCAACAGTCAAAAAAACAAAGAGGCAACCCACGGAATGGGAGAAGATATTTGCAAATGGCAGTACAGACAAAAGGTTGATATCCAGGATCTATAAAGAACTCCTCAAACTCAACCCACACGAAACAGGCAAACATATCAAAAAATGGGCAGAAGATATGAACAGACACTTCTCCAATCAAGACATACAAATGGCTATCAGACACATGAAAAAATGTTCATCATCATTTTGTAGTTTTTATTAGGTACATAAAAGTTTAGGATTAGTATATTCTCTTGAAATCATTATGATTCTTTTTTCCCATGGTAATATATTTTGTTCAAAAATATATTTTATCATTTAAATATAGCCACTCCAGCTGTTTTTGACTACTATACTGATACTATATATCAGTATATATTTTTCCATTGTTTTAATTTTAACATGTTTTTCTCATTACATTTAAAGTAAATTTCTTAGTAATATCATATAGTAAGGACTTGCTATTTTATCCAATCTGACAATTTCTAACTTTCAATTGTAGTGTACAGACCATTTATACTTAGTGTTTTTACTGAAATTTATTTGTATTTAAGTTCACCCCTTTTTTTCATTTATTTATTTTAAGCATAACAGTATCATTATTTTTTCACCACACCCAGTGCTCCATGCAATCCGTGCCCTCTATAATACCCACCACCTGGTACCCCGACCTCCCACCCCCCTGCCACTTCAAACCCCTCAGATTGTTTTTCAGAGTCCATACTGTCTCATGATTCACCTCCCCTTCCAATTTACCCCAACCCCCTTCACCACTTTTTGTTTCCTATTTGTCCTGTCTGGTTTTTGTTCCTCTTTCTTTTCTTTTGTATTCATTGTTTTTATTATTTGATTTTTTATTGGCTTATTTGCTATATTTTCTTTTTAAGGTATTTTTGTAGGTTTATACTACATACCTTAAACCTATCATCTTCTATCTTCAAATAATACTATACCATTTCATACATGATACAATAACCTTAAAACAGTTTACTTCCATTTCTCTCCTCCTGGCCTTTGACCTATTTTTGTGATACATTTTACTTCTACTTATGGTATTAACCCCCAAATTACATTGTTATTATTGCTGCTTTTAACAGCCAATTATATTTTCTAGTGATTCAAAAATGAGAAAGATATTTTTTATCTTTATATTCACATACATTTTTTTCTATTCTGGTGTTCTTTATTCCTATGTGGCTTCAAACTTTAATTTGGTATTGTTTTTCCTTTTCCTTTTGTCTAAAGGACTTCCTTTAACATTTCATGCAGTGTAGATCTATAGACGATAAATTCAGATTTCTATGCCTGAAAAAGTCTGGTTCACCTTTATTGTTGAAAGATATTTTCACTTCGCTGGCTGTTATATGTAAGTGATAAATCAATAACTTATGATGATAAATAAAGTGATAAATCAATAACCCCTGAATCCAATATTACACTACATGTTAACTATATAGAATTTAAATAAACACTTGAAACAAAGAATTTTTAGATTAACAGTTTCCTTTCACATTTTCTTCTCATTTTGAAAATGTGCTTCCCGATTTTCTTCCTTGCTTTATTTCTAATGAGGAATATGCTTTCATTCTTATCATATTTCTCTGTATTAATATGTTTTTTTTCCTCCTGTTTTTTAAGATTTTCACTTTAATACTTTTTTTTTTTAGATTTTTTTAATGTATTTATTTGACAGAGAGAAATCACAAGTAGATGGAGAGGTAGGCAGAGAGAGAGAGGGAAGCAAGCTCCCCGATGAGCAGAAAGCCCGATGTGGTACTCGATCCCAGGACCCTGAGATCATGACCCAAGCCGAAGGCAGCGGCTTAACCCACTGAGCCACCCAGGCGCCCCACTTTAATACTACTTTTAAGAAACTAAACTAAGAAGTGCCTTAGTGTCATTCTTGATGTTGATACTTGGGTTATTTGCAATTCTTTGAGTTTATGGTTTCTATTAAATTTTTTAAATGACAGTTGTTTCTCTTTTTTTATTCAAGTATATTTAGCACACAGTATTATATTAGTTTCAGGTGTACAATATAATGATTCAACAATTCTACACATTACTCAGTTCTCACCACAAATGCACTCTTAATCCCCTTCACCTATTTCATCCATCCTTCCTCTCACCTTCCCTCTGGTAACCAGAAACAAATTTGTTCTCTATACATAAAAGTCTCTTTTTTCTCTCTTTCATTTGTTTTGTTTCTTAAATTCCACATATGACTGAAATCCTGTGGTATTTGTTTTTCTCTGACTTATTTCACTTAGCATTATATCCTCTAGATCCATACATAGTGCTGCAAATGGCAAGATTTCCTTATTTTTATGACTGAATAGTATTCCATTTTACATTTTTGAGTAATGTTTTTCACTCCTCCTACCTTCACCCTTTAGGACTCTAATTAAATCCATATAAGGTTGCATGAAGTGTTATTACAGCTCACTACTTGAGTTCAGTTTATTTTTCCCAGTTTTTGTTTTCCTTCTGTTTCATCTCAGGGAACTTGTATTCCTGTCTTTGATTCATTAATATTGTCTTCTGTACATCTAATCTACTGTTTTCCCTATTCAAATTATTTTCCTCTCATGTATTTTATTTCTTGTCACTGGAAATGTGATATTGTTCTCTTTCATATTTCCTTTTTTTTTTTTTTAATTTTTTATTTTTTATAAACATATATTTTTATCCCCAGGGGTACAGGTCTGTGAATCACCAGGTTTACACACTTCACAGCACTCACCAAAGCACACACCCTCCCCAATGTCCATATTTCCTTTTGCCTCTACTTAAGTTCAATAATTTCTCTACTTGCTTGAACATATTAAATATAATAATTGCTTTAATACACTTACCTACTATTTCAATCAATAGTGTCATTTCTGCATATATTTTTATAAATTAATTTTCTCTCCATGATGAATAATTTTTTTCCTGCTTCTTGACCAGCTTGGTAATTTTTCATTGATGTCAGATAACATAAATTTTACTCTGCTGAGTGCTAGACATCTTTTAATTCCTGTAAATATTCTCGATCTTTATTCAGGGACAGTTATTTGAAAACACTTTGATCCTTCAAGATTTATTTTTAAGTTTGTTAGCCAGGATCAGAGTAGTCTTTATTCTGGAGCTAGTTTTTCAGCATTACTGAGGCAAGAGCCTTCTGAGTATTCTACTCCTTGAATTATGAAGTTCCTGCATAGAAATATGAACTATTCTGGCCCTGTGTAGGCTCCTGAGAGTTTTCCTTCTGTTTCTTTTGGGTGGCTCTTCCCCTGACTTTAGACAGTTGCCTCACATCCATGCACTGATTAGAGCTCAGTTGAGGACTGAAGGGGGCTCCTGGGTAAATCTCTATAACTGTCTCTCTATGTTTCTCTTTCTGTTCTGTGAACTAAATATTTTGGCCTCATTGGACTCCAAATAAGGATGATAAATCTTTACAACCCCTCAATCAGGAAGAGGTCTAGGTTCTATGTGGATTACCTCTCTTGGTGGTCTGGAAATTCTGTCCAGTCAGTAAGCCCAGGTTGTTCAAAGAGTGCCCCTAATTTTTTTTTCTCATTTTCATTGACTCTCAGGAATCACTACCCTGCTCTCCCTGATGTCCATTCCACAACAAAAAGTACCTGAAAACATGACTTTGCATATTTTCTTTGAACTTTCATTTGTTTCAGGCAATAAGAGCTAAATCCAATTCCTGCTTTTTGATTTGCTGAAAGTAGTAGTTTAAATATAGTATTTAAAAGTAACTTAAGGCATTTTTACTTTTGATTTTGTTTTAGGCAAAATTTTAGAACTAATATAGCATTACAATGTAGCTAAATATGAAGTTTTTTCTGTTGGTCTGATTGAGTAGTCTATCACATCAAGCAATCTTTGACCCACTTTATATGGGGAAGGCGTAGTGTGGTTATTCTCAAATAGGGATGCACCTTGATCTCCCTTCTCCATCCCATCCCCCAGTGAAAGCTACATTACTGCACTTTCACCTTATGGAGCACATGCAGAAAATCCTTATTAAGGCTTTGAGAACAAAAAGACTAGCCACAAATACATCTACAGACTTTGGTTAACTGTTCCCTCAGTGTCTAGCACCATGTGGGACCTTGTTGAGTATAGAAGCAACTGACCTTTTCCATACACTCCAATGATCAAGACTCCAGCAAGGATGTTTAATTAGCCTGTAACAAAAAACAACTGAATAGTAATCATAAGTGCTGAATATAAATCTAATAGTTCATAAAAGGAAGCAAACAGGTAGAATTATGATGAGCAAATAGTGTTGTATTATATGGAACTTAGAGACAAATGAATGGGGGAAAATAGGCTTACAGAAGGAGATAAGAGAGGTGCAAGCAAATATTTCATGTACTGGGGATACTGCAAGGCCTGCCAGGATGAAGCCCTCGAGAGCATGTGACAAGAAAGTGCACTTGTCCAAGGTAAGCCATGCTCCATCGCATGGAGTCAGATCATTATTTTCCAAGCCTGTCTTTCATTGCCATAATCACCACCAAGATCTTTGTACAAAATACAGTTTGTGTCCTTCCCACAACTATGCATGCACTTGCTCATGTACTGTAATAGCTGTGGGTGGCACCCTATCCAGCAACCTTATCTGGGCACACACTGTGGCCATGTGAGTATTGGCTGTTAGTGGCTCCCAGATGACCCTTTCTGAAGCAGGACTGCCTTCCCAGGGGACTGCATTTTCTTCTACCCTTTTCCTTCTGCCTTGGACAGCCAGAGGCCAATGTTTAACTGACACGGGGTTTAAAAAATCAGGTTCCTTTATCTCAGATTGACCCTCGTCTGGGGTACAATTTGGAATCCCCAGGGGTCAGTCCAAAGCGGGTCTTGAGCCAAGACTACACCCTTATCTGGTTTCTTCTCCTCCCCTAACTGCCTCTCTTACTGGTTTCTTCTGGAAGGTTCCTCCCAGTAATACTTGTAGATGAACTCCCTTGCCAATATCTTCCTCCTGAAAGCCCACTCTAAGGCATATACAGATTATATTTCATAAACAAATTTTTTTTGTGTAAAAACTGAGAATTCCATAGTATACCCTGACCTTTTAATTAGTATTATTGTCAAACTCTGGTTGATGATACCCAAATCAGTCCTCATATCTTCGTCACCACTCATGGAAGTGCCTCAGGTTCCTTATAAAATCATTCCTGGCCACAGTCCCCAAATATACCTCCAAGTCTCCAAATATACCTCTGTGTCCCTCAGGTTTGGGCCCCGTTCTCACCAATTCTCCCACCTTTAGTTGGGACAGCATGATTTCAGTTGTCTCTTGGGTTATAAGCCCACGTTGGCCTCAAATTCTCTATTCTCATATTCCTTTGGATATCTAAACATTAGCCTAGGTCAGAAGTCCGGATTACCTGATTGACCTAATAAGGGGTTCAGAATTTTTTTTTCTCCTCAAGCCTTGGTTCTGGGTCTCCTACTCCTAGTCCCGAGTCCCAGAGCCAACCTGAAACATTAGTGTCCTGCTTGTGCCCTGGCAGAAGCAGGCTCAGAGGCCTTAGTCTGTCCATTTTCTGGCAATGCCAGAAAGTGGAATTAAAGTCTCAGTTCTTGATTGAGTTGGTGACCCAATGATCCCCTCCTAACACTCACATGGCAGAGTCACAGCATGTTAATTCCAAACCATAGCCTCTCTGAAATCAACTTTCTTGCCACTGTCTTGCTCAGGAAAGTCTCTTGGCACCCAGAAACCAAGCCTCAGCAAGTAAAGGTCTCACTTGATCAGGCAGTCAACAGGTTTCCCAGCTTGATTCAGCTATTCCCCCTTGGGATGAGGTGACCTTTTTCCATTCTACTCTGGCTCCTGGCCTTGTCTTCTTAGTTCCATACATTCTTTTGTGCCCACCTCTCCAAAACTCCCCAGAAATAATGCATTCTATTCAAGTAGACAGAATGGTTTCTTTTCCCTTGTCTTCATCATTTTCCCCATTTTCTTCTGCTCTGCCTACTCACAAAATACCCCTGCCCTCACTCTATGAAGCTACCAGCAGAGTCTACATGGTTTCTGTTTCAGTCCCAATAATTTACTTATACTTTACTGATTGGCTATTCATTGGATAGCCCCAAAATTATTTTTTAATTTCTTTTTAAAACTTTGTCTCAAGAATGAAAATAATTGAAAATCAGTCAAAGAAATATAGACTAAAATTCTACAATACATAACATTTAAGAGCATGAGCTCTGGTACCAAATGGGCATAGTTTTTATCTCACCTCTTTTACATCCTATGTCTGGGCTTCAGTTTCTTCATCTGCAAAATGAGGGTAATAGAATCTTCTTCAAAAGAACACTGTATGAGTAAATTTATAGACTAGATGTAAATCATTTAGAACATGAGCTAGAGATATAGTAAGTCATCACTAAATGATATGTAAAGCTATTTTTATTTTGACTTGTTTTTCAGAGCTATGAATGTAGTCCTTACTCAAAAACTGATCTTCCAGAGAGTGAAGAAGATGGCAAAGTAGGAGAATTCTGAGCTCACCTCCTCTCACAGATACAAGAAATAACAACTAGATGTCATACAACTCACTATGAATACAACCTGACTGGCAAAACATATATTCTATAACTAAAGATGTAAAGAAAAGGCCACATTGAGAAAATAGAAGAGGAAGAGGCACAGTGAGAAAATAAACCTCCAGTATGGCTGGGACCCACAAGTGGGAGGTGAATCATAGGCATGGAAGCACACACTAAGAAGCAGGAGATTCAAGCCCCAAATCAGCAATGTCCAGCCCTGGAGATCTACACCAAAAGATAAGCTCCCATAACATCTAGTTTTGAAAATCAGAAGGTCTTGGCTGCAGGAGATTTGAAGGGCTATTTGAAACTGAGCCTCCATTCTTAAAAAGCCAGCAAACTTTATCACTCAGTCCGAGGTCGAGCATGGAAATAGAAATATGAAGAGTACCTGGGGTACATGTGAAACAGATTTAGTTATTAATTTTAAGAAGTATGCCAGAGGGACAGAGATCTGAAGGAGCTTTATCTGGAACTGGAGCTGCTACTAGGCACCATTTTTTCTTGCCCTCTTCAGCCTAACTGGCTGAACACTTTGGGGAACCAGTTTTGACACCTTTCATCTACCTTGCTAGGACTGGGAACCCTGCCCTGCCTAACTTGCCTGCCCCAAGATGTACCCCTCCAAACTGGTTCCTGCCCTCACCACATCCAGCAGGCAGCATTGGCCAAGATCTGTACCTCCAGAGAAAGCCCTAACCTGGGAAAAGAGGAAAGTAATCCTACTCACCAGAATTCCCACAGTAATTATAGCCCAGCCTCTCAGTCAGCAATGCCAGGATCAAGCTCTGTCCATCAGTGTACCATTAGAAGTTGAGGCTGGTCATTGCAGACAACCAGGCTGAAGTCTATCCCCCCTAGTAAACTAACAACAACTGCAGCCAAACTTCATACTCAGCTGTAGTAGGGGCGAGGCTTGCCTATCAATATGCCCATAGCAGCCATAGTCCAGCCAGATCACAAGTGAACATCCAACCCATTCAGACAACACCCCAGAAACACCAGCTTCTGGAAACCAGGAGGCATTGAACACAAAGCACCACAGGGCCTCTTCTATACAACGTCACTACTTTCAACAACATAAGACATAGTTTCCCTATGTAATACATAGAAAAAAACAGAGAGAGTCAAATAAAAGGAAGAGACTGAGAAATATGATCCAAACAAGAGAATAAGACAGAACCCCAGAAAAATACCTAATATAAAAGGAAATAAGCAATATGTTAGTTAAGAGTTCAAGGTAATAGTCATAAAGATGCTCATTACAGTTGAGAGAGGAGTGGATTAATTCAGTAAAAACATTAGCATAGAAATAGAACAAATTTAAAAGAATTATTCATATATAAAGAATACAATAACTAAAATAAAAAATACACTAGAGTATATCAGCAGCAGATTAGAGGATGCAAAAAAACAATTTAGCAATACGGAAGAAAGGGTAGTGAAAGTAACCAAGCCAAACAGCAGAAAAATATTATTTTTTTTAAATGAGGCTAGGTTAATAAACTTCTGTAATGACATCAAGTATACTAACATTTACATTATAGGCCTTTTAGAAGAGAGAAGGGGACAAAAAATATATGTGAAAAAAGAATAGCTGAAAAATTCTGTAACCTGGGGAAGGAAACAGGACCCACAGAGAGTCCCAAACAAGATGAACCAAAGGAGGTACACACCAAGATACACAAGAATTAAAGCAGAAAACAAATAAGTAAGTAAATAATATAAATAAATATTCTTAAAGGTAGCTAGAGAAGAGCAAACAATTGCATGCAAGGGAAACCCCTCATGCTGTCAGATGATTTTTCAACAGAAATTCTGCAGGCCAGAGAAGTGACATGATATATTCAAACTTCTGAAAGAAAAAAACCTACAACCAAGAACACTCTAATCCAGCAAAACTGTATCATTCAGCATTGAAAGAGAGATAAATTTCCCAAACAAAAGTTAAAGGTATTCATCACTACTAAACCAGCCTTATAAGAAATGCTAGAGAGACCTCTTTAAGTGGAAAAGAAAATGCCGTAACTAGAAGAAAAGTATGAAAAGAAAACACTTCACTGGTAAAAACAAATACAGAATAAAGGTAGTAAATGAATCACTTATAAAACTAACTTAAAAGTTAAAAGACAAAAGTAGTAAAATCAATTGCATCTACCAAAATTAGTCAAGGGATTCACAAAGAAAAGATATTAAATATGACATCACATACATAAAACATGGAGTAGGGAGTAAAAATGTAGTGTTTTCAGAATGTACTTGAACATAAGTAACCATCAAATTAATATAGATTGCTACATGCATAGGATGTTATACATGAACTTTGTGATAACCAAAAATCAAAAAACCTAAAATATATACAGAAAAAATAATAAATCTGAGTATAATACTAAAGAACGTCATCAAATCACAAAGGAAGAGAGTAAGAGAAAGAAAAAGGAACAAAGAAGAACTATAAAAACAACCAGAAAACAAAGAGTAAAACAGCAATAACTACACACCTATCAATAATGACTTTAAATGTAAATGGTATAAATATTCCCATCAAACTACATGGGGTGACTAAATAGATAAAAAAACACCTATCTATACGTTGCTTATGAGAGACTCACCACAGACCTAAGGACATATACAGACAAAGTGAAGGAATGGCAAAAGATACCTCATAGAAATGGAAACAAAAAAAAAAAAAGAGCTGGAGTAGCGATACTTACATCAGACAAAAGAGACTTCAAAACAAAGACTGTGGGACACCTGAGTGGCTCAGTTGATTAAACAATTAAGCGCCTGCATTCAGCTCAGGTCATGATCCCAGGGTCCTCAGATCAAGCCAAACATCGGGCTCCCTGCTCAGCAGAGAGCCTGCTTCTCCCTCTCCCTCTGCCTGCTGCTCCTTCTGCTTGTGTTTTCTCTCTGTCAAGTAAAAAAATAAAAATCTTTAAAAATAAAATAAAATTTTTAAAAAAGCGTGTAATAAGAGACAAAGAAAAAGAGCGAGCACATAAATGATAAAGAATTTGAGTCAACAAGAAGCTATAGTAATTGTAAATATCTATGCATGCAACATATAAGCATATAAATATATGAAACAAATATTAAGGGAGAAATTGACAATAATACAACAGTAGTAGGGAATGTTAACACCCCAGTTACATCAATGGGTAGATCATCCAGACAAAAAATCAACAAGAGAACAGCAGCTTTGAACAACACATTAGACTAGATGGATTTAAGTGATATACAAAGAACATGCCATCCAAAACCAGTGGAATATACATTGTTTTCAAGAGCACATAGGATATTTTCCAGCATAGATCATGTTAGACCACAAAAATAGGCTCAGTAAATACAAAAAGACTATAATTACAACAAGCACCTTTTCCAACCACAACCCTATGAAATCGGAAATCACTCTTGCAAGGGAAAAACAAAAAACAAAAAACAAAAACAAAAAACAGGAAAAAACACAAGTTACATGTTAGTAAGCAACAAATGAATCCCTAAAGAAATCAAAGATGAAATCAAAAAGTGCCTTACAACAAATGAAAATGAAAACACAATGGTTCAAAATTCTTGGGACACAGAAAAATCAGTTCTGAGAGGGAAGATTAGAGCAATACAGGACCACCTCAGGGAGAAATAACAATATAAACTTACACATAAGTGAACTAGAAAAAAGAAAAACAAACAAAACCTAAAACCATCAGTAGGAAGGAAATAATAAATATTAGAGCAGAAATAAATGAAATAGAAACTTCAACTAGAAAGTATCAATGAAACTAACAGCTTATTATTTGAAAAGACAGAATTTATAAAGCTTTAATCAGATTAGCCAAGAAAAAAAGTGATAACAAATAAAATAATAAAGATAAGTTAACTGACACCATAGAAATAGAAAGAACTATAATAGACTACTAAAAAAATTATATGCCAATAAACTGGATAGCCAGGAGGAAATGGATAAATTCCTGGGAACAAATTATCTTCCAACACTAAATCAGGAAAAAATAAAAAATACAAACAGATTGATCACTAATAAAAAAATTGAATCAGACATCAAAAATTCCCAACAAACAAATTCTGGGACAAGATGACTTCACGGGTAAAAATCTACCAAACATTTAAAGACGAAGTAATACTTGGTTTGCAGGGAGGAAATAAGATGGTGGAGTATTAGGGGGACTCAATGCTACTGTCATCCCTGGAACACAACTAGAGAAATATCAAATCATTCTGAACACCAAAAAAAAAAAAAAAAAACCAATATGAGAACTGACAGAACAAACTGCATAGCTAGAGAGAGAAAAGAGGCCACCTTATGGAAGGTGGGAGGTAAGGATATGTGATATGGGAGAGAAAAATAGCTCTGTAGAGGAGAGGGAGCACTGATCATGTGGAGAGGAGGAGAGGGAGAGGAAGGAAGGGAGGGAAAGAGAGGAGTACACAGGGGATTACACAAGAGAAACACTTCCCCAAAACCATTGACTGGGAAAACAAGAGAGTCTCATTATCATGAGTTTTAAAATCAGTGGAGCTCAAAGGCTGAAGTTTTAGAAGTCTGTACCATCATGAGGCAGAGCCCAGCATGCATAGGGGTGTTCCTATAGAGGAGAAGGGCAGAGGTCCAGGAGTGGACAGCATGGTCCAAGGATCCCCTGGGATGTGCTGGGAGAAAGAGTTCCCCTTCTTGAAGTGCATTTGGGAGAGGAGGCATTGCCTCTTAGAGGAAAAAAGAGCCAGCAGGCACCATTGTGCTGCCCTATTCATTAGCATAGGAGTAGAGGCACCCGCTGAGGGCAGCCAACCTGGACATGAGCTTTTTCCTGCATTTTACTCTAAACTCCAAGCTGTGGTGTGCTTTCATGTAACTATCCTTCTGGGAGAAACCAACACCAGTCCCAGCATGGTTAGACCCTCCCCCAAGGAGTCCCTAACTGCAGAGTTAAAAGACTTAAAAACTAATCAGACCAAAATAAAAAATGCTATAACCAAGATGCAAAACTAACTGGATGACTACTACTGACCACAAGGATGGAAGAATCAAAAGAATGAATAAATGATATAAAAGATAAAACTAAGGAAAACAATGTAACTGAAAAGAGGAAAAGAAAATACAGGATCACAAAGGTAGACTTAGGGAATTCAGAAAGCCATAAAATATAATAATATTTGTATCACAGGATTTCCAGAAGAGAGAAAAAATGGGGCAGAAGTTTGATTTGAGCAATGTATAGCTGAAAACTTCCCTAATCTGGTGAAGGAAGCAGACATCCAAATCGAAGAGGCACAGAGAACTCCCATAAAAATCAACAAAAGCAGGCCAAGTACAAGATATATGGTAGTAAAACTGCATTATACAGAGAGAAGGGGGGGACCCTAAAAGCAAGAAAAGAAAAGAAATCTCTAACTTACAAAGAACAACAAATCAGGTTAGCTCCACATTTATTCATAGTAACTTCACAGGCCATAAGAGAGTGGCATGATATAGTCAATGTACTAAATAGGAAAAATACGCAATCAAGAATACTTTATCTAAGAAGGCTGTCATTCAGAATAGGAGAGAGAAAAAGTTTCCTAGGCAAACAAAAACTAAAAGAGTTCATGACCACTAAACCAGCCATACAAAAAATAATAAAGGGGACACTTTGAGTGGAAAAAAAAGACCAAAAGTGAAAAAGACTAGAAAGCAACAGAAAAAATCTCCAGAAACAACTTTATAGGTAACGCAATGGCACTTAATTCATATCTATCAATAATCATTCTGAATATAAATGGACTAAATGTTCCAATCTAAAGACATAGTGTTTCAGAATGGGGAAAAAAAATCTATATGCTATCTACAAGAGACTCATTTTATATATAATTTTTTAAAGTCTTTTTGTTTAAGGTTTTATTTATTTATTCAAGATAGTGAAAGAGAGCCTGAGAGAAGAAGGCCGTAGAGAGAAGCAGATTCCTTGGGGAGCTGGGAGCCTGATGCAGGACTCGATCCTGGGACTCCAGGATCATGACCTGAGCTGAAGGCAGACACTTAACAACTGAACTCCCCAGGCACCTAAGAGACTCATTTTAAACCCGAAGACATGGGTATATTAAAAATGAGGAGATGGAGAAAATTTATCATGCTAATGGACATCAAAAGAAAACCAGAATAGCCATTCTTATATCAGATAAACTGCATTTTAATTAAAGACTCTAACAAGAGATGAAATGGGACACTATATCATAATATATAATAAAAGTGTCTATCCAACAAGAATACCTAACAATTGTAAATATTTATGCCCCCAACCTGGGAATACCCAAATACATAAATCAATTAATAAAAAAGCATAAAGAAATTCGTTGATAATAATACAATAATAATAGGGGACTTTATCATCCAGCTTACAACAATGGACAGATTATATAAGCAGAGAATCAACAAGGAAAAATGGCTTTGAATGCACACTGGACCAGATGGACTTAACAAATATATTCAGAACATTTCATCCAAAAGAGGCAGAATATACATTCTCTTTGAGTACACATAGAACATTCCCCAGAATAAATCACATATGGGATCACAAACCAGGCCTCATCAAATACAAAAAGACTGCGATGATACCATGCATATTTTCAAACCATAGTGCTATGAAACTTGAAGTCAACCACAAGAAAGAATTTGGTAAGACCACAAATATGAGGTTAAGGAACATCCTACTACAGAATGAATGGATTAACCAGGAAATTAAAGAAGAAATAAAATAAAACATGGAAGCTGATGAAAATGGAAACATGACAGTACAAAACCTTTGCCATGTAGTAAAAACAATAATAAGAGGGAAATATATAACAATACAAGCCCACCTCAAAAAGCAAGAAAAATCTCAAACACACAACATAACCTGACACCTAAAGGAGCTAGAAATGAAAAGCAAATGAAGCCTAAAGCCAGCAGGAGAGAGGAGATAATGAAGATTATAGCATAAATAAACTATAGAAACAAACAAAACACAAAAAACAAAACACACTAGAACACATCAGAAACTAGTAGCTGGTTCCTTGAAAGAATTAAAAAAATTGATAAACCCCTAGCCAGAATTATCAGAAAGAAAAGAGAAAGGATCCAAATTAAAAAAAAAAATCATGAATGAGACAGGGGAGTTCAGAACCAATACCATAGAAATATAAACTATAAGAGAATATTATAAAAATCCTATGACAACAAATTGGGCAATCTAGAAGAAATGGATAAATTCCCAGAAACAGATAAATTACCAAAATTGGAACAGTAAAAATGGAAAACTTAAACAGATCTAAAGCCAGCAAAAATATTGAATCACTAATAAAAAATCTCTCAGCAAACAAAAGTCCAAGGCCAGATGGCTTCCCAGGAGAATTCCACCAAACATTTAAAGTAGGGTTAACACCTATTCTTCTCACTGTTCCAAAACATAGAAATAAAAGGACAACTTCCAAACTCATTCTATGAAGCCAACATTATCCTTATTCCAAAACCAGAGAAAAATCCCATTAAAATGGAGGCCAATATCCCTAACAAACATGGATGCAAAAATTTTCAACATGATTCTAGAAAATTGAATCCAATGATGCATTAAAATAATTATTCACCACAGTCAAATGGGATTTATTCCTGGACTGTAAGTGTGGTTCAATATCTGCAAATAAATCAACATGATATACCATATTAATAAAAGAAAGGATAAGAACCATATGATCCTGTCAATAGATACAGAAAAAGCATTTGAACAAATACAGTTTCCATTCTTGATGAAAACCCTCAACAAAGTAGGGATAGAGGGAACATACCTAAACATCATTAAGGTCATATATGAAAGAACCCCAGCTAATATCATCCTCACTGGGGGAAAAGGTGAGAGTTTTTCCTCTATGTTCAAGAACAAAACAGTGATGTAGAGATGTTTATTCTCACCATTGTTATTTAACATAGTACTAGAAATCCTAGCCTGAGCAATCAGACAATAACAAGAAAAAATAATAATAAAGGCATCCTAATCAGCAAGGAAGAAGTCAAACTTTTACCATTCTCAGACAACATGATCCTCTATCAGAAAATCTGAAAGACTACACCAAAAAATTACTAGAACTCATACACAAATTCAACAATCATAAGATATAAAATCAACATACAGAAATCTTATTCATTTCTATACACCACTAATGAAGTAGTAGAAACAGAAATCAAGGAATCAATCCCATTTACGGATTGGAAAAACCATATGAGAGCAAGGGGAAAACCCAACCAAAGAGGTAAAAGATCTGTATTCTGAAAATACAGAAAGAAACTGAAGTGGAAGAAAGAATGTAAAAACATTCTATGCCCACATATTGGAAGTAAAAATGTTTTTAAAATGTCTATACTACCCAAAGAAATCAATACATTTAATGCAATTTCCATCAAAATACCACCAGCATTTTTCACAGAGCTAAAACAAATAATCCTAAAATTTGTATGGAACCACAAAAGACCCCAAATAGTCAAAGCAATTTTGAAGAGCATCTACCTTCAGCTCCAGTGTGTGTGTGTGTATATATATATCTAAATATCTAGATATCTAGATATAGATATATATATGTATATATGAACATACCCACACCCAAGGCTGAAATCTTGCCATATGCAGCAATGCGGATGAAGCTAAAGTATATAATGCCAAGCAAAATAAGTCAGTCAGAGAAAGAAAAACACCATATGATTTCGCTCATATGTGGAATTTAAGAAACAAAGCAAATGAACATAGGGAAAGGAAGAAAAAAGAGAGGTAAACAAACTGTAAGAGACTATTAACTATAAAGAAAATCAGGGTTGATGGAGGGGAGATGGGTGGGGGATGGGCTAGATGGGTGATGGGTATCAAGGAGGGCACCTGTTGTGATGATCATTGGGTGTTCTATGTAAGTGATGAATCATTAAATTCTACTCCTGAAACCAATATTACACTACATATTAACTAAGTAGAATTTAAATAAAAACTTGAAACAAAAAATAAAGATTTAAAACCTATTGTTGGGGCTCCTGGGAGGCTTAGTGGGTTAAGCCTCTACCTTCAGCTCAGGTCATGATCTCAGGGTCCTGGAATCGAGTCCTGCATCAGGCTCTCTGCTCAGCAGGGAGCCTGCTTCCCCCCACCTCTCTGCATGCCTCTTTGCCTACTTGTGGTCTCTCTCTCTGTCAAATAAATAAATAAAATCTTAAAAAAAAAACTATTCTCAAACTATTCCAAAAAATAGGCAAATAGGGAATGCTTCCAAATTAATTCTATGAGGCCACATTACCCTGATACCAAAATCAAGCAAAGATGCTTAAAAAAAAAAAGAAAGAAACTACAGACAAATATCCCTGATGGATATGGATGCAAAAATCCTCAACAAAATATTAACAAATTGAATTCTATTTTTTAAATTTTTTATCGGTATATATTTATTTTTTTTAAGTAGACCCCATATCCAGCATAGATCCCAATGCAAGAGTTGAACTCATGATCCTGAAATGAAGATCTGAGTTGAGACCAAGAAGCAGATGTTCAACTGAGCCATCCAAGTTGCCCCAGCAAACCGAATTCTAAAACACATTAATCACTGTGATTTGTGGGATTTGTTCCAGAGATGCAAGGATAGCTCAATTTCCACAAATCAATCAAACATAAATATCACATTAACAAAATGAAAAACAAAGATCATATGATCATCTCAATAGATGCAGAAAATCAAGGGACAAATTTGATATCCATATATAATAATAACAAAATAGATATAAAGGGAATACACCTCAACATAATAAAAAGCCATATGAGACAAATCCATGGCTAACATCGTACCCAACAGTGAAAAAATGAAAGCTTTTCCTCTATGATCAGAAACAAGAGAAGGATGTCTACTTTTGCCATTTTTAGTCAACATTACTAAAAACTCTAGCTGCAGAAATCATATTAAAAATAAAAGGCTATGCAAAATAGAAAGGGAAAAGTAACACCATAACTACTTGAAGACATGGAAATATAAAAAGAAAACCCTAAAGACTCCACTGAAAAACTCTTAAAACCATTAAATGAAATCAGTAAATTTGCAGGATACAAAATCAATATGCAGAAATCTATTGTGTTTCTATGCTCAAATAATGAAAACTAGTAGAAAGGAAATAATCCCATTTACAATAGCATTGAAAAGAATAAAATACTTAGAAATAAATTTAACCAAGGTAGTAAAAGACCTGTACTCTGTAAAGTATAAGACACTGATTAAAAAAAGAAACAAACAAAAAAACTGAAGACAACACAAATAAATGGAAGGCTATACTATGCTCATGAATTGGAAGAATTAATATCATTAAAATACCCATAATATACAAAGTAATATATAGATTGAATGAAATTCCTATCAAAATAGCAATAATACTTTTAACAGAATGAGAACAAAAACCTTAAAATTTTCATGGAACCACAAATAACCAACTAAATAACCAACATAATCTTGAGGAAGAACAAAGATAAAAGGTATCATAAGCCCAGATTTTAAACTATACTATAAAACTATAGTAATTAAAGAGTATGGTACTGGCACAAAAAATATATAGAGCAATGGGAGACAATAAAGTGCTCAGAAATAAATTCATAACTATATGATTCATTAATCTATGACAAAGAAGGCAAGAATATATAATAGGTAAAAGTCTCTTCAACAAATGGTTTTGGGATAACTGGATGGCTACATTCAAAACAATGAAATGGATCACTTTCTCACACCATAAATAAAATTAAACTAAACAGGACAAAAGACTTAATGTATGACCTGAAATCTCCTAAAAGAAAACAAGGATCTATTATCTTTGTGAGTCAACAATATTTTGTCTTAGCAATATTTTTCTGGATATGTCTCCTCAGGCCACAGAAATAAAAATAAACTCTTAGAACTACACCAAACCAGAAAGCAAAGGAAAGAATCAGCAAAATGAAAAGAAACCCATCGAGTAGGAGAATATATTTGCAAATGATACATCAGATAAGAGGTAAATATACAAAATATATAAACAACTCATACAACTCAACACCATAGTAGTAATAATAATAATAAATTTCATTTAAAAATGGGCAGAGAACATGAACATTTTCCAATGGAGAAATACGGATGATTAAAAACACATGACAGAATGCTCAGTATCACTAATCATCAGGGAAATTTAAATCAAAACCACACTGAGATGTTACATCATTCCAGTCAGAACAATTACTATTAAAAAAAAAAAAAGAGGAACAAAAAATAGCAACTATTGGCAAGGATGTTGAGAAAACGGAACTCTTGTGCACTACTTGTGGGGTTGTAACTTGGTGCAGCCAATGGATGGATGTTCCTCAAAAGAATAAAAGTAGAGGGGCACCTGGGTTGCTCAGTGGGTTAAGCCTCTGCCTTCAGCTCAGGTCATGGTCTCAGGGTCCTGGGATTGAGCCCTACATCGGGCTTCCTGCTCGTTGAGGAGCCTGCTTACCCCTCTCCCTCTCTGCCTGCCTCTCTGCCTACTTGTGATCTCTCTTTCTCTGTCAAATAAATAAATAAATAAATAAGATCTTTTTAAAAAGATAATAAAAATTTTAAAAAAAATGTTAAAGAATAAAAGTAGAACTACCATATGATCCAGTAATTTCACTACTGGGTATTTACCAAAAGAAAATGAAAACAATTCACTAATTCGAAAAGACATATGCACCCCTATGTTTATGACAGCATTATTTACAATAACCAAAATATGGAAGGAATCCAAATATCCATCAACAGATGAATGGACCAGAAGATGTGATAACACACATACACATGCATGCACACACACATAATGGAATATTATTTAGCCATAAAAAGAATAAAATCTTGCCATTCACAACAACACAGAAAGACCTAGAAAGTATTATGCTAAGGGAGATAATTCGAAAAAAGGTCATAGGATTTCACTCACATGTGGAATCTAAAAAAAATAAATAAATAAAACAGGGGAGCCTGGATGGCTCACTGGGTTAAGACTCTGCCTTCTACTCAGGTCATGATCCCAGGGTCCTGGGATCGAGCCCCGCATCTGGCTCTCTGCTCAGCATGGAGCCTGCTTCTTCTTCTCTCTCTACCTACCTCTCTGCCTACTTGTGATCTGTCAAATAAATAAATAAAATCTAAAACAAACAAAACCAAAACCAAAAACAAATGAATATTATAAATAGAGAGAGCAAACTGGTAGTTGCCAGAGGAGAGGGGGATAGAGGAATGAGTGAAATAGGTGAAGGGGATTAAAAGGTACAAACTCACAGTAATAAAACAAATAAATCACAGGGATGAAAAGTACAGCATAGGGAATGTAGTCAATAATATTGTAATAATTTTGTATGGTGACAGATGGTGACTGTACCTATGGTGAGTATTGCATAATGTATAGAATTATTGAATCATTATGTTGTACACCTGAAACTAATACATTATTTGTCACTTAGGTTTCAAATAAATATTTTAAAATCTGGGGGCTCCTAGGTGGTACAGTCGGTTAGGTGTCTGAATCCTCCTTTTGGCTCAGGATGTAATCTCAGAGACATGAGATCTAGCCCCATTTGGGGTCCCTTCAACACGTAGTCTGCTAAAACTCTCTCTCCCTCTGGCCCTACCTCTCCACCCCACACTCTTCTCCCACCCTCTCATAAATAAAATATTTTCAAAAATTAAAAAAAAGTTCATCATCACTAGCTATCAGGGAGATTCAAATTAAAAACACATTGAGATACCACCTTATACCAGTTAGAATGGCCAAAATTAGCAAGACAGGAAACAACATGTGTTGGAGGGGATGTGGAGAAAGGGGAACCCTCTCCCACTGTTGGTGGGAATGCAAGTTGGTGCAGCCTCTTTGGAGAACAGTGTGGAGATTCCTCAAGAGATTAAAAATAGAGCTTCCCAGGGCACCTGGGTGGCTCAGTGGGTTAAAGCCTCTGCCTTCCGCTCGGGTCATGATCCCAGGGTCCTGGGATAGAGCCCCGCATCGGGCTCTCTGCTCAGCAGGGAGCCTGCTTCCCTTCCTCTCTCTCTGACTGCCTCTGCCAACTTGTGATCTCTATCAAATAAATAAACAAAATCTTTTAAAAAAATAGAGCTTCCCTATGACCCTGCAATTGCACTATTGGGTATTTACCCCATATATAGTGAAAAGAAAGGCCATCTGTACCCCAATGTTCATAGCAGCAATGGCCACAATCGACAAACTGTGGAAAGAGCCAAGATGCCCTTCAACAGATGAATGGATAAGGAAGATATATGGTCCATATATACAATGAAATATTATGCTTCCATCAGAAATGATGAATACCCAACTTTTCTATCAACATGCACAGAACTGGAGGAGATTATGCTGAGTGAAATAAGTCAAGCAGAGAGAGTCAATTACCATATGGTTTCACTTATTTGTGGAGCATAACAAGTAACACGGAGGACATGGGGAGATGGAGAGGAGAAGGGAGTTGAGGGAAACTGGAAGGGGAGGTGAACCATGAGAGACTATGGACTCTGAAAAACAATCTTAGGGTTTTGAAGGGGTGGGGGATGGGAGGTTCGGGGAGCCAGGTGGTGGGTTTTATGGAGGGCATGTATTGAATGGAGCACTGGATGTGGTGCATAAACAATGAATTCTGTTACACTGAAAAGAAATTAAATTTTTAAAAAATGATTAAAAAAATAAAAAATAAAAAAACCCTCAAAACTGATCTTGCTTAATTCATAAATTAATTCAGCTATAAAGAATGATTGCTTGTTTCATCCAAAACAACCTGCTAGGATTTAGAGATTAAGTGAGATGAGTAAAAAGGCCAGACTGACCTTTGTCTTCAGGTTACAACCTTGGTGGGGAGGAATGAGAGGTGGATATGAAAGCGATCTTTTCACACAATGAGATCAGTGAAAACAGGGATTTGCAATTAACTCATGGGAACACAAGCCTAACCTCAGGAAAGGTTTCATCACAAAGATGGAGGGGGCAGAAAAGGAAATCATAAAGTGGGATCCTCAGGGCTCTATCTTTCCCAAAATGAAATGCAAATCTACTGTTTTTAATTTCAAGTATGTTGTAATAGGCAGGACCAAAGGCAGCAGAACCTATTAAAAGTTTTAGGTATTTATTCCAATTAAAAGAACTACAGTTGGCCTCCTGAGTTAAATAACTCACCAGTTCTGGTTATTGCCATAGTCTTCATTCCATAACAACTCAGCTTTTAATTTGTGTGCGAAGCCCAGGAGGGTAAGAGGAGCAGCTGTTCACTCAGACAGAAGTCCTCCAAGAGAAACAGATCAGATAACCACAGAGACTGGCAGAATGCTGCCCTTCTCCAGGGAAGGGACAAAGCCTGTAATCTGCTACCTTGTAAATGTCGAAGGCTCAGACATACCCTTGTGACCACAAAGTAACCATTGTGTTCAAAGGTAACGAGTACAGGATGACTCCAAGGAGGCAGGGCACCTGAGGGCAGACCTCCAAAGAGAGAAGTTATGCTTCCCAAATCAGGACGGAATTCTTGAATCTGGAAATGAGGACAAGTAAGAAAGATATATTCCTCTCAATTTCATTCCCCTCCTCTTAAAGAAATTCATGCATCTCTGGAGAGTTGTGTAGCATGGAAAAAACAAAGGCATTAATATGCAGCAAACAGTCTGCATGCAGCACAAAACTTTAAAACCCACAGGTCCCCATCCTTGCCTGCCCAGGATTTGGGTCAAATTGCCTTTGGAAAAGTGTTTTTCCCTATTTCTGAATCTGGATCAGCTGGCTCATCTCTGGGGCATACATTTAGATAACCCAAATGAAAACCTGTAAGTCAAGAAGAAAAGCGCGGCAAATAGTTTGTTCTCATTGAAAACAAAAATGAACTCTGATCTATGTAAGCTCCAACAAAGCACTTTTCTTGTCTTAAAATACTAGCTATCTCACCCGATTAAAACAGAAATTGATAGGCAAAGCACTGAATCACAGCAACATTTCAGGGCTTTCATTAGTATGAAAAGCAAGATTTATCTGACTGGTGATATAATCCCCTTGCTTAGTTTCCACTGCAGAAAGAAACACGGCAAAAGGCTCACAGCTGAGACAGACTTTGGATCAGGGGCTTGCAGACGACCCTCCCAAAGGAACTATTTTCTGGACACCATTGCTAAAATAAAATGAAATGTTGTTATTTTTCAAATCTGCAGAAGAAGCATAATTGTTTTTTTTAATCTCAATTATTTTCCTGTTACAAATTTTCTCTTAATGCTGATACCTGATACCGTCAGTACCATAATGAGCCTACAACGGTGTCTGCTTTTGAATCAATTTGTGTGTGCTTATGTTCATCTTTCGATATGCCATGTTTCACCTCAAAGAGCTCCCAGATGTTCCGTCCCCTCATCAAATGCAGGTTTCTCCATTTGTTAGGAATCAGAAAGTGTTGTCGTACTCACAGTTGAATCACAGGTGTTTTTTAGAGACAAAATACGCTTGTGCTAACACTAATTGCTAGCACCTACTCAGCGTTTATTAAATGCCAGGCCGTGTGGTTGAATCTTCAGAGAAGCTAATGACTTTCAGGGGAAAAAAACTGAGGCTCCAGAAGTTCAGTCACATGTTTCGAGTCACATTGCTGGGAAGTGCCTGAGCCTAGACTCAGAGCCACGGTTCTCTGGCCCCAGAGCCTTGACTCAGAGGCACACTGTCAGAAGCAGAGAGATAATTACCACTGATGGTGTGATCATCAGTATCCAGCCTCCGGGCTGTTGGTCTTACTCACTGTTGAAACCCCATCACCTAACTCAGTGCCAGCCATGTAGTGCTTCTTGAAGAAAATAATAATCTCAAGGGTTTTCGCACTCAGAGAACCAGGAAATAGCCTATGAGTCAGGCCATTGATATTGGAGGCCAGAGTTAGAATCGTGTGACTCAGAATTGCTCACTTCCATTAGAGAGTTGGACTGACGGGATGTGAGTAGCATCCATGGTAGATTTCCTCACAGTTCTGTGATGATGCTTTTACTTTGTGACTCCCTTATGAGTAAAGACATGGTTCTTGCCCTTACCTTCTACCAAGGAACACCACTGTCTTGGGTTAGACTTCCAGAAGCAGAACCCATGGTAGGGATTCAGATAAAAATGATTTATTAGGAAGAACTCTTAAGAGAAATCTTAAGAGCAGGAAGGAGGGTGATAGAGAGGCAGGAAAGAAACTGAGTACAGGTGTATTCTCTGGAAATTCTAGATTTGATCTGTTCCAGGGGGAGGGGCTATAGAACATAAATACACTGCAAAGATACCACTGCTTAAAATTGGGCGAGGGGGTCTGGCTTTTGCACATCTACTTCAGTTCAGTATTGATGATGGTCAGCCCTAGAAGAAGAAATGCATAATCTCTCAGTCTTTAGAGACGAGGCAGCTGTGAGCCTTTAGCAGCCAATAGTACTAGAAATCGTGGGAGTGGGTTGTGATTAAGGGAAGTTCGGCTGGACACCAACAGTGTCTACTACAACTTTTCTGGAGAATTGATCTCTCATTGGATTCCTGTCCACAAAAGAACAAACATTACTGATACAATGAAATGCAGCAAGTCCCTATCTATGCCAGGTCCTTGTTCTGCTCTGAGCCTACAAAAATGAACAAGCCAGGGCGCCTGGGTGGCTCAGTGGGTTAAAGCCTCTGCCTTCAGCTCAGGTCATGATCCCAGGGTCCTGGGATCGAGTCCCGCGTCAGGCTCTCTGCTCAGCGGGGAGCCTGCTTCTCCATCTCTCTCTGCCTGTCTCTCTGCCTACTTGCGATCTGTCTGTCAAATAAATAAATAAAATCTTTTTTAAAAAAATGAACAAGCCACTGTCCATACTATACCCAGCCAGTGGCAAAACTATGTCTAAGTCAGATAAGAAGTACATATATACACAGGAGAATTTCAGATAAGGAGCACCATAAGGAAAATTAATCAGGCCAAGGTAAGAGAGTGACTTGAAGGGCAGTGACTGCTTTGGAATGGGTGGTCAGGAAAGCCCTTCCTGTGGAGGGGTCATTGGAGCAGAGACTGAATAGAACAAGAGAAGGAAATAAGCCACATGAAGATCCCCAGGCACAACTTTCCTGGCAAAGGGAACAGAAGGTGCAAGATCGCTATGTTGGGAACAAGCTTGTCAGCATCTAAACATTGAGTACAAAAGAAGCAACAAAGCACAGGAAGAAAAATCTAACATGAGTCCTCAGTCAACACAGATGAAGACTATGTATCAGTGGAAATTTTCTACATCAGAAGCTAAAAATAACATGACCACAGTCAACACAGATGAAGACTATGTATCAGTGGAAATTTTCTACATCAGAAGCTAAAAATAAAAAAGATGAACAAGTTGTGATCTCTGGCCCCAACAAGGTCACAACTTTATCCTGAAATAGATAGATGATGACAGGTAGATAGATAGATGATAAATAGATATAGAGATGATAGATAGATAGATAGATAGACAGATGGATGATTGATAGATGATCAAAGATTCTAATTCGCATGACAAGAGCTGTGGGTTACGAAAACACAAAAAGGAAAACACTGGATTCTGCCTGAATATAGCAGTAAACATCCCCATAGGGAACAAAGGTTTTGAGTAGGGCCTCAAAGCAGGAGTAGGAGCTCATCTGAAGGAGAAACAGGACGTTACATTCCAGGAAAGACAATAGTATGAGCAAAGGTACTAACATGTAGAGTCTAGAATATCTAACTTGTACATATTATAGGGACTGGCAGGAAGACAGGGCAGGGAAAAGGGGCAAGAAGATCTGCTAATTTGGGGCACCTGGATGCCTCAGTGGGTTAAAGCCTCTGCCTTCGGTTCAGGTCATGGTCCCAGGGTCCTGGGATCAAGCCCCATGTCCGGCCCTCTGCTCAGTGGGGAACCTGCTTCTTCCTCTCTCTCTCTCTCTGCCTGCCTCTCTGCCTGCTTGTGATCTCTGTCTGTCAAATAAATAAATAAAATCTTTTTTTAAAAAAGAAGATCTGCTAATTTACCAGGAAAAGCAAACTCAAGCAGCTCTAAAGCAATTAACTATTCTATTATTTTCCTTTAACTAAACAACCCCAGAAAATACTAGCTTAAACTTGGCTCCCCAAGACAACATTTCTCAGTTGTGATGCATAAACCACCTGTATCAGAATCACCTCAACTTCTTCAAAATGCAGGTTCCTGGGCTCCCACCCCCCTCAACTTTTCTTAAAAAGAGAATTGCTGGGTTATAATCTTTATCCAGATGATATGTAAGTACTTTCAACAATTTAAACATGTCTTCACAAGTAAAAATGAAATTGTGTCACCAATTCCTGTTTATTTCTAAGATGGACCTATGTTTGCTCTCCACCATATTTTACAAGAGCAGTAAAAATTTCAGCAACCATAAGAGCTGGAGAAGTCATATATATTCCACTTACCGCGGCACACCAGCCCCCTGATCTTGGATTGCAGTTATCGCTATTTGCCACTGAGACTACTTAGTCTCTTTCCTAAGATAGAGGTATCCATCCAGGTTACAGTGACTGCAAACACCTGCTGAATTATAGGTCGCCAGCCCAGGGAAATCTTTCTGAGAGGGGCTGCTTTAAAGTGGGACAGTCAGTCCGCATTTAGACTATTTCTCCAGCCATCAACATTCCCAAGTGCGTCTTATTAGAAGTACCACTACCAGCCAGGCAGCCCCCCACCCCCAAGCAAGGCAGTCCACTTGCCCCCAGCTCTACCTTTAGGTTCAGTATGTGCAGTAGGGTGAGAAGAAATCTGGAATTGGGTAGATGCCCCTGCCACTGCACGCCTCCCAAGCCACTTCAGAGACCAGGCCTCTCCCTACATTCACCAGACTCCAGGTTTCTGGGTGCCCAGGCTCGCTCCTGGCCATTAGGCACCCCGTCAACTCTCCTGGGGCAGCTGGGGTTCTCGGGGTTTGTGGAGCTGCGGCAGGTACCCCAACATATCTCAACCCTTCTGGATGGAGGCATCAGCCCACCTCCCCACCCCACCCCATCCAACGGAAGCTCTTTCTGAGGCTTCAGCTTTCAAGTGGTGAAATTCAGCACTTACCCAGTTTAGACTCGCTGCCCGATGGGGTCTCCAGCTTCCCCAGCATCAAGGCTCCCAAGGGTCTCTTGCTGGAGACACATCCCCACCAGTGGGCCGGGACCCACCCTAGCAAGGCAGTCCCCTTGCCTATAGCTCTAACCATAAGAGCAATATGAACACTCCTATAGGTGATGTCATGGAAGTATACCAATACAGGTATGCTGAAGAACTTGCTTCTCTGTGACCCGGCCTCGATAATCCCCTGTCCTGTTCCAAGTCCCCGGCTTACCCTGCCTGCTAGGACTGCACATGCGCAGTACACAGCTCCTCATCCAGCCTCGGGCAGCAGGGCTCTCCAGGCCTGCAGATCTTGGGTGGTCCCCATCACCTGCGTGACCGCCTGAGTGTATGGAGCTTAACCACCAAACATCTTTCTGTGGGGCAACTCTAAAATGGTGATAGTCAGGGGCACCTGGGTGGCTCAGTGGGTTAAGCCGCTGCCTTTAACTCAGGTCATGATCTCAGGGTCCTGGGATCGAGTCCCGCATCGGGCTCTCTGCTCAGCAGGGATCCTGCTTCCCTCTTTCTCTCTCTCTGCCTGCCTCTCCATCTACCTGTGATTTATCTCTGTCAAATAAATACATAAAATCTTTTAAAAAATAAATAAAGTTAAATTAAATGGTTTTAGTCAGTTCCCATTTGGGGTGTGCCCAATAGGGTCCCAGGCTTCTCGAGCAGTGAAGGCTTCCAAGTGTTTCTTCTTGAAGGATACTCTTCCTGCCCCTTCCCACCCCAGCCAGCCCATGCAAGGTTGTCCACTTTCCTCCAGCTCTGCCTTCAGGTGAAGTATGCACATTTGTGTAGGATAGGACTTAGAATTAGGCAGATACTTTGTACCCCAAGAACCATTTCTGTGACACAGCCTCTTAAGCAACCTGCCCTGTTCAGATCCTTGCCTTCCAGTACCCAAGTAGCCGGCACACGTGCAGTACATACCCAGTCAGCCTCAATCCTCCTTGAACCTCTGGGAGGTTGGGGGCACGGGGGAGAGAGGCAGGTGGTGGCTGGCCCGTGGTGCTCAGGCCACTCCGCAAACATCTGCATTACCTTCTGAGTGGATGGATCTCACTGCTGTAAACCATTCTGAGATGGCAGCCTTAAATTGGCGACAGTTCACATCCCATTTGGTCTATATGCCTGGTAGGGTTTCTCCAGCCCTCAAATCTCTGGGGTGTCTCTTAATGGAGGGGGTCCCCTGACCTTCTCCATTAAGAGATGGAGCCCGGCCCTGCCAAGGTAGGCTAGATGCCTCCAACTCTGCTGTCAGGAGGAATATGTGCATTCTTGGTCAGGACTTAAAATTAGGCAGATACTCTGTAGCCCATGAACACCTTGTGACCTTGCCTTTCTTATCAGCAGTGGCATTTCAGATCCTGAGTTTCCCTGACCTGTACCATCCACACATGCGTAGTACCCACCCCATCAGTCCACCTCCCTCAGCAGGGGCTCTCCAGGCCTGTGGCACTTAGGCTTGTCCCCAAATACCTCCCTAAGCTCCAGGACAGAGGGAGGCCACCCCTCTAAAAGCAGTGACAGCTTTAAACTGGCAACAGTCAGTCCCCATCTGGACTCGCTGCCTGATGGGGTCTCAGCTTCTCTAGCAATAAAGGCTTCCAGGTGTCCGCTATGGAGGATAGCCCAGCTGGTCAGGCAGGGCCAACCCGGGCAAGGCAGTCCACTTTCCTGCTGCCCTGCCTTCAGCCTCTGTGTTAGTTTTGGCCAGGAAATTGGCAGATGCTTTGCAATCCCACGATCTGGCTAATGTGTGCCAGTTTCACCAGTCACCTATCTTGTTCCAGATCCCTCTCTTCTCTGACCCAAAAGGCCTGTGCATGAGCACTAGGCACCAAGTAAGATGGAGCTGCTTCTTCTTATCAAGCATCATAAAGGTGAGAAATACTCCAAATACAGAAAAAGAATTTACGTGACTGAGGGTCACGAAAATACAAAGAAAGAACATGATTGCCAGAGGGGAGGAGAGGTGAGAGATAGCCAAAAATGGGTGAAGGGGAGGAGGAGACACAGGCTTCCAGTTATGAAATTAATAAATCAGGGAAATGAAAGGTACAGCACAGGGAACATACCCAATGGCATTGTAATAGCACTGTATGCTGACACTTCTGGTGAGCACAGCATTAATGTATAGACTTGTCAAATCCTTATGTTAGATACCTGAAATTAACATGACATTGTATGTCAACTATACTTCAATTAAAAATTTTAAAAGACACTGAGAGTCAAAAACAATTCACCCAAGTGTAATAAGATGTCACCTTTGCTACTCTTCAAGAAAAACAAACTAAATAACAAGAGAATATTAATGAACAATGAAATATTAACTACCAATAAGATGTTTTCATGTATTGTATTGGCAACAAATTTAATAGGAATTGAGGAAAGTGAAGAGAAATGAGCTATCATCTCATGTGGTGTTGGTGGGCAATGTAAGGGAAGAAGACAGTTGGACAGGACCTGTCAAAATATAATACTTACCTGCCCCTTGACCTGGAAATTATAATTCAATGCCCAATGTAAAAGAAAAATTCAGGAACCTTGTTTAAATATGATTAAGAATTTCAAAATGGAGGGAGGAACAAAACGGAGGAGTGGGAGACACAAATTTTGTTTGGTCCCAGGAATGCAGGTGGATAGTTCTCAAACCATTCTCAACACCTACATACTCAACAGGAGATCAAAGAGAAGAAGAGCAGCAATTCTATGAAAAGCAACCACTTTTTGGAAGGTGGGATGTGCGGAGAAGTGAATATGAGGTGATTTGGGAAGATAGACTTAGGGGGCAGGGAGCCTCCATCACCTGGCTACTGACAAATGAGAGAGCAACAAAGAACAAAATCAGAGCTTTTAGAAGTTGGCTCCGCAGAGGGATGTTGCTTCAGGTAGAACATTCATGGAGACAATGTGGTCTCAGGACCCACAGGGTTATAGAAAGACCAGGGGTGCATGAGTGTGGCAGAGCTCCCAAATATTAGAGTGGGGAAGCTGGCTGCAGAGACGGAGCCAAGGAGGGGCTTTCAGCTCAGGGTTACCATAAACTGTGATCCCAGACACAGTTGGGCAACTGCTCTTCAAGCAGGGACCCAACAAGTGGCAGATCTGGGGAGACTCACCTTCCTCCCCCCATGGGAGTGGCACAGGAGCATGCTGCTGGAATCAGCTGGGTTTGAAGACTTTAAACAGGGCCATGCACCAGAGATAGAAACACTCGGTCACAGGCCAGGTGAGCACGGAGCACAGCAAGAGACCAGGGAGAAGGGAGTGTTTGGCTGCTTTTCTCTGAGGGCTCATGGAAGAGTGAGGCCCTGACTTCCTGGATCCTCCAGGACTGGAGATTGGGAGGCCGCCATTTTTATTCCCATCCTCCAAAGCATTTGACAAAATACAGCATCCTTTCTTGGTCAAAACTCTTCAAAGTGTAGGGATAGATGGTACATACCTCAATATCATCAAAGCCACCTATGAAAAACCCACAGAGAATATCATTCTCAATGGGAAAAAACTGAGAGCTTTTCCCCTAAGGTCAGGAACATGGCAGAGATGTCCACTATTATCACTGCTATTCAACATAGTACTAGAAGTCCTAGTCTCCACAATCAGACAACAAAAAGAAATACAAGGCATCTGAATCAGAAAAGAAGTTAAACTATCACTCTTTGCAGATGATATGATACTTTACGTGGAAAACCTAAAAGACACCACCCCAAAACTGCTAGATCTCATACAGAATTCTGCAAAGTGTCAGGATATAAAACTGATACATAGAAATCAGTTGCATTTCACCCACAGTGAAACAGAAGAAAGAGAAATTCAGGAGTTGATCTCATTTACAATTGCACCTAAAACCATAAGATACCTAAGAAAAAATCTAACCAGAGACAAAGAATCTGTACTCAGAAAACTATAGAATACTGATGAAAGAAATTAAGGAAGACACAACAAAATGGAAAAACATTCCATGCTCATGGATTAGAAGAACAAATATTATGAAAATGTCTATGCTACCTAGAACAATCTACACATTTAATGCAATCTTTATCAACATACCATGAACTTTTTTCAAAGAAATGGAACAAACAATTCTAAAATTTGTATGGAGCCAGAAAAGATCCCATATAGACAGAAGAATGTTGAAAATAAGAACCAAAGTTGGTGGCATCACAATTCCAGACTTTAAGCTCTATTACAAAGCTGTCATTGAGACAGTATGGTACTAGCACAAAAACAGACACATATATTAATGGAACAGGATAGAGAGCCCAGAAATGGACCCTCAACTAATCTTCGACAAAGTAGGAAAGAATATACAATGGAAAAAAGGCAGTCTCTTCAATAAGAAGAGTGTTGGGAAAATTGGACAGCCACATGCAGAAGAATGAAACTGGACCACTTCCTTACATCACACACAAAAAGAGACTCAAAATGGATGAAAGGCCTCAATATGAGAAAGGAATCTTTCAAAATCCTTAAGGAGAACACAGGCAGCAACCTCTTCAACCTCAGCTGCAGCAATTTTCTCCTAGAAACATCTCCAAAGGCAAGGGAAGTAGGAGCAAAAATGAACTATTGGGACTTCATCAAGGCCAAAAACTTTTGCACAGCAAATGGAACAGTTGATAAAACCAAAATAAAAGCAACAGAATGGGAGAAGATATTTGCAAATGTTTTATCAGATAAAGGGCTAGTATCCAAAATCTATAAAGAACTTATCAACCTCAACACCCACATAATCCAATCAAGAAATGGACAGAAGACAAGGAAAAACATTTCTGCAACAAAGACATCCAAATGGGCAACAGACACATGAAAAAGTGCTCAACATCACTCAGCATCAGAGAAATACAAATCAAAAACCTCAATGAGATACCACCTCACACCAGTCAGAATGGCTAAAATTATTAAGTTGGGAAACAATAGATATTGGTGAGGATGTGAAGAAAGGGGAACCCTCCTACACTGTTGGTGGAAGAATGAAAGCTGGTGTAGCCACTCTGGAAAAACAGCATGGAGGTTCCTCAAAAAGTTGAAAATAGAGCTACTATTGCAATTGCACTACTGGGCACTTGCCATAAAGATACAATGTCCACAATAGCCAAACTATGGAAAGAGCCTATATGTCAATCAATAGAATAATGGATAAGGAAGATGTGATAGATATCTTCAATGGAATAGTATGCAGCCATCAAAAATGAAATCTTGCCATTTGCAATGACATGGATGGAACTAGAGGGTACTATGCTGAGCAAAATAAGTCAATCATAGAAAGACAATTATCATGTGACCTCACTGATATGTTGAATTTGAGAAACAAGACAGAGGGGAAGAGAGGAAAAAAATGAAACAAGAAAAAACCAGAGAGGGAGAAAAACCATAAGAGACCCAATCTCAGGAAACAAAATGAGGGTTGCTGGAGTGGAGGGGGTTGGGAGAGATGAGGTAACGGGGTGATGGACATTGGGGAAGGTATGTGTTATGGTGAGCACTGTGAATTATGCAGGACTGATGAATCATAGACCTGTACCCCTGAAACAAATAATAAATTACATGGTAATAAAAAAATTTCAAGATAGTGACAGCAGAGCACTGAACCACAGAGAGACATCTTCTGAGTATGCAGCTCTATACAAAAGCATAGATCTCAAATCTATGAAGGCATCCTGGCTACTGCACAGGCATGAAATTACATAGTCAAGAATGCTCACTGTGGATGTGTGTAATAGAAAGAAAAAGTAAATATATTTTATATCTATTGAAGAGGGAATATCTAAATTAATTTTGGAATGTCCACACAATTATTTGTTTCCATTAAAAAGAATGAGATATAGGGGTGCCTGTGTGGCTCAATGGGTTAAGCCTCTGCCTTCAGCTCAGGTCATGATCTTGGGGTCCTGGGATCGAGCCCTGAATAAGGCTCTCTGCTCAGCGGGGAGCCTGATTCCCCACCTCTCTCTGCTTACTTGTGACCTCTGTCTCTCAAAAAAATAAATAAAATCTTTAAAAAAAAAGAAAAGAACGAGATATATATAACCTACTAACATGGAATTATTTCCTAGCCATGCTTCTAAATAAACATATACCTCCCCAAAACATGTATCATGTAATACTGTTTACAAGGAAAAAATAGAGAGACGTGTTCGTAAACATCAATGAAGTGCAAGAAAAGAAGCTGGATGGACACACATAACTACTCCAGATCAGGGACAGAGTGCAAAGACGTCTGTGTTCTATTCATTAGTATCATTGACATTAAGAATGTGATTGGATACTAAAGTTTTTAATAGAAAAATTACCAGATAATTGAGAGAAATAGAGCCAGAAAAGTTGAGCTAGTAAAAACATAAAAAAGGAGGAGCATTAAAAACAAAACATAAAATTAAATAATAAGAAATCTAAAGATGTTAGAAGACGATGATTCTCAGCTAATGAAACCAACAACCATCAGTCCTAACTTAAGAAAGCAGAAATAATACTGGATGGCTGAATGGCTCAGTGCTCCCTGCTAAGCAGAGAGCCCAATGTGGGGGCCGATCCCAGGACCCCAGGATCATGACCTGAGCCGAAGGCAGAGGCCCAGCCCACTGAGCCACCCAGGTGCCCCCAGAAGGCTTTTCAAAAGTAAGTGGACAGGGGCTGGAAAGCTCTGAAATGTGTATTTACAAATAAACCTGATATGAAAACTTGACAAAGATATTTAAAAAAACACTTTACTTTCAAACTTTGATCTAAAATTTCCTGAGGGGATTAAGACTACACTTATCAGGATGAACACTGAGTAATGTATAAAATTGTTGAATCACTGTATTGCACATCTGAAACTAACATACACCTGTATGTTAATTATACTGGAATTCAAATAAATAAATAAATAAATACCTGATATATATTTTACAGAATACTTTTCTAAATTAAATAAATGAGTGGGGGCGCCTGAGTGGCTCATTCATTAAGCATCTGTCTTCAGCTCAGTTCTTGATCCTGGGGTTCTGGGATTGAGCCCCAAATTGGGCTTTCTGCTCAGTGGGAAGCCTGCTTCTTCCTCTTCCATTCCCCCTGCTTGTGTTCCCTCTCTCACTGTCTCTCTCTCTGTCAAATAAATAAATAAAATCTTTAAAAAAAAAAAAAAAAAAGAAGTGACATAATAAAATAAATTTCCAAATTAATTTAGGTAAAAACCTTCCAGCAATATCTTAAAAGTCTAAAACCTCCATTTCAATTATAATTTACCCCAAGAAGCAAGCATAATTCAAATATTTAAACCCACTAATTTTATCATCAGCTAGTATTTAATGTAAGACAAATCAAAAGGATAATGGTGGTGTTGTACAAGTTTGACCCAACAAATTGGTAAAAATTTAAAAGAACTATAATATAGCAGACATCTGGGTGACTCAGTAGGTTAAGCTGCTACCTTCAGCTCAGGTCATGATCCCAGGGTCACGGCATCGAGTCCGCCATCACATCAGGCTCCTTGCTCAGGAGGGAGACTGCTTCTTCCTCTACCTGCCGCTCCCACTGCTTCTATGCTCACTTTCTCTCTCTCTGATAAATAAATAATTTTTTTTTGTAAATTGTAATTTGTGATCAGATGGCATTTAAAACCAATATTTAAAAAAAGTACAAGTTCCTCTTAATCCAAACAATAAAGGATCACTCAAATTAAGCCACATGAAGGAGTGAAATGGTATTTGTGAAGATACCTGAGTGAAAGAACACACAGCATTTGAGTAACCACAGGAGACTCCTGGTACCTATGGTCCTGGGAACAAAAGGGGAGGAGATGAGACATGAGATTGGACAGGTAAGCAGGGTGGGGCCAGGTGGGAGGGCAGAGCTGACAGCAGATGCTCCTCATGCATAGCTTTCCAGGCACAACCCACAGTGGAATTTTATATTTTTTTTCTGATGTTAAGGTAGGCTAACTGAACGTTTAAAGTTTGGTGCACAGTATGATTTTTCTATTTTGTTTCAGTTTTTCACTGAACATTTTATAATATACCCTGTCTCTGGTCATTGCACTTAAATGTTGCTTCTCATTTCTCTTTTTCTTGAAAGGCAAAATAAGTTACGAGCTAGAGGTAGATGTGCTGAGGCCAAATCGCCACACAGCATAAATCCTGTGTCCTGCAAACAAACGGAGGGTTTTAGAGGGCAAGAGATGGGGGAATGGGTGAGCCCGGTGATGTATATTAAGAGGGCACATATTGCATGGAGCACTTGGTGCTATATGCAAACAATGAATCTTGGAACACTACATCAAAAATTAATGATATACTGTATGGTGACTAATATAACACAATAAAAAAAAAAAGTTCTGTCAAGAGTTAATTTTCCTAACTTGTTTTTGCAGGGTTACTTGATGTCAGTATCAGTGTTTAATAAATATATAGATATATGTATATAAACGTATGCATGCAAATACATATAAATAGATGACCACATCAATGTGCACATAGAGTCAGCTCCATGAACATTCTTTAATGCACTGAAGTCTACCAGCCAGTTGCCATAATTACATGTATCATAGTAAAAGCACAAGTAGGCACAGCAGATTTTCTATGCTAGGTTGTGCAAGTCATTTGTCATATTACGTTTACTTGTTCTTTATGTGATAGAATTTCTGGCTTAGGGATGTCCCAGTGTTTGGAAAACAGGTGACTCAAGGGACCATTCTGGAAAGAAAATGTGGGCTCTAGGTAATTACTGGCAATAAAGAAGTGGAAATTGGCAATTAAAAAACAAGAAACGAAGCACTTGTGTTCCAGAACTTTAATGAGTTTTAACCTGTGGCCTCAAAGACCTGCTGTGGCCCTGATGGAAATAGCAACCCGACTCCTACTGGTGAGGAATTAGAAAAATTTAAGCCTTGCAGACTGGAATTTGACTCTGAGGAGCACACCAAGCTTCCATTTATGAATAGAGCGGTGTTCACAATGCAGTGTTTCAGAACATAGAGAATTACTGTAATATTTTTATTTCCTTCTTTGAAAGCCTTCTTTAACAATAAAGTTTTAAAAGTAGTTAGTGATTAAATTATTTTTAAAACATTTCCAGCAGTTCAGCCAGAAGATCTTTGCTTTCCTAATCACAGTGACTGTTCCCGTATCATTTTCACTGTATCATTCCCAAATCATATTATTATACTTTGTTTAATTTATATCCCATAGGTGAGAATTTCCTAACTAGGAGGGGGTCTATGGGTTCCTGAGGGAGACTGTGGGTACATACTCAGGGGCTAAATATTTCAGTGGTATTTTTTATCGAGGCATAATTAGCATATAATGTTATATCTATTTTAGGAGTACAATATATTGATCCAACAATTCTATACATTATTCAGTGCTCACTCTGTTATATGTGGTCACCCTCTGTCATAATACAATATTATGGTAGTTTGTATCTCTTAATTCCTTTTACCGATTTCACCCATGCTCCCACCCACTTCCCCTCTGGCAAACACCAGTTTGTTCTCTGTATTTAATAGTCTGTTTGGGTTTTTTTTTGTTCTGTTTTTGTAGATTCCACATATAAATGAAATCATATAGTTTTTGCCCCTCTCTATCTGGCTTATTTCACTTATAACACTCTTTAGGTAACATCATTATTGTCAAAAATGTAACATCTCATTCTTTTTTATAGTTCAAATATATATCACATCTTCTTTATCCACTCATCTAATGATGGACATTTAGGTTACTTCTATGTGATGGGTATTGTAAATAATGCTGCTATAAACATAGGGATGCATATATCTTGTCAAATTAACCTTTTCATTTTCTTTGGGTAAATACCCAATAATAGAATTACTAGATCATATGGTGGTTCTATGTCTAATTTTTTGAGGAACCTCTGTACTGTTTTCTGCCATGGCTGCATCAATTTACATTCCCTTCAACAGTGGACAAGTTCCTTTTTCTCCACATGCTTATCAACACGTTGGTTTTTTGATACTAGCCATTCTGAGTGGTGTGAGGTGGTATCTCACTGTGGTTTTGATTTTTGTTTCCTGATGACTAGTGATATTGCACGTCATTTCATGTCTGCTGGCCATTTGCCCTCTGGAAAAATATCTAGTTGGGTCCTCTGCTCATTTTTTAATTGGATCATTTGTGGTTTTGATGTTGAGTTATATGAGTTCTTCATATACATTGGATATTAACCACTTATCAGATATATCATTTGCAAATATCTTCTCCCATTCACCAGCTTCTTTTTTGTTTTGTTGATTGTTTCCTTTGCTGTGCAAAAACTTTTTACTTTGGTGAAGTCCCAATAGTTTGTTTTTGCTTTTGTTTTCCTCACCTGAGTATACATATCCAGAAAAGAATTGCTATGGTTAATGTCAAAGAGATTGCAGCGTATGTTTTCTGTTAAGAGTTTAATGGTTTCAGGCCTCACATTCCGGTCTTTAATCCATCCTGAGTTTCTTTTTGTGTCTGCTGTAAGAAAGTGGTCCCGTTTCATTCTTTTGCATGGAGCTGTCCAGTTTTCCCAACACCATTTGCTGAAGAGACTGTCTTTTCCCCCACTGTATATTCTTTCCTCCTTTGTAACAGATCAATTGACCATATTGATGTGGGTTTATATCTGGGCTGTCTATCCTCTTCTATTGATCTACATGTCTGCTTTAATACCAGACCATACCATTTGGATTACTACAGCTTTATAGTATGTCTTGAAATCTGGGATTATGGTACCTCCAGCTCTGTGGAGCTAACCAATCTTCATGATTGGTTAGGTTATTTGGTTCATATACATTTTAGGATTATTCATTCTAGTTCTATAAAAAATACTATTGATAATTTGATAAGGATTGCATTGAATCTGTAGATTGTTTTGTGTTCTGTGGACGTTTTAACAGTATCAACTCTCCCAGTCATTGTGGAAGTGCAAGCTGGTGCAACCTCTCTGGAAAACAGCATGGAGGTTCCTCAAAATGTTGAAAATAGAACTGCCCTATGACCCAGCAATTGCACTATTGGGCATTTACCCTAAAGATACAAACGTAGTGATCCAAAGGGGCACATGCACCCGAATGTTTATAGCAGCAATGTCCACAATAGCCAAACTATGGAAAGAACCTAGATGTCCATCAACAGATGAATGGATCAAGAAGATGTGGTATATATACACAATGGAATACTATGCAGCCATCAAAAGAAATGAAATCTTGCCATTTGCGACAACATGGATGGAACTAGAGCGTATCATGCTTAGCGAAATAAGTCAGGCGGAGAAAGACAACTATCATATGATCTCCCTGATATGAGGAAGTGGTGTTGCAACATGGGGGCTTAAGTGGGTACGAGAAGAATAAATGAAAGAAGATGGGACTGGGAGGGAGACAAACCATAAGTGACTCTTAATCTCACAAAACAAACTGAGGGTTGCTGGGGGGAGGGGGTTTGGGAGAAGGGGGTGGGATTATGGACATTGGGGAGGGTATGTGCTTTGGTGAGTGCTGTGAAGTGTGTAAACCTGGTGATTCACAGACCTGTACCACTGGGGATAAAAATACATGTTTATAAAAAATAAAAAATTATATTAAAAAAAAAAAGAATGGAGACATAATTCAGCCCACAAGATGGAGAGAATGCTAAACTGGAAAAGAAAAGAAAAGAAAAGAAAAGGAAAAGAAAAGAGAAGAAAAGAAAAGAAAAGAAAAGAAAAAGACAACCACAGCAAGGCAGCCCAAGTTCATTCTGTGTGTGTCCATGTGGTTTCTAGAAAACCATGTTTCTTATCATTTTATATCAGTGTTGTTAACTTCATTTTAATTTAAAAGGCTTTTTACTGGCAAATATAATTTGGTTTTTATGTTAATAATACCATAACTTTAAGAAGCATCTAAAACTTTTAATATTTCTACTTGTTTATACTTATGCAGTTAACATAGTAAAACCATTTTAAATCAACCCGAGGGATCTGAAATGCTTTCTTTTCTTTCAAAGGGGTCTCTTCATTCTTTGGGTTTATTAGCCCCACTCCTCTACATGTGGCTAGGTGGTTCAGTCGGTTAAGCATCTGGCTTTGACTCAGGTCATGATCCCAAGGTCCTGGGATAGAGCCCAGCATTGGGCACTCTGCTCAATTGGGGAGTCTGCTTTTGCCCCTCCTCCTTGCTTATGCTCTTCCTCTCAAATAAATAAATAAAAATCTTTTTTTTTTTTTAAAGGAAGAAGAAAGAAGGAGGAGGAGGAGGAGGAGGAGAAAAAGAAGCCCTCCTCCTCTAAATGTGTCTTGTTACATCAATTGGATCTGGAGCTTCTCAAGAACAAGCTCTTATTTCTGCCTTGATATCTCCAGGTCAACAGTTAGCAAGGAATGAATGAGACATGTTCTTAAAATCTTGTTTTATGACCTTATGCTTGTGAATGCTACCTCCTGGGCCCCAAATTCTTACTCTTGGGATGTTATACCTTCCCACTATGTTCCACCAGTAAGGACATATGTACTTGTCTTAGCAAATATATGGGTGAGACAAAATTCAGAATAAGTCATCTCAAATGCATTATCCAGCTTTTTAAAATCAATTAAATTTGTCCCCCAAAGAAAGTTTACTTATTGTAAGATCTAATTTGCCACATATATCGATTTCATGGAAGTAAAATTTTAAAAGTCAAAAAAACACAATCTTATATGCTTTCATTTTTCTGAAAATAACTTGAACTGAGTCCTATTTGGCTTTACTATAATGACCCCAACTCCCAAAGGAAGGGCTATATTTTGAAGTAGCATAACCTCTGATTCCAAAGTCCTGACACAAAATGAAATTTCCATGTGGAAACCTGAAACCTACCAATTAAATACAGGCACAGAATAAAAATAAACTTTAAATCTCAGATATCATGCTGTAATGGAATATACTAAAAAAAATTCCAGAAAGTGAAATAATAAAAATATTAGTTACCAAAATCTTAAGATGCTGATATATGATGTAATATAAATAAAATTTTAAATTATGAGATAAGAGTAGTCCCACTCATTGGGCCTAACTGAGGAATTTCGAATAAATTTCTGCAATTATAAAGTTATCCACATTATTCCCTGAGACATCCATAAAATACTCTGAAACATACATTTTAATGAAATCAGATGCCCATCACTCTATATAAGCCTGCTGATGTGAAATAAAGTATGATAAATAATTATTTCTCAGTACCTACACTGATTCAGAAATTCTAGGTCTACTGATCAGAAATTTAAGTATGATTTTTTTGTTGGTTTGGGTTTTTTGTTTTGTTTTTGTTTCTGTTGCGCTATTTAGTAGTATATTATAGTAAATGTATAATTTATTTTATTAACTGTAACATATTCAAGGGCACCTGGGTGGTTCAGTCAGTTGAGTGTCTGCCTTCGGCTCAGGTCATGACTCCAGGGCCTCTGCTCAGCAGGGAGCCTGCTTCTCCCTCTCCTTCTCCTCCCCAGCTCCTGCTCTCTTCCTCAGTCTCTCTCTCTCTCTCTCTCTCTCTCTCAAATAAATGAACAAAATCTTTAATAAATAAATAAATAAATAAATGTAACATATTCATCCTAAACATTCAAATAATACAGGAGTAGATTATGTGAAAGTCATAGTTCCATCTTTTCCTTCTCTAGAATCCACCTTCTGGATTTCAGCACTATTTAGTTTGTTCTCTTCCATCCAGACAACTGTGTGCATATGGAAATTACTGTTGTAAATATGGGATTATATTATATGTACCATTTAGGGTCACAGCATGAAACAGATAACACCTTCAAGTGGTGAGTAGAGTTTAACGACTGGACTAGGCATGAAGTTGTAGCAGTAGGAATGCAGGGAGGATGCAGTAAAAGCGGCATGGTCACCAACCTGGGATGGAGTGAGTCGGTTCCAGACTGAAGACGGAGAGAGAACCCAGAGAGGGCTGCCCCACAAGATCCTAAGTCATGGGACCCAGCCACCTTGCAAGGAAAAGATCAGGGATATAAACTCTATCCTCTGCTCCTTCCCTCCACCCTTTCTCCTGTCAGAACCAGAGGACAAGAACATTGTTAGTGATTTCTGGCAGGTCGCCCTGGCGGTGGGGGTAGGGCTGTAGTAGAGGGAGGAGGGCGGGGCCCTGGGCGCAGGCCTGTATGTTCCACTTAACTCTTCTGCAATTCTTGGTTCTCATGACTGATAAGCAGGGGACATTTTTCCATATCCCTTCTATGAATGCTCCTCATTCTTTCCTTGCTGTTACAAAAAATTCTGTTCTGTGGACTTATTCCAGCAGCCACTTAAGGGATGGGCACTGGGCTCCCGGCTTTCACCAGTTCAAACCAACCAGTGGGATCCATCCACATACGGCTGTCTGCAGACTGGTGGGAGAAGTCTGTGGCAAGGAGATGCTAAGGCAAAGGGTTTGCCACTTTCTGAAGAAACTAAAATGCCCCCCCCGCACCACTGCACTGCTCCCCTTTTTTAGACACTAGAGCTCTCAGAGAGCCAGCGTGCGGGGAGCAGTGCAGCAAACTGCTGGTGGTATGTTTCACTTGATGGAGACACAGCCCAAAAGGGAAGAATGACGGGCAGAATGAAAGCCAGGACAAGATGCCACCCACCACCCACCATGCCAGGCATCCTGGACGCTGAATTTTCATGGTACCCCTCTCTTCAGAGCACTAGGACCCACCTCGAAAACGGTGTACTGTGTATGGGAAGCTCATTTTTTAACACTTTGCATGTATAAAAATGTTTTTATGACTGTGTACAGAATTCTATGTGGGAAACACTTTTGTCCTAGTGTCTTAAAGGGACTGATCCATTGTGGTCTGTTTTCTAACTATACGAACATGAAGTTAAGGTCTAATTCTTAAACATTTCTTTGTCACTTTCCCCTCCAAACCCCTAACTTTATAAGCCATGTCTTCTCAAGTATTACTGGGAACTGAGAGTAGATATTATCCCATTTTTTTCTTTTAGTAGAAGTGATTTTCACATGTTCAGTGTTTTTTGTTTATCTAGGGAACACTCTCCCTTCTGCTACATAAGAGAATCTCCCCAACTAAGCCTCCTGTTAACTTTGTATTCACGTCCTCAGATTGGATGATGAGACTGACCAGGCCCTGCCCCTCCCAGCACATGGGTGTGTGTGTTTCCTGTGGTTCCTATCACCATATTCCTGGTGTTGCCAGAATCAGTCTCTGCAAGGAGCTCAGCGCAAGTCCTCAACACAGCTCCTAACAAACATGCAACACCTTGTTGGCCCATACCTAGGGCGGCTCTGCTGACCCAAGTCTTCTCTCACATGGCCTCAATATTAGAAAGTTGACTTATTTTGAGATAATTATAAAAATCAAATGCAGGAAATCCCCTTACCACACTGTTGCCAGGGGGCTTCCTGTCACCTCCTTGGTGCTGCTGACTTGCTTCTCAGGAACAACTGGTTACCCTCCACGTACTCTCCTGCAGCTGCACAGCATTCCTGAGGGCTATCTGCTCTACAACAAGAGCACTGCTGGGCAGGGAGTGTGGAAGGACCACATGCCTAGGGAGGGCTCAGGGTGCTGCTTGGGGATGGGGAGGATGTTCTGTCAGATGTCCGTTCAGCAGCACAGACCCTGCGTCTCTAACGTAAGACCCTGGGGGTGAAGTAAAGCTCTTCTTACTTTCCCTTGCCTTGATGCATTGCTCATTTAGAGATGTTTAGGAACGAGCAAACTTCCCACACTTCACAGTTCCTTTAGGAAACTTTTACAAGAAAATGGCCTATTGCCAGATAATATCCTTTATTACCTGGGCCATTACAATGTTTTATTTGTGTGTGTCTATGTGATTTCATGGATATTTCAATGGGCAGATCATTAGAAAGCTAAATCTTCCAAAGATTGCAAGTGAGGCATTTGGAGCTTTAGGGATTATTTGTTGCTTTTTATCATCTGCTCCTCTGGGGCCAATAACCATGTACTAGATAAAGAGAGGAAATGCAATTATTTTTGGTGCTTCTGTGTTAAAGAAACAAACCTCTCCCATGGCCTTTCTGTTGACTCAGTGAATCTTCCCTGACAATTCTTCTGGCTTTGTGGAGTTTTATTTCTTCATATGCTGCAAATGGAAGGCTTCCCACTTCAGGCCGTTAGCAACTCTCGGTCATGAGAGCCTCCCCTTCTATACCTCAGGAGGAATGTGTCTCCAGACATGGGTGGGAGCGCCCATCCATGAGTCTGGCAAGAAGACCCCCGGATGTCCTTTCCTTCAGCCTCCCGCCCTTTCCCCACTGTGCAGGGCAAGGACAACCAGCAGACAGAGCAAGGCTAGAAGCGGGGGATGCCATTTCCAACATCCAAGATGAACGCAGGCCTCCAAACAAATTATATGCTGGAATGTGTTGTATCTAGTTGGAAAAAAAAATAGAAAAAAAATCTTGTAATGGCAACATAAGCACAGATTACCAGTTTCACCATTTTCTTGTTCATTTTTTGTCCTTCCAAATGTGCTGGCACAATTTTGAGTACTATTAAGGTTAGCTCATTCTTTTGTATTCTGCATTATTCAGTAAAATTTACATTTCAGGCAATTTTTCATGAAGCTATGTCATCTTTATGAGGATTGATTTAAATGTCAGCCCAGTAGTTCATTAAGAGCCAGTTTCATGGGCAATATCCCATTTGCCCTTGTTTGGGGATATTCAATTTTGTTTTATTTCCATGCATTAGAAGAGCACCATAAATGATATACTCATGTGTGAGTAACATTCTTAGAGTTTTTAAAATCTTTTAGGTTCCCAGAAGCAAAATTCTTGGGTCAAAGGACGGAACATTTTTATTACCACCAAAATGGATTGTCAAATTGCTTGCTAATGCTGTTCATGTTCTCAAATTTTATGGGGTCATTTCAGCTAACACCAAATGTTTATTTTCTCCATGACTGGATATTTAAAGAGACATATCTTCCTTTGTCCTTGGCCCAGTGTTTGGTTCATTACTTGTTTGGACAAGCACTATGATTCAAATTTTCATCTTTTCAAAGTGATCCTGTCACAAGGAAAATTTGCGCAGGAAGCATGAGGTTCTTGCAAATACCATGGGGACTGCTCCTGCATTTCTGACTTCATAAGTGTGGTTTCGCTTACGTAACATGGAAGGGCTATGCAATCATGCAAGGTAAAGTGGCTCACCATCCATGAGCTGGGTGTAGGGGAAGTGGCTCACTGGGCCATAACCAGTCTGCAAGGGACTCAGACCTGCTAGACTTGTGCATCCCAGCCCTGGCTTTATGACCTTGTGCAGTCCTTTAACCTCAGTGAACTTCAATATCATACCCTGGAAAATAAAGGTTGCTGGGAAAATCAAGCAAGAAACTGCTATCAAATAGCACACGGTGAATTGTGCTTCTCCTATCATTGGTAGGGAATGGTACTATTTGAAGGAATTATATATAAATTATTTCAATTGCTCACACCCTCCCCTCCTGGTTGTGTCGTAAATGATCTCCATGCTTCACCCTCAAAATCCAGATGGTGTATCCATAGCCTCCCTCCCCTTATTTCCTACCACCTGCCCCTCCCTCCTGCACACCCCAGGGGTACTGGTCTGCTCTCAGTGCCTAGAACATGCCATGCTCACCCTAGTCTGAGGGGCTTTGCACTTGGTATCTTCTACACAAACAATTCTTACTGCCCACCTTTCCTTGTCATAATGCAGGCATCAGTCGGAAGTTCCGGCAGCCTTCTCTGTCTGTCCAGGCAGAAGCCCAGTTCTTTGCCTAGGTAATCTCCACTTTGCTGCTTGATTTTTGTATCTTTGTAGACCCTATCACTTCCCAGAATTATGTTATCACAGAGTTGTTTACTTGTTTATCACCAAAACTGCGTTTACTGCCAAATGCCCAGAGCCTAAAGCGCCCCCACCCTGGCATGCAGCAGGTGCTCATCAGCTGTTTCTTGCTTGGGAGCCCAGTTGTAACTCCTGTGTTGCCTCGTGAGCAACAAAAATTTGTTGACTAATTGTTTCACCTTGCATAATTTTTTTTAATTCCTCACCAAGAAATTGTATGTGGCAGTGCACTTAATCAGCGTACAGCACAGACTTCAGCTCCTACAGCAAGGTATTCCAGATTCCCGCTCCTCTAAGATGCCCCGTCTCCACACTGCCAATCACTGATGCCAGAGAGAATGCTAAGATTTATAGCGACCACCTCTGAAGGAGAAATGGTGATTTCTTTCCCCCTCTGGAATTCTGCAAGACTTTCAAATAAGTATACCTTCCCATAATTGTTGTAGAAACCATGGAAATCATAGGGCTTCTTTCTTGGGGAGTGACTTTGAGATTCATCAAAGCTCTACTTCGTTTGGTTTTTGCTGATGCCCTCCCATCTCCTTGGCCATTACAACAGCTTGCAAAAAATAGCCTGCACATAAATTATGCATCAAGTCTTTAAATATCCTGGTCTTTTTCCTTTCTTGCCCCTCCTCCACCCAAAGAGAAAGATTGCAATGCTTTTATGAAGTACCTGTTGTTTCTGCTGTTAGATTTTTTTTTAAAGATTTTATTTATTTATTTGACACAGAGATCACAAGTAGGCAGAGAGGCAGGCAGAGAGAGAGAGAGGGGAGGAAGCAGGCTCTCCGCAGAGCAGACAGCCCAATGCGGGGCTCAATCCCAGGACCCTGGGATCATGACCTGAGCCGAAGGCAGAGGCTTTAACCCACTGAGCCACCCAGGTGCCCCTTAGATTGTTTTTTCATTGTGCTAGATCATTTTCTTTTCTGAGAGAACCTGATTTTTGATGAGAATCTTTCTCCAAACAATACACACACACACACACACACACGCTAGTGAGGTGCATTTTTAAAAAATTCAAAGTAGGAAGCAAAATATCTCATTGTGGGAATCTGGTATATGATTGGCACATCACATGAGGGCATAGAGCTGCGAGGGTACAAAGAAGACTTTCCTTGTATTAGTCATGTTTTATGTCATATTTTAAAATATGAAAATAGAACAAAAGTTCGATTTTTGAATTCTGAATAATCGGTGTATAGGTACATTTTTATGCTAAATTTTTCCAGGTAATAAAATTTTACAAAGAAAAAAGTGAGTATTTTCACTTCAAATCTCTCTTTATTAACATAGGAAGATGGGAAGACCTATAGACCAACAATTTGAATGCACGAGACAAATGGATTGGAGTTACTATAGCAGAGGAGTTCACACACATTAAAAATTTGCTATGTCCCTGAGGCTAACTAAGCCAAGTGTTAGGAACATGATAGAGGAAGTTCTCTCCACATCAGTAAGACAGAAAGGTCCTCATACAGAAGACAGAGATAGGAAAGCATATTTCAAAGGGTATAATTCTGGAGTAAGAAAACTTACTCTCAAGGTTTAGGCACACATCTTTGCCATTTCTCAAGATGAAGCCCAGAAGCACAGTTTGTAGCACCAAAGGCCTCATATTTGGTTTTTGTTTTAAGGTGTTTTCTAATTATAAGATTTTTAAACAGTTACATAAACTGAATTGTAGCACCTAAATGTGATTTTAAAAAATTACAGGAAGAATATACATGGGAACACAAAAGTTCAAATTGGAATCAAGCAGGAAAAAGACATAACCCGTGGATGCAATTACATGACTGAGTATATTTTAAAATATACCCTAAATGAGATTTTCAAAGGCTATGAAAACCATTCAAATAGATACTTAGTGCTTTCTTATTTTAGAACTAAATGATCTTAATGGCAAAATTAAACAGAGGAATATTATGGGTATGAAGAAATCATATTCTCTACATTTATGTGTGTATATACAACTAGGTGTGTGTGTGTGTGTGTGTGTGTGTGTGTGTGTGTGTGTTTAATTTAGCTAAACTTGGAAATGTGGTTCGGAGTAGTTATGTGGGCTTTTAGCATACCAAACAGCAATAAGCTGTCTCACTAGAAGGGAAAACATCGGGCCACATTTTCAAGTGCCCTCTCATCAGAATCAGAGATTTTTAGTGAAATTCAGGGTCTAAACCCAAATGTCATGGCCAGCTTTATGGAAGTTTTCATTCACCTATGATTTGCCTTCTTCCTGTGATGCTTGTAGTGGCTCTCGGTTCCAGACTGCTGCCTTTTCTCAGCAAGGTTATGCTGTATAATAGTTTCTAGAAGGAATCTAATGAGAATACCAGACCCAGAACCAGGGTGGTCAGTTAGCTCCAGGTAGAGGTGTGGCCTGGCTGATTCTTCTCTTTCAGATCTGCATGAACATCACCTCACTAAGCCTCCCTGAGTGTGGCTCTGCTGAATGCTCCTCTTTCCTAACACTCCTGCCTGGGTGGGTACCCACTCTGCCCTGCGAGATGGTTCCTCCCACCCTTAGAGACACTCAGGCTCCTTCAGCTGGCTCTCAGCTTTCTCTTTTTCTCTCTCCTTTTTTTTTATTAAATTAATTTATTTGTTTTCAGAAAAACAGTATTCATTATTTTTTCACCACACCCAGTGCTCCATGCAATCCGTGCCCTCTATAATACCCACCACCTGGTACTCGAACCTCCCACCCTGCCCCCCGCCACGTCAAAACCCTCAGATTGTTTTTCAGAGTCCGTAGTCTCTCATGATTCACCTCCCCTTCCAATTTACCCTAACTCCCTTCTCCTCTCTAACATCCATTGTCCTCCATGATATTTGTTATGCTCCACAAATAAGTGAAACCATATGATCATTGACTCTCTCTGCTTGACTTATTTCACCAGCATAAACTCTTCCAGTCCTGTCCATGTTGCTACAAAAGTTGGGTATTCATCCTTTCTGATGGAGGCATGATACTCCGTAGTGTATATGGACCACATCTTCCTTATCCATTCATCCATTGAAGGGCATCTTGGTTCTTTCCATTGTTTGGCGACCATGGCTATTGAGGCTATAAACATTGGGGTACAGATGGCCCTTCTTTTCACAACATCTGTATCTTTGCGGTAAATACACAGGAGTGCAAGTGCAGAGTCATAGGGAAGTTCTATTTTTAATTTCTTGAGGAATCTCCACACTGTTCTCCAAAGAGGCTGCACCAACTTGCATTCCCACCAACAGTGGAAGAGGGTTCCCCTTTCTCCACATCCTCTCCAACATATGTTGTTTCCTGTTTTGTTAATTTTGGCCATTCTACTGGTGTAAGGTGATATCTCAATGTGGTTTTAATTTGAATCTCCCTGAGGGCTAGTGATGATGAACATTTTTTCATGTGTCTGATAGCCATTTGTATGTCCTGATTGGAGAAGGGTCTGTTCATATCTTCTGCCCATTTTTGATATGATTGCCTGTTTGTGTGGGTTGAGTTTGAGGAGTTCTTTATAGATCCTGGATATCAACCTTTTGTCTGTACTGTCATTTGCATATATCTTCTCCCATTCCATGGGTTGCCTCTTTGTTTTTTTGACTGTTGCCTTTACTGTGCAGAAGCTTTTGATTTTGATGAAGTCCCAAAAGTTCATTTTCGCTTTTGTTTCCTTTGCCTTTGGAGACATATCTTGAAAGAAGCTGCTGTGGCTGATATCGAAGAGGTTACTGCCTATGTTCTCCTCTAGGATTCTGATGGATTCCTGTCTCACGTTGAAGTCTTTTATCCATTTTGAGTTTATCTTTCTGTACGGTGTAAGAGAATGGTCGAGTTTCATTCTTGTACATATAGCTGCCCAGTTTTCCCAGCACCATTTATTGAAGAGACTGTCTTTTATCCACTGTATATTTTTTCCTGTTTTGTCGAAGATTAATTGACCATAGAGCTGAGGGTCCAGATCTGGGCTCTCGACACTATTCCACTGGTCTATGTGTCTGTTTTCATGCCAGTACCATGCTGTCTTGCTGATCACAGCTTTGTAGGAAAGCTTGAAATCAGGTAACGTGATGCCCTCCATTTTATTTTTGTTTTTCCAACATTTCTTTAGTGATTCAGGGTCTCTTCTGATTCCATACAAATTTTTGGATTATTTGCTCCAGCTCTTTGAAGAATACCGGTGGAATTTTGATTGGAATGGCATTAAAAGTATAGATTGCTCTAGGCAGTATAGACATTTTAACAATGTTTATTCTTCTAATCCAAGAGCATGGAATGGTCTTCCATCTTTTTGTGTCTTCTTCAATTTCTTTCATGAGTGTTCTGTAGTTCCTCAAGTGGAGATCCTTTACCTCTTTGGTTAGGTTTATTCCCAGGTATCTTATGGTTCTTGGTGCTATAGTCAATGGAATCGATTCTCTAGTTTCCCTTTCTGTATTTTCATTGTTAGTGTATAAGAAAAGCCACTGACTTCTGCACATTGACTTTGTATCCTGCCACATTGCTGAATTGCTATATGAGTTCTAGTAGTTTGGGGCTGGAGTTTTTTGGGTTTTCCATATAAAGAATCATGTCATCTGCGAAGAGAGAGAGTTTGACTTCTTCATTGCCAATTGGATACCTTTTATTTCTCTTGTTGTCTGATTGCTGTTGCTAGGACTTCTAATACTATGTTGAACAACAGTGGTGAAAGTGGGCATCCTTGTCTTGTTCCTGATCTCAACGGGAAGGCTGCAAGCTTTTTCCCATGGAGGATGATATTTGCTGTGGGTCTTCATAGATAGATTTGATGAGGTTCAGGAATGTTCCCTCTATCCCTATACTTTGAAGCGTTTTAATCTGGCTTTTGTCAAATTCTTTTTCTTCATCAAATGAGAGGACCATGTGGTTCTTCTCTCTTCTCATATTAATTTGTTGTATCACATTTATTGATTTGTGAATGTTGAACCATCCTTATAGCCCAGGGATGAATCCCACCTGGTCATGATGGATAATCTTTTTAATGTGCTGTTGGATCCTGTTGGCTAGGATCTTGTTGAGAATCTTAGCATCCATATTCATCAGTGATATTGGTCTGAAATTCTCCTTTTTGGTAGGGTCTTTGCCTGGTTTGGGTATCAGGGTAATGCTGGCTTCATATAAAGAGTCTGGAAGTTTTCCTTCTGCTTCAATTTTTTGAAACAGCTTCAGGAGAATAGGTGTTATTTCTTCTTCGAAAGTGTTATTTCTTCTTTGTTATTTCTTTGAATTCCCCAGGGAATCTGTCAGGTCCTGGGTTCTTGTTTTTTGGGAGGTTTTTGATCACTGCTTCAATCGCATTTCTAGATATCAGTCTATTCAGGTTGTTGATTTCTTCCTGGTTCAATTTTGGGAGTTTATAGTTTTCCAGGAATGCATCCATTTCATCTAGGTTGCTAAGCTTATTGGCATATAACTGTGATAATAACTTCTGATTATTGTTTCTACTTTCTTGGTGTTAGTTGTGATCTCTCCCTTTTCATTCATAATTTTATGAATTTGGGCTTTCTCTCTTTTCTTTTGGATTAGTGTGGCCAATGGTTTATCGATCTTATTGATTCTTTCAAAAAACCAGCTTCTAGTTTCAATGATACGTTCTACTGTATCTCTGGTTTCTACCTCATTGATCTCAGCTCTAATCTTGATGATTTCCCTCCTTATGTGTGGAGTTGGTTTGATTTGTTGTTGATTCTCCAGTTCTTTAAGGTGTAGAGACAGCTGGTGTATTCTGGATTTTTCAATTTTTTTGAGGGAGGCTTGGATGGCTATGTATTTCCCCCTTAGGACGGCCTTTGCTGTATCCCATAGGTTTTGGACCGAAGTGTCTTCATTCTCATTGGTTTCCATGAATTGTTTCAGTTCTTCTTTGATCTCCTGGTTGATCCAAGCATTCTTAAACAAGGTGGTCTTTAGCTTCCAGGTGTTTGCGTTCCTTCTGAACTTTTCCTTGTGATTGAGCTCCAGTTTCAAGGCACTGTGATCTGAGAATATGCAGTGAATAATCTCAGTCTTTTGATATCGGTTGAGTCCTGATTTGTGACCCAGTATGTGGTCTATTCTGGAGAAGGTTCCATGTGCACTTGAGAAGAATGAGTATTCTGTTGTTTTAGGGTGGAATGTTCTGTATATATCTATGAGGTCCATCTGGTCCAATGTGTCATTCAATGCTCTTGTTTCTTTATTGATTTTCTGCTTCGATGATCTATTTCTGAGAGAGGCATGTTAAGATCTCCTACGATTAGTGTATTCATATCAATATGACTTTTTATCTTGATTAACAGTTTTCTTAAGTAATTGGCTGCTCCCATATTGGGAGCATAGATATTTACAATTGTTAGATCATCTTGGTGGATAGTCCCTTTAAGGATTATGTAGTGTCCTTCTGTATCTCTGACTACAGTCTTTAGTTTAAAGTCTAATTTATCTGATATGAGAATCACTACCCCAGCCTTCTTTTGAGGCCCATTGGCATGAAACATGCTTCTCCATCCCTTCACTTTCAGTCTGGGTGTTTCTTTAGGTTCAAAATGGGTCTCTTGTAAACAACATATGGATGGGTTCTGTCATTTTATCCAATCTGCAACCCTGTGCTGTTTTATGGGCACATTTAGGCCATTCACATTGAGAGTGATACATTTTTATTGACATCGAGTTACCTTTGAAGTCTTTCTTTCTGTAGACTGTCGCTATTTTTCTGTTCAATGCTATTCTTGGGGTTTTTCCTCTTTTATAGAACCCCCCCTTAATATTTCCTGCAGTGTCGGCTTGGTGGTTGCATAGTCTTTTAAGCCTTGCTGGTCTTGGAAACTCTTTATCTCTCCATACATTTTGAATGTCAGTCTTGCTGGATAAAGTATTCTTGGCTGCATGTTCTTCTTATTTAGTGCCCTAAATATATCTTGCCAGCCTTTTCTGGTTTGCCAGGTCTCTGTGGACAGGTCTGACGTTATTCTGATGGGCTTCCCTCTCTAAGTAAGGAGCTTCTTTGCCCTGGCGGCTTTCAAGAGATTATACCTACAATTGTAATTCCTCAATTTGACTATCAGGTGTCATGATTTTTTTTGGAATGTATAATCTTGGGTGGGGACCGTTCAGCCTCTCGTACATGAACGCTGGTTCCATTCACGAGATTGGGAAAATTTTCATGAAGGACTTGTTCCACTATATCTTCTAGACTTCTTTCTTTCTACTCCCCTTCAGGGATTCCAATAATTCTGACATTGGAACGCTTCATGGCATCATTTATTTCCCTGATTCTGTTTTCATGGTTTCTAAGCTCTTTGTTCCAGGCTTCCTCCTGATCCTTTCTCTCTATCTGTTTGTCTTCTAGATCACTAATTCTATCTTCGGTCTCAGTTACCCTAGCTTTGAGAGAGTTTAGATTAGATTGGAACTAATTGAGAGCATTGTGAACCTCCTCCCTTGTAGCTTTAAGCTCCGCCCTAACATTGTGAACATCCTTTCTGGTCGCTTTCAGTTCGGCCCTAATCAATTCCATCTGGTCACCCATGGCTTTCTCCAATCTAGCTATTGCCTGGATAATTGTTAGCCTGAATTCTCTTTCCAACATGTTGTCTATGTTGATAGCCATTAGCTCTGTTGCAGAAGGTCCGTCCTCTGTATTTTTCTTCTATTGGGCATTCCTCCTCCTAGTCATTTTGGTGGGAGATGACTGAACAGATGTAGCTGGATGTATCAACTGTGGTGCAGTCAAGGTGCACCCTGGAACACTTCTGAGCAATCAGGATTCCCCACCCAAATGAGAGACAAAAGAAAAGAAAAAGAAAAAAAAGAAAAAGAAAAAGAGCGAGAGAGAGACAGGAAAGAAAGGGAAGATTAAAGAGAAGGTTCAGCCCAGATGGGCCCCAAGGTAAGATTTATGAAGTAGACAAACAAAAAGCGACAAAAAGACTTATCCAAGTATATGACAAGAGAAATATATATATATATGTATATACATATATATATATGCAAATAAAGGAAGAACCTTGTCAAAAAGAACCCCAAGTGTAAGATTTATATGCTATCAGGACAAACACAAAAACACAGAAACACCGGTGGAAGAAGAAGATGGGAGAGTTCTTATAAATTCTCAGTGTGTGTGAGGAAAGTTGTTTTGATTCTTCCTGGATGTATCTTGATATTTTTGTTAAAGGACTCAACTTTCCTAAGATAAAGAGGATTAAAAATTGGTTTACCTATAGGGGTAGTATTGATTGGGGAAAGGGGATTACTTTGAAGTTTAACTCTATATGAATATTAGAAGATAAAAATAAAAAGGAATAAACTATACTAAACTAAACTAAAATTTAAAAAAGGAATTCAAAAAATAAAAATGCAAAAGAAAAACATAGGTGTATGTATCAAAAAGTTCAGGTTAGAAGGGTATTATGGAATTTGATGTACTGTACAGCTTGCTGTGATGGTAAATAGGTGAAAAAAAATTACCTATGTGTAAAAAAAAAAAATGAACCAGAATAGTGGGAATGAGTGAAGAATAAAAGTTTTCCTATGAAGTAGTGGTTGTTCTCTTGTAGTCCTTTTTTTTTCTTTTTTTTTTTTTCTTTCTTGGTTTGTTTTCTGGGGAGGGGCCTGCCACATGGGTTGTCAGTCAATGATGTTTCCTGAGTTAAGTCCTCCCGCCCCCCTTCAAGGGGGTGGGCTCTGAGGAAACTGGTTTTTTTTCAGGCTTTTGTTCTCTGGTGGCTTTTATGTTTGTTCACCTTTTTTTCTCTCACCTTGACCGCCTTTGATGGTTTTTGTAGTTTTAGAGGAAAACAAACCTCACCCTGATCTCCCTCCCCGAGAAAAGCCTCAGTCTGGGTGCAGAGCCTAAATAAATTCCCCCTTGGCCTCTGGCAGAGCAGGTTCCAAGTTGCAGACCCTGGGGATGCAGGATCTTTTGCTGTACCAAAGTCAAGGCAGTGGCGGCTGTCTGGGAGCTCCCGACCACCAGAGAGGTTCCAAGCAGCAATCGCACATAGATTTTGCCACTGGCCTGGGCTGGGAGTGCCTGGTCTTGCTGGGTCTAAGAGTGCCCGGTTGTGTGCACCTCTTTCAGGGGCGGCTATGGGTCGCGCGCGCGTCTCAGGGGGCCCCTGAGAACGGGGTGCAGGTCCGAAAGCATCAGGCTGGGCTTTTGCACATCTCTGTCAGGGGAGAGTTTGGGGTGCGTGGCTTAGACTTTGGAAACAATGGCGCGGGTCACAGAGCACCAGCGGGGCCTTTGTAACTCTCTCAGGGGAGCATGAGGGACGTGCGCACTTATCTCAGGCTCTGTAGCAGGGCTCGCGCGTTCTGCCAACAGGCGTGGCTCCCATCCCCTCAAAGGAACTAGAACCCACACATTCTCGGGCGTGCTGGTGGCTTAGGAACCAAGACCTGGTTTCTCCACCACACTCTCTCTGTCTCAGCTCCGGGGAGGCTGTCCTGGGACCAGGGACTTAAGCCCCTGTCCCTAGCCGCCCCGATTCCCACAATTTACCCCCACGATCCTTTGCTCTTTTGGAGTGCTTTCAACCAGTCTCCAAGTTAATGCTGGTCCCCAGACGCAGGGCACTCTCACTTGGATTGGGGTATTACTTTCCAACCAGTCACCTCTGGTGGCTCCCTCCCCCTTTTGTTTATCTTCTGATATCAGTCCACTGTTCCCACTCCGCTTTACCTGCCCACTGGTGTCTTCTGCCCCTGTAGAGATCCAGACGTGTATAATTCTGGTCTCAGGCTGATTTCATGGGTGAATGGAGTTCATTGGTAGGAAATCGGCTCACTTTGGGGTACCGGCTGAAAAGGCGCCTCCTCCTACTCCCCTCGCCATCTTGTCCCCTTTTTCTCCTTTTCTTAAGTTGTCTTTGACAATTTGCAGATTCATATGATCTATTTTTCTAGAACAGATTTCTTTCCTAACTCTAGATCCACATTTCTAATTGTCCAGAGCTGGGGATACCACTCTGAGAGGGGTGTGGTCAGAGGTGAGGCAGAGAGATCTGGAGGGCCAGCCTGTCCTTGTTATACACCTGCTCTGTGACCAGCTCAGCTTCCCAGCACTGGTCCACAGCCCAGCGGTGGCCCCAAGCCCATCATAGGGTCCTGGACTTCAGTCCACAGAGCTGATGCTTCCACAGAGATGGTTGCTTCCATAGAAGCGGGCTCCACAGACTTCTTCACAAGTGTACCATTTCTCAAAATTTCCAGCAAACTCTGGTCGATATGCCCTGGTGCCTCAGACTGACTTAGTGTCTGCCTTTCTCATCTTACCACCCCTGTTTCCAGACCTTCACTTACACCTGCCAGATACATGGAAGTTCTCATTCTCCTATGAATTACTTTCTTCCTATCATGCTTGTAGTAGCTCTCGGCTCCTGACCAAATCCTAAGGGATACACCAATTCCAACATGCTCATCCTTCTTTCCTCATCTGACCAACATGTCCTTTCTATTTAAAGACCCATCACACTCTTTCCTACCCCTCACATCCAGTCAGGCACAAAACCTCTCTCTCTATGGTCCCTTAGACTTATTCTTTCCTCTTCCTCTCCATTACCACCTCCTTAGTTCAAACACTCATTATCTCTGACCTGTCATTTCTTTTCTGTTCAGCCCCCGCAAGGGGACGTGGTCTATTTAATACCCCTCTCACCTTAAATTCAGAAGTGTAACTAGTGTCTCACTCCTCAGTGCCACTTGCATGTGAAACAGCTCCCTCTCTTGTTTTTTGGTGCTTGGGTAATTTATCTCCCTCACTCCTGCTCTGAACATACTTCTGATCAACCTTTCCATCAGTTGAAGGGTCTGTCACCCATTATACAACACCAATTTTCCCCCACATCCTGTCACCTCCCTGGGTGACTTCAGTGTCCACTGGGATGGCCCATGTAAGCATCCACCTTCTCAGTTCCCTGAGTGACCCAATTTCAACGATCTCCCTTCTGCTTCTTGAGCTGCCCATCTTCTTTGCCAGAGTCTGTAAGTCTTGAATTATGATATCTCAGTCTTGCAGCTCTATCACTCAGTTCCTAAGGCTTCCAGAGTTCCGTAAACTCACTACACTAATCATTTGTACAATTTCTCCCTCTTTCTCAAGCCCTAGCTGAGAAAAGGTTATTCTTACTTACCTCACTTACCTCCCCATCGAGATTAGATCCTGGGTACCACCACTTCCGACACCGTCTCACACTCATCAGTAATTCCCTCACCCCCTCCCTGTGGGTCCCATATCCCAGTACAGCCCTGGTCTCCCTCTCAACATGTACATACAGCAGAGGGATGCTACAGAAAAATCACATACTTATACAGACTGTGGTTTCCAAACTTGAATTTCCTGAGCCAAAGATACCAACATCCCCATTCTGTGATTCCCTTCTCTGCTCCGCATCCCACTCCAGCTCCTGTAACCACCTCTACTATCAAGTCTCCCACCTCAACAACTACTTTCTCATTATCTACTTACTTCTTTAAAAAAAATCAAATATAAAGCCTTTCAGCTCTCTGTCAACCTGCTACAAACTCAGGCAAGCACTGAACTGGGCACTGAGAGTAAAAGAAGGTAGGGTAGTGCTTTCAGCATGTGGACTGTGGTAGGGTCTCCCAGTGGAGGAGACATGGGCTCAAACTTCACTCTGCTGCATGCCTTGCCCCAACTCCTGAAGGATTTTAAACTGAAAATGATTATGGGTAATGCTGACTTCCTAGGGTACTTAAATGAATTATATTAAATGAGACAACATAGAAATCTGCCTGTCTCTATGGTGCCTAATAAACATGGCGGCCCTAGCCTTGCTGTTGAGGAACTCATAGGTTGATGTGGTTGATGGAGCCAAGTAAAACCACCACCTGCTGCACGAGACGTTTCTCTTGGAGGTGTGACCATAACAGTGGAAACTCAGCAATGAGAGTTACATGAGGGATCCTGCATATTTTTACTTTTGAATCCCTAAACCCTTATACACATGCATGGTGATTTGTTTGAGTTTGAGAGAGAATTCAGGGAAAGGGAAGAGAGGGCTGCAGCTCAAAGATTTGTAGGAGTTTTTAATATGATTCAGTTCAGGGAGTCTCAACATGTTTTCCTCAAGCAAACATAATGTGATTAACGTAGCTTATTATAGGAGGAAGAGCTCTCCTGACACAACTGTTCATCCCCCTCTGATCCCTAGAGTTGCCCTGCAGGAATCCCATCTTGGCTGGTTATTCATGAGGAAGAAATGCATATATAAGTGGCAACCTTGTTTATGAAGAATTCTCTCTGTCTGACTGAAGACAGTACCGCTCTACTTTATTAACTATTTTGTGAAGCATGACAGATGTTTTTAGAGGTACTGATACAAGCCCTTTCTTTCTAGTTGTCTGGCTTCTCTCAGAGTCCAGGGTGCCTCAGCCTGCTGAATTCACTCCTCCGTCAGTGACCTCCAATGGATCTCCACAGGACAGGCTCGATTCAAGGTACAGATGGTGACCAGAAGCTAGTTCTGTCCTCAGGCACTATATGGTCATTGTCCAGTGTAATGGATTTCATTTTTAATTGATTTTCAACATCTTACTTGGAACCTCACTAAAACTGATTGAAATCTATAAAATGTAACAAAGAATAGTGGTTCTGATTGGAGCCAGGGAGTAAGACAGGAGCTGTTTTCTCTGAAGCAAAATTAGAAGGAAACAGGTCTAATGAGTGAGGGTTAAGATGCTGCCTGAATTTTGGAGGAAAAAAAACACTGAAGAGCCCTCAGCAGGTTCCACAAATTAAGCTGTTGACAGGAAATAATCAAATCAATCTCGACCCTTATATCCCTTCCTGCAGATAATGTCCCTTCTCCCCCAAGTTCACCTCCAGAGGAGGGGGGTTGCTATACCACGTGAAACTCTCCATTCATCCCTCTCTGGCTTCTAAAGTTTGAAGGTTTACTGTATTTTCACTTTACTTGCCAATCTCTTTCTATCCATGTATGACCCCTGGATTCAAAACTCTCCTCCATGGAGACAGTCTTCCCATTTCCTTCTAATGGTTGTGTCTGGGGTCTCTGAGGACTTCCACTGCATCACTTTGCATTCTATCTGTTCCCCCCTGAATATCACAGACCCTCCCACGAAATCCCTAGCCTTCTCTGAGGGCACTGTCATCCCACCTAGGGTGATCAAACATCCACGTTTGCAGGGATTTTTGTGGTCTTTCAACTAAACATCTCACATTCTGGGAACTTGGACCTTTAACTTCTCTTCCATGGTGTGGATCAGAGAAGTGGGATAGAACTCTCTCTCCTCCTTTCTCTGCCCTTGTTATCATGCTACTCTCTTACCTCACCATCCAGAATAGCCAGCATGAGCTCTCCAGTCCTGATCATCAGGAAGAGCTAATAATATGTACAACATCTGCCTTCCGTCCTGCAGAAATCCTTGTGGCAGAGAAGCACTGGCACTGATAACCATTAGAGAACCAACAAAGAAAGGAAACCATAAGAAGACTAGTCTAACTAATCAACCTACCATATGCCCAAGTCATTGAGCACAATGGTAAAGAGTAAGCACTATTATTTTTCCTGTGTGCCAGATGTAATCAAAGCAAAACATCACATGGGTCTGACTCTCAAGGGCTTCACACTGAGGTGAGAGAGGCAAGAATTGTGAGTGTGTGCGCTTTAAGTTATATCTGACTCTAAGTATGAAAAACCTTATCTGGCCTGGTATGTGCAAGGTGGACCACATATTTTGGAGTCGGGAAAAATTAATGGAAGAAGGGCGGAAGGTCTGCAGGTTACAGGAGGCGACCATTTGCAGCAATCTGTGAAGTGCTCTGCTCCTCCGCCCACATAGGTTCATATTTTGTGATTTCTCCTCAGGGATCGCTCCTGCTTACGTCATTTCTGACAGACTTCTAAATCTTCCTTGGTGGTTAAAATGAAATTCTTCTGTCTGTCTGGAAATGAAATGGAAGGTTATATCTCTAGACACTCGTTTTATTGATCTTGGAATGTGCTGTAGAGTTTGGGTACACCTCATCATCTATAGCTAATGGAGACAAGAGTTTTTAAAGTGGCTTGTTCTCTTGCACTTTTCTAATTAAGTCAATAAACAAATATACTAAAGAAATGCTATGTCCGCAAGCTTTTGTTAGCAGTGCATCTAGAGATTGCCCTGGAGACCCTCGTTTTAATTAGATTCAGTAGGGGGTCTAGACCTTTGTCTTCAGGAGTTTTTGGTGTCCCACTTCAGGTATAAATTGAGGAAATAGTGGCTAACACGAACTCCAAAATGAAGCATGTAACAATACAGATTTATTTTTTATCACTTGGATAGTATCTTTGCCAAAGCTCAGCTTGTTGCTCTGCTTTTCGAATGTGTATCTCTCAAGTTTAGGGAATTCTGTCCTGGTTGTCACAACTTGGTCGATAAGAATAAAAATTGACAATAGCCTAGATATGAAGCCACAGACTATGGGTAGTTCACACATAGGCTGCAGTGCAACCATTCAACACATAGATAGGTGCAGAAAAATCAACCGGCACAGAAAAATCAATTGGTAGAACAATATGTATGCTATGGACCTATTTTTAAAAAATAATGATAGACTGTTAATGACAGTGTTTTTGAATCATCTGAATTATTGAAATCTGATGACTTTTGCATATCTGAATATTCTATTTTCTGCATACCAGTGAATTACTGGTATGTGAGTAAGTGGCATAACTGAAACTAAATAAAACAATATAAATTAGAAGATAGAAATTATTTTCTGCTATAACAGAGAATTTCTACTGACTCCAGTGCCCCATGGACCTGGAAAGTGACTCAGCATTGCAGGAGGTGCTGGAATCAGAGCACAGCAGATCCAATGGGACCCTGGAGACCCAGCTGCACTCCCTCATCTCATGGTAAAGAGCTAAAGCCCTAGCAGCCAAATGTCTTGCTCGAAACCCTACCGCTCATTAGCACAGGAACTGGGTTTTCTGACTCACATTTGAATTGCTTCCACATGGCTCAGAGTCTTAATGAGAACTGCTCACACAGAAGTCCATCAGCTTCTTGTCTCACACACAGTTAGAAGCTTTGAAGAATACGGAATAAATTTTCAATGCAGTTGCTACTCATAGATAAAAGGGTAGAAAGTTTTGGAAATCCATGGCATCAACCAGGCTTAGCTAGGTAGACTGATGGGTGTGGGCTTGGGCTGAGATGGATGGGATGACCAACTCCTCTGTCCACACAGTCTCATCCTCCAGCAGGGTGGTCCAGAATTATTCACTTGGCTCCAAGAACAGTGGGTGGGAACTGGAAAACCTCTTGATGGCTAACATGGAATAGGTCTGCTGTCATTTTCACCTCATTCTCTTAGTCAAAACAAGTCACAAGACTAGCCCAGATTCGAGGTGTAAAGAAACAGACTTCTAATGGATGGTAGGAGCTATAAAGTTGGGCCACGCTTGCCATCTATTACACTTAGACAAGGAGGGCAGTCAGTTCCAACAGGAATAACCGAATGTGATCCTGTGTTTTTCAGGGCACCCAGACTGAAAGATGAGCCCAGATACAAAGATGAGCCAATTAGACTGCTTATGATAAGTGAGTCCCAGAGTTGGAATTTGGACTTGGGCAAAACAAGGCCAAAATGAGGCTCTTAGCCATAATTCTTCACCCCTCAACTCAAAGAGCAGCTCCTCCAAGTTATTTCTATACCTAAGCCAAACACACCAAGAGTCTTCATTTGAGCCTCCTCAGCAGTATACAGTTCATCTGTGATAGTCCTTATCTTGCCTTCCGGTGTAGTAAAGTCATGTTTCTACTTTGATCCCTGATTCTAAATTTAAGCTACTTGAAGGCAGGCAGTAGTACCATTTCTCCACCACTGCCTCTCCCAAAGCCTCAGGCACAGCAAACACAGGGAAATGCATTTGCTACAATTTAAGACATGTTTTTTTTTTTTTTTAGTGTTGTTGACACAAGTGTTACATTAGTTTCAGGTGTACAATATAGTGATTTCATAAGTTTGTACATTATGCTATGTTCACCACATGTGTAGCTACCATCAGTCCTAATATATCATTATCATTGTGTATTTTATATATATATATAATCATATATATGGTATATATGTATATTATTCATATATATATAATATTTTATTTATTTACTTGACAGAGAGAGAGAGAGACAGCAAGAGAGGGAACACAAGCAGGAAGAGTGGAAGAGGGACAAGCAGACTCTCCACTGAGCAAGGAGTCCAACATGGGGCTTGATTTCAGAACCCTGGGATCACGACATGAGCCAAAGGCAGATGCTTAACAATTGAGCCACCCAGGCACCCCTATGTTTTATATAGAGAGATACAGATATAGATATCATTGACTATATTCCTTATACTGTGCTTTTCATTCCTGTTACTTATTCATTCCATAACTGGAAGCTTATACCTCCTACTCCCCTTCACCCATTTTGCCCAACCTCCTCTCCCCTTCCCCTCTAGTAACCACCAGTTTGTTTCCTCTATTTATAGGTCTGATTCTACTTTTTGTTTCCTTATTCATATTTTTTAAGATTCCTCATATAAATAAAACTATATGGTATTTGTCTTTCTTAGTCTGACTTATTTCATTTAGTGTAATACCCTCTAGGGTCATCATGCTGTCTCAAATGGCTCAATCTTGTCTTTCTTATGGCTGCATAATATTTCTGTGTGTGTGTGTGTGTGTGTGTGTGTGTGTATACACCACATCCTTCTTATTCATTTATCCATCTTGGCTATTGTAAAAAAATGTTACAATAAATATAGGGGCACATATGCATTTTTGAATTAGTTTTTAAGTTTGTTTTCTTTAAGGTAAATACCCAATTGTGGAGTTATTAGATCATATAATATTTCTATTTTTAATTTTTTGAGGAATTTCCATACTCTTTTATAGAATGGCTGCACCAGTTCACATTCCTACCAGCCAGTGTGCATGTGTTCCTTTTTCTCCACATCTTCATCAACATTTGTAATTTTTTGTCTTTTTTATTTTAATCATTCTGATAGGCCTGAGGGGATACCTCATTTTGGTTTTGATTTGCATTTCCTTGATGATGAGTGATGTTGAGCATTTTTTCATCTTCCTCTTGGCCATCTGTATGCCTTCTTTGGAAAAACATCTATTCAGGTCCTTTGCTCATTTTTTTGATCAGATTGTTTGTTTTTTTGGTGTTGAATTGTACAAGTTCTTTATATATATAAGATATAATTATTTATTCTATATATCATTTGCAAACATCTCTGATTCGGTAGGCTGTCTTTTTGTTCTGTTGATGGTTTCCTTTGCTATGTGAGAGCATTTTATTTTGAGGTCATCTCAACAGTTTATTTTTGCTTTTGTTTTCCTTGCCTTAGGAGACATATCTTAAAAATTGTTGCTGCTTTAAGACATTTGCATTTATATTTATAGCTGAATTTGTTCTGTAGTTTTTCTTCCGTTTTGCTGTCTTTGGCAGGCTTTTTATACAATGTATATATGCTTTATAAAGATAATTTGGAAATTCCTTTTTTGTTATTGTTCATGAGGTAATTTAAATATATTTGGAATTATTTCTTCCTTAAAAGTATACTAATATTCTCCTCTGAAACCTTCTATACCTTATACCTTATAAGGAGGCAGTCTTTGACACCTTTCTTGATCTTCCTATAATAATAAACTTGTTCAAATTTTTTGTTTCTTCTAGCATTTCTTTTAGAAATTTGTATTTTTCAAGGCAGTAATCTTTCAGGTTCTCAAATTTATTGAATAGATATGAATATAATAGTTTCTAGTGATTTTTTTCATTTATTCCCCCTGTATCTGTGTTGATTTCCCCATTATTATTGCTAGTTTTTGATATTTGTGCACTAATAGTTGTCAGTTTTGGTATTTTTCCAGGTGAATCAAATCTTGCACTTACATATTAGCTTTGCCATGTTTCCATTTAATACAATACTTTTGTGCAATACTATAAAATATAATACTCATACCTAAAGGTGAAAGCTCATGAAATAATGTATAACTTCACGACTTATCATTCAATTAAAATTTATGTACCCATCACTTAAGTCAAGAAATCGAACATTTCCAGAAACCCAGAGCCCCCAACATGATTATTCTAATTTCAACATTATCCCTCCCCCCTCTTAGAGCTAAATACAGTGACTTTTGTGGTAATCATTCTTTGCTTTTCTTTATAATATTAGCAACTATGTTGGCAACCTCAAAATTCTAATTTAGCTTTTCCTATTTTGGAATTTTACATAGATGGAATCACACAGTATGTATGCTTAGATTATTTTATGTAGCTGTGTATAACCAAAGACTGTTAATGTTTTTGCTAAATAATATTTCATTGTATGAATATACTTTTTTAACCTATTTATTTTTTAATGAGATTAATAACCTTTCTAAATCTTTACTGTTACAAATAATCTTATGAAATGTAGTCTTTTAACTGTACCCTAATGCATAAAGATGTCCTTAACCCTTGGATCCATGGATAGAATTGAATGGGGGAAAAAATTACATCATTATGTTCACTAACTTCAATCTTAAAAGCAACCTTTTTTTTCCATTACAAATGTAGACAAAAGATAAATAATACTTATACCTGTAACTTTGTCACAGGTAACTTTGTCATTGACAGAAATAACAGATATTTTATATCACATCATGATTGCATATATCTAGAAATATCATTTGTGCTTACTACTATTTTGAAATTATGGTAGTTATTAAACCTATTAGTTGTTATTTAACATGTTAATAAAGATGGATAATTTTTATTATAGCATAGGGTTGTTGTTTTAATATTTGACAGTGGTTTTCTGATGCAATTTTTTCCTTTGTAAATCCTATATATTTTACATATTTTAAAATATTATAAGTTACTATGAAAAAGGATGCCTAGGCTTCACCAAACTGCCAAAGGGTACATGACACAAAAACAATCTGGTACTACAGGGAATGTAAGTAAGGAAAATGGAGTTTGCATATCAGTCAGGGATAAATTAGGCTAAGCTTTAGAAAGAAACAATACCTAAATCTCAGTAGTTTAACACCAAATGTTTATTGCTCACACATTCTACATCTCCGTGTATCTATCTTAGGGAGCTAGGGACTTCACTCAGCAAAGTAGAAGGCTAGAGTTTCCATCATCTAAATAATGACTGGTTGCTGTGGCAAGGAAAGTGGAAGACAGCAAATTATACATTTGTCCTTAAGACATTCACATAAGTAACACGTTTTGCTTTTCCTTACATTTAATTGGCTAGAGCAAATTACATGACCAAACCTAACTTAAAAGGGGTAGGAACAAAGAATTCTATCAAGTGTCCAAAAGCAAGAAAAACTCAAAGTATTGGCTTTATTGGCTATCTGACTACACAAATCTTCAATTTTATTATATAATGTCCAACATGTTTCAAAAAAGGTTGTCAATGTACAGTCCCATCACTACTATATAGAAATTCATCTTGCTTAATATGTCCTCAACAACACTTGGTATGTATTTGTCATGTTCTTTTTTTTTTTTTCATTTTGGTCATTCAGGTTTGTTTGGTTTTTTTTAATTTATTTTTTATTTATTTTCAGCATAACGGTATCATTATTTTTGCTCCACACCCAGTGCTCCATGCAATCTGTGCCCTCTATAATACCCACCACCTGGTACCCCAACCTCCTATCCCCCACCCCTTCAAACCCGTCAGATTGTTTTTCAGAGTTCATAGTCTCTCATGGTTCACCTCCCCTTCCAATTTCCCCCAACTCCCTTCTCCTCTCTAACACCCCTTGTCCTCCATGATATTTGTTTTGCTCCACAAATAAGTGAAACCATATAATAATTGACTGTCTCTGCTTGACTGATGTCACTAACCATAATCTCTTCCAGTCCCATCCATGTTGCTACAAAAGTTGGGTATTCATCCTTTCTGATGGAGACATAATACTCCATAGTGTATATGGAACACATTTTCCTTATCAATTCATCCGCTGAAGAACATCTTGGTTCTTTCCATAGTTTGGCGACCGTGGCCATTGCTGCTATAAACATTGGGGTACAGATGGCCCTTCTTTTCACGACATTTGTATCTTTGGGGTAAATACCCAGGAGTGCAATGGCAGGGTCATAGGGACATTCTATTTTTAATTACTTTTTTTTAAATTTTTTATAAACATATATTTTTATCCCCAGGGGTACAGGTCTGTGAATCGCCAGGTTTACACACTTCACAGCACTCACCAAAGCACATACCCTCCCCAGTGTCCATAATCCCACCCCCTTCTCCCAACCTCCCTCCCCCCAGGAACCCTCAGTTTGTTTTGTGAGATTAAGAGTCACTTATGGTTTGTCTCCCTCCCAATTCCATCTTGTTTCATTGATTCTTCTTCTACCCACTTAAGCCCCCATGTTGCATCACCACTTCCTCATATCAAGGAGATCATATGATAGTTGTCTTTCTCTTGAGGAATCTCCACACTGTTCTCCAAAGAGGCTGCACCAACTTGCATTCCCACCAACAGTGGAAGAGGGTTCCCCTTTCTCCACATCCCCTCCAACACATGTTGTTTCCTGTCTTGCTAATTTTGGCCATTCTAACTGGTGTAAGGTGATATCTCAATGTGGTTTTAATTTGAATCTCCCTGAGGGCTAGTGATGATGAACATTTTTTCATGTGTCTGATAGCCATTTGTATGTCTTGATTGGAGAAGGGTCTGTTCATATCTTCTGCCCATTTTTGATATGATTGCCTGTTTTGTGTGTGTTGAGTTTGAGGAGTTCTTTATAGATCCTGGATATCAACCTTTTGTCTGTACTGTCATTTGCAAATATCTTCTCCCATTCCGTGGGTTGCCTCTTTGTTTTTTTGACTGTTGCCTTTACTGTGCAGAAGCTTTTGATTTTGATGAAGTCCCAAAAGTTCATTTTCGCTTTTGTTTCCTTTGCCTTTGGAGACATATCTTGAAAGAAGCTGCTGTGGCTGATATCGAAGAGGTTACTGCCTATGCTCTCCTCTAGGATTCTGATGGATTCCTGTCTCACGTTGAAGTCTTTTATCCATTTTGAGTTTATCTTTCTGTACGGTGTAAGAGAATGGTCGAGTTTCATTCTTGTACATATAGCTGCCCAGTTTTCCCAGCACCATTTATTGAAGAGACTGTCTTTTTTCCACTGTATATTTTTTCCTGTTTTGTCGAAGATTAATTGACTATAGAGTTGAGGGTCCATACCTGGGCTCTCGACACTATTCCACTGGTCTATGTGTCTGTTTTCATGCCAGTACCATGCTGTCTTGCTGATCACAGCTTTGTAGGAAAGCTTGAAATCAGGTAACGTGATGCCCTCCATTTTATTTTTGTTTTTCCAACATTTCTTTAGTGATTCAGGGTCTCTTCTGATTCCATACAAATTTTTGGATTATTTGCTCCAGCTCTTTGAAGAATACCGGTGGAATTTTGATTGGAATGGCATTAAAAGTATAGATTGCTCTAGGCAGTATAGACATTTTAACAATGTTTATTTTTCTGATCCAAGAACATGGAATGGTCTTTCATCTTTTTATGTCATCTTCAATTTCTTTCATGAGTGTTCTGTAGTTCCTCAAGTACAGATCCTTTACCTCATTGGTTAGGTTTATTCCCAGGTATCTTATGGTTCTTGGTGCTATAGTCAATGGAATCGATTCTCTAATTTCCCATTCTGTACTTTCATTGTTAGTGTATAAGAAAGCCACTGACTTCTGCACATTGACTTTGTATCCTGCCACATTGCTGAATTGCTGTATGAGTTCTAGTAGTTTGGGGCTGGAGTCTTTTGGGTTTTCCATATAAAGAATCATGTCATCTGTGAAGAGTGAGAGTTTGACCACTTCATTGCCAATTTGGATACCTGTTATTTCTCTTTGTTTTCTGATTACTGTTGCTAGGACTTCTACTACTATGTTGAACCAGGAGATCAAAGAAGAACTGAAACAATTCATGGAAACCAATGAGAATGAAGACACTTCGGTCCAAAACCTATGGGACACAGCAAAGGCTGTCCTAAGGGGGAAATATATAGCCATCCAAGCCTCCCTCAAAAAAATTGAAAAATCCAAAATACACCAGCTGTCTCTACACCTTAAAGAACTGGAGAATCAACAACAAATCAAACCAACTCCACACATAAGGAGGGAAATCATCAAGATTAGAGCTGAGATCAATGAGGTAGAAACCAGAGATACAGTAGAATGTATCATTGAACCTAGAAGCTTGTCACTGAGGAGTGGGGCCCCGGGCTCTCGGCTCCTCCGGGCCGGAGACCAGGAGGCCGCCATTTGTATTCCCGTCCTCTGGAACTCTACGGAAAGCGCTCAGGGAACAAAAGCTCCTGAAAGCAAACCCGAGCGGATTACTCACCCCGGCTCCGGGTAAGGGCGGTGTAATTCCGCCTGGGGCAAAGACACTTGAGAATCACTACAACAGGCCCCTCCCCCAGAAGATCAACAAGAAATCCAGCCGAGACCAAGTTCACCTACCAAGGAGTGCGGTTTCAATACCAAGGAGAGCAGCAGAATTCCAGAGGAGGAGAAAGCCAAGCACGGAACTCATGGCTTTTTTCCTGTGATTTTTTTTAGTCTTGCAGTTAATTTAATTTTTTCTTTTTCATTTTTTTTTTTTCTCGCCTTCGGGTAAAATTTTTTTTTTTTTAACTGTTACCTTTTTCTTTTTTAACGATTTTTTACTAGTTTATCTAATATATATATATATATTTTTTACATTTTTCTTAGGTGTTTTCTTTTTTAAAAATTCTTTTCTTTTCTTTTCTTTTTTTTTTTTTTTTTTTTTTTTTCTTTTTTCTCTCTTCCTTTTTGAACCTCTTTTTATCCCCTTTCTCCCCACTCACGATTTTGGATCTCTTCTAATTTGGTTAAAGCATATTTTCCTGGGGTTGTTGCCACCCTTTTAGTATTTTACTTGCCCCTTCATTTACTCTTATCTGGACAAAATGACAAGACGTAAAAATTCAACACAAAAAAAAGAACAAGAGGCAGTACCGAAGGCTAGGGACCTAATCAATACAGACATCGGTAATATGTCAGATCTAGAGTTCAGAATGACAATTCTCAAGGTTCTAGCCGGGCTCGAAAAAGGCATGGAAGATATTAGAGAAACCCTCTCGAGAGATATAAAAGCCCTCTCTGGAGAAATAAAAGAACTAAAATCTAACCAAGTTGAAATCAAAAAAGCTATTAATGAGGTGCAATCAAAAATGGAGGCTCTCGCTGCTAGGATAAATGAGGCAGAAGAAAGAATTAGTGATATAGAAGACCAAATGACAGAGAATAAAGAAGCTGATCAAAAGAGGGACAAACAGCTACTGGACCACGAGGGGAGAATTCGAGAGATAAGTGACACCATAAGACGAAACAACATTAGAATAATTGGGATTCCAGAAGAAGAAGAAAGTGAGAGGGGAGCAGAAGGTATACTGGAGAGAATTATTGGGGAGAATTTCCCCAATATGGCAAAGGGAACGAGCATCAAAATTCAGGAGGTTCAGAGAATGCCCCTCAAAATCAATAAGAATAGGCCCACACCCCGTCACCTAATAGTAAAATTTACAAGTCTCAATGACAAAGAGAAAATCCTGAAAGCAGCCCGGGAAAAGAAGTCTGTAACATACAATGGTAAAAATATTAGATTGGCAGCTGACTTATCCACAGAGACCTGGCAGGCCAGAAAGAGCTGGCATGATATTTTTCAGAGCACTAAACGAGAAAAACATGCAGCCAAGAATACTATATCCAGCTAGGCTATCATTGAAAATAGAAGGAGAGATTAAAAGCTTCCAGGACAAACAACAACTGAAAGAATTTGCAAATACCAAACCAGCTCTACAGGAAATCTTGAAAGGGGTCCTCTAAGCAAAGAGAGAGCCTACAAGTGGTAGATCAGAAAGGAACAGAGACCATATACAGTAACAGTCACCTTACAGGCAATACAATGGCACTAAATTCATATCTCTCAATAGTTACCCTGAATGTGAATGGGCTAAATGCCCCTGTCAAAAGACACAGGGTATCAGAATGGATAAAAAAAAAACAAAAACCCATCTATATGTTGCCTCCAAGAAACACATTTTAAGCCCGAAGACACCTCCAGATTTAAAGTGAGGGGGTGGAAAAGAATTTACCATGCTAATGGACATCAGAAGAAAGCAGGAGTGGCAATCCTTATATCAGATCAATTAGATTTTAAGCCAAAGACTATAATAAGAGATGAGGAAGGACACTATATCATACTCAAAGGGTCTGTCCAACAAGAAGATTTAACAATTTTAAATATCTATGCCCCCAATGTGGGAGCAGCCAACTATATAAACCAATTAATAACAAAATCAAAGAAACACATCAACAATAATACAATGATAGTAGGGGACTTTAACACTCCCCTCACTGAAATGGACAGGTCATCCAAGCAAAAGATCAGCAAGGATATAAAGGCCTTAAATGACACACTGGACCAGATGGACATCACAGATATATTCAGAATATTTCATCCCAAAGCAACAGAATACACATTCTTCTCTAGTGCACATGGAACATTCTCCAGAATAGATCACATCCTCGGTCCTAAATCAGGACTCAACCGGTGTTTTTTGAATGAATCAATAAGATCGATAAACCATTGGCCACACTAATCCAAAAGAAAAGAGAGAAAGCCCAAATTCATAAAATTATGAATGAAAAGGGAGAGATCACAACTAACACCAAGAAAGTAGAAACAATAATCAGAAGTTATTATCACAGTTATATGCCAATAAGCTTAGCAACCTAGATGAAATGGATGCATTCCTGGAAAACTATAAACTCCCAAAATTGAACCAGGAAGAAATCGACAACCTGAATAGACCAATAACTAGTAATGTGATTGAAGCAGTGATCAAAAACCTCCAAAAAAACAAGAACCCAGGACCTGACAGATTCCCTGGAGAATTCTACCAAACTTTCAAAGAAGAAATAACACCTATTCTCCTGAAGCTGTTTCAAAAAATTGAAGCAGAAGGAAAACTTCCAGACTCTTTCTATGAAGCCAGCCTTACCCTGATCCCCAAACCAGGCAAAGACCCTACCAAAAAGGAGAATTTCAGACCAATATCACTGATGAATATGGATGCTAAGATTCTCAACAAGATCCTAGCCAACAGGATCCAACAGCACATTAAAAAGATTATCCACCATGACCAGGTGAGATTCTTCCCTGGGCTACAAGGATTGTTCAACATTCGCGAATCAATCAATGTGATACAACAAATTAATTTGAGAAGAGAGAAGAACCACATGGTCCTCTCAATTGATGCATAAAAAGCATTGGACAAAATCCAGCATCCATTCCTGATTAAAACGCTTCAAAGTATAGGGATAGAGGGAACATTCCTGAACCTCATCTAATCTATCTATGAAAGACCTACAGCAAATATCATCCTCAATGGGAAAAAGCTTGCAGCCTTCCCTTTGAGATCAGGAACAAGACAACGATGCCCACTTTCATCACTCTTGTTCAACATTCAGGTTGTTTTAAATTTTCTTTTCATAGGCCTTTATTCATATGAGTATTAGCACTTTGAATACCCTGTTGTTTAAAGTGCCTTTTCAAATCTTTGCCCATTTTTAAATTAAATTGTCTATATTTTTCTTATTTTTTTACATTTATCTAACTTATATTTTATCTTTTTCTGTTGTCTTATCCTCTGTTCCTTATATCTTTTGTCTCTGTACTTACAGAGACAATTGCTTTGCTGATGGTTTTTAATTCATGAAGATAAATTTGATTATAATTTTCTTTTCTACCAGTGTAATACAAATATTTTTAATTTGTAACTTTTCCCATATCTTCAATCATCTGTTGTGGTCATTGTTTTTACTCATAGTAATTTGTGAAGGACCTGTTTTGGGTCTTCTCTATTTATCACTCACATTTGTATAAATCAGTTCTTCTGGACCAGCTAAAAGCAGTCAGTTGATTGAAAACATCATCTGATTTTAAGGGTTTCTATGAAACAGGGTTTTGTGGATGCAAATGTAAATTTTTAGCCTTAACTTCTTCCCAGACTACCAAGATTGACACCTGTGATCCCACTGTGAGCCTCTCTTTTTAAAATTGTCTCATGAACAGACAATTTCCTACATAAGAGCTCAATTATTTCAAATTCTGACAAGTGGAAATCAAGTATATTCCTGCTTCTAGATCATGCACCCAGTGCCTGTTGTTACAAACAAGGGTTTGTTAGTTTTGTACTTAAAGTCCTGGCACACACACATAGGTAAGTGCTCTGATTTGGCTTTTTCTGAGCACCATCTTTGAATCTTCCTACACCTTTGTTATGCTGTAATTGTTTAGCCTATTTGTGGTGTGAGTTTTTAGGTGTATCTTAACTCCATCAAAGACTGAGGTTATCCTTCTATTTCTTATTGTCCTAGCTTTCATGAATACAAAATAGACTAATAATATCAACTTTACATCATTTTTTTAAAGTCAGAAGTGCATCAAAGGTTTAAATATTAGTGATATGCTCAAATTTGTCTTTTTTGTTTGTTTGTTTATTTGTTTGTTTGGTAGTAGGATGGGAAAGGAGAGAGAGAATCTTAAGCAGACTCCACACCTAGTGTGAATCACCTTCCAGGGCTCTGTCTCACAGCTCTGAGATCATGACCTGAGCCAAAATCAAGAGTTAGATGCTTAACTGACTATGCCACCCAGATTCCCCTCAAATTTGCATTTTAATAGTATTTACAAGGAGGTACATGAAAAATGAAGACAAAGTAATGGCCAGTTAAGAATCAGTGTCAGTACTCATGTCAGTTGATAATACTTTGTGGAGCTGGGCTACCACAGACAGCAATATTTAGATTGAAGAATCAATAGAAATTGAAGGAAAATTTTATGTGGGACAGAAGAATTGAAAGGAAAAGAATTTTCATGCCCAGAGCATATCAGAAGAATCTAGATTTTTTTTCCCCATTTTATGGTATTTAGATCGGAGCTCAGAGTATATTTCCATGTATACTCTATAGTCTTCTAAAACATGTGCATATCTCCTGATAAGATGTCATTACTAGCTAGGACTTGAGATATTCCAATAAAGACAATAATTCCTTCCTCAGAATTCCTGAAAGATCAATGATTCTCCCTCCATCTCTGGAATACTCCAACCTCTGACAGCGTAACTACTTAAGTTGATCTCACCTCCATACTTACACCACATTAACACTTATATGTGCAGACATTCCATTTAAAACATAAAGTTTTATCCCATCTCATAAAGATAGATGGGTGAATGCATAGATAAACCAATGGGAAATAGATCAAAGAGCTCTATAAATGAAAAGTGTGGACAAAGGTTATTTTAAAATTAATTCTGACGCTGAGAATGATGGAATAAAAGGACCAGATATATATTGTTGCCTGAAATAATTGAAAATTAAAAATGAATACACAAACAAAATAAATAATATGATAGTTTTCAAGTTACTTCTCAGGCAACATAAAACAGTGATCCTTAATAAAAGGAAAACAAGGGCACCTGGGTGGCTCAATCATTAAATGTCTGTATTTGGCTCAGGTCATAATCACCAAGACTGGGTCTAGCCCCACATCAGGCTCCCAGCTTGTTAGGAAGCCTGCATCTCCCTCTCTCACTTCCCCAGCTTGTGTTCCTTCTATCACTGTCTTGCTCTCTCTGTCAAATAAATAAATAAAATCTTAAGAAGAAGAAGAAGAAGAAAAATAAATTAGTTCAGCCCCAATTTACAACCTTGAGAACTTTTCTAGTCTGTGATGCAGAGGGGAATCCAGGCAGAGCACAACACAGTTTCCCTAAATTGAAGGGATGGACCTGATATTCTGGAGAGATCAAGGCAGCTAGAGTTTGCAGGACAGAGCCACGAAGAGAGAGCTGTACAGACACAACTTAGAAACCTTACAAAGATCTTGTTCCCTATTCAGCAGAGCTCACCAAATGCATGTGAGGAATATCAGAAGCCAGAAAAAAACAATCAGAGAGAATTACAGGAGAACCAGGCTCCCACCCAAGACTGAGAAGAGTCTGCCATAGCCCAGAGTAAATTCTGGGCTATGATTCATAATTCACTCAGCAGTAGGCAGAGTACACACAGGTTCTCACCTTGGTGATGGGGAAAAATTAGCTCTACATTAAATGCTGTTCTGTTCCATCCCACCTAACAAATCATAAAAATAAGACATAAAAAGATCAAACTGTTTCTACAATAACTATGTCTTGGGACAAAGCTCAGGAATATTTACAGAAATACAAAAACAAACATCCAACACTTACCTGGCAGGGTAAAATTCAGAATGGCTCACATCATTTCTAAGATTACTGAGTGTGCAAAAACAAACAAGCAATTAAAACAGGAAAAAATGACTCAAGTGAGAAAAATTAACCAATCACAACTTAAAACTGACAAAGATATTAGAAATAGCAGAAAAGGAGATTTAAATTATTCTAACTGAATTCCAGGTTTGCAAAAAGGTAGAAAGATACATGAAAAATATTAAAAAATCCATATGAAATCTCTACAGATGAAAATCACAATGACCAACATGAAAAAAATACTTTGAAAAGGTTTAATGAAAGATTCAATATTGCAAGGGAAAAATAAAAGATTAGTGAAGTCTAAGACATAGCAACAGAAACTAATCAAAAGGAAATACAGAGAGATAAAACATCAAAAACTGAAACTATTTCCAGTAAGTTCTGTGGTCACATCAAGTATTATGATATATATGGAAGGAAAAGGCAGAAAAAACAAGAAAATTATTTGAACTGGTTCTTCCAAATATGATGAAAGCTATAAAGATTTAAGAAACTCAATAAACTCCAAACATGAGAACATGAAGAAATCATAATCAAATTGCTGAGAACCAGTGATAAAAAATGAAAAAGAAGCCAGAACAAAAAAAGCACATTATACACATAGAAACAAAGAGAAGAAAGACACACTTCTCATTGGGAACTGCAATGAAGAATAACAGCTCCCCAAAGACTTCCATACCCTTATCTCCAAAACCTATGAATATATCCCTTTACAGTGGCAAAAGAGGCTTTGCAGATGTGATTAATGTTAAGGTCTTGAGATGGTGAGAATATCCCGGTTTATCCAGGTTGGCCCAATCTAATTGCATGAATTCTTACAATCAGAGAAAACTTCCTGGCTATAATTGGAGATATGAAGTGAAGACTTTAACCTCCTTTGCTAGTTTTGAAAGGAAGGTGGAAGACTACAAATGAAGGAATGCAGCAACTTCTAGTAGTTAAAAGAAGAGCTCTCAGTTCAGAGCCAGCAAAAAACAAACAAACAAAGCAAAACCAAAAAAAAAAAAAAAAAAAAAAAAAAAAAACAGTGACTCTGACCCCCACCAACTACCACAAAGAACTTAATTTTACAAACAACCCCAAAGAGCAGCAAACTCTTTCCTAGAGCCTCCAGGCAGTTAAAAAAAAAAAAAATTTTGCTGACACCTTGATTTTAGCTTGGTAAAACCATCAGAGTTATGATTGACAGACAGAACTATAAAATAATAAGTCCGTATTGTTTGAAGTCCAGACATTATTCTATTTGTTATGACAACAATATGAAACTGATACAGAAACAGTGTAAGTGAGAAGAGAGGAAAACACTGTATTCAAAGTAATAAAAGGGAGGAAACACTATCAACATAGATTAATTCAATACCTGACAGAACGTTTCAAAAATGAACATGAAACAGATATGTTCAGAGCATTCCATCTTAAAGCAACAGAATACACATTCTTCTTGAATGCACATGGAACATTCTCCAGAATAGATCACATACTGGGTGACAAATCAGATCTCAACCTGTACCAAATGATCGAGATCATTCCATGCATATTTTCACGCCACAATGCTTTGAACTTTGGACTCAATCACGAGAGGAAATTTGGAAAGAACTCAAGTACATGAAGGTTAAATAGCATCCTACTAAAGAATGAATAAGCCAGGAAATTAAAAAAGAATTTTAAAAAATAGAAACAAATGAAAATGAAAACACATCTGTTCAAAATCTTTTGAAATGTAGCAAAGGTGGCCCTAAGAGGGAAGTACATGACAATACAAGCCTTTCTCAAAAAACACGAAAGGTCTCAAATACACAATCTAACCCTACATCTAAAAGAACTGGAGAAAGGACAGCAAATAAAGCCTAAACCCAGCAGGAAAAGAGAAATAATAAATCTTAGAGAGAAATCAATGAATTAGAAACCAAAAGAACAGTAGAAAAGATCTAGGAACTGTTTCTTTGAAAGAATTAATAAGATTGATAAACACCTAGCCAGACTTATCAAAGAGTAAAGAAAGAGAACCCAAATAAATAAAATCATGAATGAAAGAGAAGAGATCACAACCAACACCAAAGAAACAAACAATTACAAGAACATATTATAAGCAAATATATGCCAACAAATTAGGCAATCTGGAAGAAATGAATATATTCCTAGAGATGTATAAACTACCAAAACTGAAACAGGAAGATATAGAGAACCTGAACAGACCCATAACCAGTAAGGAAATTGAAGCAGTAATCCAAAATCTCCCCAAACCCCCCAACACTTGTTTCCTGTCTTGTTAATTTTGGTCATTCTAACGGGTGTACGGTGGTATCTCATCGTGATTTTGATTTGTATTTCCCTGATGGCTAGTGATATTGAAATTTTTTTCATGTGTCTGTTGGCCATATGTATGTCCTCTTTGGAGAAGTATCTTTTTGACTGGAATATTTGTTTTGGGGAGGTTGAGTTTGAGAAGTTCTTTATAGACCTTGGATACCAGCCCTTTATCTGTCCTGTCATTGCCTTATATCTTCTTCCATTCTGTAGACTGCTTCTTAGTTTTTTTGACTGTGTTTGCTGTGCAAAAGCTTTTTATCTTGATGAAATCCCAAAAGTTCATTTTTGCTTCCCATATCAAAAGAAGTTGCTTCATCAATGTCAAAGAGGTTATTGCCTATGCTCTTCTCTAGGACTGATGGGTTCCTATCTCACATTGAGATCTTCCATCCATTTTGAGTTTGTCTTTGTGTATGGTGTAAAAGAATGGTCTAGTTTCATTCTTCTGCATGTGGTTGTCCAGTTTTCCCAGCACCATTTATTGAAGAGACTGTCTTTTCTCCATTGGATGTTCTTTCCTGTTTTGTCAATGGTTACTTGACCATAGAGTTGAGGGTTCATTTCTGTGCTCTCTATTCTGTTTCATTGATCTATGTGTCTGGTTTTGTTCCAGTACCATAATGTCTTGATGACTATGGCTTTGTAATAGAGTTTGAAGTCAAACATTGTGATGCCACCAGCTACGGTTTTCTTTTTCAACATTCCTCTGGCAAATCTGGGTCTTTTCTGATACCATACAAAATTTAGGATTGTTTGTTCCAGCTCCGTGAAAAATGATGGTATTTTGACAGGGATTGCATTGAAAGTATAAATTTCTCTGGGCATCATAGACATCATAGACATGTTTATTCTTCTAATCCATGAATATGAAATATTTTTCCATCTCTTTGTGTCTTCCACAATTTCCTTCATAAATGTTCTGCAGCTTCTAGAGTATAGGTCCTTTATCTCTTTGATTGTGTTTATCCCTAGGTATCTTGTGTTTTTTGAAGCTATTGCTGAGGTTGTGGAGAAAAGGCAATCCTCTTACACTGTTTGTGGGAATGCAAGCTGGTACACCCACTCTAGAAGACAGTATGGAAGTTCCTCAAGACGTTAAAAATAGAGTTACCCTCCAACCCAGTGACTGCACTGCTAGATATTTACCCCCAAAATACAGATGCAGTGAAAAGAAGGAAAACATACACCCTAATGTTCATAGCAACAACATCCACAATAGTCAAACTGTGGAAGGAACCAAGATGCCCTACAACAGATGAATGGATAAAGAAGATGTAGTACATTTATACAATAGAATATTAGTCAGCCATCAGAGGGGATAAATACCGATCATTTGAATCAATATGGTTGGAACTGAAGGGGATGATGCTAAGTGAAATAAGTCAAGCATGGTTTCACTCATGTGGAATATAAGTAATAGCATGGAGGACTATGGGGGAAGGGAAGGAAAACTGAATGGAAAGAGGTCAGAGAGGGAGGGACGCCGGGGTGGCTCAGTTGGTTAAGCAGCTGCCTTCGGCTCAGGTCATGATCCCAGGATCCTGGGATCGAGTCCCACATCAGGCTCCTTGCTCGGCAGAGAGCCTGCTTCTCCCTCTGCCTCTGCCTGCCTCTCTGTCTGCCTGTGCTCGCTCACTCTCTCTCCCTCTGTCTCTGACAAATAAATAAAATCTTTAAAAATATTTAAAAAAAAAAAAGAAGTCAGAGATGGAGACAAATCATGAGAGACTCTGGATCCCAGTAAGCAAACTGAGGGTTACAAAAGGGAGGGAATGGGGGCATGGGGTAACCTGGTGATGAGTATTAAGGAGGGCACATGTTGCGATGAGCACTGGGTGTTATATGCAACTAATGAATTGTTGAACACTACAACAAAAACTTAAGATGTACTATATGTTGGCTAAGTGAATATAATAATAATAATTTTAAAAATCTTCCAACAAACAAAACTACAGGGCCAGATGGTTTTCCAGAGGAATGCTATGAAACATTTAAAGAAGAATTCATACTTATTCTTTTGAAGCTGTTTCAAAAAAATAAAAATGAAAGAAAAACTTCTAAACTCTTTCCTGAGGCCAACATTACCTTTATCCCCAAACCAGACAAAGACCCCAACAAAAAGAAGAATTACAAACCAATATCCCTAATGAAAATGGATACAAAAATTCTTACCAAGATACTTGCTAATAGGACCAAAGAGTACATTAAAAGTATTATTCACCACAACCAAGTGGGATTTATTCCTGGGCTACAATGGTGGCTCAATATCTACAAGGCAATCAATGTGAAACACTACATTAATAAAAGAAAGGACAAGAACCATATGATCTTCTCAATAGATGCAGAAAAAGCATTTGACAAAGTACAGCATGCTTTATGGATTAAAACTCTTCATAGTGTAGGGATAGAGGGGATAGAGGGAACACACCTCCATATCATAAAAGCCATCTACAAAAAGCCCATGGTGAATACCATTCTTTTTTTTTTTTTTTAATTTCAGCACAACAGTATTCATTACTTTTGCACCACACCCAGTGCTCCATGCAATCCATGCCCTCTATAATACGTACCACCTGGTACCCCAACCTCCTACCCCCCGCCCCTTCAAAACCTTCAGATTGTTTTTCAGAGTCCATAGTCTCTCATGGTTCATCTCCCCTTCCAATTCTCCCCAACACTCTTCTCCTCTCTAACTCCCCATGTCCTCCATGCTATTTGTTATGCTCCACAAATAAGTGGAACACTATGATAATTGACTCTCTCTGCTTGACTTATTTCACCAGCATAATCTCTTCCAGTCCTGTCCATGTTGCTACAAAAGTATTCGTCCTTTCTGATGGAGGCATAATACTCTGTAGTGTATATAGACCATATCTTCCTTATCCATTCGCCCATTCAAGAACATCTTGGTTCTTTCCACAGTTTGGGGACCGTGGCCATTGCTGCTATAAACATTGGGGTACAGATGGCCCTTCTTTTCACGACATTTGTATCTTTGGGGTAAATACCCAGGAGTGCAAGTGCAGGGTCATAGGGATGTTCGATTTATAATTTCTTGAGGAATCTCCACACTGTTCTCCAAAGAGGCTGCACCAACTTGCATTCCCACCAACAGTGGAAGAGGGTTCCCCTTTCTCCACATCCCCTCCAACACATGTTGTTTCCTGTCTTGCTAATTTTGGCCATTCTAACTGGTGTAAGGTGATATCTCAATGTGGTTTTAATTTGAATCTCCCTGAGGGCTAGTGATGATGAACATTTTTTCATGTGTCTGATAGCCATTTGTATGTCTTGATTGGAGAAGGGTCTGTTCATATCTTCTGCCCATTTTTGATATGATTGCCTGTTTGTGTGGGTTGAGTTTGAGGAGTTCTTTATAGATCCTGGATATCAACCTTTTGTCTGTACTGTCATTTGCAAATATCTTCTCCCATTCCGTGGGTTGCCTCTTTGTTTTTTTGACTGTTTCCTTTGCTGTGCAGAAGCTTTTGATTTTGATGAAGTCCCAAAAGTTCATTTTCGCTTTTGTTTCCTTTGCCTTTGGAGACATATCTTGAAAGAAGCTGCTGTGGCTGATATCAAAGAGGTTACTGCCTATGCTCTCCTCTAGGATTCTGATGGATTCCTGTCTCACATTGAAGTCTTTTATCCATTTTGAGTTTATCTTTCTGTACGGTGTAAGAGAATGGTCGAGTTTCATTCTTGTACATATAGCTGCCCAGTTTTCCCAGCACCATTTATTGAAGAGACTGTCTTTTTTCCACTGTATATTTTTTCCTGTTTTGTCGAAGATTAAAGACCATAGAGTTGAGGGTCCATATCTGGACTCTACTCTGTTCCACTGGTCTATGTGTCTGTTTTTATACCAGTACCATGCTGTCTTGCTGATCACAGCTTTGTAGGAAAGCTTGAAATCAGGTAACGTGATGCCCTCCATTTTATTTTTGTTTTTCCAACATTTCTTTAGTGATTCAGGGTCTCTTCTGATTCCATACAAATTTTTGGATTATTTGCTCCAGCTCTTTGAAGAATACCGGTGGAATTTTGATTGGAATGGCATTAAAAGTATAGATTGCTCTAGGCAGTATAGACATTTTAACAATGTTTATTTTTCTGATCCAAGAGCATGAAATGGTCTTTCATCTTTTTGTGTCTTCTTCAATTTCTTTCATGAGTGTTCTGTAGTTCCTCGAGTACAGATCCTTTACCTCTTTGGTTAGGATTATTCCCAGGTATCTTATGGTTCTTGGTGCTATAGTCAATGGAATCGATTCTCTAATTTCCCTTTCTGTATTTTCATTGTTAGTGTATAAGAAAGCCACTGACTTCTGCACATTGACTTTGTATCCTGCCACATTGCTGAATTGCTGTATGAGTTCTAGTAGTTCGGGGCTGGAGACTTTTGGGTTTTCCATATAAAGAATCATGACATCTGTGAAGAGAGAGAGTTTGACTTCTTCATTGCCAATTTGCATACCTTTTATTTCTCTTTGTTTTCTGATTACTGTTGCTAGGACTTCTAATACTATGTTGAACAAGAGTGGTGAGAGTGGGCATTCTTGTCGTGTTCCTGATCTCAACGGGAAGGCTGCAAGCTTTTTCCCATTGTGGATGATATTTGCTGTGGGTCTTTCATAGATAGATTTTATGAAGTTCAGGAATGTTCCCCCTATCCCTATACTTTGAAGCATTTTAATCAGGAATGGATGCTGGATTTTGTCAAATGCTTTTTCTGCATCGATTGAGAGAACCATGTGTTTCTTTTCTCTTCTCATATATTCACCTGAGATGAGAATATGAGATGAATATCATTCTTAATGGATAAATACAAGGAGTTTTCCTCTAGGGTCAGGAATATGGCAGGGATGTCCACTCTCACCATTGTTGTTCAATATAGTAACAAAAGTCCTAGTCTCAGCAATCAAAAAACAAAAAGAAATAAAAGGCATCTGAATCAGCAAAGAAAAAGTCAAACTCACTCTTCACAGACGACATGATACTCTAAGTGGAAAACCCAAAAAACTCCACCCCAAAATTGCTAGAACTCATACAAGAATTCCGCAAAGAGGCAGGATATAAAATCAATGCACAGAAGTTGCATTTCTATACACTAACAAGAAGAAAGAGAAATTAGGGAGTCAATCCCATTTACAATTGCACGCAAAACCATAATATACCTAGGAATAAACCTAACCAAAGAGAGAAAGGATCTGTACTTAAAAACTATAAAACGCTCATGAAATAAATTGAGGAAGAAGCAAAGAAATGGAAAACATTCCATGCTCATGGAATGGAAGAACAAATATTGTTAAAACATTTATGCCACCCAGAGTAAAACTATACATTCAGTGCAATCCCATCAAATTACCATCAACTTTTTTCACATAGCTGGAACAAATAATCTTAAAATTTGTATGGAACTAGAAAAGACCCCCCAAACAGCCAAAGGAATGTTGAAAAAGAAAATAAAACTGGTAGTATCACAATGCCAGACTTCAAGCTATATTACAAAGCTGTCATCATCAAGATTGTTTGGTACTGGCATAACAACAGACACATAGATCAGTGGAACAGAATAGACAGCCCAGAAATGGACCCTCAACTCTATGGTCAAGTAATCTTTCAAAAAACAGGAAAGAGCATCTAATGGGAAAAAGACAGTCTCTTCAACAAATGGTGTTGGGAAAATTGGACAGCAACACGCAAAAGAATGAAACTCTTACACCATACACAAAAATAGACTCAAAATGGATGAAAGACCTAAATAAGAGACAGGAATCCATCAAAATCGTAGAGAAAAACATAAGCAGCAACCTCTGTGATGTCAGCTGCAGCAAGTTCTTGCTAGACATATCTCCAAAGGCAAGGGAAACAAAAGCAAAAATGAACTCTTGGGACTTCATTAAGATAAAAAGCCTTTGCACAGCAAGTAAACAGCTGACAAAACCAAAAGACAATTCACAGAATAGGAGAAGATGTTTCCAAATATTTTATCATTTATAATCATTTTATCATTTGGGCTAGTATCCAAAATCTATAAAGAACTTAATAAACTCAACACCAAGAACATATAATCCAATCAAGAAATGGGTAGAAGTCATGAACAGAAATTTCTCCAAGGAGGACATACAGATGGCCAATAGACACATGAAAAAATGATAAACATCAGTCAACATCAGGGAAATACAAATCAAAACCACAATGAGGTGCCTCCTCACACCAGTCAGAATGGCTAAAATTAACCATTCAAAAAACAGATGTTGGCAAGAGTGCAGGGAAAGGGGAATGCTCTTATACTGTTGGTGTGAATGCAAGCTGGTGCAGCCACTGTGAAAAACAGTATGGAGGTTCCTCAAAAAGTTGAAAGTAGAGCTACTCTATGACCCAGAAATTGTACTACTAGGGATACAAATGTGGTGATCTGAAGGCACACACACACACAGGGTGCACAAGCACCCCTTCGTTTATAGCAGCAATGTCCACAATAGCCAGGCTATGGAAAGAGCCCAGATGTCCATCAACAGTTGAAGGGATAAAGAAGATGTGAGATACACACACACACACACGCAAAATGGAATACAACTCAGCCATCAAAAAAATGAAATTTTCCATTTGCAATGACATGGATGGAACTAAAGAGTATTATGGTAACCAAAATAAGTCAATCAGGGAAAGACAATTATCATATGATCCCACTGATATGTGAAATTTAAGAAACAATGCAGGATCATGGGAGAAGAGAGGAAGAAATAAAACAAGATGAAATCAAAGATGGAGACAAATCATAAGAGACTCTTAATCATAGGAAACAAACTGAGGGTTGCTGGAGGGGAGAGGAGTGGAGGGGTAGGGTAGCTGGGTGATGAACATTAAGGAGGGCACATGATGTAATGAGGACTAGGTATTATATTAGACTCATGAATCACTGACCTCTACCTCTAAAATTAATACATTATATGTTAATCAATTGAATTTAGATAAAATAATAAAAATTTTAAAAAATAAACATGAAATAAGGTATACTTCAGATATACGAAAGCTAAAAGAATTCATCATAAGTAGACTTGTGTTGTAAGAGATGTTAATGTAGGTTCTTCTTTTTTTTTATTAAGATATTATTTATTTATTTGACAGAGAAAGACATAGCAAAAGAGGGAACACAAGCTGCAGGAGTGTGCGAAGGAGAAGGAGGCTTCCCACCAAGCAGGGAGCCCAAAGTGGGGACCCAGGACCCTGGAATCATGATCTGAGCTGAAGGCAGACTCTCAATGACTGAACCACCCAGGTGCCCCAACAAAGGTTCTTCTTCCTTTTTTTTTTTTAAGATTTTATTTATGTATTTGACAGACAGAGATCACAAGCAGGTAGAAAGGCAGGCAGAGAGAGAAGAAGGGAAGTGGCTCCCTGCTGAGCAGAGAGCCCAAAGTGGGGTTTGATCCCAGGACTCTGGGATCATGACCTGAGCTGAACGCAGAGGCTTTAACCCACTGAGCCACCCAAGTGCCCTAAGTTTCTTCTGATTGAAAATGCAAACCAGCCAAAAGAAGAGAAAAGCACCAAAGATGGTAACTACCTGAGTAACTGTATAAGAGAATTTTTCCATTATTTATATCTCCTTAAAATAAAGTTGATAGTATAAACAAAAATAACAACATATTGTTTATATGCTATTTATTATATTGTGCATATAATATAACCACAAGTAAAATGTCTTGCAATGATAACATGAAAGCCAGGAGAGGGAAAATGGAAGTAAATTCTTTTAAGTTTTTTATATAATATGTGAAGTAATATAATATCACTTGAGACAGTGAATTCCACACAAGAATGAAATCATATGGTATTTGTCTTTCTCTGACAGACTTGTTTCCACTTAGCATAAGCTATCCACATGGTTGTAAATGGCAAGATTTATTATTTTTGACGGCTGAGTAATAGTCTACATATCTATTATATATTAATAGATATAAATTATATTTTACATATAAAATATATACATGTAATATATATAATTTATAGATATAGTACCACATCTTCTTTATGCATTCATCAGTCAATGGACATTTGGGTTCTTTCCATAATTTTGCTATTGTTGATTATACATTGGGGTGTATGTACTCCTTTGAGTTAGCATTTTTGTATTCTTTGGGTAAATACCCAGTAGTGCAATTGCTAGATTATAAGATAGTTCTATTTTTAGCTGTTTTAGGAACTTCCATACTATTTTCCAGAGTGGCTGTACCAGCTTGCATTCCCAAAAACAGTGTAAGAGAGTTCCCCTTTCTCTGCATCCTTGTCAACACCTGTCATTTCCTGTTTTGTTGATTTTATCTATTCTGACAGGTGTGAAGTGGTATCTCATTGTGGTTTTGATTTGTATTTCCCTGATGATGAGTGAAGTTGAGCATCTTCTCACGTGTCAGTTGACCATCTGTACATCGTCTTTGGAAAAATATCTATTCATGTATTCTGCCCATTTTTTTAAACTGGATTATTTATTTTGGGGGGTGTTGAGTTGTATAGGTTCTTTATGTATTTTGGATACTAACCTTTTATCTGATTTCTCATTTGCAAATATCTTCTCCCATTTCATAGGCTGCCTTTTAGTTTTATTGATTGCTTCCTTCACTGTGCAGAGCTTTTTATTTGGATGTATGTAAGTCTTAAATCACTAACTTCTACACCTGTAACTAATATTACACTTTATGCTAACCAACTGGAATTTAAATAAAAACTAAAAAAAAAAAATAAGGTAGACTTTATTGTTATACTAGGATCCTAAAGCAATCAACAAAGTAAAGAAAAAGTTGTAAGAAATCAATCAGCTCAGATAAAATGGAACCACAAAATGTAGTCAATCAATCCAAAAGGAGACAAAGAACAAAAAAAAGGGGGAGGGGGAGAGAACAAAGAGCAGATGAGACAAAAAAAAAAAAAAAGCAAATGATAGCTTCGCACTTAATCATATCAATAATCACATGAAGTGCAAATGATCTAAATACCCAATTAAAAGCTAGATATTGGGGGCACCTGGGTAGCTCAGCCTCTGCTTTTGGCTCAAGTCATGATCCCAGGACCCTGGGATAGAGCCCCACATCAGGCTCTCTGCTCCGCAGGGAGCCTGCTTCCCCCTACCCCCGCCTGCCTCTAGATTATAAGATAGTTATACTTGTGATCTCTCTCTGTCAAATAAATAAATAAAATCTTTTTAAAAAGCTAGATATTGTAAGATTGGATTAAAAATAAAGATCTAGTTAATAGTACTATATTGTGTATTTGGAAGTTGTGAAGAGAGTAGATTTTAAAATTCCTTATCACAGGAAAAAAACTGTAATCATATATGGTGATGGATGTTAACTAGACTTATTGTGGTGCTCATTTTGTTATATACCAAATCAATTTATTGTAGACCTGAAGCTACTATAATGTTATATGTCAATTATATCTCAATAAAAAATTTTTTGAAAAAATTAAAATGTGGAGCTCCTGGATGGCTCAGTTGATTAAGTGGCCGATTCTTGATTTTGGCTCAGGTCATGATCTCAGGTTGTGAGATCAAGTTAAGGAGTGCTCCCCACTCAGGTGGGAGTCTGCATGAAATTCTCTCCCCCTCCCTCTGCCCCTCCTCCTGCTCATGCTCTCTCTCTCAAATAAATGAATCTTTTTAAAAAATCAAGATGTGTAATGATATACTATTTATAAGAAACACTATAAAGACACAAATGGATGAAAATTAGAATGAAAATCATATGCCATTCTACCACTAATTGAAACAAAGTAAGAATAACTGTATTAATATCAAAGTGGATTTCAGAGAGAAAAAAATGTTACCAGAAATAAACAATGTAAACCAAAAGCTGGCTCTTTGACATCAATAAAACTGATTAAGTATCTAACTGGACTGATCAGAAATAAAAAAGAGAAAACACACAGTACCCGTTTCAGGAATGAGAGAAGTGATGTCACTACAGATACTAAAGATATTATCCATGTCCACCTCCCAATGCTAAAAGTGGCCTCCACGACATACACATAATCCGTGCTGGGGAAGAAGTAAAAAATACCATGCCTTGAGGCCAGATGTGGGGAACTTCTCTTAGGGCTCCCAGTGCTGTGCGCACAAAATAAGCTGTACTAATGTTGTTTACAATGCATCAAACAGTGAATTGTTCCATACTGAGCCCCCAGCGAAGAACAGTATCAGTCTCATGGACAGCACACCGTACTGACAATGGTACAAGTTCCATTATGCACACTGCCCCTGGGCCACAAGAAGGGGGCAAAGCTGACTCCCGAGGAGGAAGAGCTTTTGAACAAAAAATGATCAAAGAGAGTTCAGAAGAAATATGATGAAAGGAAAAATAATACCAACATCAGCCTTCTCCTAGAGGAGCAGTTCTAGCCCAGCAAGCTTCTTGCATGCATTGCAACAAGACCAGACAAGTGTGTCCGAGCAGATGGTGACCAGCTAGAGAGCTCTAGGAGCTATAGTTCTATCTGAGGAAAAATCAAAACCTGGAAAAAATAAATCTTCCTCCCTCCTCTCTTTGGTCATGTAATAAAGGTGTTTCTTATTCAAAAACAAAACAAACAAAAAAGATTCAGTACATAATGTGAAAGTCTAATATGAAAGAAACTGAATTTGTAGTTAAAAATCTTCCCACAAAGCAAATTCCTAGGCCCCTGGCTTCATTTATATTTCTACAAAATATTATATGAGGCAATGATACCAATTCTACCCAAACTCTTCTAGGAAATTAATCAGGAGGGTAATTACCCAAATGCCAATCAACTGTTAACTAATTGTTATATAGTTACATAATGAAATACTACACAACAATGAGAACAGAGGATCTACAATGATATGCAACCTACTAATAATTCTTACAAAGTGTTGTAAAAGAAAGTAGACTTCATGTCTATTTTTACAATGTATGTGTGACATGGTTCAGTTCAGAAAGTATGCATGCAGCCAACACTAATCTGTGCTGTTAGGAATCAGGAGAGTGTTACACTTGGGAGGTATACCATATCACCCGGAAGAAAGCACAAGAGGACTTACTTCATAGCGTGCTGGCAATAGTCGACCTCTCCATCTGGTGCCAGTTGCATGGGTGTGTTCATTCTGTGAAATCTGGATAATGCAGACACTTAACAATAAATACATACACTTCTATGCATGTACATATGTTCAATTAAAAGCTTTTTAAGTGGTTGATTTGCACATCCTTTTTTAGTTTCAGATTTTCCCCCATTGAATTGTGACCAACCATGTTTGCATTTTTCTAAGTATAAGGCAACAGATTTTATTTCATGCTGTACAGAGAAATGGGTTTTCCTTGAAAAAAATAACATTTCCTTCATTATCTCTGTAACTAGATGATCTCTCAGTCCACAAGCAACCCACAGACAATTCTGTAATTTTAATACTTTTTTCCTTTTTCAATTTTATGGATAGTTTTATCTTCTTGCTTTGGCTCTGCAAGAGTCTGCTGCCACACAGCTGTGCTAAATCAAAGAGAACGTGCTTTATCTGCTTAGTAAACACAGACAAAACCAACACAGCTGATGTCCAAGTGTCACAGAGAGTGTTGTGAGCAAGAAATTAAAATCTAAAAATATGAAATAATAAAATTGTACATGAAATTCTTCCTATGGTTGATTGAAGACAAAAAGGAATGATTGTGTTTTCAAACAAACATTCAACTGTGGCCATACATATTTTAGCTGACTTACTTCAGATTTACATGGTGGTTTTGATGAAGAAGTATTTGGGTCCTATGCAGATTCTCAGCTTGGCTCCAAAGGAGAGCTACTGTGGTCACGGCCACCTCCCCTCCACAGTCCCAGATCACATCTAAGTTCTATTCAACACAAACAGGTACAGAGGATTAAAGCAAGATCAATGTATACAACTATGTGGCTAAACGCCTTAAATCAGTGATTGATAAGCACTACTATTTGTGTCCGAACATTAAGGGCTATAAGTAAAAAGGTAGAATCATATAAATACAATGTTGTCTTCATTCTAGAAGGTTTGCTCTTTCATTTTGACATTACCATATTTTCTGAATATTATGTAACTGAATTTTTAATTATATAGTGGATAAAAGATTATTCATGAGTCCTCATTCTTAGCCCCTTTACAATAATTCATAGGAAATATATGTTTGATCTTGGTATTTCCTTGTATTTTGCTATGCTTTGCACATGGTACTAAGATCTGTATTAGGTGTTTCCACATAATTTCTGGATTTTACAATTAATTGGAATTTTCCTTGTTCTACAGTTCATAACCCATTTTTAAAATAAATATCCTATAAACCATTGAAAAAAAATTTTTTAGTAAACCTAAGAATTTTGTGTTTGTATTATGTGTGCACTTACCTCTTTTTTTTAAAATTTTTTTTGTTATGTTTTGTTTTGTTTTTGTTTTTGTTTTTTTTTAATGAGAGAGAGAGCATGATCAGGAGGTACAGCAGAGAGGGGGTGGGGGAAAAGAAATCTCCCCAAGGAGCAGGGATCTCAAAGCAAGTCTAGATTCCAGGACTGGAGATCATGACCAGAGCTGAAGGCAGATGCTTAACCAACTGAGCCACCCAAGCGCCCTGCATTTGCCTCTTTAAAATAATTATACAAGCCTCACTGAGTTTGTTTGTTTGTCTTTCTATCATAAAGACTTGTGCTAATCTCCAAAATGTCAGTGGTGGTCTTGTTAATTTATCATTTTTATTTATTTTTTTTTAATTTTATTTATTTGACAGAGATCACAAGTAGGCAGAGAGGCAGGTAGAGAGAAAGGGGAAAGCAGGCTCCCCGCTGAGCAGAGAGCCCGATGCGGGACTCGATCCCAGGACCCTGACATCATGACCTGAGCCGAAGGCAGAGGCTTTAACCCACTGAGCCACCCAGGCGCCCCAATTTATCATTTTTATATGATGACTTTTGTTTTATGTGTTGATAGTCATTTTATATGGAAGACTTAATCCTGTTTTCCTATTATTGTGGATTTGAATACTTGAACACCATATATGAAGGTATAGTTTTGAAAATAAAATTCTAATTTGACAAAGATTTAAAAGGTGAAACCTACTTTTAACATATCTATCTGGAGATAGTAAAAGGTAATTTTACTTCATTTTTGTCCTTTTTATTTATTCAGCCATATTATTTATTTAGCAAATCAAAGTAAATTTTACTTGATGACATAGACTCAACAATATATAAAGTAAAAATTAACAGCTCTACTAGGAGAGACTAACAAATTTGCTGTCATAATGGGAGATTTCAAGATAAGTTTCTCAATAAATAACATATTAAGAAAACCAAAAAACAAGCAAAACCTTAAGTAGATAGTTTGAACAGCAATGTTAATAAGATTAGTCAAGAGACATAGAAAATTGGATGCTACACAGTTTTTTCCATACAATTTACAATGACAGACTGTTTTATACCACAAGACAAATCTCAGTGAAAATGTATGGCATTGGAACAGCTATGTTCTCCAATCACCAAACAATTACATTTGACAATAATTTTTAGAAGTGTAATGAGAAAAAAAGTATATATACACACACACTTATATATATTTGAAATCAATAAATATTTTTAAATAGTGGTTTAAATAAAATTAATATAAAAATTAGATAGTTTTTAGACAAAATATATAGTTCAAATACTACACACAAAAGATGGAATAGACATAAAGCTTACTTTAAAAGAAAAAGAAGAGAATATGAAAATCAGAAATTTACTAGTGTAATTAATGTATTTTTCAAAAAGAAAATATGAACCATTTCAATTGATGCAGGAGAAGCATTTCTGAAATGAGACATATATTCATGATTTTTAATTTTTTGGAAAACAAGAATCAAAGAAAAGAAAGCATAAGCTTCAGGCCAAATTGTGTGCCCCCAAATTCACACTGAAACCCTAACTCCTGCTCCCACTGAATATGAATATTTGGAGATAGGGCCTTTAGAAAGGCGATTAAATCGAAATGACACTGTTAAGGTAGGCTAGATTCAATCTGATCAGGGTCCGTATCAAAAGAAGAAATTTGGACACAAGAGGGGACTTCAGGGGTCTTTGCAGACAGAGAGTGGCTGTGGCGGCCCAGGGAGAACGCAGCCCTTCTCGTACAGAAAGCAACACTGCTCGCATCTTGATCTGACTTCTGACCTATGACAAAATAAATTTCTGTTGCGGAAGCCACCCAGTCTGTAGTATTTGGTTATGGTAGCCAAAGAAAACTAAGGCGTCATGTGTTAAAAACAAAACAAAATAGAACAAATATCTTCTTTTATTTTGAAATGTCTAAAGCATTCCCTCTAGATTAGGAACAAAGCAAGGATAACTGCCATCAACCCTTTTACTCTGATTTTACCCAAAGTCCTTGTCAATGTCATAGGGAAAGAAACAAAATGGGCAATGATCAGAGAAGATACAATGCTGACACTATCGCAGATGATAAGAGTTGCATATTTGAAAAATCAAATTCAAGCAAGTTATTAGAATAAGTAAGAGATTTTAACAGGACTGTTAACAATGTCATGTTTTATATTCAATTAAAATTGCATGTAATTTTATGTTATTGAAATGTAATTTAAAAAATTTACAAATGCATCAAAAATATACTATACTTAGAAAAAATATGATTAAAATTATTAATTTTTAGAGACAATTTTAAAACTTTAATGAAAGTCATGAAAGAAGAACTAAATAAACAGTGAGGTATACTTTGGTTCTGGATAAGAAAAATCAATGCCATCATGATGTCAATATGCCAAACTGTCTAGTGGAGTTGATATAATTCTAATCAAAATCCCAAAGCCCTGCCCCCACCTTCAGGTACTCAATAAGCTATTGTAAAATTTATAAGGAAAAATAAGAAGCAAGAACACACAAGACATTTTGCAGAACGAGGAGGAAGACTTGTCCTATTTTAAATTAAGACGGATTTTAAAGCTCTAATGACTGGAGCACCTGGGTAGCTCAGTGGGGTAAGTGTCAGACCTTTGATTTCAGTTTAGGTCATGATCTCAGGATCCTGGGATCAAGCCCTACATCGGGCTCCATGTTTGATGGGGAGTTTGCTTGAAGACTCTCTCTCTACCCGCCCCCTCCACTCATTTACTATCTCTCATTTAAGACAATATGCTTAAAGTGTCCATATTGATAAATGGACATTAGAACAGTATAGCAAATAAACAAGAGGAGAGAATTAAGAGCCCATACATAGATTTACATATGTGAAAACTTCCCAAAATGCACAACAATGAGCATTTCTGACCAGAGAGAAAATTATTGATTTCTTAATGGCCATGGGATAATTAGGTTTCTATGCAAAAATTAGAAAATTGATTCTTTCCCCCAAAAAAGAAAAAAAAAGAAAATGGATCCTAATTATGTCACTTCAAAAAATACCTCTAAGTGGCTTATGTATATAAATACAAAAGTAAAATATGTTAAACCTACAGAGGTCCTTGGATAGATAAGTGCTTAAGATACACACACACACACACACACACGAACAAATCACAATGAAAAAATTATAAAATCAACTGCATTAAAAATAAGATTTTCTATATAATTGTTGGTTGAGAGTCTGACCCCCATACATGTAGGGCAGGAAGAGATGAGGAAGCAGGCCACTGCAGATCTGGAGGTGGCAAGTTTAACAACCAAGGGAACTTACAAGGCCGGTAAATCTCTGCACCCACTTCCAGAATCCTAAAGCTTTATATAGAGGGCTTAATGGGACTAAGCCTTATATACCATGCAGATGATCTCAAAAACACCTTACGCTATCAAGGCTATGACCTGGGACAGCTCCTGGTGTGGAAGAGTTAGGCATAGCATACATGCCAAGGATAACATAGGAGGTGAGGAGCCTGTGAATGTCAGGGTCCAGCTCCTGGGTCAACTGAAGTCATATTTTTTTGATCTCTTCCAACATTAGTAAAAAAGTAAAAATGTTTGCAAAACCAAAAATAGTATCATAATTAGAAAAATGTAAGAAAATATAAGAAGAAGTCAGGCAACTCAGAAGGAAAAATGTGTGTAAGAACAACAGATGAGGAAATCCAAGGGCCAATAAACATATATAAAAAAAAGTTTCAGCTTCATTCGTTCTTAAGGAAGTGTAAATTAAAGCCACAATATGATACAATTTCACTCTATCTCACTGGAAGAAAACTTAAAGTGCACTTATAAAAAACTATTGACAAGGGCACCTGGTAGCTCAGTTGGTTAAGCATCTGTCTTCAGCTCTGGTCATGATCCCGGGGTCCTGGGATCCAGCCCCACATAGGGTTCCCTGCTGGGCAGAAAGCCTGCTTCTCCCTCTCCCTGCTCCTCCCTCCTCTTGTGCTCTCTCTCTCAAATAAATAAATAAATAAAATCTTTAAAAAAAATAAAAACTATTGATATCATCTCTTGACATAGATATCTTCAAACACAATCACAACCAGCTACATACACTATTAAAACTCTTAAAAGCATTCATTGAGTGAGATGAATAAGAATGTTCAAAGCAGAAAAAAAAAAAAACTGGAAATCATCCAAGCATCTATCAAGAGCAAAATGGATTAACAAATTTTGGTATATATGAAAATGAGTGAACTATAGCCACAGGCATCAATACAGATGACACTTTAAAAAGGAGAGTAAACAAATACACATCATAGAGGATGTATCTGGTTTCATTCCATGTATATAAAGCACAACAGCAGGCAAAGACTGAGCAATATTTAGCTTAAAGATACAAACACATGTGTTAAAAACATAAAGAAATCAAGGGGATGAATAACACGACATTTAAGAAATTGTTAACTTGAGTCAAGGGTGTAAGAACGTATGTGAGCCAAAGTTCTAACATCCTAGCCCTTAATCAAGGTCATAAGTACACAGATACTCATTTTATTATGTAAAAAATATATACAAATTATGAAAAAAGGTAAAGACCAACTGCCAACACTTACCAGGCAGAGAGAACTTAGGAATTTAAATACACTCAGTCTTTAAAAAAAAAAGACAATGCAAACAAAATTTTTTCCAGAGTATCCAAAGAGTAATAATGACCTCCTTTAAGGTAACAATACTCAGGCAACACCAAACACATACCCAGGCACAGTTTAATAAGCAGTCTGTTTTTATGTCAATAACTCAGTTGTCCATTATATGTGTTTAGCCTTCTTTTGAGTTGTTCGTTTGTTTTTTATTTTTTGTAATCCCATGTCTCCATTTCCATAGTAGCCTCATTGGATTGCTTCATGGAGGCTCTACTTTCCTGATATGCTCTCAAGATTCCATTTAGAATGTTTTTAGGACCTATGAAGTAGCAACCTCACAAGTTTTGTATAATAAGGAATTTCAAAAAATATCTTTAAAAAAAGATAGTGAACACCAAACGGGGAGGTGGAAGCATGGTTTCAGGGACAACCAAAGAAAAGAGTCTGCAACGCCCTCTTTATGATTTTGTCTTACTTTCTCAAAGCCACACTGGCTGCCTGGCTTTCTCGCTATTCAGTAGCAACACAAGTCCTAAGCCTTACAAAATAAAGGTAAGATGACAAGGAGAACAAATACAACAAAATAATAACCAGAGAGGAGAGATCAAAAAGAAACAAAACTGTCAACTGAAAATAAAGTAGAAAATTAAAATAATTAGAAGAGAATTTGAAAAACAACCAATGTGTAAGCCCAATGGCAAAAATAATATTAGTAAAACTTTAGAAAACCAGACAAAAAGCTGATCAGGTAAAAGCATATAATAAGAAAGTGAAAGCAACAGAAGATAAAAATAGCTTCCAGAATATTAAGAAATAGTAAGTTAAAAGTGAAGGATTAAGAAGCAAAGGGAAATGCATTATTTCTTAAATGAAATGAAAATGAAAATACAAGTATATCAGGGGTCCCCAAAACCATGCTCAGGCTTCATGATTCCCGAGAATGATTCATGGGACTCAGAAAAGCTGTTGTAGTCATGGTTATGGTTGATTACAGTGAAAGGACACAGAATAAAATCAGCAAAGGGAAATGTACATAAAGTCCAATCTTCCAGTTCTCTCCCAGTGGAGTTACAGCGATGGGCTTAATTCTCCCAGCAACAGTATATGAGGACAGGTGCAAAGGTGTCTAGGATTTTTACTGGGGCTCAGCATGCAGCACCTGTATGACTGACCTTAGCTATCCTGTGAGTACCAAGACCTCAGGCATACAACTACACTCTCATAGAGCAGAATATCCCAAAGGCTCAGAGCTCATTCTCCCAGGAACCGGCTGGTTCTGGCCAGTCCTGAAAACAGGTCTTTCTTGAAAATGCGAAAGTCTGGAGCAACCCTGGCCTGCTGAGTTAACCCTTTTCTGCACAGGATGGTAAGAAAAAAATAATATAAGAAAATGGGAAAGAAGCAGAAAAATTAAAAACCCAAGAGCTAGAAGAATTAAGTGATAAATCTAAAAAAAAAAAAATCAATGAAAAATCAACGTCTCAGAAACTGAATCTATTAAAGCATGCCAAGATTCTCAATTGAAATACTAATAGAGGGAAACAAAAAGAAGGAAAGAACTGAGGGACATCAGCTATAGGCAAGCAAAGTGCTCCTTGTTTTCACCTCTCTCCAACATGCCCCGCATTGTCTGAAGTTCTACTAGCACCCACCAAGGTGAACACCCTGGTCAAAGAAGCCACCCTCTCCAGAGAGGCTCAGCCAGCAGCCAGCAGCCCATGACCTGTGGTCCTGCCATGTGCTGCAGGTGCCCACCTACCACTAGGAATGTTGCCAGCTCTCCTGTGCTTGGAAATTAGGCAGCACATTTATGTGGGCATCTTAGATCACAAGAGTATGGCTTATTCCATCACTAATCACCTTAATTACATCTTGGCCCTTTCCTCATGGTGCATCACCTGTTAGTCTACCCATCTTCCTCCTCCCCATGTATCTACATATTGCAGAAATGCAGCGATTGACCATTTAGGACAACAAAAAGCCTAATGAACATCATGACACAGCAAATAGCCGATGTCTAAAAGCTTCCATGTTTACCTGTAGGAACAGGACGACAGAAGGAAAGAGAGAGTGCCACAGGCTTTGAGAGCATGTTATACTCCACTGCAACGTGAAAAACACATTTGCTGAAAGCAAACTGTCACCACTTATGAAAAGCTATCAGGGCTCTGAGTCCAATTAGAAAGGGGAAAAAAATCAATAGTGATTCACTTCCTTGTTAGAAGAATTGATTTTCCTGATAAAGTTCACAATATTCTTAGAGTTTGTCTTAATCATTTTCTGGCAGGATGGCACAGCTCCAACTCTCCCTAAATTGTATAGTTAAATTGAGATCAGTGCTTTAGCAATTCATGGAGTTACAAATCAATCTCATCAAAGAGGACAACACATCCCTCGGACAGAAGGTGAGGAAAACGCCAGCCAGTCCTCCTGCTCTTGCCAAATATTCAGTTATTTATTTTATCTTTTTTAAGAATCTAGGTAAAGACCACGAGCTCCCAATTTCCATTCAGACTTTAATATTAAAATGGATACATGGTTTCATTTTTCCTGTGCTAATAAATAAAACTCTGCCCTTGGATTTAGAAGAGCTAAGTTTCTGCATCCCAGCTCCATCTCTTGCTGGCCACATGACCTTGAGAAAATCATTTCACTTCCTCGAACTGCTTTTCCATCTTTAAAAAAGAGGTTGGATTTGACCGTGTGTGTGTTAGATATTTATGTGACCCTAAAGCAGTTACACATTTTCCCTACTGTCCAAAAGAAGAACATTCCTATGAAATCTTTCATAAGCTGAAGTAGCGTAAAGCCGAGTATCCCTTGCTTTTTGAAAGTTCACTTTGCTTTTGCAAAAGATCTACATTAGTAAAGGAACAGCTTTTTCCACCAAAGTGAAAATCCTCTTCGGATTTCTTTTGGTTAGTGAAAATAGGTACCAATGTACCTGTATGTGTAATTTAACAATTACATATAATTAAGCAATTACAGGTCACATGCACTGGGCTAATGCATCAACTCATTGAACCCTTCCAACCACCCCATGAAAAAGCTATCATCATCATTCTTTTTTATAGACAAGGACACAGGGGCTTAGAGAGGTTTAGGTACTTTGCCCAAACTTTACCCTCATCCAGGGTGATATGAAACACAAGCTCTTGACCATGAGGCTCCTAAAATAGGACTCTAGAAACACCCCAACCTATATTCTCTTTTTCTCTTTTTTTTCACATTAGCTTATGAAAGATTCAGGGGGGTGCAACTGGGTGGCTCAGTGGGTTAAGCCTCTGCCTTTGGCTTGGGTCATGATCCCGGGGTCCTGGGATCGAGCCCTGCATCAGGCTCTCTGTTCAGCGGGGAGCCTGCTTCCCTTCTTCTCTCTCTGCCTGCCTCTCTGCCTACTTGTGATCTCTCCCTGTCAAATAAATAAATAAAAATCTTTATTAAAAAAAAATGTTTCGGGGGGGTGGGGTTCTGAAGCAAAGGCACCAGTTCATCCCAGCATTTCTCAAGTCGTTGGGTTATAGAACTTGCTTTTTCATGTCCATTCTAGCAACATCCCAAAGGGAAAAGGATACTGGACTAAGAATCAGAAAATATTTGAGTCCCAGTCCTAAACATAAGCTACTAAATATATCACTTGCAAATTGTTTGAACTTTTGTTGTCTCACATTTAGGTCTTTCATCCATTTTGAGTTTATCTTTGTTTATGGTGTAAGAGAACGGTCTATTTTCATTCTTTTGCATGTGGTTGTCCTATTTTCCCAGCACCATTTATTGAAGAAACTGTACTATATGTTGGCTAATTGAATTTAAATTTAAAAATTGCTTAAATTTTATAAGCCTGGGATTTCATTATTGAACCAGTGGAACATCTACCTTAGGAAAGCTATACATAAATCAGATAGGATGCTATATGGAGAAGTTTTTGTAAATAATAAACTACTACGCAGATCCTAGGTGATAGTATCATTAATTCAGTTTTTTGAACATGAAACGTGAGGAATGGTTTCCTAACCACAGGCAACACTTGTCACTTAGTCATTCATTAGACTTCTTTTATAAGACCCATTTCTTCCTTTGTCTTTCATTTTTGTAATCTTCTAGTCCATGCCAAAACATCCAAATAGCAAAATAATTGAACCTCATCAAAGGTTCATTGACATGAATCTCTATTCAATCTTGATATTTTAACTGATTGTCCTAACAAATTAATTCCATAAAACCCACAAATGCTATTTGAGACTAAGTTTTAAAGTAAGCACAGACGGGTGGTGGGCATTGAGGAGGGCATGTGATGTGATGAGCACCGGGTGTTACATGCAACTGATGGATTGTTGAACGCTACATCTGAAACTAGTGATGTACTATAGGTTGGCTACTTGAATTTAAATTTTAAAAAAAGTAAGCCAATACATAAACCTGGTATCATTCCAACAAATGGATTTACTCATTGCCTGTGGATAGCAAACTCTATTCCAGCAGCTCACCACCTCACATGCTTTATTATGTTGTTCATTACTTGGTATTTCCCCTCACATTGTTGCTATCATGTTTTACATCTCCTATACATCCCATAAAATACTGATAATTCACTATGGTGTGATACATCAAGATTGAGAATTCAGCATGAGAAAAATCTTTCTCCAGACTCAAGGAGTTTAATGTTCAAAGTACCATCAGGCATTCCGTGTGTGTGTCTGTGTGTGTATGGATGTGTGTGTGTGTGTGTGTGTGTGTGTGTGAGAGAGAGAGAGAGAGAGACAATTATGGTCCACAAGCCAAACCAAATCCTACATCCCCCTATTTTTATACAGCCTGGGAGTTAAGAGTAGTTTTTACATTTTTAATGGTTGAGAGGGGAGAAAGGAAATATGTTGTGATAAGTGAAAATGATATGAAATTCAAATTTTAGTGTCCTTAAGTGTCACAGGAGTGAAGCCACACCTTTCAGTAGAACAGCAGAGTTGAGAAGTCGGGACAGAGAGTGGAAGGTTTGCAAGGCTGAAATATTTACTATCTGACCCTTTACAAAAAAGTTTGCCGACCTCTGTCCTATGCTCAGATTTCTCATCCAATGTGGTTTAGCTGAGAAACCATAGTTACTCCGCTGAGCAGACATCTGGGGACAGATTTGAGGGAATAAGCTTAGTTAGCTTTTAAACTTGGCTTACAAAGGAAGGCAGTATGGGTTAGCAGAAATCTCAGGGCTTTGGGCCTGGGCAAGCACCTTGACTCTGGTTTTCCTAGCTGTCTGTCCTAGGATTACGCTGTTTGAATATCCCCATTCTCAATTTCCTTACCTATAGAGTCAGACTCATGAATGTAGCAGAGGACCTAGCACAAAGCAATCTTCCGGTAAATGTCAGTTTCCTCTCTCAGAGTCACAGTAAGACTCCAGGGGACACATTACAAATGGACCCCAGCAATTCATTTTGCAGTCGAGGCCACACGGCAATTGAAAAGGAGGGAGCAGACCACCCCCCAGATTGTTTCCTGCAGCTTATTCACAACACTTCTCAAGTCTAACCAACTGAAAGATAACATAATTCAGACAGATCATTTGATTTCGCCCTTCCATATTAGAAACAATTACCAAGCTGCATGGACTTCTCTGAAAATGGGCTTAACTCTGGACCTCGAGCCAGCACCCTCCAACAGCCCAGCTCAGAGCAAGAACTGGACACCACTGGTGTAGCATCCCTACAAGTGGGGAAAAGGTGGGAGGACGGCACAGCCGGAGAACTGGCCCCCTCAGTGCTTAACCCAGTTAAATGAGAGGTACACTCTTTCTCTGCCCCAACCTGCTCAGTGCTGGAAACGAAAGAACACAAGGCTTTGCCTGGACACTCAGCTCAAATATGTTTACATCTACCTACTCACCTGATTCATGGCTGTATTCCAGCAGGGTCAGCAAATGTAAGTGTGGTGACTCCCCCAGAGCCTCTCTGGCAGGATGATATCCATCCCCAGACTTCTGGAAGTGATGGCTGTTGCTAAGGGACAGAGGTGTCCCTGCTCAGGAGAACAGCCCTCAACCGAAAACTTGTGGTTATGCACTCCCCTTCTCACCCAGGAGAAACACTGAGCCAACACATAACTGGTACAGGCTACAAAAGGCTACCCCCTTGCCTCACAATGGGACAATTGCACTTCTCTGTTCGCTCCAAAGCCCCCTTCCATCATCCCCGGGGCATCAGGCCAGAGCTAGATATTTCCTGAAGTCAGGTCCTTGCTCAGCTCCTTCTGCTTTCCTAGCTCACTGAGGGATATTTCTTTTTTTTTTTTTAAGATTTTATTTATTTATTTGACAGACAGAGATCACAAGTAGACAGAGAGGCCAGCAGCAGGTGGGGTGGGGGCCAGGGAAGCAGGCTCCCTGATGAGCAGAGATCCTGATTTGGGGCTCAATTCCAGGACCCTGGGATCATGACCAGAGCCGAAGGCAGAGGCTTTAACCCACTGAGCCACCCAGGCACACCTCCCTGAGGGATATTTCTGAAAAGTCCTCCCTCCCAAAGTCACAAATCCCTGTCTCGGCCCCTACATCTAAGAGTCTTAACCTGAGGCACCTGAGACACCCAAAAAGCACAGACTGAGACAAATCCATGCCTGGGAGTGTGAGGTCACCAGGACAAGCCCCAGCACTGGAACCAGCAGAGTGGGCTGCACCCCTGAACGCTTCACTCAACATTCAGTGCACATTGGATTGATGGTGGAGCCAGATTCAGATATGGGTGGGCTGAGAAAAAAACCAGGGGACCTTCAGGGATGGAATTCCAAGATTATTCTCTGAAATTATAATCTTAGCATTAAAAGCCTAGAAAGGTAGTAATGGCTTGAAGCTGGCCCAAAGAGAAAGATGACCCTTTTGCAAAGCGAGGCCAAGATGAGGAGGGCCAGGAGAGCAGACAAATCAGAACAGCCTTGGGAAGAGATGAATGCTTGCAGAAGTTCTGCTTACCCCGTGATCAACCCATGATGCTATTTGACCTGAGGTGTAGCACTAACCTGGTTAAAAAGGGGACTGTGCCAAGTCCATCAGGAGCCTAAGAGGGTAGAGGCAAGAGGGCATTCTCCTCCCCCTTCCTTCACTGGGGGAGAATGATGGGAAACAGTGAGGCGACCATGAGGACGCACATCATTATGGCAGTACCACACACCTTCAGTTGCCAGCCTCACTGGGGAGGCAGGAAAGGCGGTGGGCTCTTACTCCACAAAGGTAATTTAAAAGCCTGCAGGTGAGACTCTTGGCCAGATAAAATGGCTTTTACTTCAGTGACTTACGGCTGATCAAGTAATCAGGGAGTAGAGGAAGTTTAAAGAGGATGAAAGGGGAGTTATGGAAATAATATGTCATAGTAAAAGGAATTATGGCTTCAAAGGCAAGACAGGGATGTGTCTGTGAACCCAGGAGAACCATGCAGCAATGGAGACTGAACTGTGATAGAGGACTTAGGTGGGAGAAGAGAATAATGAGAAAATGCGATGAGTCCCCTGGTGTCACCGACTGGGGGAACTTGACAAAGCCCCAGCTCAGCAGAAAAACCGGAACTTGCCTGGTGGATAGAATGTGAGTTACAAGGTAAATTTGTAAATCTAATTCTATGTAAAAAGTTTCTACTCTAGATTGCAAAGGGCAGAAATCTTTTGGGAATGTGAAAATATTCTAGGTCTTAATAGCAGGTAAAGATTTGTCAAAATCAGATACCTGTGTACTTGAAATTTGTCATTTTTTTTAAAAGTGTCAATTTTATGGTATGTGAATCATACCTCCATAAATTTGGTTTTTTAAGTTTGGACAGTGAATATATACTGGAAATATACTAATAAAAGGTTATTTCTCCTAAAACATTGATAAATTAATCAGTTACTCAGTATAGATTAAATCTTGGTCTTGAGATTACAGAATGGTACAAATTGCACTGCTAGCTAATTGAGTAAAAAAACTAATTTTCAGAGATATCAGTTCATTTGAGTGAAAGGTGCCATTTTCATTTTTTGCAAATAAGCTATTTTTCCTAAGACTTCTTTAGGAAACAATTGTGTATATGTGAACTGGCAAGAGAAATAGTTTGCAATGTTTGGACTAAATGGGTGAGAATTTTGAAACTAAATTTTATTATTTCCAAGATGGCTAATAGTCCTCAAACATACTGAATTGAATTGGGTACACAATGAAATTAAGTAGGGCATCATTATTTTTCACATTGTGTTTTTTTTATTATAAACTCTGTGTGTTTTCAATCATTATTTCCTGTATTTCAGGAATAAATTTGTGTTGGAAAGCAATTTATTGGACCAAAGCTGAAAGAGCATATAGATCAGGCATTAATAAATGGCATTGTGTTTGAACAATGGTTGTCAACATGATTTTTTTCCTAGCTGAACATTGGGAGGAATTTTTCCCATTTTTTGGCCTGCTTTAGAACCTCATACTAAAGTCCAAATTCTGTGGCTTTTCTAGGAAAGGCTGATTTTTTAAAAGCAAAAGTTTTTACAAATACAAATTGGAACTGTGTTCTATTTCGAGACCTAACATTAAAAATCTTTTCGTGGAAACCAACAAATTAAAAGGTATTGAAAATATGTGTATTATACAACTTGGCGAGGTAAAACTAAGAAATGCTTTCTCTTACTGTTCCAAATCAGATTAAGAAAAATGTTTTTGGCACAGTGCCATTTTTTTGTGGGCATTAATCTGTTAAAAGTAAAATTATTGCAGAATATAAAATTGCAAGGATTCTAAAATTTATTTGACTTTTAACCTTAAATTATTTTGTCTTAGGTGTCATATTAGCCACAGTTCTCTAGAGAAACAAAAACAACAAAGTGTATGTATACATAGTTAGAGAGGTTTATTTTAAAGGAATTGGCTTCTGTGTTTGTGGAGACATGGAAAGTCCAAAATCTTCAGGGTAGGACAGCAGGCTGGAGACTCAGGAAAGCATCTCAGTTCAAGTCCAAAGGTGGTGGTCTGCTTGCAGAATGTCTTCTTGCTCAGAAGAGCCATACTTTTTCTATGAAGGCCTTCAACTCTCTGAATGAGGCCCACTCCATTATTGAACGTAATCTGTTTTACTCGAAGTCTACTGATTTAAATGCTTATCTTACACATAGAAGAGTACATTTACAGAAAAGTAATGTTTGGCCAAATATCTCAGTACAGAGTCCCAGTCAGACTGACGCATAAAATTATCCATCACAGGTGGGGAGGAATTGAAATATATCAAAAATGACTGGGAATCACACATAACAGTATCAGGGGATAGCTAGGTTTTAGGTAAATGTGGAAAGAGTGCTGAAATATGATGTAGCCACTTGTCCTTGAACTTGTCCTTGAACTTGATGACATGTTTTTGATGGAACACTGCACAGTCAATATTGTCAAGGTCACAGTTATAAGCTGTGTTATGAAAACATTCCCAGCCAGTCTTCTCATTTTAATACAGGCTGTACTTCTCTGAGAGTGGAATAATAATAATTCTATTTTCTCATACTTTCAAATTTGGAATATTTGGCAAAGTGAAAGCTTAGGTAATAGTTACTCTATATACATATATCAAGGCCTCTGGGAATTGAAATTCAACACTAAACAGTCTGCGATAATTATTTTTAAAGACTTGATAGTAATAGTGGCACTAGTAAAAGCAAAACAGGAATGTGGAGGGAAAGAGAGGCAACAGGTACTGAAGTGGCTCCATTAATTATCAAACCCAGGCAATTGCTCAGTTTTAAAGAACCTTCATCAGACAGACATGTGATTCCTGTTCCTCACAGCGGACCATGAGAAAGGAGAGAAGAGTTTATCTGCCAGTTCCCATCTCCCTTTGATCAAGGGTTTAACATAAAGCCATGAACTCCCCTGCACTTCCAGCTCATGTAAGTGTGGGTGCCAGCAGGCGCCCATGGAGTCTCACGACTCCACGGCAACTGGAAGCCAGGGGTGGCAGGCAGCGTGCAAGAGGTGTGTAGCCAGGTGTGCCTGGATAAAGTTGCTCAGAGCCCACAGAGTACCTGTCACAGGCTGGGGTTCCTGGGAAAAAACCCTGAGATGGAGGGGCACCTGGGTGGTTCAGTGGGTTAAGCCCCTGCCTTCGGCTCAGGTCATGATCTCGGAGTGAGATCGAGTCCTGCATCGGGCTTTCTGCCCCCCCCCCCCCGCCTGCCTCTCTGCCTACTTGGGATCTCTCTGTCAAATAAATAAATAAAATCTTTAAAAAAAAAAAAAAAAACCTGAGATGGAGATTTTCGATATAGGTGGAATTTTGAGGGGTGTGGGTGCTCTTAGGAATAAGACTGGGAAATGATAGAGGGAAGCAGGGTGGAGCTGGGGGTGCAGCTCACCACAGCCTCCATTTCAGTAAGCACTGTGGTGAAAGGCCACATCAGTGCACAAGCTCTTGGAGTCTGGGAAGGCTGAAAGAACCTGCTTTTTTGGCATTAAGGGATGTGTAAAGAAACCAGTGCTAGGTCTTTATTGCAGGTAAAGATTTTACACGAATAGTGTAAAAGAGGCTCATACCTTTCAGATATGCTCATATTCCACCATTGCATCTGACCCCTATGCTACAATATTTAGGGCCTCCTTTTTTTTTTTTTTTTTTTTTTTTTTAGGAGAGGAAGGTGCGGAGGGGCAGACGGAGAAGGAGAGAATTTTAATCAGGCTCCACACCCAGTGCAGAGCCCCACGTAGGGCTGGGATCTCACAACCCTGAGATCATGACCTGAGTCGTAATCAAGACTCAGATGCTTAACTGATTGAGCCACCAGGTACCTCATGGCCTCTATTTTTGATAGAACATACAACACTTCTTCCCTGAAAAAATAGAATTAAGCAGCCCTAAGTTTGACTTAAAGGTTGTAGACAACCTCAGTTGTGTAAAACAATAGAATTAGTGGTAACAAAACTACAGTTCCCCCTGCTACAGCATGTCCCAAAACTCTTCCCCTCCCATTCTGGATGTATTTAATCTCATTTGAGCACTTCTGATAGCCTGAGTTGCTTGCCAGTGGAATAAACCAGAACTTAATCCTGAAGGGGTTGAGCCTTTGGTTGCTGTATCCTTGTCAAGTGGTGATCATCTTATTTCTCAGCTGCCTTTATTTTTTTTATTTATTTATTCGAGAGAGAGAGAGAGTATAAGAAGGGGGAGGGTTCGAGGAAGAAATAGACTCCCTGCTGAGCAGGGATCCTGATGCAGGACTCGATTCCCAGACTCTAGGATCATGACCTGAGCTAAAGGCAGTCGCTTAACCAACTAAGCCACCCAGGCACCCCTCTCAGGTGCCTTTAACTTAAAAACATAAGAGACACAGCAGTGAACTCTGGGTTGAAGACATAGTCCAGCACGCCTAGCCTAGCCCTTGTGGAAAATTGGGTTGAGTGTGCCTCTTTGTAGAAGAAACAAACAAATGAAAACCTACAGAAGCCTGAGTCAGGTTCTACCAGCAAAGACAATTCATTCTGGCTTCTAAACAAACTGAATAAACAAAACTCTGTAAACTCCTCCAGCCATCTTTCAAAACTCTCACACTCATGTGCTAGGATCCTCTCAGTGGTGTCTTGTTCTTAAACAGTTGTTAGTATTACTCCTTGTGAGAAACAGTGAAGTTAGGAACAACCTATGTTGCCATGTTGGTGGCACCACTCTCAAAAGTCTTGACTGTCAGTGTTTCTTTCCTCTAGCACTTTGAATATGTCATTCCACAGCTTTCTGGTCTCCATTATTTCTGCTGAGAAGTCAGATGTTAATCATATTGGGCTTCCCTTGTTAATAATCAGTCATTTTTCTCCTGTGTACTTCCAGATTTTCTCCTTGTCCTTTGCATTCAGTGTTTTTGCTATGGTGTGTCTATTTGTGTATCTCTTTACTTATTCACTCTACTTGGAGTGCTTTGAGCTTCCTGGATGTGTTGGTGGTTTTTTGTTTTGTGTTGTTTTGTTTTTTAAAGATTTTATTTATCTATTTGACAAACAGAGATCAGAAGTAGGCAGAGAAGCAGGCAGAGAGAGAAGGGGAAGCAGGCTCCCTGCTGAGCAGAGAGCCTGATGCAGGGCTCCATCCCAGGATCCTGAGATCATGACCTGAGCTGAAGGCAAAGGCCTAACCCACTGAGCCACCCAGGCACCCCTGGTGGTTTTTTTTCCCCAATATTTTTCCTTTTCTTATTTTCATTTATTTATTTTATTTTGTTTCCTGTTCTATTTTTGGTACTCCCCTTATGTAAATGTTGGCACTTACCACACCTATGTTTCTCTAAGGCTCGTTCATTTTTCCTCATTATTGTTTCTCTCTTCTTCAGTTTGAGTAATCTCTATTGATCTGTCTTCAAGTCTGCTCATTTTTCCTTCTGCCAGTTCAAATATACTGTGAAGCCCTTCAAGTGAATATTTTATTTCACTTATTCTCCTTTTAACTCAAGAAATTCCTTTATTATGCTTTCTAGCTTATTGTGGATATTTTCTATTTGATGGACAGCTATCACCACACCTTCCTTTATTTCGTTAATCATGGTTTTATTTAGCTCTTTAACATATTCATAACAATTTTTAAAATATTTTGTTTATTTATTTAACAGAGAGAAAAGTAGTAAGAGAGAGAGAACACAAGCAGGAGGAGTGGAAGAGGGAGAAGCAGGCTTCCTGCTGAGTGTAAAGCCTGATGTGGGACTCAATCCCAGGGTCCAACTGAGGCAAATCTGGGATTGTGACCTGGGATTGTGACTTGAACCAAAGGCAGACGCTTAACGATTGAGCCACCCAGGTGCCCCTCATAACAAATTTTTTTAAAGATTAAATGTATTTATTTAAGAGAGGGAAAGTAGGAGAGAGCACAAGTGATGGGGGCAGAGGAAGAAGCAGGCTCCCCACAGAGCAGGGTGCCCAAAGTAGAGCTCCATCTAAGGACCCTGGGATCATGACCTAAGCTGAAGGCAGACACTTAGCTGACTGAGGCACCCAGCCAGCCCTCATAACAACTTCTTTAAATTCATCTTCCATTGTGTCTGACATCTGGTCTCTCTCAGAAGCAGTTTCTGTTACCTGAATTTTTTTAGGTCTGTGGGTCAAACTTTCCTGTTTATTTGCATTCCTCATAAACTTTTTTGTTGGAAACTGGATATTTTAGTTAATAACAATTCTGGAGACTGGTATTATCCTTCTGGGACTTGTTATTTACTTTTTTGTTTGTTTAGTGATGATTTTATTTTATTTTATTTTTTTAGTTAGGTCTATTCCCGTACCTCACAGTGTTGGTCCTTTGATATTGAACCTTAGTGGGATGAAGAATTGGATATGCTCAAAATTGCTCTGGAACAAGTGTGATTTTGGCAGGTCTCTCTTTGACTGTCTCTTTCCCTGACCACACCCATGAGCCTCATGTGTGCCAGACACATTCTAATCCAGGGCATTTCAACATTGCTTCTCCCCCTTCCTGGAAGACTCTTCTACCAGATACTATCATTTCTTACTTTCTCATTTCATACATATCTTGTGTCAAATGTTATTTCCAAAGAAAAATCTTCTCTGTCATATCTGTAGAAAATAGCAGTCCCTCTTGGAGTGCTTCCTTGTTTTATTTTTTTCCCATAACACTTATACTGACTGTCATAATAACATGATTTATTTTTATTGTCCATCTCATACACTAGAATATAAAATTCACAAAGCATGAATTATGCCTGCCACATTCACTGTTATATTATTTCTAGGGCCAAAGACAGTCCTTGGCATATAGTAGGCACTCACCAAATATTTATTAAATCAATTTTTGTTAAATATTTGTTAAATAAATTATTTTTTAACTAATTAGTAAATATTGTCACCCTATACTTGACATTGAAAGTGGAAACAAGTATGCTCTGAGAAGAAGACTAAGAAAGAGAAAATTCTGGATGCAGAAACACCAAAATCAACCTTCTCACCTCTTCCTTCCTGGTCTTGCTCCTCTATGTTTTGGGGGAAATTATTCCCTATTACTTTACTCTAAAATTTTACACATCTCAAGCTGCAAGGCAGGAGAGAGGAAGAGCTGGTACAGAAGGAGAAAATAATTTGACTATGATTAATTTTTACAGACATACTCATTCCCAGGGTTAGAAAAATATGAAGAAGAGCTCAAGTGCAAAGGGCCACAATCATGATGGGGTAAATATTATATGCACATTTTTCAGAATGCTTACATAGAGCTCTATGCAATCAGTTCACTTCTCTGGTTCAAATCCTTCAAATATTCCCCTATTTCCCCCAGAATAAAGACCCCAGACCTCTAATATGTTTAAAAGATCCTGTATGGGGGTGCCTGGGTGGTTCAGTGGGTTAAGCCTCTGCCTTTGGCTCAGGTCATGATCTCAGTGTCCCGGGATTGAGCCCCGCATCAGGCTCTCTGCTCAGCGGGGAGCCTGCTTCCCCCTCTCTCTCTGCTTGCCTCTCTGCGTACTTGTGATCTCCCTGTCAAATAAATAAATAAAATCTTAAAAAAAAAAAAATCCTGTAGGAACTGGCCTCAGCCTTTCTCTCTCAGTGCCTATCAAGCCACGTGCTTCCCAGCCTTGCTGGGCTTTCTTCACATCCCCAGATGGTTTCCCAGCATCAAACATACATGCTCTTGCACCCTGAAAGCATTCCCCTTCAGTCATGGCCTGGATAATCTTAATCATGTTTCAGGTGTCAGCTCAAATATCACTTCTACCAGGCTTCTTCTGACCATAAACTTAAATAGTTTCCTATGGTATTTAGGGTATATCCAGCTGCTCTAACAAAAGACTTCAACACTAGAATGGCTCAAACCCGTAGAAGTGTGTCTCACACAGGTGGCAGTTCAAGGATAATTCAAGCAGACAGGCTGATATGGCCTCCAACTTCTTCAACACAGGGCTTCTAGGATCCCATGATTATCTCCATTCTGGTGAGCTGGGCCAGGGTAAAACTCTAGAGGAGGATATATGGGAGCTTTCATGGACTAACCCAAAGTTGGCATACCACACATCTTCTCACATTCTACTGGCTAGACATCAGTCATGTGACCATGCCTAACAGCAAGAGAGATTGGGAAATGTAGTCTAGCTGTATTTCCAGGAAGAAGAAGAGAATTTGGATTTGGACAAAAAGGTAGCAGAATCTGCCATAAGGTCCCTTTCTCCTCCCTTTCCGCTATTTTATACCCCTTGTTATTTCTCTATCACAAAGCTATATAAAGTCTACAAAGGTGGGGAATACCCCCACTATATCCCTTGCAAGCCTAGCACATGGCTTTCAATATACATTACATTGAACTATGTGAAATTGCTGTTTTGTTTGTCGTAAAATGTCTAATACCAGTGATTTCAAAGAACAACCTTTGAAGCACACCTTTGACAACCAGTTGTTCAGCAGAGCCTCTCCCACAGGTTAATGGAAACTCACAACTCAAAGGCTTTCCAGCTTGCTTCTTTCCTCTTGTCTTAAGCCTTGTTATGTAATTTAACTCCTTGCCAGGGAAATGCTTATAGAACAAAGTGTTCTATGGACAACCTCTGAGGCCATGTTGCCTGTGGAAGCCCAGGGGAGGAGCTGGGGACTCACACACATACCTCTTAGGCTGAGCAGAATGCTTTGTCGTGCATGTTAATGAATGACAGACCTTCTGTTCTATCCCAATTAAGCAAACATTTGTTCAGCATCTACTATGGGCCAGTCACTGGATCCAGAGACAAGGACACAAGGACGATTACTTCCTTTGAAGAGCTTATAGACTTGCAGGGGCTCACAGTCAGTTTGTTTTGGAAATACCCCTTTGGCAGTTTTCAGAAGAACAGGCAGGAGAGAAAGGAAAACCATCTGGAAGATGATTTTAATAATCCAGGCAAGAGATGGCATCGCATATTGTTTTCCTTCACAGCTTTTTTCTTTCTGTTTTTCCCTCTGGGGGAATGAGGGTGGGAGGAGAGGTGGTCCTAGGAAGGGTGAAGGGGCTGGGGAAGACAACTAGTCACAGAAAAAGGCAGTGGTCCTCCCCCTGCTGATGAGGTACCGGGTAAGTAACAGAAAGGGGCCACCACTGTCTCGATAAATGTTGGGGATGCCTGTGCCTTGTTTAGATGGTGCTTCAGCTGAGAAGTTCCCACTCCTTTCCAATCCCTTTAAATAGAGACATCTGCTTCTAAAATTCGGAAAGAAATGGGATCATAGTGACATCAGCAACTGAGGCAGTACAGCCTCTCCTGGCATCCTTAATCCTTGGACTCCACCTTAATCCTTGTGAATGTAGTGTTTGAGAAATAGGAAGGAAAACCCACTCCAGAGTGTGTGCATTCCATCATTTGTCAAGCAGGAGTCGTCTTTTTGCTGGGTCTTTGTTGCTCTCAGGCTCAGAGCTAAAAATAGACCTTCCAAAGAAAGCTCCCTTTAGGTGGTCCTACCAAGGCAATTTACATTATCAGTTCCTAGCTTCAAGACTAATTTGGAACACTCCTGCATTTGATGTGCTCCATTTTTTTTTTCAGGGGTGGCTGCTTTTTCACAACAGACTCCAAGGAAGTGCTCGCCACAGGGATCTCAAATCTTGAGTCAAGAATTAGGACAGGAGGTCATTAGCACACTTTAGGTGTTTGGTAGATTTGGTTTGGATTCCCTGCACAGGGCTATCAAATGCTTCTGCCCATTTTTTCTCCTAGGTGGAGATTAAAAATATCTGCCCAAATAATCATATTCCTCTAAGCTTTCTACTAAACCCAGTAATTTTGTGGAGGTACCAATTCCCTTTTACCTTGCATGGGATGACGGGTCAACTGGAGAGTAGTCTGTAGTTGTCACTGTCAAAGCAGATAGAGGATTCATGTCAGAGTGCAGAGATCCTCAAGACTGTCCTCAGATGGAATGGTACGTCCTATCCAGGTCATTCCAAGCAGTGTCAGGGAGCCTGAGCCTGAAACCAGGCAGCACGGCCACCTGCATCATTGTGGAGAATATTGTGGAGACCGTCATGGAGACCGTGAAGCTGGGCAGCAGCGGGGAAGAGCCTGAGCTATCAGGAAGTAATAAGCTTTCACTGTTGACCCTGCCCAAGTGACCCCTTTGGTGGTCTCTGACACCGACTCTGACAGGCCTGACTTCTCTTCCCAAAGGGCATGTGTATAACCTGTCACACTATAAAAAGAGCTTTCAAAGCCAATTTTATTATTTAGCCATTTTGACACCTTCATGGAATGACCTAAACTCTATATTAAATATGAGGAAATGAAAACTCAGGAGGGTTAATTGATTTGTCCGAGTTCAAACTCACCCAAATCTCAAGCATCAGAGTACGGGAAAAAAAAAACTGATGCTCGTTTTAGTGACATTCAACATCTATTCAGCAATAATGTCTTACCACCCAGAAGCAAGATACCTGTCACCATCTATTAAAATCTCAAGTTTGTCTTCCACTTACTGACTCAGAAGCTACTAGACTAAGTGCAGCATTTGTGTGTCAGGCACGTAGTAGACTTTGCTGTTATTGTTCTACTTTATTTCTTTCATTATACATAAGTTCTGCATGATTTTATAAAGGCTATTTCTTAATATATTTTTAAAGTATTCTTCCTGCTTGAAAGTGATCTTGTTTGCATTATATTTCTCATTCACTCCAGGTAGAGAGGAAAGCTGCTGCCATTTCTGCTTTAATTTTCACACCAACTGCCCAGTTGAGCTCCCTAATGAGTTTTCCTAGTTTTTAAGTTAGAACTCTTGTACTTTTCAAGTACACAGCTATATTATCTGAAAATAACGATACTATTAATTTAAAATTTTCCTAGGTCTTTCCCTCTTACCACCTTCTCTTTCTCTCTTCCCTAACTACCTTCCATAATTGGACTATCTTGAATTGGTAAAACTAAAGATGTTCTATGTTGGAATGAGGGTAGTTAGGATTCAGAGAAAAGTTCCAAGTTTCAGTATCTCAGTGGCTTTCAGGAGTTGAGAAGAGGGGCCATGCCTGCTGTAGCCAGGTTCTGAAAAATAAGCTTAGAGAGGAAGGACTTTGTGGAAGAGCTGGAAGCAGTAGCCTATTCTGGGTTCAGTTCTGACAGACCAGAGGACAATAAGGCCCTGAGCCATTGCTGTTCCTTTCAGAACCAGAGAACACCCATCCCCTATGCAGACAAACTCTAGCAACAGCAATATGTAGGGTTACCCAGCAAAAGAGCACACCCCTTGCCTAGCACGTCACTGACCACCTCTCCAGGTGTTCATATCAGTTGGCTTATCTCCTATGTCTCTTGGTGTTGGCCCACAAGATTAGAACCACCTTCCAGGGGCATCTGGGTGGCTTAGCTGGTTAAGTGTCTGACTTTTGATCTCAGCTCAAGTCATGATCTTAAGGTTGTGAGATCAAACTCTGCCTTTGGCTCTGAACTAGGCATGAAGCTTGCTTAAGATTCTCTCTCCTGCTCCTTCTGCCCATAACCTCTCTCTATATATATATATTAAAAAAAAAAAAAAGAACCCCATCCCACCTTGTAGGCATGTAGGCATGTGAGCTCTGGGCTCAAATGCTGGACTCACCAATCCCTGCCTGTGAGACCACTTGGGAAAATAACCCTTCTGTGCCTAATTTCCTTAGCTATGAAATGGTACTAATACTTATACTTACCTTCCAGGGCTTTAGGAAAGACTAAATTAATAAATACATGTAGAGAGGAGGAGTCAAGATGGCGGAGAAGTAGCAGGGTGAGACTACTTCAGCTAGCAGGAGATCAGCTAGATAGCTTATCTAAAGATTGCAAACACCTGCAAATCCATGGGCAGATCGAAGAGAAGAAGAACAGCAATTCTGGAAACAGAAAAACAACCACTTTCTGAAAGGTAGGACTGGCGGAGAAGTGAATCCAAACCGATGGGAAGATAGACCCCGAGGGAGGGGCCGGCTCCCGGCAAGTGGCGGCAAGCGGCGGAGCAACAGAGCACAAAATCGGGACTTTTAAAAGTCTGTTCCACTAAGGGACATTGCTCGAGAGGCTAAATCGGGGCAAAGCCCATGCAGGGTCAACGTGGCCTCAGGTCCTGCAGGGTCACAGAAGGATCGGGGGTGTCTGAGTGTCGCAGAGCTTGCGGGTATTGGAACAGGAAAACCAGCTACAGAGACAGAGCTGACAGTAAGCTCCCAGCTCGGGGGTTACCTAGAACCAGTCACAGGCTCGGTGAGCTCGGAGCGTGGCCAGAGGTCAGGCAGACAGGAGTAACTGGGAGCTGTTCTCTGAGGGCACACTGAGGAGTGGGGCCCCGGGCTCTCGGCTCCTCTGCGCCAGAGACCAGGAGGCCGCCATTTGTATTCCTGTCCTCTAGAACTCTACAGAAAGTGCTCAGGGAACAAAAGTTCCTGAAAGCAAACCTGAGGGGACTACTCAGCACGGCCCCTGGTAAGGGCGGTGCAATTCCGCCTGGGGCAAAGACACTTGAGAATCACTACACCAGGCCCCTCCCCCCGAAGATCAACAAGAAATCCAGCCAAGACCAAGTTCACCTACCAAGGAGTGCGGTTTCAATACCAAGGAGAGCAGCAGAATTCCAAAGGAGGAGAAAGCAAAGGACGGAACTCATGGCTTTCTCCCTGTGGTTTTTTTAGTTTTGCAGTTAATTTAATTTTTTTTTCATTTTTTTTCTCTTCTTCTGCTAAAATTTTTTTAACTTTTACCCTTTTCTTTTTTAACGTTTTTTAACTAGTTTATCTAATATATATATTTTTTCTTTTTCATATTTTTCTTCATTCGTTTTCTTTTTTTAATTTTTTTTTTTTTCTTTTTTTTTTTCTTTCTTTCTTTTTGAACCTCTTTTTATCCCCTTTCTCCACCATCACAATTTGGGATCTCTTCTGATTTGGTTAAAGCATATTTTCCTGGGGTTGTTGCCACCCTTTTAGTATTTTACGTGCTCCTTCATATACTCTTATCTGGACAAAATGACAAGGCGGAAAAATTCAACGCAAAAAAAAGAACAAGAGGCAGTCCAAAGGCTAGGGACCTAATCAATACAGACATTGGTAATATGTCAGATCTAGAGTTCAGAATGACAATTTTCAAGGTTCTAGCCGGGCTCGAAAAAGGCATGGAAGATATTAGAGAAACCCTCTCGGGAGATATAAAGGCCTTTCTGGAGAAATAAAAGAACTAAAATCTAACCAAGTTGAAATCAAAAAAGCTATTAATGAGGTGCAATCAAAAATGGAGGCTCTCACTGCTAGGATAAATGAGGCAGAAGAAAGAATTAGTGATATAGAAGACCAAATGACAGTGAATAAAGAAGCTGAGCAAAAGAGGGACAAACAGCTACTGGACCACGAGGGGAGAATTCGAGAGATAAGTGACACCATAAGATGGAACAACATTAGAATAATTGGGATTCCAGAAAAAGAAGAAAGAGAGAGGGGAGCAGAAGGTATACTGGAGAGAATTATTGGGGAGAATTTCCCAAGTTTGGCAAAGGGAAAGAGCATGAAAATTCAGGAGGTTCAGAGAACGCCCCTCAAAATCAATAAGAATAGGCCCACACCCCGTCACCTAATAGTAAAATTTTCAAGTCTTAGTGACAAAGAGAAAATCCTGAAAGCAGCCCAGGAAAAGAAGTCTGTAACATACAATGGTAAAAATATTAGATTAGCAGCTGACTTATCCACAGAGACCTGGCAGGCCAGAAAGAGCTGGCATGATATTTTCAAAGCACTAAATGAGAAAAACATGCAGCCAGGAATACTATATCCAGCTAGGCTATCATTGAAAATAGAAGGAGAGATTAAAAGCTTCCAGGAAAAACAAAAACTGAAAGAATATGCAAACACCAAACCAGCTCTACAGGAAATATTGAAAGGGGTCCTCTAAGCAAAGAGAGAGCCTACTAGTGGTAGATCAGTAAGGAACAGAGACAATATACAGTAACAGACACCTTATAGGCAATACAATGGCACTAAATTCATATCTCTCAATAGTTACCCTGAATGTTAATGGGCTAAATGCCGCTGTCAAAAGACACAGGGTATCAGAATGGATAAAAAAACAAAACTATCTATATGTTGCCTCCAAGAAAATCATTTTAAGCCCAAAGACACCTCCAGATTTGAAGTGAGGGGGGGGAAACGAATTTACCATGCTAATGGACATCAGAATAAAGCAGGAGTGGCAATCCTTATATCAGATCAATTAGATTTTAAGCCAAAGACTATAATAAGAGATGAGGAAGGACAATGTATCATACTCCAAAGGTCTATCCAACAAGAAGATCTAACAATTTTAAATATCTATGCCCCCAACGTGGGAGCAGCCAACTATATAAACCAATTAATAACAAAATCAAAGAAACACATTAACAATAATACAATAATAGTAGGGGACTTTAACATTCCCCTCAATGACATGGACAGATCATCCAAGCGAAAGATCAACAAGGAAATAAAGGCCTTAAACAACACACTGGACCAGATGGACATCACAGATATATTCAGAATATTTCATCCCAAAGCAACAGAATACACATTCTTCTCTGGTGCACATGGAACATTCTCCAGAATAGATCACATCCTCAGTCCTAAATCAGGTCTCCACCGGTATCAAAAGATTGGGATCATTCCCTGCATATTTTCAGAACACAATGCTCTGAAGCTAGAACTCAACCACAAAAGGAAGTTTGGAAAGAACCCAAATACATGGAGACTAAACAGCATCCTTCTAAAGAATGAATGGGTTAACCGGGAAATTAAAGAAGAATTGAAAAAAATCATGGAAACAAATGATAATGAAAATACAATGGTTCAAAATCTGTGGGACACAACAAAGGCAGTCCTGAGAGGAAAATATATAGCAGTACAAGCCTTTCTCAAGAAACAAGAAAGGTCTCAGGTACACAACCTAACCCTACACCTAAAGGAGCTGGAGAAAGAACAAGAAAGAAACCCTAAGTGCAGCAGGAGAAGAAAATCATAAAGATCAGAGCAGAAATCAATGAAATAGAAACCAAAAAAACAACAGAACAAATCAACGAAACTATGAGCTGGTTCTTTGAAACAATTAATAAAATTGAGAACCCCTGGCCCAACTTATCAAAAAGAAAAGATAAAGGACCCAAATAAATAAAATCATGAATGAAAGAGGAGAGATCACAACTCACACCAAAGAAATACAAACTATTATAAGAACATACTATGAGCAACTCTACGGCAATAAATTTGACAATCTGGAAGAAATGGATGACTTCCTAGAAACATATAAACTACCACAACTGAACAAGGAAGAAATAGAAAGCCTGAACAGACCCATAACCAGTAAGGGGATTGAAACAGTCATTAAAAATCTCCAAACAAACAAAAGCCCAGGGCCAGACGGCTTCTCGGGGGAATTCTACCAAACATTTAAAGAAGAACTAATTCCTATTCTCCTGAAACTGTTCCAAAACATAGAAATGTAAGGAAAAATTCCAAACTCATTTTATGAGGCCAGCATCACCTTGATCCCAAAAGCAGACAAGGATCCCATCCAAAAAGAGAGCTATAGACCAATATCCTTGATGAACACAGATGCGAAAATTCTCACCAAAATACTAGCCAATAGGATTCAACAGTACATTAAAAAGATTATTCACCACGACCAAGTGGGATTTATTCCAGGGCTGCAAGGTTGGTTCAACATCCACAAATCAGTCAGTGTGATACAACATATCAATAAAAGAAAGAACAAGAACCATATGATACTCTCAATAGATGCTGAAAAAGCATTTGACAAAGTACAGTATCCCTTTTTGATCAAAACTCTTCAAAGTGCAGGGATAGAGGGCACATACCTCAATATCATCAAAGCCATCTATGAGAAACCCACCACAAATATCATTCTCAATGGAGAAAAACTGAAAGCTTTTCCGCTAAGGTCAGGAACATGGCAGGGATGTCCATCATCAGCACTGCTATTCAACAGAGTACTAGAAGTCCTAACCTCAGCAATCAGACAACAAAAGGAAATTAAAGGCATCCAAATCGGCAAAGAAGAAGTCAAACTATCACTCTTCACAGATGATATGATACTATATATGGAAAACCCAAAAGACTCCACTCCAAAACTGCTAGAACGTGTACAGGAATTCACTAAAGTGTCAGGATATAAAATCAATGCACAGAAATCAGTTGCATTTCTCTACACCAACAATAAGACAGAAGAAAGAGAAATTAAGGAGTCCATCCCATTTAGAATTGCACCCAAAACCATAAGATACCTAGGTAAACCTAACCAAAGAGGCACAGAATCTATACTCAGAAAACTATAAAGTACTCATGAAAGAAATTGAGGAAGACACAAAGAAATGGAAAAATGTTCCTTACTCCTGGATTGGAAGAATAAATATTGTGAAAATGTCTATGCTACCTAAAGCAATCTACACATTTAATGCAATTCCTATCAAAGTACCGTCCATCTTTTTCAAAGAAATGGAACAAATAATTCTAAAATTTATATGGAACCAGAAAGACTTCGAATAACCAAAGGGATTTTGAAAAAGAAAGCCAAAGTTGGTGGCATCACAATTCCGGACTCAAGCTGTATTACAGAGCTGCCATCATCAAGACAGCATGGTACTGGCACAAAAACAGACATATAGATCAATGGAACAGAATAGAGAGCCCAGAAATAGACCCTCAACTCTATGGTCAACTAATCTTCAACAAAGCAGGAAAGAATGTCCAGTGGAAAAAAGACAGCCTCTTCAATAAATGGTGTTGGGAAAATTGGACAGACACATGCAGAAAAATGAAATTGGACCATTTCCTTACACCACACACAAAAATAGACTCAAAATGGATGAAGGACCTCAATGTGCAAAAGGAATCCATCAAAATCCTTGAGGAGAACACAGGCAGCAACCTCTTCGACCTCAGCCGCAGCAACATCTTCCTAGGAACATTTGCCAAAGGCAAGGGAAGCAAGGGCAAATATGAACTATTGGGATTTCATCAAGATCAAAAGCTTTTGCACAGCAAAGGAAACAGTTAACAAAATCAAAAGACAACTGACAGAATGGGAGAAGATATTTGCACACGACATATCAGATAAAGGACTAGTGTCCAAAATCTATAAAGAACTTAGTAAACTCAACACCCAAAGAACAAATAATCCAATCAAGAAATGGGCAGAGGACATGAACAGACATTTCTGCAAAGAAGACATCCAGATGGCCAACAGACACATGAAAAAGTGCTCCATATCACTCAGCATCAGGGAAATACAAATCAAAACCACAATGAGATATCACCTCACACCAGTCAGAATTGCTAAAATCAACTAGTCGGGAAATGACAGATGCTGGCAAGGATGCGGAGAAAGGGGAACCCTCCTACACTGTTGGTGGGAATGCAAGCTGGTGCCACCACTCTGGAAAACAGCATGGACGTTCCTCAAAATGTTGAAAATAGAACTGCCCTATGACCCAGCAATTGCACTATTGGGTATTTACCCTAAAGATACAAACGTAGTGATCCAAAGGGGCATGTGCACCCGAATGTTTATAGCAGCAATGTCCACAATAGCCAAACTATGGAAAGAACCTAGATGTCCATCAACAGATGAATGGATCAAGAAGAGGTGGTATATATACACAATGGAATACTATGCAGCCATCAAAAGAAATGAAATCTTGCCATTTGCAACAACATGGATGGAACGAGAGCGTATCATACTTAGCGAAATAAGTCAAGCAGAGAAAGACAACTATCATATGATCTCCCTGATATGAGGAAGTGGTGATGCAACATGGGGGCTTAAGTAGGAGAAGAATCAATGAAACACGATGGGATTGGGAGGGAGAGAAACCATAAGTGACTCCTTTTTTTTTTTTTAATTTATTTATTTGACAGAGAGAAATCACAAGTAGACAGAGAGGCAGCCATAGAGAGAGAGAGAGGGAAGCAGGCTCCCTGCTGAGCAGAGAGCCCGATGCAGGACTCGATCCCAGGACCCTGAGATCATGACCTGAGCCGAAGGCAGCGGCTTAATCCACTGAGCCACCCAGGCGCCCCATAAGTGACTCTTAATCTCACAATACAAACTAAGGGTGGCTGGGGGGAGGGGGGTTAGGAGAAGGGGGATGGGGTTATGGACATTGGGGAGGGTATGTGCTTTGGTGAGTGCTGTGAAGTGTGTAAACCTGGCGATTAACAGACTTGTACCCCTGGGGATAAAAATATATGTTTATTAAAAATAAAAAATTTTTTAAAAAAAGCAAAAAACACAGATTCTTTAAATAAATAAATAAATAAATAAAAACAGAAACCAAAAAAATAAATATTTGTAAAATGCTTACATATATATAATGTATATATTTATACATATTTGTATATGTATATACATATACATATAATGTATATATTACATGTATAATATATTAATATGTATGTATCATATACAGATAATGTATACATATATGTAATGTTTTCTGTATACATATGTATATACTTACAAAATATATGTAAATAGACTGGCTTATAGAATGTGCACAATAAATCTTAGCTAGCTAGAATAGTGCCTGGTGAGTGAGTCTCTGGCATGCTCTTGTGGTAAGACTGCAGGAAAGATGCTTCAAATTTCCAATTAATCTCTCTGAGCCTCATTTCCCTCATCTGTGGAGCTAAGAACACCTTTTTTGTTTAACTTACAGGAGAATTACTTCAGACAAGGTATATAAAACAGCTGAAATGGCAATGACCTAAAGTTGGTTTCCTTCCTATTAAATATCTTTAAGCTCCATGAGGATGGAGACACACCTCTATGCCTAAATACATCAGGGATTTAACCAGATCCAAAGAGGAAGCAAGGTTCTGCACTAAATAAGTTGTAGGGTTAAATTCCATCCATCCTTCACTCTACAACAGAATCTTTTTTTAGAAATACCTTGACCTTGGTCTTGTCTGTCTTCTTTCTTTTTTAAAAAATACCTTGACCTTGGTCTTGTCAGTCTTCTTTCAGTAGGATAATTTAAGGAGGTTCAATTTACAAAGAGATTATTTACAAAGCTATAATGATATTTGAGGTTCTTGCAGAGAATAAGTAACATAGGGCTGGTAAGGTGAGTAGGGTTGTTTCTAACCCTCAGCCTACAGAATCAAAGGGAAGCACTGTCCCAAGTACCTGGAAGGAGGGAGTCCCTAAGAAAAAGTCTCTGTGAGAAGCACTGAGCTCCAATCAAGGAAAAAAGCCAAACCAAATTCATCTCGCACAAAGAGAAGCAGAAAAATAAATATTTTGAACTCCCTCTCTGATCTTACTTACATCAGTCTCCTGCTAGAACTCCCCAGTAGTGAAATTCAACCAGAATTTAATTCTAATTTAAATTTAAATTCTAACCAGGTGGGATGTAAGTAGGGTTGCCAGATTTAGCAAATTGAAAATGTAAGACACATAGGTAAATTCTAGTTTCAGATAAACAACCAATAAATTTTTAGCATAAGTATATTCCAAGTATTTCAGAGGATATACTTATACTAAAAACTTATTGGTTAGTTATCTGAAATTCAAATTTTAACTCTTTACCCTGCAGATGAGAGATCATTGATGGTTTCGATATAGGTCAGCCTCCCTAAGCCGAGAACAGGATGGAAAGGGATGGAGGGTGGATTTTGAGAGGCAAATGCAAAATAGTATGACACACTCATTAGTTCACTTATTTTGCCTGAACACATCCAGTATTTTTTCCTGTCTGGAAAAGTTTGAAACTTTAATATAGAAAATACATGAAATCACAGGAACTGCCAAACCATCATTGGGTCAATTAGGTCACAGCCATCTCTAAAACTAGCATGGTTTTCTATATACTTGTTAGTATGGAAAAATTGACTTACTCTTTGATAACGATCTGAGAACAGTGTTTTAGTCACTCACTAAATTTCAATATTATAAATTTTAGACTGGAATTCATAAAACTTGGATTGTAGTTTTGGGAGTGAGTTTAGAAACAAAGAATATACAGAAACTAATACATATTTGAAGCATAAAACAATTGTTTATTAGCAATATTAAAAGTTTTTAACAATGTGTAATTTTAATATATTCTATTACTATAACATAGTTATATCACATGTGTTTGTTTCAAGTTAGTAAGCTTGAAATATATGATAAGTTTAATAGTATAGTCTCTCTTGATCTCATGGTTCTTGCAAACAAAAGATAAATTCTAAAACTGCATATCTCCAAGAACCATAAAGTAAGAATTACAAAGCCAAACAGTTACTAGCATTTTAGTTTTAGTTTAAGAGGGTATGTCTACTTTTTGAACTTATGGGATTTTACATATCATCTTCTGGGAATTCATCACTGTCTCTATAATTTTGGCAGTGCTAATATTCCATTTATGTGTTCAGTGATTGAATACCATAATTCAGGCACCCACAGAGAAGAATTCTGAAGAATTTTGATAGCACTTTAATGTAGTTAACTAATAAGAAAATGGGCACACAGGAGGCTTGCATGGGAAATTCTCTGTGATGACACTGAAGGACTTTTCTAAGATTTCAGCTAGACAATTCACAAAGTAGATCGTTGTGGGTAGAGAATATATCAGGGACCACATAGAGAATCATAGTGCAAGAGGGATGTAAACAATATCAGAGAACATCTCTCTGAAGGACCTGATTTAGCCAGTAAGGAAGCAGGTGCTTAAGACAGTGAACAAATGTGCCAGGCCATGGCAATTTTTTCTGGCTTTATGTCCAGCTCTAAGACCTATCTAGAACCATTTCAACAAGACTGACACATGCTCTGGTGAGATTTTAATAATGCCTGAAGAAAAGACTGCCTATAAAATAGGAGTGTTTGACCTGAGGATACTTGGATGTATGTGCTCCAGGAAAAAGAAAAGTGTACTTCATTGAAAATAGCACTTATCACTAAAGTGAAGGGTAGAAGATTCTCTAATGTTTTGCTGATATGCTTCTTTTTCCTGCTTTTGGTCTAATCGCTGGGGTCAGGTTTATCTGGAAGATGTGGAGCAGTAAATGGCTGCCACAAATTCCTACAGGTGACACCAGCAGATCCCACCAAGATAAGAGGTTGTGCCCAAAACACACGGCCAAAGCCAGTTTTAAAAGCATCCAAGTGAAATAATGCAACAACACAGCATGGCAGCACCAGTGGCAATGTATGCTAGGGAGGAAAGGAACTCAACATCTGTGTCTTTCTGGAAAGGGGAGGTAGACTGAAAAGAAGACCAGAGCAGGAGCTAGAAAATCTAGATTTTTAGGTTCATCTCAATGTTTCACTGGATTCGTAAAATTGAGTAAGGCACTTGGCTTCTCTCCCTGAGTGTCCAATCAGGATAAGAATGCTGAGAATAGGCTTGTCACAAAATAAACACTCAAAAGTGTTATTTATAATCATTTGGATTTTATTATTATAATCTTGCAAAACTACTATGTTACATAAAAATGCATCTATGGAAAATTGCAATGCATTATGTATACCCAAGGAGCTCCATAATTTACTGCAGATTGTGATGCTGGTATCCTTTCTAGAAGTTGTTACTTGGACCTTTAAAATTCAGGTCATTGAAATATTTTTCAGGATATAACACTAGTGAAAATTTTAAGACATATACCAGAATCATTTCCTTCACAATGACTGCAGCTAAGGGAGAAAAAAAAAAAAACCCTCCTATGTGTATAGATAAGGAATGAACAGGAACATGGGAAAATGACAGTAATTGGATTTGTTAAAGGTGGTAGAAATGTGACTTATCCTTTTGTGTTTTTATGTATTTGAATCTGTTCTTTAAATTAAAATAGCTTTAATTTGAAAATAATGAAATGCAGGAAGTTAAGCTAAACCTTGAGATTTACATGAGGGAACTCTGATATCCTAAATAATACTAATATAACAGTAGTCCGTCTTACTGAGCACCTCCCATGAGTTGGGCATGGTGCTGAGTGCTTTCCGTGCACAGATCTGTCTCATTTTCCCAACAACACTGTGAACTGTAGGAGACACATAAGGAAACTGAAGCTCACAGATTACCAGCTTGCCAAGGTCTCCCAGCTGGCAAATGTAGAGTACAGAAGCGCTTTGTGTGTAACAGTTCGGAATAAATATTGGTCCCTTTAATCCGGGGAACACAGATGGGTTCGTGTTCTACCAGCTCTTTGGTGGTATTTGGAGCACTGAAGAGAAGGTTAAGTCACTGATCATGAGTATTTTTCACTTATGTCTCATTCACAAGTGTGAATGCACCAACTTCCCATGGCTTCCTGGTTGCCTGCACACACCTACAGAATGTGCAAGGACTATTCGAACAGCAAATGACAGATGAGGAGCAAAGCCCAGAGAGGGAGGAGTCTGAGCTGGAGGGCAGAAAAGAACTGAAATGGCTTTGGAGGCCTCCTGGAGCCAACATCAGCTGCTAAAAAGAAGGAAAACACAAGCATAGCAATGGATCTAAATTTAGCCATGGAGCCCTCCAGGCAGTATTTCACAAGGGCACTGCTATTTCTAGGAAAGAAGGAGGGGACTTCTGAGAACCTGTTTCTCTTAAGGTAGCTGCAAGCATCCTTCTTAAACAAGTGCAGACAAATTGGGGAATCTCGGCTACACCCCATCCTTGATGTCACTCAACTGGATATAAAGATGGTTCAAAATGCCTTTCTTGCTCTCTGCATCTAATTTGCATTTTTCTAAAAATTAATGTTGCTGATATTATAGGAGATAGCCTATAAAAAGAAATTGAGTACTCTTCTAAAATTTTGGAATCAAAAGTAAAATGTTTATTATTACATTTTTTCCAGGGATTTGAGGACATTTAACAGAAGGTGATAACAGTAAGCACAGCTAACTGTTCTGTGATGTCAGTTATGACTGAAACTGATTACCAGTGGGTACATTATCATGACTTTCTTCAGCATGTCATTTTCAAGCACAAAACCTGTACCAAAGCATCAGGGCTATAGATAATAATTAGACATAATCCCTGCCTAGTCTAGAGACTGAACACTGTATGATGATAAATGATTCATTATAATGTGATAAGTGCTCTGTTGGATGTATGTGCAAAACAGGGGTGCACAGAGAGAACCAGTGGGAGCTGGAGCACAGCAGGGTTTATCAGATAAAGAGAAGGTAATGTCCTCCAAAGTGGTGCATTATCCTTAAAAACTATGAAGGGATCCTTTTTTGAAAGACACTGTAGGATCAGTATTAGGGACAGACAGAAGTTCTGGAATCAGGGTTCAGAGCCAGGCTCTGTCACTTACTAACTGATGTAGCAGATTTCAAAATACAGCCCAAATCTTCTACTTCCCTCACAACGTGAAGCTAACTCCAAACAAGAGGGAGAGTTTTCTTGACTACTTGAGTCTGGCTTCGCCATGTCACTTGCCTTGTGATACAAGCAGAAGTTTGACAAGCCTTGAGCATCGCATCGTGTCCTCTCTGGGTTTGTTGAACCCAGAGACCAGCACGTGTGCAGCCTTACTACCCATTGTCGGATAAGAGACTGTGAGACCTGGCAGGGGACCTCAGATGTATGAGTGACCCCAGGAAGACTAGCAGAAGTGCCCAGCTCAGCCCACACCAACTGTCTACCCACAGACTTCTCTGAGCTGAAGAAATGATTGCTATTATAAATGCTAAGTTTGGACATAGTTTGCTATAAATAAAAACTAATTGGTACATTCTGTGGCTCTGGATAATTTTCTTCACCTCTTTAAACTTGGTTCCCTCATCTATAACATGGAAATAATCAGAGTAATTGTCTCTTCAGTTGCTAAGAGTATTAAATAAGATAAGGCATACAAAGAACTTACAATGCCTGGCACCTTACAATGCCTGACTAGATAGATAGTGACTAATAGTATGATTATATGCTTATAACCAGAATTGGATTTTTCTAGAAGTCAGGAGGGGCCCTGTGGGATGTTATATGCTCTGTAACTACTAGAACCATAACATTTCCTGTGACATGTTTTAAAAGTAAACAATGGGAGGGGTGAGCCTGAGTGGCTTGGTCCTTCCACTTAACTCTGGGATCGAGCCCCACATCCCCTGCTCTGTGGGGAGTCGGCTTCTCCCTCTCCCTCTGCCCCTGCCCCTCCTCCTGGCTCGTGTTCTCTCTCACTCTCTCTGTCTCTCTCAAATGAATAAATAAAAATTTTTTAAAATAAAAATAGAGATTTTTGTTTCTTTGTTTGATGTTTCAGTTTCTTTGGGAGTTTCATATACCAGTTAATAGGTTTTAAAATGCTATTTGGTGAAGTGCTATGTATTTGTGGGGTTTTTTTCCCCTAAATCCAACTTCTACATTTTTTTAACCATTGTCTCTGAACCACAATGTTGAGCAGCTGAATCTTCTGCTTTCTTCAACTTCAGTGGCATATAACATCTTCCTGATTCATCTCTCACGGGGCAGCAGGGGGAATGCAATACTTAACTACATCATAGGAAGGATATGTCTGTTTGCTAATGGTCTCCTGAAAAAAATTAAGTATTAAGTGGTTCGATTCTTTCTACTTCTCTATTTTAAACATCAAGTCTAACAGAATTAATTTCCTACAAATTAAAACTCTCTCCTAATGGAACACAATTAGGAAAATACATGAATGTACCCTTTTCAATAATGTGTTTTATATTGTTTATATTCTAAGTGTTTACATTCTAACTGAAGTCAGAAATTGACATAAATTTACACTAGCTGCAATTACTGTATAATACTCACATTTTGAAATTGTGCCTTTTTATATTTAGTCATATGCTAGTGTTTCACACCTTTGAACTGGGTTCCACCTTACCCTCAGTTCTCCCCTCAACTGTGGTAATCCTTAAATACAAAACCTTGCTCAAGGCAACATGTTTATTCCTCCTGATAGAACTTGCAAAAGAATCTTCAGTGATGCCTTTATGAATGGCTATTTCCTGGTAGGCAACAGCATCATGACATCTCCATTCTGAGTTCTATCTGAACGTAAAACATGAATGTTTGTAAGAACATGCATCAGGGCTACAAAAATCAAACCACCAGCCATTCAGACACTTAATGAGGGAGTTTTCAATAATAGTCATGTTTCTGTTGGTAGCATCAGTTCCTCCAATTTGTTTGAACTTATCTATATCATAGGCTGTAATTATATAGGTCTATAAATGAAAGACAAGGTGTTTAAGTCACAAGGATATGCTTGATTTTTCACTTGTATTTTCAGTCCAGCAAGGGGCTCAGGTTGGAAGCAATCTAACACACGAGAGCTTGAGTCTGTAGTCAGAATGCCTTCACTTAATATCTCTGTGCTGGTCACAGCAGTGTCCTCACCTGCAAAGAGGAAATAATAATATTTCTTCCTAGACTTCAGCGAGACATGTACACAAAAGCATTGGAGGGGTGTCAGGGTGGCTGTCAGTTAAACATCTGACTTTTGCTCAGGTCGTGATCTCAGGGTCCTGGAATCCAGCCCCATGATGGGCTCTGTGTTCAGTGAGGAGTCTGTTTGTCCCTCTCCCTCTGCACCCCACCACCACTGGAAACAGTGTCTGGTGCCTAATAGCCCTCAGTACATGTTTTTTGAATTTGACCTTTGTGGAATGTTTCTTGTGGTGGAAATGGCATGGCTTCTTAGATCACTGTTTCTGTGTAGGACACAATAGTCAATGTTAGGGCTATACACATGGCTCCCTTTTAATAGAAACAGTATTTGAAACCAAGATTTGGGCACTCAGTGTGTTTGTCGCTGCTGAGGTGTGCTTTCTTATAGGTCCTCTACAATAGCGAAAGACAAATATGTGTGTATACCATTCATGTATGTGTGTGCATGTGTGTGTATGTAACAAATATATATATGCATATTAATAAGTATATTTGGGGGCACCTGGGTAACTCAGTCTGTTAAGCATCCAACTCTTGGTTTCAGCTCAGGTCATGACCTCATGAGTCATGAGACAGAGACCCTCATGGAGCATCTCATCCAGCTCCATGCTCAGTGGGGAGCCTGCTTGAAGATTCTCTCCCTCTGCTCCTCTCCCAACTCATGCACATGAGAGCACTCTCTCTCTCTCAAATAAATAAATAAATCTTAAAAAGCTAAGTTATATATTTTTATATATACATAAAGTATAAGGTATATGAGATGTGTGAATATATATATGGTATATATATAATATATAAGGTATATATATTAATATATCTTTATATATTAGTATTTCTACATGTAGCCATCCATGTCTATATTAGGTTACATATGAGTTCAGATGTCTCCAACTTTTAATCCATTACCATGTGGATCATTCTCATCTCCACCTTTATGCATCTCCCACCAGCAGTGGGAAACTTGTTTTCACCAATAGCTGTCATCCACTATCCACTGATGTAATTGTTCAGTTTCAGTATGCACATATATCCGTATAGAACTGTTAACCTCTCCTCCTGTGGGATCAACTGATCAGCAGGAGTACAGGGCTTATGCCCTCCCCTCCAGTTCAGACAGGGTTCTGAAAAAGTTGTTTCTCTTGGTGTGTTTGACTTTGTTATGGAGATTGCTCTGGGCCTAAGGCAGAATAGTTATTTTTCTGTCTCCCTGCTCAAAACAGGAGGAAGCTTTCCTGTGATCTTCACTGAGACGATCTGGTGAGTTTCTTAAAAGTAAAGCACAGTGTTGTAAAATTAAAAAAATAAAAAAGTATCACTTTTACAATTTCCAAAAAAAAAAAAAAAAAGTAAAGCTCATAGAAGTGTAAAGTCCCCCCCAACACTGGGTCCCAGGAGTTTCTCACTCTGAAGCTAGTCTACCCTCATCCTCCAGCAATTCATAAAAATCTGTTTCTAGTCAATATTTCTACAATTTTATGGCTCCAGTGGTTTTGGCTTCAAAGAAGCCAACTTTAGTTGTGTATAACATTTTTAGTGCTTATTCTATGTATTACATTATATATGCTTGACTTATTATAGATTACGGGTGGTATCATTTTACCAGTTTGAGTGAAATATTAAAACCTTACCTTTTTACATCCCCGTACCCTCCCCCATTCATAATAATTGTCTTAAATATTACCTGTACATACCTTTAGAACCATACTCAGTGTTATTATCTTTGCTTCAGCAGTCAAACAGAACTTACAAAACTCAAGAAGAGATTCAAAGCCTGCTCTATTTACTGATCGATTTTGCTTACCATGTTTTTCTTCCTTCCTCATGCATCATACTTGCTTTTGTTATCATTACCTTTCTGTTCAGAGAACTTCCTTTAGCCATTATTTATGGTAACCTTCCAGTAATATATCCTCTTATTTGTTTTTCATCTGAAAATATCTTGATTTCCCTTCAGAACTGAAGAATATTTTCAGTGATCATAGAATTCTGGGTTGATGCTTCTTTTCTTTCAGTACTTGAAAACAGTGTTACTTCTTTTTAGCTCTCGTGATTCCAGATGAGAAATCCTTGGTCATCTGAACTAATTTTTGAGTTTTTGTTTTATTTTGTTTTGTTCTCCTATGTATAAGGCGTCACTTCTCCTCTGGATGCAGTCAAGATTTTTTTTTTTTGTCTTTAGTTTCCATAAGTTTAATTATGAAGTGTCTTGGCGTGGATTTCACTGGATTCCATTTTGTGGAAATCTCTTAGCTTCTAAAATCTGTAGGTTTATATCTGTTGCTAAATTTGGTACATATTCAACCATTTTTTCCTAGAGTACTTTTTTAGCCTGACTCTTCTCCTCTCCTTCCAGGATTCTGATGATGTGATTGTTCATTTTTTATATAGTCCCTTTAGCCCTGAGGCTTTCTTCACCTTTTCCATTTATTTTTGTTCTGTTGTTCGCACTGGTCAATTTCTATTGTTGTAGCTTCCACTTCACTGATTCTTCCTTCTTTCTCCTTCTTTGTGCTGCTGAATCCATGCATGGAGCTTTTTTAAAATTTTTTTTTAATTCAATTTACCTAACATATATGTATTATTAGTTTCAGGGGTAGGATTCAGTGATTTCTCACTTACATAGAACCTCCTATGCTCATCCCAACAAGTGTCCTCCTTAATGCCCATCACCCAGTTACTCTATCTCCCTAACACCTTCCCCCCCAGCACCCCCCAATTTGTTCCCTATAGTTAAGAGTCTTTTACAGTTCCCCTCTCTGTTTTTATTTTATTTTTATTTCCCTTCCCCTATGTTCATCTGTTTTGTTTCTTAAACTCCACATATGAGTGAAATTACACAGTATCAGCCTTTCTTTGAGTGACTTATTTCTCTTAACATAATACTCTCTAGTTTCATCCATGTCATTGTAAATGGTAAGAGTTCATTCTTTTTGACAGTTGAGTAATATTCAATTTTGTTTCAATTTCTGTATTTTGTATGTCTAGAATTTCCACTTGGTTCTTCTTTATGTCTTCTATTTGTTTATTGAGATATTCTATTTCTATGCTGAGCTTCCTACTTTTCATTTGTTTCAAATGTGGCCATATTGGTGTTTGAAGCATTTTTATTGTGCTGTTTTATGATCTTTGTCAGGTAATGCTAATATCTCTGTCATATCACTGTTGGTCTCTTTTATTTTTAAGATTTTATTTATTTGATAGACAGAGATCACAAGTAGGCAGAGAAGCAGGCAGAGAGAGAGAGGAGGAAGCAGGCTCCTTGCTGAGCAGGGAGCCCGATGTGGGGCTCGATCCCAAGACCCTGAGATCATGACCTGAGGGCTTAACCCTCTGAACCACCCAGGCGCCCCACTGTTGGTGTCTTTTGATTGCCTTTTTCCATTTGGCTTGTTATCTTCTAGTTTTTTTATATGATGAGTAACTTTCTGTTGAAACCTAGAGTTTTTGCATTGTGTTATGAGACTGAATGTATTTAAACCTTCACTTTGAGCTAGTTTTCTCTGTCCCTCCTCTTGCAGAGGAAGTAGGGCAGGGTAACACCTTATTGCCAAGTCAAAACTGACATATAGAGCCCCAGGGCCTGTTGGCCCTTTGTTAATGCTGAGTGAGAGTGAAAGCCCCCCGCCCCATGTGGTCTCCACCAACACCACTGGGCATGGGGAGGGAGGAGCTCATCAGCTCATTAGCAGCTGATAAAAATTAAAGTCCCAGATCTTTACTCCACTTTCTGACACCCCCCCAGTAGGGGTGTTGGGACACCTCCTCACAGCCTAGTAAGAGTGGAATCCTGAGCTCCCCACTTGGTCTTTGCTGACATGGCCAGAGCAGTTATTGTCTAAAATCTGTCTGCACTTTTGGGTTGACCCTTTCTTGACACTTTAACTAGAAGAAGCAGCCTCTGGCTGGCATTTTCCCCCCTGGTCCATCCCCTTTGGCATTTCTGGTTTGCAGGCCTGTTCAGTTCCAACTATGGGATGTATAAGACAAAAAGAAAATTCAGGGAACTCACCACTGTGTCTTCCCTTCGGTCCAGAAATATCAAGCCATTCTGCCTCCTTCTCTCTACCTTTCAAAGTATTCTTAAACATTCAGAGGTTTTAGTTGTATCTAATGGGAAGACTAGGGAAAAGTATATCTTCTCCATATTCTTATAAGTAGAAGACGACTCACTTTTATTTGGATTGTTTACCTTCCATTTGTAAAATTCTTCTATACTTTATTGAAACATAATATATGGACAGAAAAACTCACAGATTGTTCACATATAGTTCACCAAAGGTGGAGAGCTCCACTGGTAGGTACCCCCAAAAGTCACAGTGCTTCTTTCTAGTTATGAACTGTCCTTCTTTCCTAAATATGGCCATTGTCCTTGAACTTTACATAAATTATGTAGCATAGTATGTATTCTTCTGTGTCTTATTTCTTTTTTTCTATTTCGTGACAGAATCTGAATGTCCAAAAAACATATGACAAGGGGGTTCAACTTCATTAGCCATCAGGGAAATGCCAAATAAAGCTACCATGATGAAATAAAAAATAATGCAGTATCCATGTTGGAGAAAACTGGAACCTATAACTGAGCTTATGCATCAGCACCAAAAGTCATACACAAGAATGTTCAAGCAACACTATTCGTGATAGGGAAGAAATGAAAACACCCTAACAGTCCAGCCACACATAATGGGTTAAATAAATTATGGCAGATTCATACAATCAAATTCTATACAGCAAGGAAAGAGAACAAATAATCTGCATATTTTACTTCTAAGTTACTTTTAAAAATGAAACTTTTTCCTGCGATAAATTAGAAAGAGGAAATATGCTATCATGTAGGATGCTTTATGCAACTTAAAACACTTATACATACAAATTAACGGCATATATTTCTCAAATAAGCATACATGTCTAAGATAGCTATTTTCAAAACATGATAGTGGGTGTCACTGAAGCAAGGGTATTTTGAGCAGGATGTGGGTTAGGTTTGAGACAATTAAAAAACAAATTAAAATGAGAAAGAAGAGTTACAAGGAGTGATGATGACAATTCTAGGTCCCTCCACTTCTCCCTGAGTAACAATAGTAAAATAAATAGCTGCAGAAAATGTAAGTAGAAAAGTAGACTCATATTGAAATGTGAAGAATGGCCTTCCCCTTCTCCTCTCAGGAAAATTGCTCCTTTTCTTTCAATAATAATGTTTTTCCCCTTGGTGAGCCTTCTCCTAGCTCCTCAGTGGAATTAGAATATTATTGCCCTGCTGGCTATGACCTCTCTTCATACTCGTGGTTATCATTTGTCCCCAGTTCTGTCTTCCTCGATAAGGTGAATTTCCCTCTGGGTTAAGAAAGAGACATATATCTCTCTCTATCCCTGGATCTAATAAAGGCCCTGGTACATAGCAGTTCTCAGCAACTGTCAATAAATAAATCGGCAAATAAAGTGAGGACTTCATTTATTTAGATATCTCTGCCTTATTTTTTAATGATCTCAAATATCTTAAGCTGAATAACGCCTTACTCCCAGGACCACAGAAGCAGTAGAAGCAACAGGACATGGTGACTCACTGCATAAGATGGTTGAGGAAAAGCAAATGGTAAAATGCTGCAGATTTTATTTAAAATCTGGGTGTTGGAATGCCTGGTGGCTCAGTTGGTTAAGTCCCTGCCTTTGGCTCAGGTCACGATCCTAGGGTTCTGGGATCGAGTCCAGAATGGGGCTCCTTGCTTGGCAGGGAGCCTTCTTCTCCCTTTGCCTGCTTTGCCTGCTGCTCTCTCTCTTGTGCATATTCATTCTCTCTCTCTCTCTCTTTGACAAATAAATAAGTTAAATCTTTAAAAAGTAATAAAATAAAATCTGGGTGTTTCTCTGATTGACACATCAGCAGCTCTACCTGCAGTCTAAGGAACTCAGGGATTCCATGTCATATAAAACTACCAGCCAGGTTGGGTGACCTCAGAGCCCTAGGCCATTGTTTGGTAGAGTCTGGCGTTGTGGCAGCTTGCATTTTGGGGAGGAAACTGGATAGAAACAGCCAACAACCCCTCTGAGTGTTTGTCCGAATAACACCACCATCAATATTCATTCCTACTCTACTCCACACTGTAATTACCTGTATCCAGTCTCATTATTAACTGAGGAGACAAAGTGGGCCAACTTTACAAGAATAAAGACAGATGAAACAGAGGTAAGTTTCCTAAGTCCAGGTTTTATGGGTAAGTTGGCCTCAGCTATGGAGGGAAGAAAGTAGCATTTAAAGCTTAAGGTCTGAGTCATCTTTTCCAGACCAACTGTCAACTGCCTGATGGATGGCTCATGGCTGCCAAGTGAGTTCCTGGAGGAACAGAGAGGGTTACAGAAGGCAGAAGGACAAAGAGGTAATATAACCCCTCTCTGGAAAATGGTTAAGAGAATCTGTAAGATTCATTTGCCCCCAACATGACACTACAGGCTTTTAGAGCATATTTCAAAGTAAATGCAAAGCTTTAGAGATAAAGAGCAGGAACTATTATCCATTTTTGCTGGAGTTCTTGGTTTTCGTTTTTTGAGAGTCACTCTTTACTCCTCATTTCTAGGGATGTCATTTAAGATACAGAAGGATTAACTGAGCATACATTGAATATCCATAATCCTCTACAGATTGTAAGTGTGCAAGTGACAGGTGTGTATAAATTTTAGGACCCTGCAAACAGAATACTTTCCTGCTTCAGAGGGAGCCATAGCTCTCCATGTCTGGCTACCAGGCATCGAGAATCTATGTGTGTCTCTCGGAACTCTGGATGCTGGTTCTTTCTTACTCTGTGACCCATGAAACCCTCCAGAAATCCTCATAATTCTTTTTCTCCTCCCTTTGTTATTAACAAGGCTGTTCCTCCCAGGCTGACTGGGATCCAACTTTCCCCATGGACCATTTTAAAAGTACTTAAAATGATTATTCAAAGGATTTCTCCAACATTTCCCTTTTTTGAGCATCATGTGTGTTATCTTACCCACAAAGAAAAGAAACTGTAATTTTCTAGGAACCAAACCTGAACAGCCCTGCACTAGCACACTCCATGTCTGTATGGACACTGTACATTCCACTCAAGATTCCTTCCACAGGGACACCTGGGCGGCTGGGTCCATTAAGTATCTACCTTTGGCTCAGGTCATGATCTCAGGGTCCTGGGACCAAGTCCTGCATGGGGCTCCCTGATGAGTGGGGAGCCTGCTTCTCTCTCTCAATCCCCTCCTCTGCCCCGCCACTGCTCATTCTCTCTCTCAAATAAATAAGTAAATCTTTAAAAAAAAAAAAAAAGAAGAAGAAGAAAAAGAAGAAGATTCCTTCCACCAAAACCATAGTCACCTTTCATTTTCCACAAGAACCTTCCTAAGCACCCTTTCCACTGATGGACTTCTTCCTCCCCTGGCCTGTGCTCTCAGATCATGTTGCTCAAGCCCCTTATATAACAGTGATCCCACTGAGTTTTTACAGTTTGCTTATGTGTGGCAAGGAGTCTGAGGTTTGGAGTACAAAGGTGGGAGTTGGAATCTCTACTCTACACTTGCCATTTTCCATTAGGGAAAGTCATAAAACCTCTCGGGCTTCTGACAACATCATCTGCAAAATGGGTTTAATGGCACTTAGCTTGCCAGGGTGACATTTAGGAACACAAGAGATAAATGAGATTTTAATTGCCTTCTAACAGTTCCCAGGAAAAAGCAGAAAAGCTCCTTTATAAATAAATAATGGCACATCTATACAAGTGGATACACATTCATTAAAAAAAGGATAATGTACACTTACATTTATTGACACAGAACTATCTTTATGAATTATTATTATTAAAGACACGAACCCTTGGTGTCCTGAGGTCATTTTATGTGAATAAATATACATTTAAAATATACCCATATATACACGTGCTTTGAAAAGGCAGCTTACCAAAAATCTAACAGTTATTACAAATAGGTGGTAGAATTCAGGAAGATTTTTTAATTTCTTCAAGATTCTTTTTGATACTGTTTGAATCATGATAAAGTTGCTGTTTTGGAAAAGAGTATTCAGAAATACTTTGCATAAGGACAAAAATGAACTATTAGGATTTTATCAAGATAAAAATCTTTTGCACAGCAAAGGAAATAGTCAACAAAACCAAAAGACAACCAATAGAATGGGAGAAGATATTTGCAAATGACATATCAAATAAATGGCTAGTATCCAAAATCTATAAAGAACTTATCAAATTCAACATCCAGTACAAATAATTCAATCAAGCAATCAAGAAATAGGCAGAACACATGAACAAGTATTTTTGCAAAGACATCCAAATGGCCAATAGACACATGAAAAAGAGCTCAACATCACTTGAAATCAGGAAAATATCACAGGGAAAACTACAGCAAGATACCACCTCACACCAGTCACAATGGCTAAAATTAATCATTAAGGAAATGACAGACGTTGGCGAAGATGCAGAGAAAGGGGAACCCTCCTACACTGTTGGTGGGAATGCAAGCTGGTGCAGCCACTCTGGAAAACAGCATGGAGGTTCCTCAAAAAGTTGAAGATAGAGCTACCCTATGACCCAGCAATCGCACTACTGGGTATTTACCCTAAAGATACAAATGAAGTGATCCAAAGGGACACATGCACCTAAATATTTATAGCAGCAATGTCCACCATAGCCAAACTATGGAAAGAGCCTACATGTCCATCAAGAGATGAATGGATAAAGAATATGTGAGATATATATATATATATATATATATATATATATATATATATATATAGGAATACTATGCAGCCATCAAAAAACCTGAAAGCTTGCCATTTCCAATGATGTGGATGGACCTAGAGGGTATTACGCTAAGTGAAATAAGTCAATCAGAGAAAGAAAATTTTCATATGGTTTCACTGATATGAGGAATTTGAGAAACAAGACAGAGGATCATAGGGGAAAGGATGGAAAAATGAAACAAGACAAAACCAGAGAGGGAGACAAACCATAAGAGACTCTTAATTTCAGGAAACAAACTGAGGGTTGTTGGAGGGAAGGAGGATGGAATGGATGGGGTGACAGGATGTTGGACATTGGGGAGGGCATATGCTGTGGTGAGTGCTGTGATTTGTGTAAGACTGATGAATCACAGACCTGTACCTCTGAAACAATAATATATTATATGTTAATTTTAAAAATGCTGTTAGAAAAAGAAATATTTTGCATAGGATAATAAATTTGAAGACTCAGGAAAGAAACTCATGCTTTTAGTAGTTTGCTCATATGTTCCAAATCTGAGTACAGCAGTGAGCATTGAGATTGGTAAACAAGTAAACAGACAGTGTTTCATTGTGCCACATATTAATTAACTTGGCACAGTATTTAACCTTTGTGAGTTTTGAGTTTCCCCTCTACAAGAGTTTTTCCATCAGACCTGTAAGTTTCTCTACAGGCTGGCATTTTATCTTTCACTCATTTAACAAATACTCACTGAGCACCTATTATACGAGGACCTAAGCTCCAGAAATAGATGATGAAGAGGAGACATGAGGTCCTCAATGTCACAGAGCTTAGATCCTGAAGGACACCAAATAAGAAAAGAAAGAAACAAGATTCTTTAGATGGTGTGCTCTGAGTTCTGAAATTGGAGGAAAGCTGTCCATGGGGAACAATGGTAAGGGATTCTCAGATTCAGGAAATGGTGACAAGCACCAAAACTGGAAGAAGGAATAGACCAGACATTTTAAGAAACAAAAGGGCCAGGGTGAAGGGGTTCTCACATCTCCGAAACTATTACCCTGAACCCACAGAAGAGGGTATGTGAAGGCACATGCTAATTACTAATCAAAGGACTAAATTCTGTAGGAAACTGCATCTGAAGTTTCCAAGTAGGAGCTGTCAATAATTTTAGAAATGTGATACCTCCAGCTTGTTCTTCTTTCTCAAGGCTGATTTGGCGATTCAGAGTCTTTTGTGGTTCCATACACACTTTGCACACTTTAGGATTGTTTGTTCTAGCTCTGAAAAATGCTGCTGGTATTTTGATATGGATTTCATTAAATCTGTAGCTTACTTTGGGTAGTGTGGACATTTTAACAATATTGATTCTTACAAACCGTAAGCATGGAGTATCTTTTCATGTTTGTATCATCTTCAGTTTCTTTCCCCAGTGTTTTATAGTTTTCTGAGTACAAATCTTTCAACTCCTTGGTTAAGTTGATTCCTAGGGATTTTATTATTTTTGGTGTGAATATAAATGGGATTGGTTTTTTAATTTCTCTTTCTGCTATTTCACAAATAGTGTATAGAAATTAAACTGTTTTGACATTGTACATGCAGTTGGTTGTAAGAGCAGAAAACCCTACTCAGAGTGAATATATTTGAGCAAAAGCATACAACTAATGTTGATGATGATAGTAACAATAATAATTAGCAGTATAAGACTAATTTTGACCAGGACTTTAATCCTTTGATCCTTACAGAAACCCTATGAAGTAGGGATCATTATCTCATTTTATACAGGAAACCAAGATTGAGGCAGATCAAGTCAATTGTCTAAGATCTTGTTGTTTTTAAGTGGAAGAGCTGGGACCTTCAGGCTCATGGACCTTTCACTAAGTGTGAAGATTCAAGTCCCCCTCCAATTCCCAGAGGTTAGAACCAACTAGAAGTAGCCCACAAATTTACTCTATAGAGAATAGAGACAGATCTTAACCAGAAACTAGCTCTATGAGGCTGCTTTTTCCAGGAGACCATTTCAATGCCATCACACAGTGCTATTCAAATATAACCTACCATCATTGTTGCTGTCATTATTATTAATTGAGACGTCCAAAAACAGGTTAAGAAGTCTTGCACTGGGTCTTGTCTGCCCTGATAATGGGAGTCTCCAAATAAAATGATTAGCTTTGATGCTGAGGAGGGAACAGTCAAGAGTTGTTGTGAGGGCTGCAGTCCCACATTAACCATTGTTCAAAGCAGGGGCTGGTGGGGTTGTTGGTAGGACTCTGGGCAAAGTGTTGGGTTTCTCTGGCTTCCAGGCAGGTCCCTCAGGCAAGGTGGCCAGAGGTGACAACTAATGCCCCTTCACAGGTTGAATGATAGTGGTTGGTGCCTCCTGACACATTTGTCTTGACTTCTTGGCTATCATCTCCAAAACGTACACCCGGTGATTTTTCACTTTTAAGATACAAGAATGGAGTGGGCAACTCTCCATTCTTTGAGGACTCTCCCTATGCTTCTCCTAGGCTTCTGTCTGTCTCTTTAAGGCCTGCAGCCTCTTCACCAGATCTGGATTCCACATATGTGCAAGGGACAGCAGAAGAATGTAGCCAAAACTTGGCCCAGGAGCAGGATATATCTGAGTTCAAGTCCCTTTTCCCACACTCACTGTAAAACCTAGCATAATTATCTTGCTAAATAAAAGATTAAATGAAAAAAAAAAAAAACACAAAGAAAATGTTTCTAACATAGCAGAAGCCCAGTGCAGGTTAGCAGTTATTATTATCATTGACTTAACTGCCACACTCCATACTCTTCATATATCTTATTATTCACAACCCCACGCATCAGACATGGAAACCAACTTATTGAGACCCCTTTCTCCTTTATCCTTGTCACTTCCCCCTTCCCTCATCATTCTGCTTATCTTCTCACTTCCTTTCCTTGCTATTCTTTTTGGTGCCCTTCCTAAGTATGGCATTTTAAAATTTTAAATAGTCTTAATATCTTTCTACCAAATGGCTCCAGAAGAAGCCAAAGCCCACAGAATCAAAGTCTGAGCATTTTCTAAAATGAAGGGTGAGATCATACAGCTGACCTTCAACTCTTAAAAAAAAAAAATAAGATCCAAAGATGAAAAATTCTTTGTACTTAAGTTACAGTGTGCTTCCCTACCAAGGTTGGAACTGCCCATGATCCTGGGGGGCTTCACTTCCTCCAAAGATCCTTTTCTGGCCACACACTTGTTCAGTCCTTGCATTTGTTCATAGTCATTAGATTTCTATATTTTTCTTTATCACAGTTCATAAAATCTGTGTGTGTGTGTGTGTGTGTGTGATTTATTTAATCTCTGTCTCTCTCTCTCTCACCAGGTTCTCCATTCCAGGACAACAGACTAAATCTATTGATACTTTCTCTCTGCTCAATCATTATTTTCTAGCACAATGTCTGGTACAGAGGAGATGCTGGATAAAGATCCACTGATACTGTTGCCCCTGTCATTGTATGCTCTGGTTGTTGCTCTTGTGATTTTGGCTATCAGAATTTTGTATCTAATGAACAATTAGGAATTGTGTTTTGAGACGGAAAGAGCTGTGGCCATTTGAGTTAGCCAATCTGGCCTGGTCAAATAAGAAGCTAAGGGCCACTAGGGTATTTGGAGCTCTCTGAGAGCTCCAGAAGAGAGCCAAATGTCCATTAAGAGCCTGGCACTTAGAACAGGAGCTTTCAGTTGATGTCCAGGATAGAGAGGGTAATAGGTTCTTCCCAAAGACATGAGCTAAGGCAAACATGCAGGACCAGATATATAATTCACAGGGTCCAGTTCAAAATGAAAATTCAGGGCCCCTTGTTCAAATATTATTAAGAATTATAAACAGAGCCATAAATACAGAGAGAACAAACTGGTGGTTGCCAGAGGGAAGGGAGGCGGGAAGATGGGCAGAAAGGGCAAAGGGGAATGAGAGGTACAGGCTTCCAGTTACTGAGCACATAAATCACAAGAATGAAAGGTACAGCACAGAGAATACAGTAAGCAGTATTGTAATAACATTGTATGGTGACAGATGGTAGCGACACTTGTGGAGAGCAGAGCATAATGAATAGAGATGTCGAATCACCATGTTGGACTCCTGAAACCAGTGTAACACTGTGTATCAACTAAACTACAATTGAAAAAAAATTAAAAATAAAGGAATTTCAAGATGGTGATGGAAGAGCATCAAACCAAGTACAGGGTCCTGGATGAGACTGCACAGGTTGCATACCCATGAAGCTGGGCTTGCAAAATTCACAGATAATCAGGAAAACCTGGAACATAATGTTGCAATTTTCTGTTAGACAATTGTGGGAGTCTTGTGTTTATGAAAAAATAAGATTTTTTAAATATCCAGATGTATTTCCTTTCCGTGCATACTTAACATAGGTTGTGTCTTCAAAACATAATAGATCCTTCTGCCCCTTTATTCAATGGGGCCATCTCTCTGTTTCCAAAGGTTCTATTAAGGCAGACTGGTCTGCCCCTCCATGAACAGCCCTGAATTCCTTGCTATGCAGAATCACCCTATGGGGTGTTCAGCCATGCAGAGCTGGCCTCCATCTGAGGCCTCAGAGTTCAAAGGGCATGGGTTTTTGAGCCAAAATGGGTTCCAATCCACTATTTATAGTTCAACGACTTAAAGCAAATTACTTAGCTTCCCTAGAACCTCAGTTTTCTCGTCTATAAAATGTGAGTGATGCTACCCAGCCCAAGAGGTTGGCCTTGAGGATTAAATAAGGTTAAAAAAAAAAGTCTAGAGGGCTGAGACAAAAAGCACACAACAAAATGAGGACACAGCCTCTTTGCATTTCGCCTCTGCTTTAGTCCAAGGCTGAATGGGGGAGCGTGGAGTGCCTTCAAGCAGGGGAACCCCAGCTCTCCCCGCTCTCCGTCACTGAACCCTATAAATAACTTAGCTAAGTCACCGTCTCCCTTGGAGTCGCTGTTCCTTAGGGTGCGGAATGACGGTGGTGTTGCAGGTGGTCCCTCCGGGCTGAATTCTTCCCGGGTTTTGTCTGCCTTCCACTACCCCTCCTGGGGCACCCCCTAGCTCGGGTCGGCGCGCGCGCGAAGCGGGGCTGCAGGACCCCTCAGCCGCGGCCCCCACCCCTCCCCCCACGCCCTGCCTCCCGGCGGCTGCCGCTCAGCCCCGCCCCGCCCCGCCCCGCCCTCCCCCGCGGCCGGCTAGCGCTCCCGCCGGCTGCCAGTCCCGCCAGTGCGCTGGCCGGCGAGGGGCGGCGGGAGTGCGGGACGGGCGTGCGCACAGGCGGAGTCCAGGGAGGGCGCGTGGGCGGCTGGGAGAGGATGGGAATCCCTGGGACCCGCGGCTGAGTTAGCCCGAGCGGCGGGAAGGCCAGCCTCGCTGTTCCACCGGGAGCCCAACACCGTTCCCGCGCCGCCAGGATGATCCCCCCGAGCGGCGCCCGCCAGGACGGCGTGGACGGGCTGCCCAAGGAGGCGCCGAGCGCCGAGCAGCCGCCCTCTCCTGCATCCACGAGCAGCCAGGAATCCAAGGTACCGCGCACACTTGCCCCAAGAAAACATGAACTCACTCCTGCCCTCTCGGTCCGCCTTCGTTTCCCCGGAACCGGCGCCGACGCCGGCGGGAGACATACCCTTAGTACCCTCAGGGCTCCCCGGAGACTAGAATGTCGGGTAGGACTCGCTGTAACGCTGCTGGACCACGTCGTGTGGACCCAGCCTCCTGCCCACGCAGACCCGAGGCTGCGCTGGTTTCTCCCCGCGCCCTGACTGCAAGCTCAGAGACCGCTTTCCTGGGTGCTTGGTGGCTTGGTGGTTCTGTGCTTTCACCCAGCTGGAGCCCCAAAGCACGTGGAGGTGTTCTGCTGCTTCTGAAGGATGAAGTATGATAGCGAGGGATTCGCCTTCAGAAAAGCTAGGGCACTTGTGGCCAGTAGAGGGGTGTTTGTGTCACAGGGGTCCCCGAGACTCTGTTTAATTTAAGGGCTTACCCCTAACTTCTAACTTCGGAAAAGCTAAGCGAAAGGAAAAAGCCGCGTTCGTGGGAAAGTTGAGGTTCCTCTTGTGGAAGTTAATACTTGGAGAACTTACACTTGCTTTTTATGAGTTACACTAACACACATACACAAAGCCAGCCCCGCAGCACTGTGCCACCGTTCCACTTCCTCTGAAACTCTCGTGGGGGCCAGGCACATGTTTGGAAATCTTGGAAGAGGAGCAAGTAAAATGTGGACGTCAGCAGTGACATGTCAAATAGCATCTTAGCCTGGAGTGAAAATCCTAAGATGGAGTTTGTGGTTATATGGATTTCTTTAAGTGCAGGGTTCCTGGTTCTTTATACAGATCTTCTGGTGAATCCCCCAGGCATCTTTGGAATTCTGGGCGGTTCCTGTATAGGAGTGAAGGGAAGGGGTATGCCGGTTTGGAGGGCAGGGCAGATGGGACCAAAACAAGGCCCATCCCTCTCTCCCTTTAGGTACATCCCTAAAAGCCATTGACAAATCTGCAGGATCAAAATCACAGCCAGGTGGCTCTTGGTTTAAGTGCTGCTGGGCACTATACACATCTCAGCCTCTGGAAGTTAGCCACCAAAGAGAGCTTTGCATTATCTTTATCTTTTTTCCCCCTGATAAATGTCTGATCTGGGGCATGTGTGTGTCAACTTTTCTGAAACTCGGTTGGAAATAGGGGCACAAGACCCTCCTTCCAACGTCACTGTGAAGAATAGGTAAAACGACCCATTGCAGTGCAAAGACTCAATCTGTGTTTATCCTTTTCCTTCCTGGGATCAAGGGGCTCCACCCCACTACAGATACCCATTCCAAAGCTGTTTCATAACCTGCACACACATACTTACCACCTCTCTTTTGACTGGAAGTTTCTGGGTGTCTCATGATTGTCTATCATTGAGCATCAGCCACCCAAGGGGTATGGGTTAGGGGCCATTTCAAAGATGGTCTCATAGACTGTAAATGAATGCAGCAAAACTCAAGAGTGAAACCGGTACTAAACTTTTTGAATCAGGCCTGTTGCTCTGCAGTAGGTGTGTTCTGGAAGGGGCTTAGCATTTGCGTACACCACGGCATGGTTTAAACACACTATATGGGTTTGCTATTTATAGATATCCTGATGCAAATTCTTTGGCAGAGCAAAAACTACATATGTAATACCCATAATTATCCACTGATTTCTCTGACTAGGCTTTCAAATTTGTACATGCCAATTTTTCTCCAAGTGGGCTACACACCTGAAGGGCATGTTTATGTTCTGAAATTTGTCATGGCTTTGGTGTTCTTTATCAGTGGGGATGGCTCAGGGGTGACAGGGGATGGGCCATGAACGCCAAGAAATTGAATGCAAAATAGTGTGCCCGAATGTGAATTTTTATGGTGTGGCACTGGTGATGTTCTCAAAGGGGTCCAACCCCCTCAAAAAAAGCTTAGCTGCTGGCATGGAGGAACACGTGGTAATGGAGCTGGAGGGCATGAAACAGGAGCAGAAGAAGGTTCTATTTATTCTTCACTAGGGGTGCCGTATCTGAATGTTCACTGCCATTTTTAGGGATTTTCTGCCCTGAAGATGAGAGCATAGAAAGGAAAGCATGAACAAGGTAATAGTAGTCGTTTCACCTCGCTCTGATCGACAGTCTGTTTATGAACCTTCCACATGGGTTAGGCCTCTCTGGGCATTAAACTTTCGCAAGAAAGATTTTTAAAATTACCTTCTAAAAGACTTTTCTTCTCTGATTATAAGGGTAGCAAAATATTCTTTGTAAAAATTTGAAAAGCCCAGATAAAAATAAAGGAAAAAGAAATAACCCATTGGCTCACAATCCAAGGCAACTACTGATAACATTTTGATCTATATCGTACATCTTTTTTTTAAGATCTATTTTTATATTTACACAGTTGAAAGAACTCTGGTCAGCATCTACTGAATGTGTACTCTATGTCAGGTACAATTTGATTCTTCACAATAACCCAATGAGGGAGATTGCCTGTTTCTTTGATTTTATGAATAAGGATGCAGAAGCTCAGAAAGGTTGGGCGACTTGCCCAAGATCATACAGCTAGTTGAGTGACACAACCAGGGCAGAGTGCTGGGCAGCAGAGCTACGGAGCCCAGCCCCCCACCACATCTATCCGTCATGCTGTGTACTCTTTCACTTGCTCCTCGTTCCCATCATATCCTAACCACATAGCTCCCATGCCACTCAAAGTCATTTACAGCAGTATTTTCGTCTTCTCTTAAGAAATCTTTGAAAACGAGTTGAGCTGCATGTGAAATGATTAAAGACCAATTTTTGTCGAGCTCTCTGGTTTGGTTTTGCTACTCTTCCTCCAAAAACAGACTTATGCAGATAATTAAATGTAATGTCACAGAAATATCTGGAAAAGGAGACCAGAATAAACCCTTTAGAACAGAGAGTCCATTAGAAGTGAAAGAGGATGGTTCCGTGCCCTGAGCCCGTAGCATGTTTCTGGAAGTCCATTTCCTTTTCAGGTTCTTTGGAATGCAACATCATGGCTTAATGGAGTTGGAAACATGAGCCATCATCTGCTCGGAGTATTTTTTAAATCAGGGATAATTTTTGTTGTGTAAATTTATTTTAGTATGGAAAATTTCAACAGTCACGAAAGTAGAGGAAACAGTATAAAGAACTGTCGTGGAACTAATTACCTGCCTTCCCCAGTGACCAATTCTTGGGTGATCTTGTTGCATCTGTTATTTCTGTTACCACCACCATCCCTCCCCAGATACACTGGATCATTTGAAAGCAAATTCCAGGCATCAGTTCATTTCATCCAGAAATATTTCAGGTTGCCTCTCTAAAAGATAAGGGCTTTTTTAGTGAGCATGACTGCAGTTCCCTTATCACATGTACCAGGTGTTTTCATAAAGGGTTAGTGTGTTCTTTGGGGGTCCACAAACAGTCTTTGGAAGATGCATGCACAACCAGAATCCGCTTTCATAATTGTGCAGTTATGCACAGAGGTCCATCACCTGGGGAAAAGATAAACAGCTTGTAGGAGATCAGTCAAGTACCTAGAGCCCTCAAAGTTTGCTGAAATGTCTTCTCTTTTCTCTCTTGAGGAAATCAAAGCCAAGAGAGAGACAACGACTTGCCTAAAATCACCCAGATTGTTAGTGTTGTTTAAGAACACTCTTTTGGGGTGCCTGGGTGGGTCAGTGGGTTAAAGCCTCTGCCTTCTGCTCAGGTCATGGTCCCAGGGTCCTGGAATCGAGCCCCCATAGGCTATCTGCTCAGTGGGGAGCCTGCTTCCTCCTCTCTCTCTCTGCCTGCCTCTCTGCCTCCTTGTGATCTCTGTCTGTCAAATAAATAAATAAAATCTTAAAAAAAAAAAAAAAAGAAGAACACTCTCTTGGACCTTGGATACCCCAGGACAATACAATTTCCTCAGAGCATATGCCTGTGAACCGAAGTAGTAATGTGGTTTATGTGGTTTTCTTTTTCATAAAATTAGTTGAAGTGAAAGAATGTGAAAACCACTGATGAACCTCACCCCTCTATCTTTCCACTAACTGTTCCAGAAAGACCACAACCTCATTTGTTTTTTAAGTATAGAGACTGTTGAATACTAAGAAAAATGTCATGTTTCAGCATCCCTTATTTCAATGAATATCCCTTCTCCTACTGACTTACTGACAGCATAGAACTCTAACTAAGGTCTAATAGGAAGGTTTTGTGTGGCTACCCTTTGACATCACTTATATGACCCAAGATGCTGTGGAGAGATTATAGGTTTCCAGGCCAAACAGAGAAGAATTGAGATCTTTTCTTATTATTTGCCCTATGACTCTGGGCCAGTTGTCTAGCCTCATTGAGTCTCAGATTCCTAATCTCTAGAATGGGGATGCTAATACCCAGTTGACATGGGTTTTTTGTAAAGCCTATAACCTAGTATGTCGTAAGCATATATGGGCATATAACGTTATTTACTTTCCCTTCCTGCTTCACATTAGATGGCTTCTATTCCTAGTCAACCCCACATGTCATCACTGGAATCATTTCAGTAACCCAAACTGATGTTCCAGTAGTATAACTGGATTTGCCTCCTTTTGGACCTTACTTGTGCTGTTGAACATAAGTTTTCGCCTTAGCTGTTTTGCACTCCCAACGAAGATAAGCCATTGACTTACCAGCCTATGGCTTCAATTTTGGAAGAGGGATATAAGCCACCCCATAGCCCATAGGAGCCATGGACCAAGGAGTCCCCTCCTTCGTTCTAACCACAATATGTGAGGGAATAATTTGTAATTAGTCTCTCTTCTTCCCCTTCCTATTTACCATTCAGTCCAAAGGAATAGCTCTGGCAATAGTGACCAGCTGTTGACTTCCATGTTACCAAATAATCTTAAGCATTTCTCAGATGCAGCTGGTTTTACAATAGTAGCTATGTTTTTACTGAGTTGTTGTCATAATTATAAAAATAACAAGTATTCACTGTAGAAAACTGGAAGACAAAAATATAAAGAAGAATTTCTTTATCACACAACAACCTGGAGATAAGGATGGTTACGTTTCTTGCTGTATTTCTTTCATTTACATTTCCTTTATGCATGCACACACACCCTTGAAACAAAATTGGAACAGCGTATATACATAAATGCATGTTGTACTTTTTCTTCCACTTGATGTTATGCAGTTTCCTTATACTCTTAGATAATCAATAACATGAATATTCAAAATGGTATAATATTCTACTTTGTTGTTACACCAGATCTATCCCAGAAGTCCCTTCTGACTGCATATTTAGATTCTTTCTTACTGTTTACATATTTTAAAATATTAAAATTTATGTCTTGCTACATAAACCTTTTATTATATTTCTGACTAGTTTCATGGAAAGTAGAATAGCTGGGTCCAGTTATAAATACTTCTAGGGTCCTTTATTCTCATTGACACAGTGCCCTGAAGAAATATTATACCATCGCTTTTTACTTCTTAGCAAAGTTTGACTGAAATATGACATCATACCAAAAAAGACACACATTTCAAGATTCCAGCTTAATGAATTTTACAGAATATAAACTTTTTATCTGTCTGCAGCCAATGTAAAATCAAGAAATAGGATGTTACCAGCACCCCAGAATCTCCCTCAGACCCATTTCTATTTCTTCCTTCCCAAAGATAAATAATATCCTGACTTCTAACAACATATATTAATCTCAGTTATTTGAACTTTTTGTAAATGGAGCATATACTGTATATTCTTTTATGCCTGGCTTCTTTCACTTAGTATGTTATGAAAGTCATCTATGCCATTGCAAGTAGCACTAGTTTTTCCTTTTTCATTGCTGTATAGCATTCCACTATATGAATAGTTCCCTATTGATCTACTCTTCTGATGATGGACATCTGGATTGTTTCTTGGATTTGGCGGCTATAAGTGGTACTGCTGTGATCATTTTTATGTATATCCTTTGTGGCACATCTTTTGGGTGTATACCTAGGAACAACATTGCTAGGTTGTGGGGCATATGTATAGATACTGTCAGCTTTCCAAAGCAGCTGTACCAATTCATACTCCCACTAATGGTTGTTATGCTGTGTTATGTTATGGTTGTTAAGCTTTTCTATGTTCTATTCATGAAATCTTTGCTTACCCCAAAGACATGAAGGTATTCTTCTATATTATTTCCTAGAAATGCTGTTTTGCCTTTCACACATAGATTTATAATCCATTTAGAATCACTGTTTTGGTATGGTGTGAGGTACGGGTCAAGATTCAGGATTGCACTGCTGCGTTTGCTCTTCTAATAACATATACCACTCAAGAGTGTTTGCTTCTGGGATGCCTGGGTGGCTCAGTCAGTTAAGTGTCTGCCTTCGGCTCAGGTCATGATCCCAATGTCCTGGGGTGGAGTCCCAGGGAGTGCTTAGCAGGGAGTCTGCTTCTTCCTCTCCCTCTACCTGCTTCTGCCCCTGCTTGTGTTCATGCTTTCTCTTTCTCTCTCTATCTCTCTGACAAATAAATAAATAAAAATCTTTAAAAAACACACACACACACACACACACACACACAGAGAAAGAAAGAATGTTTTCTTCTGCAGGTATCCCAGGGCATCACTAGCTGAGAATTTAATTTTATATTACTTTTTCGGTTTGGAGGTTCCCAAGCCAAATTGTGTTTTATAAATTTGAGCCTTAAATCTATGTGAAGGCAGATCTGTAATTCTGATCTGTAAATATGTAGATCTGAATTCTCAGTAAATATGTATATATGTATGTATATATTCTGCTTTATGACTATGTTAAGATTTCTTTATCATGAACCTGCGTTGGTGAGAAATTTGTTTCTAGTTCATTCTTTCTTTCTTTTTCAAGTCTCTATTATATTTAGGCATCAAAATCCAACCACCCTAGTTTTTTTTTTAATTTGTGGTAAAATATACATAATTTATTATTTACCATTTTTACCATTTTTAATTGTACATTTCTGTGACATTAAATACATTCTCATTGTTATGCAACTATCACCATCATCCATCTCCAGAACTTTCGCATCTTCCCAAACTGAAACTCTGTCCCCATTAAAGAGTTATTCCCCATCTCCTTTTGCCTCCAACCCCTGACATCACCATTCTACTTTCTGATTCTCTAAATTTGACTTCTCTAGCTACCTCATCTCAGAAGAATTCCGTGATATTCATCCCTTTGTGATTGGCTTATTTCCCTTAATGTAAATCTTCAAATTTCATTCATGTCTTGGTATGTGTCAGAATTCCCTTCCTTTTGAAAAGCTAAATAATATTCCATTATATAGATATATCACATTTTTGGAGCTAAGAAATTTTGCTATATTTTCAATAGGATAATATTTGATATCATTCATAATTTATTATTTTTTATTTTCTCACTCTCTGAACTTCTTTCCCAGTTACACTAATTCACTTACCATCAAGGGACATTTGGGTTGCTTCCATCTTTTGGCCATTATGAATAGTGCTGTTATGAACTTAGGTATGCAAATGTCGGTTCAATCCCTGCTTTTATTTCTCTCAGGTATATGGCATGAAATATGATTGCTATATTATATGGCAATTCTTTTTTAATTTTTTGAGGAATCATCATATTGCTTTCCCCACTGGCTGCACCATTTTAGATACACATCAACAATAAATAAGGGTTCTAATTTCTTTACATCCTCTCCAACACTTCGTATTTTCTGTTTTTTTGTTTTGTTTTGGTTTTGGTTTTTTGTTTTTATTCAAATGGGTGTTCAGTGGTATCTTATCGTGGTTTTTATTTTGTATTTCCCAAATGATCAGTTGAGCATCATTTCATGTGCTTATTGGCCATTGGTATATCTTCTTTGGAGAGATGTCCGTTCAAGGCCTTTGCCCATTTTTAAACCAGATTGCTTGGGTTTTTTGGTTAAGTTGTAGTTTCATAGTCTTTTAAATCAGAACATTTGAAGGACAAAGATATATGGAATTTTTCTTATTGTTTTAATTACATTTATTTACACAAGGATTATTTTTATGTTTTAAAAATATTTGTCTTTTTTCTTTTGCATATTATCTGATTGTATTATCTGTCCTTGTCCATTTTAATAGAACATTCATCCATTTCCTATTGATTTTTTAAAAACTTCTTTATAAATATTAAAACCATGGTCTTTCATATATGTTGTTAACCTTTGATCTTTCATATCATAACCATGATCTTTCATATATGTTGTTAACCCACACTGAAACTTGCTTTTTTGATTTTATGACATTTTCAGTATGAAGATTTCTTTTGTCATGTTGTTAGGTGTCTCAGATTTATTTAGCTATGGCTTCTTTTTTCCATTTATATTTAGAAAGGTCTTTGCCACCCTGGAAGCAGATAAATAATAGATCTTTAATAAATACTTGTTACTTTTATCACCTTAATCCATCTGGCTTTTTTGGTGTTGTGGTATGGGAGAACTCTAATTTTTCTTCCCAATGATTACTGAGTATTTCTAAAACCATTTATTGAATAATTCATTCTTTTTTCACTGACTTGAAATGTTACACTTATTATGTAATAAATGCTAATATGTACTAGGTTCTCCTTTAGAGTCATCTGTTATATTCTAATGATTTTGCATGTATTACTCTACAGTACTTTGGCATGATTACTATAACCTTTTAATCATTGTAGCTTTTTAATAGATAATTGGTAATACAAGTACCTTCTTGGGAGTTTTATTTATTTAGCTGCACACATTTCTCTTTTTCTACCAAGTTATAAAAATGATATTTTGGAACTCCTTGCATGAAACTTTTAAGATCATCTCAGTGAAATCTTTACTAGTAATGGGGTATCTTATCCAGGAACATAGTATGTATCGTTAGGTATTGACATGCCTTTTATGACCCTCATAAACACTTGAGAGTTTTCCTCAAATCCTTTCTGCCCGATTCTATGTTAGCTATTGTCTGGGTGTTTTATACTCTGGGTTGCACTTATAAACCATCTCTTTTATATTTTCTGATTGCTGAGAGCTGATATACAGGACATTTGTTTTATATTAATTTTATAACCTAAGATCTTTCATATTCCATTTCTTATTCATCAATAAAGAAATACAGTCTTGCTTAGTAGCTCAAAGCATGGGCTCTGGAGTCAAAAATAGCTGTGTTCACATCCACAGTACCACTCTGGGACGCCACTTAATACGCTTCCCTGTCCTTGGGTTTTCCTGAGCTTCACTGTTCTTTCTGTAAAGTGAACATAATAATGCCCTTCTGTAACACTGTCATTAGGATTACATTAATTAGTGGATGCTAAGTGCTTAACACAGTGCCTGGCACATAATAAGTAAATGTGAGCTATCATTACCAGATTATCATAATATCTGCAATAATAATTTCACCTCTCTAAATATAATTCTCATTTTGGGAGGTAGTAGATTAGGGTACGTTTGGAACAGGGGCTTGCTTACTGCACTCCCAAAATACGGTAAATGTTAGTGGAGGTATTGAGCTAACGACTGGCTTACTTTAAATGCCACACTGTTTTGCCGTAACTGTATGCCTTCTGTAAGTGTGCATTGTACAGTGTTGGATGCTAAGGAGTGGCCTTAGCGCTCTTGTTTATCAACCCATTGTGGAAGCCACTGCAAATTTATACACTCAGCCTGAGAAACATAAGGTGGTGCCTTGCAAAGGAGGTCCTTAAGACCTCCTTCTCTACAAATTCCAGACTTCCCACTCATGTTCACAATTAAACTGAGACAGTCTTTCTTGTGTTAAGATGGGTAATGTTCTTAGCTTACTGAAAATTTCCATCAGGAATGGATGTGGAATGGTTTCAAATGACTTTGGCAAGTATCAAGGTAATCGTGTGATTTCTTTTCTTTTTTATTTATTTTTTGTCCTTTGGCCTCTTTATGTGATGGATTATATTTATAGATAGCCTAATATTAAACCCTTCTTACATTCCTGGAAAAGGTCCTACTTGGCCATGAGGATTTTCTTTTAATAAACTGCTAGGATTTGATTGCCAATACTTTATTATATTTTACATGTATATACATAAGGGAGATTATTCTGTAATAGTTACTTTGTGTTCTTGGTCAGATTTTATTTTTAAGGATATGCCAAGTTTTAAAAAAACAATTTGGAAAGATTTCTATAGAAGCTTTCATTTGTTTTGTTTTTGTTTTTTCCATGGAGCAATTTGTAGAACCCAGATCCCCTCTTTTAATGTTTGGTGTGGGGGAACCTCCAATAATATCTAGACCTAACACCTATTTCAAAATACATTTTGAGAACATTTCTTTGATTTTATTATTCTATTCTTTTTTTAACAAATTGGCATGATTCAGATTTGTTAATTTGTATTTTTCCATAAAATTATTCATTTCCTTTAAATCTTACTAAAATTTATAATAACATGGGTTATTATAAAACAGCTCCAGACCTTCCTTCAGTCTCTTCCCATTCTCACTTTCTCTAGTGGGGTCCCATGTGTGCACACCCCGTTTTGTAGTTCTCTGTATTTGTATAGCATTAGTCCCTTACATCTGGGAATCAGAAGAGTTAAACACCAGTGCTCTCCCCCTTAAATCTCTCACTCCATTGATTCCCTTCCTACTGCTGGAACAATTCCTCTCTGGTCCTTTGAGCTATCACTTTCTCCTCCAGTGGCCACTCAAATGTTGGTCTTCTCCAGCCTCCTTGTGTCAGGCCTCAGCTCTTCTCACTCTCCATAATCTCTCTACATCTCTACTGGGACATGTTACCTATTTTAATTTCACCCACCAGCCTATAACTTCTGAATCTGAATCCAACACAACTCTGAGCTCTAGACTGATCTATCCAGCTGCTTTTTGGACCACCTGACTTGAGGTTATCCATGCCTTTTAAATTCAGCCTATTCTCAACCAAACCCATCATGCTTGCTCAACTCAAGTGCCAATCCAGGTCTTCATGTGTTCTCATCCATTGGTGAGCAAAATCCCTCAAGTCAACTAAGCCAGAAAACCAGAAGTTATCCTTGATGACCCCCAGGGGGCCAGAGCAGAGAGGTAGCTTGGCAGCAGGTGGATGAGGGACAAAATGTCTGTCAGCCCCCAGAGGGTGCTTCACTGATCTGAAAATGCAACTTGCCCATGATGGCTTTTGGTAATAGCCTCATAGCTGATGTTCCAGTTTGATGTTTTCCTCACGTCTGACAGCAGCTGTGACCACAGCATAGACGACTGAGTTCAGACACAAAAGAAGGGGGCAAGAGGAGGGATCCAGAACACCCTGGGCTCCCAGGAATGCCACCATTTTTGCCCTCAAAACCAACATGAGGGAAAGTAGCAAAAAGAGATACTAGAAATCCATGTGCCCCTGGAAGGGCCTCCCCTCCATCTCCAACACTCTCAGTTTTATCAGAACAGGGCAACATGGAGAACTTGGAAAAGAATCCCAGCAACCCCTTTCCCCAGTAATGTTGGTCACCAAAAGAAGCACAAGATGGCGGAACCCTGTCCTCTCACAGCGCACCCTCCACACAAGTCTGCACATCTGCTAATCCAGCCTGTCTACCACCCTCCCCAGGGTCAGCATTCCCATTTCTACCTTCTGCAGCTCACTCTTCAGCAAAATCTCAGGCAGTGGCTCTTGTCTTCTTCCCTGGGCCTGATAGTTGGGGAGGCACCTTCAGTACTGCTTCCAGACTCTGTCTCTCCTCCTCTGAAACTCAGTTTTAAAACCCATGTGCTCAGGCTCCTCCTCCCACCACCAGCATCCCCAGTCAGCTGCCAACCCCAGTGGGTCTCTCTGTTCCCCACCATGACAGAGCCATGCCCTCTCTCGCTCATTCCAACATCACTCCTACTCTGATTGTTGGTGACATTCATACACTGCAGATGACTCTGCTAAATACCCTGGCTTCTGTAGCCCTTAAGCTTTTCTCCTCCTAAGGTCTTGTCTTCCATTTTCTTGCACATCACCACCCACTTCCATGATCCTTCCCAGGACTTTGTCTGAGTAGTGGTTGTATCATCTCTAGAATCTCCCTTGCAAGCTTCCCATTCTGGGACCATCATCTGGCATCTTTCCATCTGATTCTTTCTGACACCTCTACTCCAAGAATATTTCAACTGCACCCGAATATAAAATCCATTAACTGGGGAGCATACCACCTTTCCTTGTCCCCCCACCCACATTAGGTTCTCAAATTCCTTTTTGTCATGATTGTATTTCCTCCCTTGCAAACACCTCAAACTCCCTTGCCCTTCTGTGCCTTTTTTCAGAATCACCTAGAGAAACTTTAGCTCTGCCTAAAGGCAGTTTCCCATCTACTCCATACCCACACTTCTGGAGAAAGTAGAGAAGACAGATAATAAACAAGGTGAAAACATGTATATATTTCAGGCAGTGATAAAGCCACTTAGAGGAGAACAGTGTGGAAGCAGGGAGCATAAGGAGCTATTTTACTTCTATGATCAAGGAAGGATTCTATGAAAAAGTGACTTGAGTCAGAGACTGGAATGGAGTGAGGGTATGAACTGTCATTTCAAGTTCGAAGATAAGAAGGGAGTCGGGGGAATATCTGGGCAAAGCCCCAAAGTGGAAATAAGTTTGCATTGCTGAGGAGCAACAAGAAGTATTCAGTGCTTGTTGAGTCCAGAAAGTGAGACTCACCTCTGAAGAGTCCAAGCACTAGAACTATGCCATCCAGCCATTAACCATGTGTGTCTACTTAAGTTTATATTTATATTAAAATTTAAAGTTTAGTTTCTTGGTTATACTAGCCACATTTCAAGTACTTATAATCATCTGTGGCTAGTGGTTACTACATTAAACACCATAGACCATTATTCTCATTGTAGAACATTCTTAGACAGCACCAGCTAAACCCTATGGACTTTCCATGGCGGTGCTAAGGAATCTGGATTTTGCTCTAAGTCTGAGAGGCCACCACTTAAGAAAGTCCAGGAGGAAATGGATCTGGACAGTACATGGTTTACACTTTACCAAGATTTCTATGGCTACTCCCTATAGTAGAACTACAGCATATCAATAATTGATGTAAGGAGGCCAGTTAGAAAGCTGTGGTGGTCCAGATTAGGGAGAACAGTGTGTTAGACCAGGTATTAGTTAGTGAAATAGTTAAGGAGTGATGAGTTTCAGGATATATTTTGAGAGTAGAATCCATGAGATTTGCTATGAATACAGCACAAGGTATGAGGGAGAAAGAAGAACCAGTGGTGCTTCCTAAAAAGTGAGAAGGGAGGAGCACAACATTTTATGATCCGCGAAGCCCTGTGCAAACATGACTGGGTAGTAGTCACAGTAAACTTCAAAAATATGGGGCATGAATTTAATCTTGTGGATGACCTTTCAAAGATGGAGGCAATATGATTGGCTTGACTGATTCTGCATACAAGGATGTTGATGGGGTCAGATTTACATCTTAGAAGCAGGGCAGAGGGAATCAGATTTGAAGAGTGAAGATGAGAGGTGCCATTAATGTTGCCTCAGTAAAGTGAAAGATGGATTGGCATGGAGAGAACCTAAACCAGGGAGATGGGCAATCTAGGCCTGAGAAAATGCAGACGAGAAATAGGAAAAGAGGAAAGAGCAAGAATGGGAGGACTTTCAAAGTCAAGGGAAAGTGCCTGGTTGCTCCAGAGAGAGCTGTCCTCACAGACTTGCACGGGGTTGGAGGCTGGGTTCACCCAGGAGGACCCTTACACAGTCAGAGACTCAACAGTCAGAACAAATAGCCAGAATAATTGAGTAGCAGTTCCACAATCAGAGCCAGAAACATGGAGATGGGGAGCATCCCAAAGTGTGGGATTAGCAGGCAAGAGAGCATAGAGCTGATGCTAACAGTGAAGAAAATCAGACACAGGATGGAATGAGGTCCAGAGTCATTGAGAATCAAGATTGTGAACCTCACTGCTTCACTGAAGCTCCACTCTGGTGCCTGGGCCATGGAGGGTATCAGACAACCATCAGTTGTGAAGTTGGGTGTTAGTCACCGTGATCTACATTCATATTTCATCATATGACAAGACGATCACCACAGTATACAATGGAATATGACTCAACCATCAGAAAGGATGAATACCCACCATTTGCATCGACGTGGATGGAACTGGAGGAGATTATGCTGAGTGAAACAAGTCAAGCAGAAAAAGACAATTATCATATGGTTTCATTCATATGCAGAATATAAGGAACAGCATGGAGGACCACAGGGGAAGGGAGGGAAAACTGAAGGGGGGGGAATTAGAGGAGGAGAGGAACCATGAGAGACTGTCGACTCCGGGAAACAATCTGAGGGTTTCAGAGGGGAGGGGAGGGGGTTGGGTGAGCCCGGTGATGGGTATTGAGGAGGTTACGTGTTGTAATGAGCACTGGGTACTATCCAGAAATAATGAATCATGAAACACTACATCAAAAACTAATGATGTACTAAATGGTGACTAACATAACATTAAAAAAAAAAAAAATGAATACCACAAGGGCCAGAGTCATCCAACAAGAAAATACTTTGATTTTTTACTTCCATAAGCATGGGCCATCTTGATATAAAACTAAAAGCCAGGTGAGGGGCAAGGAGATAGACCTTGTATTCGAGAAATTTCCTTCAGTCAGGGAGTCTTTCTGGTAAATAATCGTTATTATCTCTGGAATAGAAAAATCTCCCTGATTATAGTTTCAGCAGAAGCCTATTTCTACCCTTCCCCATTAATCTTACCTCTAAAAGCTCAGTGGACGTCTCCACCCTGAAGTTGAATAAGATTAACAAGATTTTTCGACTGGTTTCTTCATCATCTATTTAGAAGATATGAAACCAAAGTTTCTTCAAGTGGGGTACAGGTGACATAGATATATGTACAGAAACCAATTATAAATTATATCTCTGCTAATTGAATGAAATTTGAGATGAAGTTTCTTGGAAAAAGAACACCAAAAAATCATATGATACACATGCAATCTTTTAAATTCTATTTCCTATTGAAAAAGGCTAGGGATGACTTTCTGATAACATTACTACTGTTATGCAAAGTTAGTTACTACTTTTTGTTCCAGAAACATTTTCTTGGAGCTCAATATTTTGGGAGAATTGTGTTCCTTCCATCTCAAAGCAGCACCAGGAAATCTTAACCAGGCATGGACGCTCAGGAAAAGAGTCATTCTGGAGAGTCAAGCCTTCCTTATAAGAGAGAACATGTCCTCTGATGTGCCAAGCATTTCCCAGTTGAGAATTTTGCTTGCAAATCTTTCCGTAATCTGGTTCACATTTCCCTGCCTTCACAAGGAGAATATGACACATGAAATTTCATTCACATAGAACAGAGCTGCAAATGCTTTGTAAATTTCAAAGCAATTATATTGTTTTTGCAATTTACTTTGCCTAATTACTCAGGATTACCATTTTAAACAGCAGCTATTGAACTTTATGCAGATAGCAGAGGTTTTTTTCCTTGTACCAACAACTCCACACTGCTGTGCTCTCCTGGATCTTGTGTCTAATTCTAACATTTTTCTAACTCTTCCTTCCACAAGACCATTTCTCTCTGCAGACTACTTTGAGGCTTTTAACGTGCTTCTTCTAATTTGCTTTTGTATTAGAAGCTAAATCATCAAACTAGTTGGAATCACATTTTCCTTAGAATGGAAACTGAACCTAATGGACTACCAGGGAAGTAAATAAAGGGTTTTTAATTTTTAGGGTTTTTTGTTTTTGTTTTGTTTTTGCTTTTTACTTAGTGATTGGTCTGGAAGTTCATCAGGCTTTGCTTACATATCCAGGTTCTTGGCTACACTTTCTCTAAGTCAGTTGCCGAATTTCTAATATGTTTGCTCTTTCTGAATCCTTGTTCAAAGGGCAAACTGGTATCCATTTGTTTCATCAACACATTTTTACTGGATACTTTGTATGTTGGTCAATTTCTCTGTGATTGTCCTTGGTGGACCCGATATTCCAGTTAAAACATTTGGAAAGAAAATTCCTAAATATAAGGTTTCATTATTGTCAATTTCTTTGGAATGGATTTTTTCTAACTTCTATATTAGAATGTATCCCTTCTATTCAGCTATATAGCCTATAAGTGACATGATCAAGATAAATATTCCATGAATAAGTTACATGAGGCAAAAGCAAAAGAGTAAAAGAAAAAACATCCAGCTTGCAAAATTTAAACATGCAGTTATGGTTCTTCTGATGAATATAAGGAGGAACACAATATAAATTCAGGAGGTTTCATGTCAGATCATGACTCAACCCACTAGAGCCCCTCAAACCATTGACTGTGCGGATTCTTGCTGTGAATGATCTTTTTTCCAGAAGGAATAACTTCAGTCTAGTTCTAGAATTTCATGGCTTTTATGAACTTGTTTGAGAAAGCAGTGCGCACTATTTCATATGTGACTGACTTGTTCGTCAAAGTTCTTTGGCAAAGTTGGCAAAGTTCTTTTCATAGACTGCTGATAGGATGACTTCGGCAGAGAGAAGGAAAAAAAAAAAGCCTAATTTCATAAATCATAGGGTCAAAGATGGCAGACATTGTAAACTTATAAGTCAGGAACCAAGAACAAAATGCCAGGACCTCCAGCTTCATGGCAGGATAATTCCTTTTTTTTTTTTTTTTTTTAAGATTTTTATTTATTTATTTGACAGACAGATCACAAGTAGGCAGAGATGGAGGCAGAGAGAGAGGAGGAAGCAGGCTCCCCACTGAGCGGAGAGCCCGATGCGGGGCTCGATGCCAGGACCCTGGGATCATGACCTGAGCCAAAGGCTGAGGCTTTAACCCACTGAGCCACCCAGGCGCCCCAGGACAATTCCTTATTCTTAATTGGACCTTCACTTGTAAGTCTGGCGACAACCCATTTGGACAGCAACACAGGGAGCCTAAATCTCTTTAGAGTCTTAAAGCCCGTGCATCTGCCTCCCAGGCTCTGGGAAGCAGCTGTGAGACGGACAGAGGTCCATTAGAAGACATGGCTTTCTCTTCCCAATGGTAAGACTCACCATCTTGGACCAGCTCAGAGGAAGCCTGCTTCCAGCTCATAAAGTTGCTATAGCTGCTGAAGTTACCAAGTTTCTTTTTCCTTATTCCCTTAACTTTTACCATAATTTGGGGTCTCCAAAAGATCCATGAGGTTCAGAAGCGTAATTTATTGTTTTTATTTCTTTTTTAGGGGGGTGACACAGAGGGAGAGGGAGAGAGAGAATCTGAAGCAGGCTCCACGCCCGGGACGCCTGGGTGGCTCAGTTGGTTAAGCAGGCTCCACGCCCAAGGCAAAGCCCAATACAGGGCTCCATGTCATGCCCCTGAGATCACAACCTGAGCTGAAATCAAGAGACGATTGCTCAACTGATGGAGCCCCCCAGAAGCATGTTATTTATTGAGGCACGCTCTCAGGAAAAACCTACAAGGAGAAAGGAAACAGGAAAGGGCAGAAGACAGAGCTGAAGAAGAATGTAGCCTAAAGTGAAGTCTTCCCTGACCCACAGTGGGGCTCTCAAACACAAGAGCTGTCCCTGCCTTTACAGCAATAGGACAGGACTGTTTTACTCAGTATCAGTCAGTCTTTGGCCCAAAGTGGAGGTGGGGGGTGGGTGTGGGTGCTTGCATAGTCTCCCAGGGGAGACAGTTCCCATTAGCTGAGGCCAATTCTCAAAAGAGAAGAGCCCTCTGCAAACTAAAGCAGCTGTGAGATGGGTGCAGCGGCCCCAGCAGAAAGGACCTGGGTGGGGTACCAATGGCACCTGCCAGCTCAGCTCTCTACCTGTACAATTTCAGCCAGGGCAGTCATTTCCCTCTTTCATGCTTCATATAATTAGGAATTTTGCTAACATTTTTGCTCAAAAAAGAGTGCTGAATTTGAAAGAAGTCTGATAGACACCCAGTGGAAGCCTATGAGAGATGTTGGCTATGGGAACTGGTTGCTCACTCCCTAACGCAATACGCATCCTGTAGCAGGAGAGTAAGCCAGGGATCTCAGCAGGGATGTGCCCTGATGGAGTCTTGCATCCCGTGCCCCAGGAAGAAACAACATTTTAAGGTGAAGTATGCCATTTATTGATATTCCAGTTGGCCAATTTGAAGTGCAGAAATGGCTAGAGGACAGGTGGCCCAGGTGCCTTTCTTCTCCGAGACCACATTGGTGATCTTATCCTCTAATATGGGCATCCGTTAGCCTTGGGATAAAGACCTCTTGAGAAACTGGCCAATATGGGGTAACCAATTTAAGACTCTGGGAAAGATTTTCATGAAGTTGATTCACACATTGGCAGGTTTGTAGACAAGTTCTTCCAACTGACTTTGGAGTCATGGATGAACTGAAGTCCTACCCAGAATCAGTGCCTGGACAGTCCGCCTGGATGGTGTCTCTAGGTATAGTGGGTTTGAGCAGCCACTGTCAGTTCGCTGCCCCACACAGCCCCACACAACATAGAAGCACTCATTCTCAAGTGCTTTGGGCAGGACTGTTTGGGGAGAGGGATAAAGGGAAAGGAGGGGCTTGTTGTGCTTTAAGAGGGGTGTGAGATAATGCTCAGGTCTATGGGTGTAAGGCAACACAGTAACTGTGACTGCCCATTGGAAGCTCTCAAGCTCCAGACCCAGAACCAGACACTGTCTGTTCATCATCTCCTCCCTGCAAGGTAGGCGATTTCCCAATCTGATGGATGATAAGTCGCTGGTGTCAAATTTGGGTCATCTGACTCCGTACCTGGGCTACCATGTTCCAGATTCAGATAGAAAATAGAGAGGTAAATAGATACAGAAATAGGAGTATATAAATAGATATTTATCTATTATAATAGCTGTTCATCTGCTGTGAAATGACCATTTGCCCATGTGTTATATAACTATTTGAGAATGTTACTGGGTGACTTTGAACCCCAGACCATAGAAAATATAATGTGGAAAGAGCATCCAAGATCATCACAGAAAAATCTGATGATTTTAGGGTTGGGGAGACTGAGGCCCAGAGTGGTTGAATTCTTCTCTCACTTCCACAACAGTCACTACAGCCCAAAGCCACAGAACAGGCCATCTAGGCATTCACATTGGGTTAGGAAGCCTTATGAATACCTCCAAAGAACACCAGAGAGCAGTGAGTTACAAACATCATGTGCACCAGAGTGACCTGAGGAAGGGGGCTATGAAAAAACAGAATACTAGATCCTATGCCCAGAATTTCTGGTTTGGTGGGTCTGGGATAAGGCTTAAGATTTTGCAGTTCAAACGCATGACACTGTGAGCACAGAGATACTCTGAGAACTAGTTCCACTGATGTAACTAGCTACTCCGCATGCTTGTGTACTGTGCTCTACAGACATCACCCTGGCTGTAATTATACAGAGTTGTTCTCTTGACTCAAGATGGGCTGCCTGTATGCAGGGTCTCCAGCCATAGCCTCTCTCAACCCACAGAGAGCCAGAATTCATTCCGCTGGCAGGAGGGAAGCCCCAGGATCATGCTGGGTTGACCCAGCCTCTCCCGACCTCCCATACTCACTGCCTCCCTCCCCAACTGTGGACTTGGATAAAGAAGGCAGAGGGGGTTAGCTGCATAGGACTGAATTTAACCTGAAACCTCCAAACGGGTGCGTTCCTTTTGAAACAAGCAGGGAATCAAGCCTCTAAGGTTTCTATCCCTCCATTTTGGAGTCATATTAGCATGTGAAAAACAGTCTCCCTCCCTTCTGGAAATAGAGGAACAGATGGCCCACTGAAGGTTCGTGAAGGAGGCAGGGGAACCTCCCAGCTATGTGTTTCCTTGGCAGGGATTTCGCATCCAAGTCCACGCACAGCATGAGCCTGCTTCCCAGCATACTCATAGAGGGGGTGTGTGTGTGTGTTTTCTTTTATGCTCAAAAAATACTTTTAAAGTCATAAACAAAAAGGTAGTAAGGTGTATCACTTCAGAATCTGACAGAGAGTGGTACCTTAAGAACCCGGACAGAAAAGAGCACGTGTGTCGGACCGGAGCTAGAGTCCAAGCTGCTGCAGGGAACCCAAGGCAGCCTGCAGGGACTGCTTCAGGGACGTGAATAGAAAGGGAGCTGGGCGAGGGGCAGCCACAGCCAGGTGCAGGACTCCAGACCTGCTGCCTCTAGGCACCTGAGCACCTGCTCCCTCTGTCCGCCAGGAGGGCAGCAGGACGGATTCTTCCGTGCATCGTATCACAGCGAGCAAAGCCAGCCACATAACTTGTGGGGTCTAGCGCAAAAATGAAAGCAGGAGCTGCTTGTTCAGACATTATGAAGAATTTTAAGACAGCAACAGGAGAGTACGAAACCCTCCTAAGTGCAGACCCTGCACGACCACACACTGGCCCTGCAGCAGAAGCTTGGCGGGGTCAAGGGAGGAGCACAGACTTTTTTCCCTAGGACTTGCTGTGCAAGGCCATACATGCATAGCCTTTCATTTGTCCTCATTTTACAGATGAGGGAACTGCAGATGCCCAGGCTTGGGAAAGGGAACCGGCTGGTCTGGAGGCGTGTGGCTGCTCCAGGCCTCCCCTAAAATTCATCCCCAGTTCTGGCACTAAGTCCCAGTTGGCTGGCTGGTTTGTTGGCTTTTGCTTTTGCCACACCCACTTTCTTAAAGCAGTAATGGGTTGTAGGGGAAGCTCTTACATCTGTTTTCAAATGTTATTCCCCACAAAGCCAAAGTAAACATTTCGTATCGTTTTTCTTAATGAATAAACTGATGAGCGAATTGTACAGATCCAGGTTTAATTAAAAACGACAGCGACAGCAATAATAATAGTGGGAACACAGGAAAAGAAGAGAAAGGAACGGAAGAGAGAAACAGAGGGGGAAAGAGTGAGTAAGAAAAGGGGAGAGAGGGCCAGAAGGAGGAAGCTGGCATGTACCCACCTTCCACGATTTGCCATTCCCCATGCCTTGTTTCATTGAATCCTCACAACAACCACCCCAAACAGACCTTGTTTCAATGCCACCTTCCAGATGAGACCCTTACAGCAGTTGGTCAACTTGCCTGAGCTCTCGGCCCCCCTCCACTACCCCCGCAGTCCACGTGAAGCTAATGGCCCACGGGCCATGTGTCCTATGTCTGTGAGTCTCACGGTGCATGACTAGTGGCCTGTCTGCACTTGCCCTCCAGCAATGTGCAGCAAAGTCACATTCATGCAAACAATAATGGCAGGTACCGTTCGCTGAGCCCTGTTTCTGATTGCCGGCTATTCACCGGGTCCTTTGAATCCTGTTCATAATCTTCAAAACAGTTCCCGTGTCGTAGGTTCATAGGTGACCCAACGGAGACTGAGAAGGTAACATGTCCAGGCAAATGGTGGGCCCTGCTTTAAATGTCATTCAAGACTCATCATTTTGAAACTGGGCCAGGTGTAGGTGTTTCATTTTCTTTCCTTGCAAAATCCCATCGGTGTGGCAGAAAAGGTATGTGAAAAGATGACATAGAGAAGAGTGTGGGACAACCAGAAAAGATAACATTTGTGAAGACACTGTGGAAGATTGAAGCAGAAAGCATTGAGGAAATGGAGAAACCAGATGAGAGATAACAGTTGCCCGAAGCAGGTTGTCAAGTTGGTAGTTACAGACCTGAGCACAGATGTTCCCAGCAGAGCCCTGGAGACTGAGTCAGCAGGAGTGGTCTCAGCAGGGCCCCAGCTAAGCCACAGCACAGAGGACCCATTATTTCTCCTCATTTCCCAAGGATTCAAAGAGCTAGAAACATAGCCTCCCAGCTGGGGTGAACACCTCAGGAGTTCTGTCTAAATAACCCAAAGCATTAGCCTGGGAGGTCACCCAGAATGGATTCCGGGGCCATGCAGAGGAGCAGAGCCCAAGATAATTCCAGACTTCAAATATCATAACTGCAAGAAAATGACAAGAGAGAGCTCCATCCAGGAATAAAATATACAAAGGCCTTCAATCCTCAAAGTAGAACCCACCATACATTGACTTTGGTGGGAGTCTCCATCCTGCCTGCTTAATCCCCACCCATGTATCTTAAAGTAGAGGCTACCTGTCAGTATCCCTGAGTCAGGCAGAATCAGGGCACCACACCACAGCTACCCATATAATCAAGCTCGTTCTTCAGCCGTAGGGATGAACAGACAGCCGAAGCACGAACAAGAAGGACCAATGTACACTAACCCAGAGAAATGAGAGATAACACAAGGATTATGGCTGTGAAAACTTTCCATTTGGTATCTTCAGAGAGATTCAGATATATTGTGATCATATCAAAAGAACAGGTTTCTAGTACAAAAAAATCAATGAATAGGAATCAATTTTTTTGGAAAAATACAATTTCCAAAGTAAATTAAAAAAAAATAAAAACAACGCAAGGTCTCAGAAGTAGAATAAACAAAGGTGAAGACTGAATCAGTAAGATGGAAGATAATGTCATCTCCCAAAAAATACAACAAAAGAAAGGTAATTTATAAAAGAAAAGTCTCATATTGAGAGTGGAAACGAGACCAACCAGTCATTGCCCGTGAGAGAGGGCAGCTGAAATGGAGTTGAGGAGATAATTAAAGAAAAGGATAGAGAAGGGGAAAAAAAAAGAAAAAATATTTGAAAAGGAAAAGGAAAATGAATAGAAAGTTAAATAAAAGAAGATTAGGTTTATATTTTGAAATCAAAAGGCCCCAATAAAGGCTGGGCATTACAAGTATTTCTCTCATAACCAAGAAGAATATACCCCAAAAAAGCAAGGGCAGTGAAACACAAATAAATATATAATCCCTTTCTTTGATAGAAAAGAGGAGAAAATTGCCTGGACTCTACTGGTGCAGAATCAACTGGAATTGCTGATTATCAAAAAGATCCCTAGTAAGCTGGGATTTATTTACCTGTTGAAGAGTATCTACCAGAGAACTGTAGCAATCACCCCATGAATGCCTTTAAAGTAAGGGATGCAGTCATGCCTGTGTTATTCAGCATTGCTCTGGAAGTTCCAGGATGGGAGACATAAGCAAGAATAAGTATTAGAAGCAAAGAGACAGGTGCCTGGGTGGCTCAGTGGGTTAAGCCTCTGCCTTCAGCTCAGGTCATGATCTCAGGGTCTCGGGCTCTCTGCTCAGTGGGGGGCCTGCTTCCCCGCCGCCCCCGCCCCCGCTTCTCTGCCTACTTGTTCTCTCTCTCTCTGTCAAATAAATAAATAAAATCTTTTTTAAAAAAGTGAAGAGACAAAGTCGCTATTACTAAGCAGTTGATAAGAAAGTCTATCTGTTCAAAATAATCAGTGAAACTTCTATAACTCACAGGAGAATTTGGTATGCTACAAGCTCAAAATCAAAATGGGAAATCCATTTGTTTTCTTCGAACCAGCAATAACAACTATGCCAAACCTAGGAATATGTTTAGCAAGAAATATGTTATCCAGTGTGAGGAACATGCAAGCATTATAGAAAGACAAATGTTATTTAAATAAATGAAAGGACATGACATTGTTTCAATGAGAAGACTCAATGTTGTAAAGATGTCAGTCCAACTCAAGTTAGTTCCAATCATATAAAAACAGGACTTTTTTAAAAAATGGCAATGAGAAATTCCATTCCACTATCCTTCTTGGGGTATTAGTTGCAGGTTGCTTAAACTTTCTTAGGCACCATCTCTTCACTTGTAGTATTGGGATCATAATGAAACCTACTTCAAAGAGTAATTGTGAGAATTAAATGAGTAACACATATAAACACTTTAGCACTGTGCTCGACCCACAGCAGACCCATGAAATTAGTTAGTTTTAATAATATTACTAAGTGCACCTGTGCATTTGTATATGCAAATATGCATGTGGTAATGTTCATTTCAGCAGTAATAGTTGTTTTAGCAGTGTTTACAACAGCAAAAACTAGGACAGCCCCAAATTGCCATCAATTTTATAATGATTAAATACAACACACTGAATCCATAACATGGAAAAGCATTTGTAAAGTTGATGACATACATGTCTGATCCGACATGGAAAAAGCAAGTCACAGAACAAAGTGTGTAGGATAATCCATGAGTTTTTAAAATATTGAAATAATAGATCAATAGATGATAGATGTTTTTAAGTACAAGTACATACTAGTAAGTTCTCAGAAATTGTTCTGGGATGCACACCAAACTTTTGCCGTTCTGAGATCTTGTTTGGTGGAATATTAAAAATGGTGATAAAAATTACATAAAGTGATTTTCTTTCTTTATTATAAACACCCTTATTAGGGGAGATATATTTCAAGAGCCCAGTGGATACCTGAAACTGTGGGTAGTACCAAACCCTTTATATGCTATATTTTTTCTATACATACCTATCTATGACCAGATTTAATTTATAAACTAGGCACAGTAAGAGAGTAATAATAATATCTGACAATAAGCTTGAGCAGTCATTGCGATTTGTTAGGATGAAAGTTATGTGGGTGTGGTCTGTCTCTCTCAAAATTTCTTGTTGGCCTGTACTCACCCTTCTTCATGTGATAACGTGAGGTGATAAAATACCTACACAGGGGGAGTTGAAGTGAGAATGACGTAGGCACTGCCACACAGCGTTAGGCTACTGTTGACCTTCTGAGGATCAGTCAGTGGGAGGAACATCTGCTTCTGGACCACAGGGGGCTGAGACCATGGAAAGCAACACCCTGAATTAGGGGGGCTACTGTATAGCCATATTATTTGAATTTTTTTTAAGATCAACTGTTGTTTATTTTTTAAGACTATGAAATAGGAAAGCACAGATGGTTTTTTAAGGGTCTTGTTAGGCTTTAGGAGGTCTTGGTGCCAGGCCCTTTCCTTCCTTAACCCCCAAAAGGCAAGCCCTTCCAGCCACACTCTTTTCCTTCTGGCTTCTCTGCATTCTGATCTGCGCTTGCTGTCCCTGACCCGTGGTGTCACTCTCCAAGCCCCAGACTTACACTGTGTCCTCTGAGATCTGGAAGCCTGGGGACCATACTTCTACTGTGAGGGTCTTTGGATTTCCTCCATCGGGTGACTCCCTGAGGCCAGATATGCCCCAAGATATGCCCCTCTCCTTGGAGAGTGCTCCAGGCATCATACCCTTGACCTAATGGTCAGAAGGTAGAGAAGGGCCCTGCAGACACCTGGGGCTGCTTCTTGGCAGTTACTCCCGCCTCCGATGTAAACCTGCTTTTCGAAGCCTTACGTGATCTAACTCCTGTCCCTCCTCTCCTCAGATTCAGCTAATTCCTTAGCCACACATCACATCCCTGCAACAATGAACCACATCTGATTCCTGGAATCCATCATGAGTCTCTTGTTTCCGTATCTTTGCCCATGCTTGGCCTTCTCCGTTTCTCCTGCAACCCCTCTCCCTACTCACCTGCTTACCACTGCCTCCTGCACACAGACTCTGAGAGATGGAGAATCACCTGCAGGAAGTTTCCTGAGAGGCATACTTGAGGACAGCTCCTGGAAGAGACTGGAAAGCAGGAGTGAGCAGAAGGGGGTGTTCAGCATCAGTGCAGTGACAACAAAGGCCTCGGCCACCTCCTCGGGGAGCTCTGGAGCTAGGGTGGCCCATCACGGCTATTCCGAGTTGAGCAAAGAGTGTGGGGGCTCTACCCTCTTGTGCATCAGCCATGCCTCAGAGGGGAAGGAAGGCCCCTCCATGAGGGAGATCCCTCCCCTGAGAGCCTGCAGTCAGCCGTGTCCCAACAGCAGGGGGATGAGGCAGCTAACCAGGCCATCCATGCCCCACAGCTGCTCACCAGACCAGGGTCCGCCCATGACAGCCCACAGGCCAAATCTAGCTCACTGCTGTTTTTGTAAGTAAAATGTTACTGAAACACATCCGTGCTCATTCATTTACGTATTGTCTACGGTCACTTCACACTGTATCCCCGAGTAGCTGTGACAGATATCCTACGGCCCCCACAGTCCAAAGTGGTTATTAAATGGCTCTTGACAGAAGGAGTTTACCAACCCCCATTCTTTATCTTGCTCCTCACACCCTATCTGATGCCTAGAGACAGAATTTTGGATGAAGGACAAACAAATCCATGGATGGGTGAGTGATTCAGGTGGACTTGAGTTTGATTCTCTGCTGCACCATTCAAAAGCTGTGACCTTTGGCCCATTGTTTAACCTAAGTCTCAAGTTTCACATGCAGAAGATGAGATTGACATTACTTCCTTTTCAGGGTTATGGTGAACACTAAGTAAGAAGGCACACCTGGATTACAAGCACAGTACCTGGTATATACTCTGTGTTCACTTAAATGAGAGCCATCAGGTGTGTTCAGAAAGCGTTATGACATTTTTTAAAAGCCTGGAATCCTTCTAGGGTAGAGTAGACGTTAATGTGTTTATTTCATTAAATAAATAAATAAATAGATAGATAGATAGATAAATAAATAAATATTTTTTCAGAAATAAAATCTAAAATCCTTAGCACCTGCCAGAAATGCAGAAACTTTTCTGCTCCATAAAGGTGACAGACCATGCTGATGATTCTCAGAGGTATCACGCTTTATGTATCTGGCCCAGATCATAATTAATTGGAGCAAACTAGAACCCAAAAATGAAAAGGAATGTAGTTTGGAGGTGACAGCTAGTAAATCGTAGCTGTTCAGAATTCCGTTTCATTAGCAGGTAGAACCACGCTGCAGACCAGCCCCAGGAGACAGTCCCCATGACGAGACTTCCAGAGGAGACAGTCCCTAAACATTTGATGGGGGTTTTATTGCCTTTCTGTGAGCAACCTTGTTAATATCATCATATTTAGATAATGGAGCAGTACTAGCTGTTATAAACCCCCAAAGCTTAGTGGTGTAACATAAAAAATAAGTTCATTTCTCGCTCATCCACAAGTCCAAAGTGGGCATATTTGTTTCTATTGCTGCATAACAAAATACCACAAATTCAGCAGCTTAAAACAATATACAGGTTCTGTGGGTCACAAGTGTATTATATAATAATAGGGCTCCTATTAACATATAGGATGTAGTTAAGATAGGGCTTAACATCTTAGCAGAACAAAACTGAGGGGTTGGCCAGCTCTGTCATCTGAGGCCCAGGGTCCTCTTCCAAGCTCACTTACTGTTGGAAAAATTCAGTTCCTTACAAGTGTATGGCTGCGGCCCCATTTTCTTGCTCAGCAAAGGGCAGGGATTCTTCCCAAGGTCAGGAGCACGGCCTCCCTCCAGTCTGCGAGGATGGAGTTTAAGATAACATCATAATCCTGGGAGTAATGGCTCCATCACCTTTCTCCTATAATGTGTCCTAGCCAAGATGGTGCCTCGTCATAGTCACAAGCCCTGCCACCACCACCCCCTCAGGGGACAGCTGATGTACTTGCATCCCTAAGGTTGTGCCTTTCTCTTCTGCATCTCCCCTACTTCCCATCATTCTCTACCAGGGGTCTCTGTCTGTTTATGAGACCATGGCGGTCGCCTACCCCATAGTCATTTACCCTCTTTCACCTTTCTAATGAAATGCTCATTTTGCCCTAGTATTCACCCTTCTCCATGCAGCCCGTTTTTTCAGGAAACCCTCTGCTCAGCACTGGTACTGAGGAGGTAAATCCTGACTGATCGAAGCCAATCTTGGCAGTTTCATTCTCCTTGCCAGTGTTTGGTGTAGGAGGGAGTGTGTCACAGTTCTGGCCAACACTGGGAGGAAGTCTGAAGATGAGCTGCTGGGAAAGGTTCTCCAGGCCAGGGAGAACAGATATAAGGGAAGATGCCAGTGCTCTTTGCTGCTCAAGATTTCCCAACAGGCAGCTGTTTTTTGTTGTTGTTGTTGTTGATTATACTGCTAGGGAAGCCAACTTTAAGCCTGGGATGAGGAAGGCAAAGTAAAATGTTGAAAAGAACTTGAGTTCTTTGTGATGTCATTCTACTGCTGAATTAGCCGTCCTTAGTGTCTCCCTACATTACAACCTCTTGTTCTATAAAACAATATCCTTATTGTATAAGCCAGGTTCAATCTCGGTTTGCTAATACCTGCAGTTGTAGGTACTAAATAATCTGTGTGTGTGTGTGTGTTTGTGTATTAGTCTTAAATTGTGGCACCTACACCAGATTACAGTGAATCAGTGCAAAATACTGATACTAAGTATTTAAAGGAAATACTAAGTATTTCCTTTACTTACTGTACTATACTTAGAAATATTAATAACCATTATGATGATGACAACAGGTACCTCTGTCCAGGGAATGTTGTCAAAGTCACCAACATGAAATTTGCAAAGTCCATTGCTGCTGATTTTACTGAATGGCATCTAGAGGATATAATTGTAGATTTGGCCTATTTCCTGTAGTCTCCCATATTCAGGGCTCCCCAGTTTGAAAATACAGAGTAAGTATGTCAAGATAGACTTTGGAGGAGCTGTTAAAGATACAGTATTTAGATCTTGATGGAATGCCTCCTTCCAATCCAGAGCAGGAAAGCACAGTGGTCCAAATTGGAATTTAATTGGTTTATGCATATTAAAGTTATAAGGAGGTAAATAGAAATCATGCTCAGGTTCTATTAGCATTGGGCCAATGGTGTTGATTTTCCCAGTATAAAATGCATTCTAAGTGTTGTAGTGTTTTGATTTGGGGGAGGAGGGGTGTTTTGTTTCTTTTTGCCACAAACCTATGCATCACAGCAGTGCAGGTGATGTGAGCCATGTAGTCCATGACCCATAAAGTCAAGCAAACTCTTGAAGAATCATGTCTATCAAAAAATTGTTTGGCTTGTAATGCTGAAAGCAATTCATCTGCTTCTGCACAGTGACTATGACTTGAAAAGTATCTTATATCCACTCAGTTCATTCAGGTGTATCTGGAAGAAGAAACAGAGAAGTCAAGACATACATTAAATTATCAAGGTAAAATACTCCAGGTAAACAGCTCCATAAAGCCAAACAGAATGAACATTCAGCTGGCAGAACATGGAGAGAAGTGTTAGTCTTACATTTATATTTTATATAAATCCAATAAACAGGTGGAGCAAAACTAAGGCATTTTGCAAAAGAAGAAAAAAACATTGTTCATTTTCATAGAGTTGTACTACTTGGGATAGATTAGCAGTAAACCTCTAAAAAGAAAGGAATTTTTCTTTTCAAGATGTATGAAAATGAGAATTGAGGGTAAAGATCATCCGGATGGTCTATTTTTAGAGAAAGTGATTTGCTGAGTGTATTTGTCATTCATTCAGGAGGACAGCCAGCTGTGAACCATGGCAGGCATTGGTAGTAAAAGCCAGCTCTTGGGTGTGTGTGTGGGCAGGGCGGGGGGGAGGGAATAAGAAAGAAAAAGAAAATCTTTCCATTCTTGAAAAGCATTAAAAAGGAATGTTATCAAGTCAAAGTCAGGCGAGACAACCGGTGAGGGAATGAGAAAATTTTAAGGCATTTTCTGTAAATATGTGTGCATGTACTGTAGATGGAGATTTACTGGTATGTGTTTATCAGTGCATGGATGTGAAGATATGTGTTCAGTGGATTATGAGTCTCTGTCTTACATGCCTCTGTGAATGTAAGTGAATAATGGCTCATATTTATTAGGTTGATACATTGTACCAGACTCTGTACTAAGAGCTCAATGGAGATTATGTCTTTGAATTACCCCACAGCCTGCGTTATCCAACCACCAAGAGGTTAAGGAAGCTATTAGGAATGAAAACCAGAATGTAGACCCTGGCAGCTTGACAGTTCGGGGCAGTCCACTCCCCAGAGCCCTTTGCCATGCTGCCTAACGGCCGTGTTTACATATGTGTTTGTATATTTTTTGTTTGTTTCAGAGAAAATCTTAGAGGGAGGCAGTTCTCTCTGTTATCTGCAGTGAAATGTAATCAGTATGTTTCCCAGGCTGAGGCAATGGACCAAACATGTAAATACACCAAACTTTTTGTCACATATCGATGGGCTCAGCTGCAAAATGAAGCGAAAAGCTAAAATCTCAGAATGTGTGTTTGTAACTCCCGACGGATATTTGTCTTTGTCTTCAAGGATATCTTGTAACCTATCCAGTTTACTCTAGAGCCTTGCCATCTGGCCCCTGGCTTATCAGAACACTTTAGGGTGACATTTGGGACTGTAAATTTAGTGGATTTGAACTCTCTCTGATTACCACATCTTCACATGGATGTGTGATAGTCATCTCAAAATTAACCCAGCAAAAACAACTGTCGTGTGCCATCCTCCTCTCCCTCAGATGTGCTTCTCCCCACTGTCTGTCATCTCAGTAAATGCCTCAAACGGACACAGCTCAGGGCACGACCTTATCTGCATCTTTTTCTCCTCCTGTCCTTCCCTCAGTATGTTCCGCTCGCTGATGCTCAAGGTCCTTGGCATTCCTCAAACACACACGACGTACTCCCATCTCAGGTTGAGAGGATGCCAGAAGGGTGCTGGTGGCTGATTTCTAAAGGTGCTTTTAAAGAGAAGTCCAGGAAAGGCAGGCAGGGGCGCCTGGGTGGTCAGTCAACTAGGCGTCTTCGGGTCACGATCCTGGGGTCCTGGGATCAAGCCCCACATCTGGCTCCCTGCTCAGGAGGGAGTCTGCTTTTCCCTTTCCTTCTGCCCCTCTCCCCTGCTTGTGCTCTTTCTCAAGTAAATAAAATCTTAAAAAAAAAAAAAAAAAAAGGCTGGCCACATTTGGCTAACAGAGTTCAACCCCATTGTAGGAAGTGAGACCATGGTAACTAAGCCCAGGAGAGAGTATGCACCAGGGTGAGGTGTTCCGAGGTCCATGTATCTTCATGAGGCCAAGGCATGTGGGTGTTGCAGGCAGTGCATACCATGCTTATGCCCGGGAAGGCATAAGCATGGGCTCTGCAGTCTTGAGAGACCTGGGTTTGATTCTTGACTCTGCTGCTTCCCATCAGTAGACACTTGGCCTCTCTGAGCCTCAGTCTCTTCATATTTCAAAATTTTTCAGTGATTTGCTTTCCTGCGGTAATATTTTGGGTTTGCCAAATATCTGCATATAATCTTGGGAGTATGGCAAATACACGCTGTACCAGTTAAAGATATCAGCTGGATGAGTTAAAGATAATTTTGGCTAAAAGTGACACACAAAAATACTGACTTACAGTGATAAACAGCTCTGGGTTTGTTTTTCTCACATTGCAAGAAATCTAGAGATAGGAAGTTGCTGGCCTTGGTCCAGCTACTCAACAAACCCATCAGGATTTTCCTCTTCACTGTTCTGTCACCATAGCCTGGTGGCTTATGTCCCCCTATTTAGGGTCCTGAGATGACAAGATGGTGCTATAACTTTAGACATCATGTCTGTGCATAAGATGAGAAGGAAAGAGAGGCCAAACGAGTCTTCCCTCTTTTATCAGGAAAAGAACTCTCGGGAGACATCCATATCGGATGTACATTATCTTGGCCAGAACCATGTCACAGCCATTTCCAGCTATAAGGAAGGCTGTTCCACGCAGAATGGAGATTCTGTAAGAAAAAAAAGAAGTAGAAACTGGAAGTTGGGTATGTAGTTAACAGAATCTGCCAGCTAAAAGTCCTATAGGGGAAAAAGACTGAAAAATGCTTTGGGAGAGGTTCAAAGTTGATTGAGACCTAATCTAATCCTCAAGAAATTTACAAATCTTGAGGTGGGAAGACATAAAGAGAGAGTGGATTTTAATAGCTACCTGGTAAAATAAGAACTGTACTTAGAATACAAGCATCATGTTATAGTAGATCCAAGAGGCAATTAGTTCTTGTCGGAACAATGGAAAACTCTTCATTGATCTGCACAATAATCTTTGAGTACTTCCTGTGTACCAGGCATTTCTTTTTTTTTTTTTTCATTTTATTTTATTTTATTTCTTTTCAGTGTTCCAAGATTCATTGTTTCTGCACCACACCCAGTGCTCCATGCAATACATGCCCTCCATAATCCCCACCACCAGGCTCACTATTAATTGCTAAGGTGTCCCCAGTGAACGAGACAGAAAGCCTGCCTGCATCTGTGGAATTCACATTTTAAGAAGGACATAGACAACAAACGAGTAATTCCAACCACGACAATCCTGACATAGCAGATGGCTGGCTTTTTGAAAGGGTGAGAGGGTGTTCCCAGGCAGAGGAATAGCATGAGCAAAGCTCAGAGGCAGGAAAGTGCACCCTTGCTAGTCACTTGCAGCCGAAAAATAGAGTGTGAGGAGGGAGGGGCATGGTGAGACTGGGCTGTCTTCAAACGTCCAGCTTGGTTAGAGTGAGCAGAGCTGACTCCTGGCTTCACCACTTGTACCACATCCTTTCCGACTCTGACCCTCAGTATCAGCATCTATGTATTGGAATAGTAATCTGTCATAGAGTTGTAGAGTGATTTTAATGGGAGTGTGCATATAATGTATCTGCTACACAGTAACTTCTCTGTGAAATGAACAATAGCTCTTCCTTTGAATACTGCTTAATTAGGCATCCCCACTGAAGCCCCTCTCTTCCAAGTTCATAGAACCTTTTTAGTTACATATAATGATATAAGACTGCACAACAAATGGAAAAAACTAATTCGTGCTGATTACAAGAGCCATTTGGACAAACATGCTTATTCATTCTTTTATCCAGCATCTTTTAGCCCTGTAATATTCCACTCATTACTCTAGACAAGCACTGTCCAATGAAAATATAATGCAAGGCACATATAGAAGTTTAGATTTTCCAGTTGCCATATTAATGTAAATTTTAAAAGAGCAGATGAAATTAATTTTAATAATATATTTTTAGGGGTGCTGGGTGACTGCCTTCGGCTCACGTCATGATCTCAGGGTCCTGGGATCGAGCCCCGCATTGGGCTCTCTGCTTGGCAGGGAGCCTGCTTCCCTCTCTCTCTCTCTCTCTGCCTGCCTCTATGCCTACTTGTGATCTCTTTCTGTCAAATAAATAAATAAAATATTTAATAATAATTATAATAATATATTTTTACTTAACCCAATATATCCAAAATATTACCATTATAATATGTAGTGGATGGAAAAAAAAATTATTGCTAAAATGTTTAACCTTCTTTTTTTTTCTTTGCACCAAGTCTCCTGAATCAGGGTGCATTTTAATGAGCATCCCTCGGCCATGGGTTGCAATTGGTTTCATATTGGGCAGCACAGCTCTGTGCACAGGAATGAACAAAACAGACAAAACTCTGCTCTTGAGGACTTTCCATTCCAGTGAGAATAGCCGGCTTGCCTCTCTGGATTTTTTTTTTTTTCTTAAGATTTTATTTATTCGTTTGAGGGGGAGACATAGCAGAGTGAGAGAAAGAGAGCATGAATGGGGGTGAGAGGAAGAGGGAGAAGCAGACTCCTTGATGAGCAGGGGGTCCAATGTGGGGCTTGATTCCCAAGACCCTGGGATAATGACCCCAGCCAAAAGCAGGCACTTAACTGACTGAGCCAACAAGGCGCCCCTAGATTTTTTTTCATTAATTGGGGTACAGACTTTATGCAAGGATTTTGGTAGGGTCACACCAAAACTACACAACAGAGAACATGTTCTTCATCTCCTACGGTTTCCAGCAGATGAACCTGCTCAATTTTCATTAAAATTCTATTACATTGATCCAGAATTTCACTATTAGACATTTATAGCTCTATTTTACAAACAGAAACCCCAATCTCTTGCCAGACCCCCTGCAATTAATACCAGACATAAACCACACTGACCTTCTCTGTTTTGGTGTGCTAGTTGTCCTGCTCAGTTGTGTAACTAAAAAACCCCAAATCCCATTGGTTTATTCTCACAAATGTTTACTTCTCGTTCACATCAAACAACAATGTCAAGCATGTGCCAGCAATTGTTAAGGTTGCAAAACCCACCAATATTGTCTCATATGGTTTATGATGAGTGGGTCTGTTTAAGAAATTTTCCTTACCCAGGTGCCAAAGATACTCTCGTATATCCTCATTTGTTAGCTTTCTTCTTCCACATTTAGATTTTTAATTCAACTGTGAATGTGTGTTTGGTACAAAGAGAGGAAGGAATCAAATTTGTCTGTCTCTGTGTAGTGCTAATGTTTTTCTGACAAACCCTTGTAACACTCACATGGTTCTACACACACCCACACCTTGTTTCAGGGTTTTGTGTTTAACTTGAGTCCTTTGCTTTATATAGTTCTACATAAATATCACATATCTTTTTATTCCTGTGACTTTGTAGTATGTCTTCAAATCTGGTTAGGATATCACCATCTTTACTCTTCTTTTTTAATAGTGCCTTTACTCTTTATTGTGGTATAGGGTAATTTTTATATTTAGATGTTAATTTGTTCAAACTAGCCTATTGAAATTATATTGAGTGTTTACAGTAATTTGGAGAGAATTAATAAAAAATGTTAGGTCATGCCATCCATGAACATGGAATATCTTTCTGTTTATTCAGGTATTTTTATATGTCCTTTAATAAAACACTTAAAATTACCTACAGAAAAGTATCCTTGCTGCTATCAACCTTTCTCTTGAGTTCCTTATAACAACTCATATTTTTATATTCAGTGTTTCCACATCTCCGAAAGCTTGCTTATTCCTGCACCATGCTAACGTTGTCCCTTCATGCTTTAAGATTTTTATTATGCCTGTGTTAAATTCGTATTCTGTTCTGGTCGATTAACTTTCTTCTCTGTGTTATTTTTCCCTGTGAGCTAATATTATCCTGGGAGTCTTTACTGCCTTGGCTAGTGATCTGTACCTGATGGGAAGTCCATCAGGTATAAAAGCCCAAGCTGTACAGCATGTCTCTGGTGAGTTTTAGGGGGAAGGATACACCAAGAGCAGCCATCCTTTTGTATTGTTATGTGGACCCAATCATTCTCTGTTTATAGTCCCCCTCTCCCAACTAGATCACCTTGCTCTTCAGGAGACGTCTCTGCACTTCCACTTCTCTTATACCAAGAGCTGCCATAGAGTTTACATGTGGGGAGAAGCCAGGAAGGAGTTTGGGCAAGTCTTTGGCTTGCCGCCCATGGTACCAGGTATCCAGAGATCCTTGATGTTACTCCATGGCCCCTAACTGGCCCTCAAGCTGGCATTACTTCTTCAGTCTCCGCATGAATATGAGTGTAGGGAAAATGAGCTTCCTAAAGCCATGTAGGAGAGGAAAACGTCCAAACAGAAAGTGTTTCCCTATGCATCCCATGGTGTTTAATTGTCTTCCAAGTTTAAGCTGTTCTTTCCAATACAGTGGAACCCAAAGACCTACTGGTTTCTCTATTACCTCCTTCCTGTGTATGTGGTGTATCCAGGGGTTGATTCAGGAGAATCAGGTAGCACAGCCTATGTTTAGTCTTCATTTGGTGAGATATAGTGTATTTTATGCACACACATAGACACACAGTGTTACACACATACACCCTCACAAAAATTTTCTATTGTTTGCTTTACTATTTCTGGCCAGAATTTTTCAAAAACAATGTAATAGTCTATTCCTAGAATAAGCCCTCTTTGACCATGAGATATAATCCTTTCAACACATAGATTTATTTGATTTCCTCAAATTGTATTTAGAATATGCCCCCCCCATTCAGAAATGAAATTAGTGTGTAGAATGTGGATATTTGTATACTTTTGGTACCATTCTCCTCATCATCTAGCAATGATATTTATAATACAGTGAGGAAAGAATGAATTAGAAAGTCACCTATTTGTATCTATGTTATGATATAGCTTATAAAGTATAGAATTTATTTGTTCCTTAAATTTGAAGGGGAACTTGCCCATAAAACACTGGATCCAACCACATTTTGCAGATCATTATTTAGAAATTTTTTCCCATATTTCCTATGGCAATTGAGCTAATTCTCTACACTGCCAATAGCATAAATCAATCTTAGCAATTTATATATTCTTGGAAGTTACCTTTTTAAATTTAACGAAATGTTCAAGTGTATTATTAGTAAAGGATTGCAGATCTCTTACATTTGTGATTATGCCTCCTTTCTCATTCTACATTTTGTGTATTTAGTGCAGATATTTTCTTTTCCTCTTGATTAGACTAAGTATTTTCTGTTTTCATATTTTTCAATAAAGTAGGTCTTGAATTGATCTAGTCTCTGATTTTTCGTTAACTTCTGCTTTTATCTATTAAACACTCTCCTGATTTCTTCATATTCACTGTCTTGTTCTTACTACTTTTTAAGTTACATTCTTAGTTTGTTAATTTTCACTATTTTGTTGTAACAATAAACATAAACATAAAACATAACTCTTTTATGGCTTTGGAGTCACTCCTGAATATAATTGTGATTATATCCTCTACATTTTTATAATTATTAATTTCATCATTATTTTCTGAGTACTTCAAAACAGAAGCAGATGTATATGCACCTGCAAGCTGATGAGATGGTGGAGGGGATTCATTTCCAAATATTTGGGTGTTTTAATATTATTTATTTAACGTCTGGTTATTAAATTCTTGTCCTATAGCTCTGTGTTCATTGTCTATGTCCTGTGTAGTTATCTATGTTGAGGAGCTCATTGAGGATTCCTTTGTGGTTGCTTATAAGCTAATGTTTGTGCTTCATGGGCCCTTGAAAAGAAATATATTTACTAACATGTAGAGAACTTAATACTCTGAATTAAATCAACATTATACATTTAACTCTTCCGAAATTTTATGCTTTCTTTTACAATGTTACATGTATTATGGACTGAAGAAAATCAGGTATTTTAACTACTGGATCATTTCAATCTATTGCTTTTTACAATTTAAAAGTTTTATATATTCTAATGTCATATTATTTGGTGCATAACAGCTCACAACTGTTTATACTTCATTATGGATTGCACCAGGCACCTCTAACTTCCCATTCTGTCCCACTGACTTTTTTCAACTTAAATTCTCCTCTATGAGACAAACCATAAGAGACTCTTAATCATACGAAACAAACTGAGGGTTGCTGGAGTGGAGGAGGGTGGAAGATGGGGTAACTGGGTGATGGATATTAAGGAAGCATTGTGATGTAAAGAGCACTGGGTGTTATACAAGACTGATGAATCACAGATCCGTACCTCTGAAACCAGTAATACATTATATGTTAATTAATTGAATTTAAATTTTAAAAAATTCTCCTCTGTGTAATATTAATACTGCAAATATCCTTCTCCTTTGCTGGCATTTGCTACTCTTTTTGCTCCTTCATTTATTTTATCTCCAGGAATTGTTTTTGTTTTGGTGGGGCTCTTCTAAAGTACATTTTATATTTATTTAAGAAGAACAGAATCCATTAGCATTTACTGACATGTGTGATTTCATCTTTGTCATTTTAATTTCTGTTTCTGGAGGTTTTCATGCTCTTTGCCATTTTCTTTTCTTTTTCTTTAACTATTCTCTACTATATAAATAATTTTTCTAATAAATTGAAGATAATACAAGTTTTAGAATGTACTAATGGTTACTTTTTAAATTATGCTTACATAGGGGTGCCTGGGTGGCTCAGTGGGTTAAAGCCTCTGCCTTCGGCTCAGGTCATGATCCCAGGGTCCTGGGATTGAGCCCCGCATCGGGCTCTCTGCTCAGCTGGGAGCCTGCTTCCTCCTCTTTCTCTGCCTGCCTCTCTGCCTACTTGTGATCTCTGTCTGTCAAATAAATAAGTAAAATATTTTAAAAAATCATTTAGAAAAAAATAAATTATGCTAACATTTATTGAAACTATATGCTTTGAATTATTACTATTTAGAATAGAATAGCACATCATTGATGCTCCTTTTTCTCCTAATTGACAATAACAATAATAATAGCACCGACCTGATAGGGTGGATTGGCAGATCAAAGAGATGATAGATGTAAATTTGTGTGACAACATAGTAAGACTCAAATGTCAGCTGTAACTAATACCTTTGTGGTCTGTGTTCATTTTCCTCCATATAAAATGGGGAAATTAACACAACCTGATTTCCTCTTCCACATCCCGTCCCCCACTGGCCTCCTGGCCTGTTTTGTTACTACAAGTCATGAGATTTTTATTCCTATTAAAAACATTTCTAGAGGTGCCTGGCTGACTCAGTTGGAACAACACGTAACTCTTGATCTCAGGGTCATGCGTTTGAGCCCTACATTGGGTGTAGAGATTACTTAAATAAATAAATAAACTTAAAAAAAAAACAAAAACCTCTTTAATTATGTGTCATCTCTTTCATTATGTATTTATAAGAGGTGAATTTTCTCTGTGAACTGTTTATACCAGTCATTCTAACTTAAACATGTTCAAATTATTTCAAGCACAAGTCCTTTCATGCCTCGTGTTTTCCAGATTTTCTCATCCTTTGTTTTCTGTGCTTATTAATGGTAATTTGTCTGGGTTGTTTGTTTGTTTTCATTTGTCTGGTATAAGAATACTTGGATCATCATTTTGTCTTCAAGTGTTTCATGTGGTAAAACAGAGATTTGAAGTGAGACTGAGGTTTCTTTCTTCAGAGATGACCCCTTTTCCTGCCTGTGTGCTTGAATGTCCTTCTTTACTTGAAACACCCTCCTATTCTGACAGGATACTTCAGCCTGCTGGCAGCAGGAGAGATGTCTGATCTGGATCTGTTTACCTCATTTAGCCAGGGAACGAACTCTTATCTTTGAGCAATGCAGCTGCTCTAGTCTTTCTGGAGTCTCCTTCAGGATTCAGTTGCTTCTTTATAGCTTCTCTAATACGATCATCTCTAGTGGTTTTCAAATTACTGTACCCTCACTTTGTACTGTGTGGGAGATCCTCAAACTTATGCCCCCACATCACTCAATCACCTTTCTGCAAAATTAGTCTTTCTTGCTTTTACTTTTCCTGTTGTTGTGAACTTTACTGTGCTATTACTGGTTGTTAGGCATCTTCCTTAACTTCCAGATCCCTCCCTTGCTAATCTACTTTGGTCACGTCAGTGTGCATATCTTGTTTTGCAGTATTTGCAGACATTCCCTCAGATGTATTGAGATCCCAAAGTAGAGAGTACATAAAATTTTATTTTTATCCCAGTAGTAAGCATTTTTATAATTATGTTCTTCCTTTACTACCTGAATGTTATAATCTTTACTCATTTTATGTTTTAGAAGTTTTCAGAGGCTCACCGTATTATTAGTTTGTGTTTTATGTCCTTTCATTTCTAAATGAAAAGAGTTTTTCACAATCTGGAATTTGTACCTAAACAAGTGAGAAAAGTTTCCTATGATCACTTTAGTATTCCTGTTGATGTTGTTAAGTCCTTATATTATATCTTAAGCTGGAAGGGAGGACAATGTAAGTATATATCATGAGTTAAGTGATACAACAGCCTCAAGGACCACAGAATAAGCAAGTACGAAGTCAGTACGTGTTGGCCCTTATCAGCAGCAGATGATAAACTTGACTCCAGAAAAAATGTTAATTCATCCACTGTAAACACATTCTGTGAATGAAGTCCAAGATAAATGACAAACGGAGAAAAATGTTTGCTATTCAAATATAAAATCGATTTACAAATCTATAAAACATTTACATATCAGTAATGAGATTTGTAACCTACTAGAAAAAAATCATCTTGAGCAGTTAGTTTTTGTTCATTTATTCCATGGAAATTAGCTTATCAACATATAGAAAGAAATTTAGTCCTACTGATCATTAAATATGGAAAGTTTTTAAAGTCTGTATATCATTTGCTATCCATAAAGTGGGCAAATACTTTAAAAATATAATAGGTCTGGTTATAGTATGGAGAAAAAGACACCCTCTTGTACCCTCTTGTACCAACTAATGGGACTGTGAATTTAAAAACATATATTTGGCCAAGCAACTCTACTTCCAACACTAAAGCTCCTAAGATGTATGTGCAAAGTGTTCACTCCAGCATTGTTTATAATTGAAAATATACTAGTGAGGATAACAATAGACTGCTGTAATAATGAAGTCCAACAAATACTTAGTGGCTCAAGAAATATTTATTTCTCTCTCCCACAGATTTCAGGGAAAATTCTATTCCTTATGGCCATTCAAGGACCCATTTCCTCCCAAGATGCTGCTCTGTCATCCTCTAGGATGGCCATTATCTTCGTGCTGAAAAGAGGATCGACACCACGTGCATATTGCAGTTGGTGCGAAAGGGGAAGAGAGAACAGAGCAGACAGGCACACAGCCTAACGTCCTAGTTTCAGAAGTGACACATACAATGTCGTTATATTCCATTAGCAAGAATGCTGTGCCATTTGGACAATTATGTGCTGAAAGCTTTGGGAAATACAATCCAATCATACACCCAGGAAGAAAATGAAAATGGATTTTGGTAAACAAATGCAGGTCTCTGCTTCAAGAAAATGCTAGAAACAATCAAATGTCCATCAAAAGAGCAACAGTCTGGTACCTCCATTGGATGGAATATTAGACAGCAAGTAAAGAATAGGTTGAATCTCCCATATTGTTAGATGCATATCATAGGAAGATCCCAATACACATTATGAAATGGAAAAGCAAGTTACAGAAAAATGTGCACAATATATTCACATTTGTGTTTTTCAAATGAAAATGTGCTACATATACATGCAGATATATACACAGAACAGTTCTGGAAGAAGTTGTTATGGTTCAACTCAGAGTTGAGCTAGGGATCTAATGTGAGAAGAAAACCTACTTTTCAGTAAGTCCCTTTTTCTATTGTATGATTTGTTTTTTACCGTAGGTATACATCTTTATTAATATCGCAAGGTGTAAATATATAAATATGAGTAACTTCTTCCCTTGCTTAATACTTGCTAGCAATTATCAGTTGCTATAAGATAGTGTCCAGGCTGGGGCGACTGGGTGGCTCAGTGGGTTAAGCCGCTGCCTTCGGCTCAGGTCATGATCTCAGGGTCCTGGGATCAAGTCCCGAATCGGTCTCTCTGCTCAGCAGGGTGCCTGCTTCCCTTCCTCTCTCTCTGTGATCTCTTCCCTTCCTCTGTCCTACTGTGATCTCTCTCTGTCAAATAAATAAATAAAATCTTAAAATAAATAAATAAATAAAAATAAAAAATAAAAAAATATAGTGTCGAGGCTAACTAACCTATTTTTCAAGCTCCTTTTTTTCCTCAGGTCCCTTTGTATCTTTTTATGCCTTAGACTTGAAGCTCCCTTCTTGTGCTGTTCCTCATTTTCCTACCTTTGCTCATCAATTGTCTATCAGCCTAAAATACTCCTCCAAAAACCCCAGTACACTGTATTTTACATTATGCTTTTTTTTTTCTTTTTTTTCATTTGGCATGTAAGACTGAGTTTTTTAGTACCATAAAACTAATATCATGGATTTGTCTGGGTATCTCCCCAAGAGGAGAACAAGGACAAGGGGCAATGTTCTGTCTCTCCTCATCCCTAGCAGAATGGATAACAAATAATAGGGAGTGAATAAATATGTCTTGAAGTGAAAAAATCATTTCAGCCACTTAGTTTAAAAAACATTTATTAAGTGACTGCCATATTCCTCTCTTAAGTAGCTTCTCTGCTCCTTCATTTTTTTTTTCTGATTTTTCTCTTTTGTCCTGTATATTTTCTCCCAACTAATTTCTGTCCCCTCTTCCTTGAGGACACGAAATTTAGAGTCCAACTATGCACATATTAACCAGGGGGGGGGGAATGAAGCATTTTTTTAAATTAGTAAAGGAGTACATCTGAATGAAATCATGGATTCTAATTGCTATCCAGATAGAAAAATAAATATAGATAAGTGTGTAGGGGTATATGAGTATTCCAGAATGTATTTCCTAGTTCTGTCAATTGAGAGAGCCGTAGGTCAGTGACACCACAGTAACAATGAACACATCTAGTACCCAAATATTAGCTTGTAAGAGCCATTACAAAATAAAACTAACCAGGCTTCTTTGGAGAAGTGACTGGCTACGAGGACCAGAACAGGGAAAATATTATAAGATCTGTCCAGAGAGCCCTGTAGTGTTAGAGAGTAATGAGGTACTCAGAAAGAATTGGGGCATGTTGAAAAGGACACAGATGTCAGTCTAAAGGAGCTCACGGTGACCAAACCTGGGACAGTTTGAGCAATAGTAGCGAATTATAACTCATAGAGTAGACGACATATACATCAACCCACACTAATAGAAATGAGTAATTGAATGAATGAATGAATGAATAAGTAAATAAATAAATAAGTAAATAAATGAAGGAGATTCTACAGAAGACTTCTGATTAATAAATATAGGACTGATGGAAATGAACACCACCGTTAAGCAAATACCATGTATTAAGTTTTACAGACAGTAATCACCAATGGGTATTTGAAATTAGAAGGCAAATGTGGGATGCAAAATAGGATATTTTCACCATCACAGTGTGTTTTTCCTACACAAAACTCATTCACTACAAATAGAGAAATATGCAGTAATTTTACAGTGGAGCAGTCTGGCCAATATCACTTTAATCCAGCAATCAGAGTTAGTACTGCCCGCAATGGGACATGCTTGACATCAGGTACTTCTTAATATGCGACAGTGAGAAGAATGCATCGTTTTTGTCCTTTTGTTACAAGCAATATATAAAGTCAGTCTAAGGAGGAAGCCTCAGACACACCCAAATTAAAAGACATTCTACAAAACACAGGCCAGTAGTCTTCAAAAGGTTCAAGGTCATGAAAGACAGACTGAGAACCTGGTATGGATTGAAGCGACCAAGGAAACATGACTAGATGTAATATGGGATCTTGGATAGATCCTGGACAAGAAAAATAGATCTTTCGGGACAACACAAAATTCCAATAAGGTCTGTAGATTAGTTAGTTATTTTATATCAGTGTGAATTTCCTGGATGCAGGCAGTCTTAGTATGGTTATGTAAGATGTTAACATTAGGGAAAACTGGGTGAAAGATATATGGGGGGCTCTACTGTTTTGAAGCTTTTCCGGAGAGCTAAAATTATATCTATTTCTTTCTTAAGAAACATGGTTATTTATTTTTTTATTATGTTCAGTTAGCCAGCATATGGTACATCATAAGTTTTTGTTTTAGTGTTCAACAATTCATTAGTTGCATTTAACTCCCAGTATTATCAGCCAGTTACCCCACCCCCTCTCCCCCCTCCCTTCTGTAACTGACTGATCCACCCAGGCACCCTGCTAAAATTATTTTTAAATACAAAGTTGAAAAAAAAATAAAAAGAAATAGAGCATGCAATTTATCACTGGGTTACTCTCTTATAAGTCTGGGGACCCAGAGAAAGCGCCAGATGAGGCTCTTACATGGAGTTGAGATTCTTGCTAGGTGCTGCTCTGAGTCTCCGAGCCACCTTTACAGCTGTGAGCTGTTTAACTGAAAACCATTTCTCAGGTTTCTGTAAATCTGACGTTCAGGTTTAGAGGTACCCTGCAGTGGTCTGGGAATGCAAAGTCAAGGAGAATCCTCAGTGTATGAAATAAACAAAAGATTCAGGAAACAAACTGACTTCATCTATTAGCCACTTTTTTCAAGACTTAAGTAAGTTTTTTCCTGAGTAAGTCAATACGTAAGAGCAGAAGCAGGCTGTGGGAAAGGTGTTCAGATGGGAATTCAGAGTTTGGGTTCATGTTCTAATCCTGCCACAGATTATATGGTGTGTCTGAAAATACATCTCGAACAGGGATAGGGGCACCTGTATGAGGGGTGCTGAGCCCCATGCGGTGCCCTCAGCTATCGGTTTTATGTTTCTTCTTACCCTCCTCTAACATGGTTGGTGGGAATTCTGTTCATCGCCTCTGACAACATTTTGGGCACATGTCACAGCTTTCCTTGCCGGCCCTAAGGGTCTCACTTTCAGGTAATACAAGTTCACTCCATCTGAAACACAATGTCAGTCTGACCTTACTTCACTGCCCTTCTGCTCACCTGCCACCATCCCCCTCCTCGCCTCCACCCACAAACACCCCCACTCAGGCCTCAGGCTATTACTACGGTAAGGTCCTGAGCAGAGCAATAAAATGACCTGACTTTCATCTGCAACAGTCACTTTGGGTAGCCTTTGGTAGAGAACCAGCCTTGGGAAAATGAGCTGTGCTCCCTTCTTCCAGTCAGCGTCCGTCTCCCCTGATTTCCTCTCCACCTTTCACCCTCACTCCCCCACTCCTAAATCAACAGGGAGTTTAGCACACAGGAGTTCCGGAAGGTCTCAATCATGCCCTACTCGAAAGGTGAGGAGTAGAGCCCACACTTCCAGTGCTCTAACCGCTCCTGTGATAGGGAGTCTGTGAGCCTGTGGAGCACCTTGCCTCCCTCCACAGCCATGCGTGCCACTTGGCACGACTGCTCCCCTTGCACAGCCTTACCCATCCCCTCCCCTGACCAGCAACACCATGGCTCCCTGCCCCTCCACCCCACCCCGCTCTGACAGCCTCCAGCCGGTCCAGGGACATTCCCTCTGGGCTAGCCTTAGAAATAAGTGCCTAAGAGCCCCCAAGGATGGATTTGCAGGCCTTAACCTGGCTGCTCAAGGTATCTTGAGGCTGCCTGGCATGCTGTAACTGCTCAAGAATACACAGGATAAGGAAATGTTCCAGAATTCTCTAAAGGATGCTGGGTTAAGCGTTTTTTGTTTTGTTTTGTTTTGTTTTGGCTTTTTTGTTTGTTTGTTTCTGGTGGTTAAATGCATCGGAGCTTTAGAGTCAGCCACAGCTGGTTCATTCTTTGGATATTTCTTGAGCACCTATTACATGCCAGGCTTTGTTTGAGGTTCTGAGACACAGAAGTAAACAGAACAGTGAAAATTCTCTGTCCCTCCCCCATGGAGACTACCTTCTGGTTTTGGAAGCAGATAGTCAACAAGTAAATAAAGGAGTACTTATATGAAATAGAAAGAAATCAGTATCATATATGCCTCCTGATATGATCTGCTGAGAAGTTCACAGCATCACTTTTGTAAAATTTCTGCCAAAAATGTGTAACCCAAATCTGTGAAGAAACATCAGACAAGCTGAGATTGAAGGACATTCTACAAGACAGTTGTTCTGCACTATTTAAAATAAAAATGTCATATAAGACAAAGAAAAGCTAAGACACTATTCCAAATTAAAGGAGATTTAACTTATCACAGTGAGCACAGAGTAATGTATGGAACTGTTGAATCCCTATGTTGTCCTCCTGAAACTGTTATAATAGTGGATGTCAAGTACACTTCAATAAGAAAAAAAATTACATGAAAATCAAAAGCAGTGCATAATCCTAGATTAGATCCCAAAGCAGATTTTTCATACCCTGAAAGACAGTATTAGTATAATTCTTGAAATTTGAGAATGACTAGCATGCAGAGTAACAGAATCTCATCAATTTTAATTTATCATATTGAGTTTGCATAACAAAATATCTTTGTTCCTGGGAGATGCACACTGAAATATTTAGGCATAAAAGGTCATGACATCTGCAGCACATTCCCAGATAGCTCAGTAGTGAAAACAATAGCACCAATGACAACAATCATAATAATAGCTGTTACTTTAGAAAGAATAATAAAAAGCAAATACTGCAAAACATTAATAATTCGCAAACCTGAGCATAGGGCATGATCAGCATTTGTAGAACTATTCTTGCCAATTTTATGGGGGTTTAAAGGTTTTCAAAGTAAAACCTTAAAAAAATAAATAGCAATAAGCATTCAGAAGAAGGTAGGGGAGATGGAGAGTGGAGGTGGGAATGTCTCTTGTGACATGACCTTTGTACAGAGAGCTGATGGGAAGAAGGAGTTCGTGAATTCTGCAGAGGGAAGAGCACTGCAGGAAGAGAGGACAGCAGCCCCCATGTGGCAGTGTTCCTGGTGTTTTTGTGGAGCAACATGGAGACGAGGGGCTCTGGGGCCCTGGGGCAGTGTAAGTGATGAAGGAGGGTGGTAAAAATGGTCCCAGGTCAGCTCCTGGAGGGGCTGGGAGGCAACAGAAAAGTTGTGAGGTGTGTTTTAAGTGTGATGAGACACTACGGTAAGGTCCTGAGCAGAGCAATAAAATGACCTGACTTTCATCTGCAACAGTCACTTTGGGTGATTTTGCGGCAAATAGAGTACAGGGAGGCAAGAAAATTGATTGCTGTTGATTCATTTTTCGGAATGGCCTTGAAGAAGCGGGTGTGCAGGTGAGATAGGCTGTCAGATCGCTCTGGGATAACGGTGGTGGAAGTGATATGAAGTAAGTAAGTTCTACACGTATTTTGACATTCTTGTTTGGCTAATGTATTAGCCCATGGACCGGATATGAAGTGTGAAGGGGAAACTGGAGTCAAGGGCAATTCCCAGGCTTGAGGCCTGATAAAATTAGATAAAGTGGGTGATGCCATTACCGACTGGGAGCCCGGAGAGTGAGGAAACTAGCTGGAGGACTGCCTTCTGGGCCCTCCAGGGGCACAAGGGTCATCAGCTCAGGGCCTTTCTCTGTAAGAGTCCAGCTCTGGAGCACCTGGGTGGTTCAGTCAGTAAAGCAGCTGCCTTCAGCTCAGGTCATGGTCCCAGAGTCCTGGGATCAAGCCCCACATTGGGCTCCCTGCTCAGCAGAGAGCCTGCTTCTCCCTCTCCCTCTGCCTGCCGCTCTGCCTACTTGTACTATCTCTCTGTCAAATAAATAAATAAATAAAATCTTTAAAAAAAAAAAAAAAGAGTCCAGCTCTTGCCTATGTTTTGCCAAGGCCCCACCATCAACCTCTCAGTTCCCAGTGCTTTCTCCATATAATACTTGAGAGGGAGGCTGAGCAGACAGGTGCTCCCTGTGACCAGCACCTACCCTGGCTTCATCCACCACCAGGGGGCAGTCTCAGAGTGCTAGAGTACATTTTAGAACCTGCTCAGGGTCTTCAGGACTCTCTTTTTCCCTCTGTCCGTGCATGAGGGTCGACATACATACCATAGAAGATGTTCCCGCCCCTTGCATGTCCTTCGATCATCTAAGTTCTGTCTCCCGGTTTTCTGATGTGGAGAGTAGAACTTTTCCTTTGGTTTTGGGACTAAGGACAACAAGAGCACACTCATCTGTTTCCTTCTGTTCCAAACCTTCACACAGGCCCGATGTGCTCCCATGCCCATCTTTGACCCCCCACTCTTGCCAAAGCCAGGCAGGCAACCCTGCCTGACTGCTGGAAGATAAGCCTGCTAGAATGGGTACAAAAGGAGAGACTTGGGGCCATAAGATGGGGAAACAGAGTTGGCATGGTCTGGAGAGAAGAGGGAATACAGGAGACATTTACAAAGGAAAAGGAATTAGCCTTGGTTACTGGCAGAAAGTAGGGCTTAAGAGTAGAGAGAAGGAAAACTCAAGGAGTCCTCTACCAGCAGATTGTTCCAGGTCAAAAGTCTGAAAGTATGACGCCTTTTTCATTTTGTCACTACTAAAGGAGAAGAACTCAGACACACTTATATCATTCATTCAATCACTTATTCCACAGAATGCCCATACCAGACCAAAACCCATAGTGGTGTGTCAGAGATCCGAACCTGAAAAGCGTTGACCTCAGTGAATAAAATGAAAGTATGTGGAAGGTTAGTTGTGCTGATGTATTTCTGCTGCAGGTTATAGCGCGCTGATGCTAAGTCTCCCAGAGCACACATAAATGGAGAAGTCGGGGAAGACTGGGGATGGGCCTTGGGAGCCATCACTAGAGCTGTGACTTAGACAATAAGCAGAAGGTCCCCAGGGATGTGTGTGAAGAAGGACATTCCTAGCCAGACAGCACGGACAAGACAATCTACCAAGGCTTCCATTCTCATTACCCAGCGAAACGCATGGCTGGGCATATTGTCATGTGGGACATTAGAGACCCTGCAGGAAAGGCCTCAGTGTAGCTCTTTCTGATTGGAACTGACAGCTTTAGGAGCACCATGTTTCACCCTGACAAGCTTTAACTGAGCATTGTATAGTTTGCTAGGGCTGCCATAACAAACTAGGAGGGACGGAGTGGCTTGAGCAACTGAGATTTCTCAGAAGAAATCTCTCAGAAGAAATCTCAGACTGAAAGTCTGAGATCAAGGTATCCATGTCTCTGAGCCCTCTCCCCTTGACTTGTTGGTGACCACCTTAACCATGTATCCTCCCATGGCCTTTCCTCTGTGCGCATGCATTCCTCGTGTCCATGTGTCCAAATTTCCTCTTCTTGTAGACACCAGTCAGATTGGATTAGGGCCCACACTGAAGTCCTCACTTCAGCTGAATCACCTACTGAAAGGCCCTATTTCCAAATACAGTCATGTTCTAAGGTATGGAGGATTACAGCTTCAATATATTAATTTGGGGGCGGGAAACACAACTCAGCCCATAATAAGTACCTCCTGCTTGCAAGGCACCAGGGAAAGTGGTATTAATAAATGAGGCCCAGCATAGTTCAATGTAAATACTTTCGTTTCTTGGTCCATCACTTAATCAGAAGAATCACTTAATATATGAATCAGAATATTTAATTCTAAGCTCATTTGCCCTTGAAACAGTTTTCCCTTTTAGAAAGCCTGCACTTTTCCATTTTCTCTGGGTTCATTGGCCCTTCTAGGGCCCAGTCCTCTCCCTCTGCTCGTGGGAATAGATAATAATAATAATGTGGTCCCTGGGGCTGTATCCCTCCTCCCAATCTATCACAACAGTGACAACAGCAGAGAGGGGACTGGCCACTTCTGGATCTGTGAGGAAGGGTGGCCACAGCATCACACAGTCCAGTGTGACCCCCACTTGATGGGCCACATTGTTCGACTCCAGTACTCTCAGTCCCTGCCTCTGTGCCTCTTCTCTCTGGCAGGATTCCAGGGCTAAGGAGTATACTCCAAAATGGGCCACAGAATCCATGTCAATCCACGTGGTCATGCCCATGTCAGCATTCTCCCTGAAAAGGTACCCCTCACGGGGTGTCTGGGTGGCTCAATTGGTTGAGCATCTGACTCGTGATTTTGGCTCATGTCATGATCTCATGGGTTGTGGGATCAAGCCCAGCATTGGGCTCCATACTCAGCAGGAAATCTTCTTGGGAGTCTCTCTCTCTTCCTTGTTCTCGTCCCCTCCCCCGCTCTCTTGCATGTATGCTCGCTCTCTCTCTACCTCAGATAAATAAGTCTTAAAGTACTCCCTCACCAAAGCATTAGTGAGAAATGTAGACTTCACTGAAGATCTTGAGAAGAAGGAAGAGATTTCTATGGCACATACTATTCAGTAGCTTTCTGACTTAAAAATCCACACCACCTCTAAATTTGTCTTCTCACTGCCTTTTCTTGCACACCTCCTTCATGGCAGCCCGCCCCCGCTCCCAGCTCACCTCCAGTGTACATTGTAGTGTGATTCCATCCCTCAGACAGCAAACCTCACCCTTCTCAGTGCTTCCCAGAACTCAGTGCCATATTGTTACTATTATTGTTGTTGTTAAGTTTGGTCCATGAGGTGCCATCTTCCCTTGCCTTTGGTTTCTCTAAGTATTTCTTCTGAGCACATATAGTACTCTTGCCCAAGAGGAATCTTAACGCATCCCTGAAAGTGATGCTACAGCCCAGGATTGTGACACTCACATCCACATGCGTGGGAAGGTTAAGAGCAACTCTCCCAACCTCAGGTCAACCAGAAGGGATGGTAGTGTGCTGGGGATTCTGGGACATTGAGAGGATGTGTCCCTTGAGGGCCAGGACTGTGCCAAGGGCTTCGGAGATTTATCTTATTGAATCCTGCAAGGAAAGTATTATTGTCCCCATTTTGTAGATGGAGAAGTTGGGGCTCAGAGATGTCAAGTAACTTCCCTGTGCTCATACTGCTGGAGATCTCCAGGCTGGGAAGGACAGGGAAGTCTGTCTGACCCCAGAGCCTTGATTGTGTCATCCTCAGTTTTGAAAGGATCCTCTGACCCTGGGCCTAAGATGATCTTTTAAAACTCTTTCTCCCGGGGCGCCTGGGTGGCTCAGTGGGTTAAAGCCTCTGCCTTCGGCTCAGGCCATGATCCCAGGGTCCTGGGATCGAGCCCTGCATCGGGGCTTCAGATCCAGAAGTGGCCAGTCCCCTCACTCTGCGGAGCAGAGAGCCTGCTTCCTCCCCTCTCTCTCTGCCTGCCTCTCTGCCTGCTTGTGATCTCTGTCTGTCAAATAAATAAATAAAATCTTTAAAAAAAAAAATAAAAACTCTTTCTCCCCATTAAGCATCTCACCCTCTATTTGAGTGTCACTTCAAATCTTTTGTCCCATTTTGCTCATCTGTAAAATGGGGGTAATATTTGCCCAGCTGCATTCATGGGGCTATTTCATGGAAAGGTATGTCAAATAAAAGTGTGTGTGTGTGTGTCTGTACCAAAAAGTGAAGTATTAGTTAGTTATTAGTATCTTGATGTGTGCCATTGAACAAGATCTAACCAGTGAGTGCCACTACTCTTGGCTTAAACACTATAGGTGAGGACTGTTTTCAGGATAAGACCAAAAAAAAAAAAAAAAAAACCACAACATTTAGGACTCCTAGAAAGGAACATGGTGGTGTCTCAGGAAACTGATGATCTTGAACTTGTCCACAAAGAGCAGTGGGTAAGAAGCAGCCAGGAGCTCCATGCTACTACATTTTTCCTTTTCTGGAATCTGTGAACTTGGGAGCTACACAGAAACATCTTTAGAAGAAATATGGCTGAAGGGAGCAACTGGCTAATTTGTCCATCCCAGGGCATGTCTCTCACATTACCTCCTCTAACACCTACCACAACTTGATCATCAGGACTTGTCTCTTCCTTCTAGAAAACCTGCAGTGGGTCTCTGTGGATTATCATACTTCACACTCTTTCCACCAGGCTACCGTCATCACCTGGGACACCTACCCACATGGACTCACACATATTTCCTTCATTACCCACTTGCCCCTCATGCCAGCACACCTAGGGTACCAGGCAGGCCGGCTTTTCAGTCAGGGTTTGCTGCACGTATGTTGAGAGTCTGGTTGTAAGCACTGCCCCAGAGCACGTGTTCTTGGTACACTCATTCCTGCCTCCATATCCAAGTCTCCAGTCTAGATGTGGCTCCTCCTCTTCATTCAGTCCACCCGCCAGTCTGTGCAGCAGTCATTTAACAAATGTGCACAAAGGCTAAGACTTGGATTCTAAAGTCATCTGGTTGTTGGTTCTAATCCTGACTCAACCACTTCTTCCGGGTGTATTTGGGCACATTATTTCACATTAGTTCAAGGTTAGCACAAAGGTCGAAAGACATCTTAACATAAACCGTCAAGATGGAGTGTGGTGTGTAATAACAGCTGAGTAATTTTTTGCTAGTCTAATTAATATCATAACTACATGCCAGGCACTTGTTAGGAGTAGCCTAATGGTCTGAAGAGAAGGCCAGAGCAGAAGGCAGGAAGGACACATCTCCACTCTGCACACTTGGGTCACACACAAGAAACAGTCCCTGTCCACCTGCAGGGAAGATCAGGCAAGAGGCCAGAAAAAATAAAAAATTAATTAAAAAAAAAAAAAGTCAAGCAATTAAGGAGAATCAGGCATTTTCCGAGTAGAATGGAATACCATTTCTGGGCAGAATAAAGGCACTGAAGGCTTACCTATCCCTGAAAATCTTTGGGCTCTTCTTGATGTGTCTGTGTGCCTAGGCTGGCGGAGGTATGACTAGTGGTCTGCTGGCAAGTGTAAGGCCCTCACCCATCAGGGAGGGTCTTGTATCACACAGTGAGGGACAGGGTACAACCTAAATGTATGGAATGCCATCAAAGCACTTGTACAGTTCAATTATTTGTTTTAAAGTCAATTCATTCTTTAAGTTTTGAAAGAATGTCTCTGACTCTTCGAGCCCCCCTTAATAGCTCCCTTCTCTGACATATTAGAATAGGCAGCAAATAAAACACTCTTCTTATCACTTGATGATCTAAACCTAGGGTCTTGTGTCACCCTTGGGTAGTCTTAAACATTGCTACTTGTCTCCAGAATTAGATCTTAGATTTCCTGTATGTAGAGACTGCTTCAAATCTTTTGTATGTCCTCACTGTGCTGACTTGCCAGAGCAGGAAAGGACCTACCAGCCGCTGAGCTGTTCCTCTCTGTTTATGGATAGAACTCAAGCTGAGGGGCTTGAGGTCCTGCCCAAGCTAGCTATGTTCCTTATTGTTGCTTTACCAACATATTCATTAGCAACAGTTTTTGCAGCTGTTAGGACAAAGCCAGGTAGATGTAAGAAGACTATTTCTGACTGCGAAGTCCCATCCAAACGGAAGCTAATCAGGACCTGGCATATATTGTGTCTTAAAAGAAACCAGGCCATGAGTGGGTAGAAGGATGGTGAGAAGGTCCTCATCGTGGCCATTACATTTCTCAGAACCCCAGTGCTCGCTCTCTGCCTGTAGAGTCACACATAAAATGTTAGGGGGTGAGTGTGGGAGGAACCAAAGCATCAGCCAGACTTGCAAGAGAGGAGTGAGTCTGTGTGGCTGGCGGAGAGCGAAGGGACCGGAGTTTCTGAGGGAGTGCGCCAGACTGTCATACCACGGCAGGAAAATAACTCATTTCCCGAGTCTTCGCTGTCAGCAGTTGGTTTAATAATACCTTTTCAGGAAAAGAAAATTAAAAATGAATATTTCAGGGATACCTGGGTGGCTCAGTTGATTAAGCATCTGCCTTCAGCTCAGGTCGTGATTCCAGGATCCTGGGCTAAAGTCCCATGTTGGGCTCCCTGCTCAGCAGGTAGACTGCTTCTCCCTCTCCCTCTGCCTGCTGCTCCCCCTGCTTGTACTCTCCCTCTGTGGCAAATAATTAAAATCTTTAAAATAAATAAATAAAAATTTTAAAAAGAGTGAGCATTTCAATTAAAACACATCCGTATTTTATAAAAGTTAAAATACAAACCAAGGATGTAAATCACATGTGGGCACCAAGGATGAGACACAACCTTGCAAATGACCTCATTTCAATCCAGAAACAAAAGGCAGCACATTATTGGTGGGGTCTCAGAGAGCAAAAGAAATGATCCTCGAGACTTTGACAGGAAACAAATGGATGCGGCGACTGTGCCTCCTGACTTATGCCTGTGTGGACGGGGCTGCGTTTGCTCCAGACCCACCTCTTTCCCACATAGCACGACTTCAGGTCCTGGCTGAAATGACCAAGCACATGCTGGTTAATTAACCTGACATGCTTCTGCAGAACAGACCAGCAAATCAGGCGAATGCCTCTGCCATCACCTACAGGCTGTAATTCTCTGTGTTCCGTTGCTCTAATGAAGCCTGATTTCTTTGTTCCCCAATTGATTGCCATGGAAGTATTGCTCAACATGGCAACCACACAGACTAGGGCTAATTCCAGCTGGCGCCAGAAGGTAAAGCACACCAAACAGAGGGCTTTCCCTAAAAGGAGACCAAGGGTAGGAAACCTTGTGTTTTGTTTTGTTTTGTTTTAAGATTTTATTTATTTGTCAGAGAACGAACACAAGAGTGCACAAGCCAGGGAGCAGGAGGCAGATGGGGAAACTCAGCGGGGAGTCCGATATGGGGTTCCATCCCAGGACCCCAGGGTCATGACCTGAGCTGAAGGCAGACACTTAACCGACTGAGCCACCCAGGGGTCCCAATAGTAGGAAACCTTATGAAAGTCTGATTGGCTTAAGGGGATTTGGAGTTAGCCCTGGATGTGGATCTTCATTCTGCAACTTAACCAGCTATTTAAATTGGAATTTCAATTGTCTCCTCTATAAAATGAGGTGATAACCTAAACAGGCCCTCCGTACCACCCGCACCCTTCCACGGTGCTAATAAATGCACTGAAACAGCTCTTCTCCATCTTCTCACCTCAGCTTCCAACTCTTTCCCTTTTCCCCTCACTCAGGAGATTTGCTTCTGTTTTCACTGAGAAAGAAGAAGCAATCAAAAGAGAAGAAGCACATCCGACGAGCACAGACTTCACCAGTTTGTCTGCCTCTCTCTCCATATGGATCAACTACCTCATTCCAGCCCAAACTTAACTGTTCCTCCAGTGAACTGGGTCTCACCTCCTCCCATCTACTCGAAGACATCAACCCAGCATTTTCCCACTCTCTTCTACAGCATCAGATTAATAACATGCTGAAATAATCTCCCAAATTTAAATAAAACCAAACTCACCCATCATACTGCATCCCCTTCCCCTGTAACTATCCCTCTCTAGAGCAGAACTGCTTGTGCTCACCACCGCCATTTTTTCTTGAAATTATCAGCTAGGTCTTCACCCCTACCACATCATTACATCTGCTACCATTAAATACCCCCCCCTTTGGTGCACCTGGATGGCTCAGTCAGTTAAATATCCAACTCTCGGTTTTGGCTCAGGTCGTGATCTCAGGGTGGTGAGACTGAGCCCCGCATCAGGCTCTTTGCTCAGCATGGAGTCTGCTTGAGATTCTTTCCCTCTGACTGCCCCTCCCCCGTGGTAGTGTCCCTCCTCCCCGCTCACATGGGCGTGTATACTCTCTCTCAAATAAACAAACAAACTAAGAAACAAAAGATTCCCCAAAGACATTCTCCCTAACCCTCACATTATGTGATGTATAAGCTTCATTGGATGATGTGGGTTCTTCTTTCTTGAATCAATTTATTCCCAGAGATTTCACTCCTTCCTCACCAGTCTCTCCTCAGATTCCTTTGTTTTTCTTTGATTGTCTTGGCTCGAAATATTTCCTTAATTTCCTTGACCTTCAGGTCTCCATCCTCAGAGCACTTCTATTCAGTGTCCACATTAACTACATAGTGATCTCATCAAGCCTCATGGCTGTAAGTACCACCTGTGCCTTCATGACCCTCACCTCTCGCCTGAATTCCAAGGTCATATATCCAGCTCCACATGAATTAATAAGTATTTCAAACTTACTTTCTCCAACTCAACCCTTCATCCCCACCCCACTTCTCCATACCAACTCTCTTCTTCTCCAGGACTCTTCCTTTGAGTAAATGGACCTTCTATCTACCCACTGCCTCAAGCCCAAAACCTTGAAACCATTCATGAGTCCCCTTTCCTTCATATTCCATATCCAGTCCCTCAACAAGCCCATTCTGTTCTACCTTCAAACTGTACCCCATATTCAACCATGTTGCATCCTAGCTATGGCAGGGCAAGACAAAATGAATTCTCCCTGGGATAATTGCAAGAGTCTCCAACTGGTCTCCGGGCTTCCATCTTGCCCTCCTCTAATCTGTTTTCCACATAGAAGCCAAAGGAACCCTTTTAAAATTCTTTACTCAAAACCATCACCCTTAGGATAAATTCTGAGGCCCTTGCCATGGTCTGCAAGGCCTGGCATGAAGCTAATCCTTGACTTCTCTGCCCCTTTTATCTATCCCTCAACCTTCTGCCCCAGACACACTGACCTCTTGGTATTCCTCAAACACACCCACCCCTTGTCATGGCCTTTGCCCGTAGTTTCCCCCACTACCCAGAATGCTCTTCTCCAAAGTAGCTCATGCCCTCACCTCTCATGTGTCCTTGCTCCAGTGTCACCAGTCAGAGAAGCCTTCCTCATCACCTTTTTTTTTTTAAGATTTTATTTATTTATTTGATAGAGATCACAAATTGGCAGAGGCAGGCAGAGAGAGAGGAAGGGAAGCAGGCTTCCTGCTGAGCAGAGAGCCCGATGCAGGGCTCGATCTCAGGACCCTGGGATCATGACCTGAGCTGAAGTCAGAGGCTTAACCCACTGAGTAACCCAGGTGCCCTTCTTCATCACCTTTTAAAGCCTGGCTCCACTTTTATTTACTTCATTCCTCTTATCCTTAGCCAAACTTATATTATATACATCTTTGATTATTTATTTACTTTCTATCTCCTTAAACCCTTAAAACCTTAAGGGGAAGGATTTTACTTTTTTTCCACTGCTATAGCCTCAAAGCCAAGGCCAGTGCCTAGCTCATAGTGTGACATAATAAATACTTATTGAGTGAATTATTGAATGAGTGAATGATCTCTTACTCATCAGATCACTAGTATGATTACATGAATTAAAATATATAGAGCAATTTCTAGCACATGGCAAAATACTTGAGAACATATGTTTCTTCTCCCATTATTATTATTATTATTATTTTAAAATGGAGCTGGGCTGTAGCAGTGTTGCCACAGCTAATCATTTTGTGACATCTGCTATTATCAAGGTTTGCTTCTATTTCTGTATTTTATATGTTCCCATCTGGCCTCTACTCTTTGAGGAATAATTTGAGAAAATGTATTCCTTTGAGCTCACTGCTCAGACTTTGTTTAACTTATAGGCATTTCTTTTAAGCTATCCACTTGAATAAGAAATGTCACAATGGCTTCCAAGGCAAATTCTCCAGCTCTATAGGCAGGGAGGCTCTGAAAGTCTGAAACAGTTCCAGCTACATCCCACAGGACAAGGAAAATGCTACAGGTGTCTTGGCATCTTGCTAAACTTCCAGGGAACACTGAATACCATATATGGAAAGTTCTGAAGTCAGAAATAAAGCACATGAGCACAGGAAGGAGACCAGACTGGACATACATAGACAGCACCCCATGACCTTCCCGGCATATCAACAGGGTCCATAGAGTGTGAGAGAAGCCCCAAAGGGGAGTCTGCTGCTCCCCTTTGTTAAACGGGCATGCTCTTTTATTTTTAAGAAATTTGAAGTCTGTAAAACAAGGGAAATAGCTCCCCAAAAATCAGATTTGCTTTCTCACTGCACATCCTTTCCCACTCTCACTGTCCACCAAAAGTAGTTCTATCCCCCTCAGGGGTGAGAGGCAAAATCTCCTCCGTTCCCTTTCCATCACCAGTCAATCACTGTCAGTGCAAAGAGTGTAGGCTTAAAGAAAAGTCAATTTAATTCTGATCCCTGGGCTTGACTCACATGAGCTGTGTGACTTTGGGCAAGTCCCTTAACCTCCCTCAGCCATTTCTCCAGGAGTAAAAACAATAGTGCCTTCACTGGATGGTTGGGAAGATGAACAAGGGTCACCTGGGGATGAACCTGCTATTATTAAAATCAGGATAGGTGCTTTTTTTTTGTTCTGCTTCTGAGACAAGGGGAGCCAGTTTATTGAACCATCTAAACTTCATGGCAAGCAATACGCAGGACTTCATTTCTCTATATGATGATATTTGCTCAGATAAATCACCCTCGCCCTGGGTTGCACAACCCACGACAAAATCTTAGCACATTCCTTAATTTCCTGGTCACTTTATTAAAATCTGTCCACAATAAAACTCTAGTCTTATCTATTTAAACCTTCCCCTGCCTCCAGCACCAGCGCAGGTGATAGCCTGAAGGACAGGAAGTGAGGAAGTTCTGTTCTCCTTTCTGGCTTTCTGGCCCTCATGCTGGTGTGGGTCCATCTCAGTGAGCTGTTTCATGCCCCCTCTCACTTAGCTTTGCTGGAGATGGAGGGTCCCTTTCATAATAAATGCGGGGCTCCTAAGAACACATGACCCTGCTCCCCTATATCCATCAGGATAGGCTAGGTTATGGTACAGTGACAAACAGCTCCAAAATAACTCATGAGTACCTCCTTCTCTTCCTTCTTCAGTGTCTTCAGAGCCTCTGGTGAGTTTGGGCTGTAGGGCGAAGGGAAAGAGACAGGGTTCTTGGCCGACCCATTGTTTCTGACTTTTAATGTAGGGTATTGTTGCTCCTCTGGCCAGCCCTTTCTGGGCTATGATGCTTCATTGCTGACTAAGTGGACCTCCTCTGTAGGGCCTGCAAGTCCTTCTCCCCAGCCAGTTCCCTGAAGTGGGGTGCTGCCTTCATATAGCCACAGCCAACCTCACGTGGGCAAAGAAGTAAAATCCCAGCCCATGGCAGGAAGGTGAGAAGAACCAATGTATTGCTGTGTACAGACAATAGATACCCAACTTAATGGCTTCAAACACCAGTCATCTCTTCAATTGATGGTTCTGGGAGCTGACAATTTGGATGGGACTCCGCTTGACAGTTCTTCTGGTCTCATCTGGATGCTTTCATTCCCGGCAGGGAAACAGGGTGGCTCTGCTTCACTGGTCTCGCACACATAAAAGGAGGTGACTGGACTGGGGGTGTGTCTCCCATCATCTTTTGGCCAACATTGGGTTGGTTCCTGTGGCAGTTTGGCAAGTTTCCAAGAGGGAGGATAGAGCACACAAGGCATGTTGAGGGCAGGCCAGGCACCTGCTTAAACAGGATTGGAACCGGCTTTTTTTTTTTTTTTGGTCAAATACCCTGAACCCACGAGCTCCAAGGAGTGCAGAAACATGCTACCTTTGGTGGATGGGGCTGTGAAGTCACATTGCAAAGGTGAATGGGGAAGGGTAATGGAAGAAAATTGTAGCATTTTTGCAGTCTGCCCCAAGCATGAAAGGCCACAGCTTCCTGATCCTCTGAGGAACAGGTTGGAGGGTTGATGCAGAAGTGATGTGGCTTGACAAGGCCAGATCAGCTCATCTTGTGTGTCTTGGAGAGGTGTTCGACTACTCTCGATTGGGGCCTTTTTTAGACTCGTTTGCTTGGCCCCTTTTTGTCTGCAGCTTTGGGTCAAAGACATTAATTCTAGACAACGGGCAGAGCCCCCCTGGATATTCAGTTACAAAAGGAAACTACTTTGAGGGTAAAGTGACCTTTTGCAGGTCATGAAGCTACTAAGTGCTTTATACCTTTATCTGGGCAGAGGGAGAAGCATGCACAAAAGGTGGGCAATGAGAAAGCATAGTAAATACCACAGACTTTCAAAGAACCACTGTGGCTGGCATGGACAGCAAGGTTCGGTTTGCTACAAGGTGTCATGGGGACCCAGAAGCCACCAGTCCCTAGAGCCCACGACAAGGAGCTTTTCTTTAGATTTAAGAACAAAGGAAACCTTGTGAAAAATTTAAACAGCAGGTTCAGCAACTCATAAATACGGAAATCTGTATTTCCAAAAGATCCTTCTGTCTCCAGTAGGAAGGCTGGGTTGGCAGTGCAGGCTGGACCAAACCCGGGCCTTTCAGTATTTACTAGTTTTCCAAGCCCATGTTTTAATTCTCCCTAAGTTCCAAGGCAAAGGAGAATAGGATCCAGTTTGCCATGACTGACAACAAGAGGCAAGGCAAGGAGAAGAGCAGAGAAAGTCCAAAAATCCCACACTGTGTCCTCCACGAACACACACACACACACACACACACACACACACACATTACTCATCCATGTGCCTCAGACCCAAGTAGGCTTGAGAGTTTCTGGCTCCCATTCTGTGGAGCCAGATGAATTCGAGTCAGACAGTGGCCTCTTCTGCTTTGCCGTGTGTAGGGACAAGTGGCTGCTAAGTGACAGTCAGAGAGAAAGACCAGCAGAGGCCCTGGCCTGGCAGATGCAGCCATTGAGCCCAGAAGGTCGTATGCTTCATATTTCCAGTTATTCCAATTCAGAAGGCAAATGGTGTCGAACGTCTAGTGTCATGGGCCGTTTTGATAGCACATTGGTAGGACCTCAAGGAGGCAGGGAAGAGGAGCAGGGCCAGAAGCAGAAGCACCTTGGAGCCTCTTTGGGCAGTCTGGCTCAGCACGGGGTGGAGAAGGGGCTGCCAGATACCCACTAGGCACAGGAACATCGGGGAACCTCCTTGGGGTGGAGGGTATCAGCGGAAAGAGGGCAGTACCTGGAGCAGACCTCACCCCCACAGCATGAGTCTGCATGACTGATCGTAAGAGAGTGTTCTGTCATTGCATTGCAGCTCCAGAAACTAAAACGATCACTTTCTTTCAAGACCAAGAGTTTACGGAGCAAAAGTGCTGACAACTTCTTCCAGCGAACCAACAGCGATGTGAAGCTACAGGCTGACATGCTGGCTGAGGTCAGCCCCAGCTCCAGCCCACTCCCTGCCTCTGGAAGCCTGACGTCCACACCCACCAGGGCCAGCCTGCACCCAGGGGCTGGCGGCAAGGCCCACGCCTTTCAGGAGCACATCTTCAAGAAGCCCACTTTCTGTGACGTCTGCAACCACATGATCGTGGGTAAGGCCTCCCCCACCTCCACATCCAGGGTCCCTGCCCCACTGGAAGGCAAGTGAGAGTGGTATAGCCTGAGTCCAGGCCCCAGGACATATTCTGAGCCTCACAGATGTACATGAGAGCAGGTTGTTTTGGGAATGTTCTGGAGAACAATAGTTGTGCACGGGGAAGGGAAGTAGGACTGGGCAGAGGGAGAAGTTTGATGGTGATACAGTTGGAACTTCAGCCATCCCCCCCAGGGAGCCCTGGACAGTCAACTGCACGGAGGCTAGTGGTCTGGGACTTTGTACCACTGTATTACCTCTCGCTGTGGCTGGGCAGCCCCTGGGGAAGGTACATAATCTGGACAAAGCAGCTCTTTTCAGCCGGGGCAGTGGGCAAAGAGGAAATCAGTGGGAGGCAACCAGGATGCTGGGCAGGTGGGCACGGAATGCTTGGATACATCAGGGGGACCTGAGGGACACTATCCCAGAATCAACCACGGGGCATGTGGCACTGTCTGTCTGGGGCAGCCTGGGCAGGAAGTCTGCAGCTGGGTGCATTACAGGGGAAGGACTCAGATAGGCAGGTGTGGGAGGATGATTCTGCGGGGGAGGCACTGAACCAGCCAGGAAAGGTGATTGAGCCACCATTCCGTACAAGTCTGGACCTGGCACGGACTCACTCACAGTACCTCAGAGAAATGGGGGCAGCCTGAGAGTCTTAGGGGTTGTGCCCAGATGAAGCAAATGATCTATGACATGTCCCAGCCACAAGGAAGCGGTAGGCCGTTCCGAGCCACATTCACAGAAATGCCACCGTTCCTACTCTTCTGCCTCTCCTATGTCAGGAACCCAGTGACCAAACAGATGGAGGAAATCATAAAGGCAGTTTGGGGTTGGGGGGTGGGGCGGGACTCAGAGTGAGTTTAAACCAGTTGTTTCAAGAGCAGCTTTCAATCCTGGTAATTGACTAGTGGCCACAGAACACAGACAGGCCTGTGTGTGCTATCAGGGCACAGAGAGGGTGTTGCCCAACCCACACCCCACCCCCAGTAGGAGAAGTTAAAGGGCATCACGCACAGAAATGAGGCCGAAAAATGAAAAATGCAGGGCTGATCCAGATCCAGATGTGGACTGTCTTCCCAAGATGGTGCTGACCCACCAGATGTGTAGCCAATCGAATTCCTGGAGCACCTGGAAGCACCCTGAGGCCTTCCCCACCCCCTTGCAGCCCAGATGCTACAGGGTTGGGTTTTGACATGAATGCTTTAGTGAAGGACACTTTTTTATTTATTTATTTTTTATTTATTTTCAGCATAACAGTATTCATTATTTTTGCACCACACCCAGTGCTCCATGCAATCCGTGCCCTAATACCCACTACCTGGTTCCCCCAACCTCCCACCCCCCGCCCCTTCAAAACCCTCAGATTGTTTTTCAGAGTCCATAGTCTCTCATGGTTCACCTCCCCTTCCAATTTCCCTCAACTCCCTTCTCTGAGAAGGGAGTAGGGAAGGACACTTTTATGATCAAGTTGGCCCCAGGGCCCAGTGAGGACCCAGGCAAAAGCCAATAAGCCCTGCAGTCTCATGTTCCAGATCTTCTACCCTGACACACACCTCCCAGCCCCACCCCTTCCCCACCAGGACCAGCTTCCTATAGCCTGGCATCTCTTCCGAGGCTAACTGTTGTCTCGAGCCAGATTCCCTAGAAGCAGAACTTGAGAGGGGAGTTAGGTGCACTGTGATCAGTTGAGGGGGCTGAATAAGAAAGTGGCCTTAGTAGGGTCCCACTTCAGCCAGCTCTGGAGGGAGCTCTGCATGGGTCGCACAGCTGGTCCTTCTTTGAGGCAAGCCTTTTGTAGCCTGCTTTCAGTGGGCCTCCCTCCTCCTCCCACGATGGCCTGGGCCAAGTGGCTCATGTTCTGCTGAAGGCAATTTTCTGGAGAAGGAAGGTAGCTGTGAGTCATCAGCAGCCAGCACACACGCCTCTGGTATATTAGGGGCTTTTTGCTACTGTGAGAGAATATCACAAACTTAGTGGATTAAAACAACACAGATGTATTATCTTATAGTTCTGGATGTTGAAAGTCCACAGTGGGTCTCACTGGGCTAAAATCAGGGCTTCAGGAGCTCCATTCCTTTCTGGAGGCTCTAGGGGAGAATATATGTTCTTTCTTCCTACAGCTTCTACAGACACCCCCCTACCTTGGCTTGTGGCTCCTTCTGTGTTCATACAAAGTTATAATGACAGGTTGCATCTCTCTCACACAGCCATCTCACTGGTCCTGACTCTCCCTCTTGTGCCCACTGGGATACTCTCCATCTCAAGGCCTCCTGATTAGCCACTTTACTCCCTTCTGCATCTTTGACTTCCCCTTGCCTTGTAACATAACATGTTCTTCAGGTCTGGAGATTAGGAGGTGGACACCTATGGGGAGCCATTCCTCTGCCTGTGCCAACCCCATAGGAGTATCTGGGCAGAGTATCAACAGTGTCCACCACAACAGTGGAGGAAAACTGTGGTTGAAGATCACAAGACTGGCCTCTGTTGATTCCTCTCCATCCTGGCTTTGGTACCAATCACATGATTGTCGCACAGCTGATGGCTCTGTCATGTGATGTGGTGAGAGGTATTTTCATTCAGCGTAGGCAAAGAGGCACCTTTCTGTTCAGTGCACAACGTGTGGACAATGCTGACCCATGTTTTGCTTGTGGCTATTACCATGGCATCATTAGCCTTTTGCTTTCCAGATAAAATGATGAAAGAGAGTGAGGATAGGAGAAAGTATCAGGTGCATGGAATCAGGCTGGATTTGAACCCCATGCAGCTATGTGACCGAGTGCCAGTAACTCACCTTCTCTGAGCATGTGTCCTCATTTTATGTGGAGAAAATAATAACACCCTCAGGGGGGTTGAATGGTCTAGTGAACTGGCAGAGGGAAAGTACCAGGCATCAGAAGGCTCTCAGTAAAGGGGGTCCATCGGAGTTGGTATTATCATTATCATTATTAGTGGAGAAAATAGTCATTGCTGTCCTGAAGCAGAGAAACATACTCAGAGGATAGACCAAATTAGCTTTACAGAAAAAAAAAGTTAAATTTAATAGGCATAAATAATCGAAGTAAATAATGTCCAGCTAACAAGAAGTAATTAGTCCCTCATGTATGTGGCAATGTTTTAGGGACATGTCAAGGATTGTCTATCATTCTGAGTTTCATATTTTATGAGGAATATGGACAAGCAGGTGGGTGTCTGGAAGAGAGTGATCAGAGTGGTGAGTGGTGTATCAAAATAAAATCGTGAGGAAACTCTGGGAGTTTGGTGTGTAAAAGATTGAGGATGTGCAGCTGTGTTTGAAAGTACCATGTTTGAAGTCAAGAGACTCATGCAATGTGACTTTAGAAGGGAGGATTGGAAACAAGGGGTAGAGTAAAAGGCAAACTTGAGTGGGAATGTAACCATTTAACCCATGCACTTGAGCTGTGAATAGTGCGTGGTTTAACTTCTGTCAGGCAGAGGTCATCTGAAGGTCTTTTCTTACTTAATTATCTGATAATCTTCAAAATGTTCGTGCTTCCCAAAGAAGCCAACGTCTCTCATCACTGAACTTGGACGTATCAGTGATTTCCAGTATGACCAGGAAGGCGGGATTCTGCTGTCCCCTTTACTCTTGGCCAAGGCCCAGTTAAGGGTGGGATGTTCAAACAGGGGAGCAATGTCTGCCTCTCTGGTGATCATGGACACAAGGAGTGTCTTCGTCATCATCTTCAGAAAACCGTATTCTACTCACACTCTCACTTCCCAGTCATTGTCATTCACGTCCTTCCTATGACCAAACCTCATTTCAGAGCTGCGTTTGTGTAGCTCCACGATTCTTCAGTTTTGCTGAGTAACGAGTGCTCTTGAGCCGCAGCTTTCTTGGACTCTTCCTTGGGCTACTTTGGAACCACTGAGGTTGGGCTTCTCTTGCATGTTCTCCTGCTCGTCTCTTACCCTTTCCTCTGACAAGTGGGCCAGCCAGGGTGTGTTCTTCCCATGGCAAGGACAAGGGGAAGCACATAGAGCTGCTTAAGGCCTCAGCTTCCTGGAGGAGGCAGGCCATCCCATCTGGTGACATTCCTCCAGGCTGTGGGCCCAGCCCATGTCAAAGGGTGGAGAAACGCACTCTCTCCAGGGACTGCAAAGCCACCTGGCAAAAGACACACGTGCGGGCCGGGGCAAAGATGGGGTCAAGAATCTAACCTACCATAGTACTGAAGGTGACCTCTGCATCATTGAACCTTTTTGAAAGTGGGTGGATGGCACCAAGTCTTGGGGCTGTCCCACCCTTCCGCTTCCCTTTCCCAGGTAACGCCTCAGGTCTGACTGCGAGCCTGGCGGGAAGGGGGTCTTATGTCCTGCGCTCAGGATACGGAGGCTGCTTGGCCTCCAAGCTTGGTTTCCTGTCTGCTTAGCTGTCTTCCAAGGCTGCTGTGTCACTTTCAGTTGCCTATAAATTCCCACCAGGCCTTTCAAGGCAGTGCTATTCGTAATCCTTCACCTGTTGCATTGTCACCTGTTTTAATTCTCAGTGTGATGAGTGTGATAAGACAAAGGAACATGTGCTTTTTAAATGAGTAATGGAAATGAGTTTGCCTCTGAAGAATATCACAATCATTAACCTCAGGGGGGATTTTAGGAGCTTCTCAAGTACAGCCCAATTTTGAAAGACTCCATTTTGGAAAAAAAAAAATAAAATGAAATGCCCTGTGCTAAAGAGAACTTTACTATATTTTTCCCTTATTAGGATTAAATTGATATCGTAGCTACCATTTTATTTTTTAAAATACAGAGGGAAAAAAGAGGTCTGACAGGCATTCTGTTGTTTTCAAAGATGAAAGTGAAGGAAAGCAAGCAGGTTCCTTCTAGGGAAGAGGAAGGAGAATTAGTGAAGGGCTCTCTGTGAGGTGAGGTGAGGTGAGGTGAGGTGAGGTGAGGTGGCAAAGGAAGGAGGTGAAGAGAGCAAGCCACAATGTGAAGCAGAGACTGGCAAATGTTCTCAGTTCCCGAGAGGAGGCGTCGGGTACCATGGTCAGTGATCCCAGAGCACAGGTGATCTGCCCCCCTTCCCTTTCCTTCCTCTTCAAATTTAACCTCCTGTCTCCACACGTATTACCTGCAGATTCGCTTCCTTCAAGCCCCATCTCATCTCCATATCCCGAATTCCAGGGAAAGGCCACCTGCAGTTATCTCCTGAGAGTGACATTTCAGAAAATCTGTTAGAGCAGTTTTTGTTTTCCTTTTAACTGAGAACCAAAGGTTATACAGTGATGGCCAAGAAAAGTCAAAAGTCAAGTGTGAGGTTCCTAGCTGATTGATGTTTGTTTAAAAATAAAAGGAATCTGTCTGGCTTTCTCACTCTCTAGGATTTCTGAGGTAAAATGGACACTAAGGGTTGGGTGGACAGGGCCTCACATTTGTTCCTCGCCTGACTGCCTGTGCCCTAAAGCTGGAAAGGCTACACATTTGCCACAAGAAAGTGACCAAGAAAAGGAAACCAGGACCCCAGCCTCATTCCCTGTTTCTATGTTTCTAATTTTCTCAGCTCTCACACTCTATAACTCATTACCTATTGCCAGCTTCACCCTTGCCCTTGGATTTGCACCTCCCCCCACCGATGTGGCCCCCAGGCCCTTGGGTTGAGCAGACACTGTGGCAGGCTCTTCTTCAAGTCCAATCTTGCCTCCAGGACATGGCCATCCTTTATGATCACTTCCTCAGACTGTCCCCTTCCAGAAAACCTGGTCAGCTGTGCAAGCCAAAGATGGTCATCCCAACCATTTGTGGAGACATGAGAGAAATAGGCAGCTATGTGTCCCTCAGCCCCAGTTGTCGCGGCCAGCAGGACGAATCGACCGGGGTAACCGTCGGGGCTAAGAGGATGATGAAAAAAAGTTAAGAGACAAAGAGATGGGGGCAAGAGGGACACTGAAGAGGATGTCCAACAGTGCCAAATTTATTCCACGTCTTACAAGCATTTATAAGGCAAACGAGAATAGGAGAAGCATTACATCAGTACCTAGTCAGATGACCGCAAGTTCCTTTAACAAGTTTACATTAACTACAAGCAAACCTCGTGACGCCAGGTAGTTTCAGCTAAAGCCATTAACAAGACAATCAACCAGGGAGTGGATCATGGGAGGTACAGAAAAACAAGGAATAACTAAAAAACTCAGGACTCTGGCCACATTGTTCCCTACTAAAGGGAGAGTGTGTGGGAAGTCACGTAGGCAAGCGCATGACACATGGCACAGACCCTTTCTCAGTGCACTCAACTTTCCCATCCTTAACCTTGTCAAGGTGTCCGGACTTTGAAGGAGACACAAGTCAGGGCCTGGTCTGGTCCTCGACTCCAGCCGTGCCGTGCCCTCCAACACCCAGTGCTGGAATTTCCAGCCCTTGAGTCAAGAGAACTGAAGACCCAGTCTTAGGCTAGGAGAATCCTCTTGGTTTGAACGTCCTTTCTCCACCAAGCAGATCCACTCTTCCAATCCCTGGGCCTTGGGGCTGTCTTGATTGGGGCTGTCAGGGGTGGGGACTCACCTTCATTGTACATCAACTCAAATGTATTCCACCTGTGGCAGCCTCATTTCAGGAAAGCATTGCAATTGTTTGTGGTCATCTGCCACTCCTTAAAATTGCAGAGATCTGAACAAGCACTATTAACATAACTGACTCAATGTATGACTCTACTCCATCAATTAAGGAGGATTTTCCAAAGGACTTTGTTCTTCCATTACTGTCAGATACCTTGTTTCCTTAATGATTTTTACATTAACTGCATGTTCTTAGTTGGCATCCACTTAGAAGACAGCGTATTAAATGGGCTCATATTTCTAAACATGCTCATAGTCACTGCACAAAGGATCATTCGCTTTCAAACTTCCCACGTGGCAACCACGGAGGAAAACAATGACTTTGATTTAGGTCAGCATCCCTAAAACAGAGCCTGAGAGAGAGATCCTTGTGAAAGTGGTTTATTGGGGGGGGGGGTGCCCTTGGGAGAGGAGGATTGAGATTCTGCTGCTCTCAGCAAAAGAGGCAGGGGAAGGAGCCAAGCAAGGATGTGCCCTCGGTTGGAGATGGCTCAGATTGATGCCACCCATGGCAAGCTCTAGGACACAGGTTGTTCTTACCTGGTATTCCCACCCTGGGATGAGGGTGCCCAGCCTGTATCTCCTGTCATTCAGTCTTTAGAACGATTTATTCTCCAAAAAAGAGCACCTGCGGGCCAATAGCAGTCCATCATCACAACATCAGCATGATAAACCAGATGTGGACAAGGCACCAGGAGTATCACCATATCTTTACATGTAGATGCAGCATCAAAACATCCTCCATTATGAGTGAATATAAAATACAGATGGACCTCGGCATTGTTGTACCAATAACATCATGCTACCCCATCATAATGAAAGGTAATATGGTAACATTATTAGAAAAGGAAATATTACATTACCCTCAGTCCAGGAGCCTTCTGCTATGCTCTTGTTTGACCATTAGTTTAACTGTTTTCTGACCTCATGTGATTGCTCGGAAAAGCCATAAAACTTTAACCAAATCTTAAATGGAAAAAAAAAATTGTAGACACACACACATATGTAGGTACATAAAACTAAAAAGACAAGGCAGTGTTTGCTCAGCAATGAAGTGTCTCTTGATGGGAAAGACCAAACAGAAATCAAAGGGAATATTGAAAAGTAAATGTCAAATCTGTGTGTTCTCAGAATAGAATTAAAACTCTAAGGTGCCATCAATCACTTAACCAGACAATTGTTTTAGAAGCTGTACAACCAATAGATAAGAAAACACCAGTGCTCTCTAGAATCTTTTTCTTAAGTTTTAAATAGATCCTTTCCGTTGGGTCATGGTATGTATCCATGTTAAAGTGCAGTACCCAGACCTCAGTGCTTTGTCGGAAAGGATTGTTCGCCTCTGGTGTCTTCACTACTTCCGAGTAGCACAAACTTAACTGCTACTTTTCTGTAGAGGACAGAATGCTAATATAATGCCCAGTCCAAAAGAGGTAGTTTTCCTGTATTCTTTGTTCCTCTGGCCCTCTTGAGGGAATCCTATTGACTCTAGCAACAGAAAGTCAGTAACACTAGCACACAGGCAGGGTAAGGAAATGGTGACCCTTCCAGACGAGGAATGCTTGCAGGACATGGCAATGTTTGGCTTGGAGAAGACTTTGGGGAATACGGTCAGTGTCCTCAAACAGCTGAAGAGATTGCTTTCAGAAGCAGATTAAAACTCGCTCAGGATCCCAAGTGCCAGGTGATGGAAGACACTAAAAGGGAGAGCTTTTAAAGATGATCCCAGAAGCTCTACAGATTTGGAGAGGTGGGGGTTCCACATTAACGTATATGTTTGGAAAATGCTGTATACTGTGTTCCCTTTAGATACTGATAGCACACATGAACATTTTGTAGTTCCGCTCTTCTGAAAACTGCCAAGTGTTATCAGTGGAGAACAGGCAGTGGAGCAAATGGATTATAACTACAGTTCTCTCTCCCAACATCTCATTTTCCCTAATTCCACTTGGCTGCTGTTGAACAGTTTTTCGCTTGTATCTCTTCAGTGTATGTAGTTCAGAAAGCCTTTTCAATGCCCGCAAAGGCAAATTCATTAAAAAGTTATAAAGACTTCAATTCAGGTCCAGTGTCCTCAGAGAACATTGTACCCAGCGCCTTTCAAGGAAAGGGGTACAAAACACTTTAAAGGTAGCATCTTCTGTTGGCTCCTAAAATGTGATGCTTGCCACCACATGCTAAGGATTTTATGAAATATCTCACTGGAAATTACTTATGTGAGAAAGTAATCCACATTCCTTCCAGGAAACACTGAGCAGAAATGGATGCTGGTGGGCTCCAAGAATGGAGGTGTCTTGGAGTCTCACACAGAAGTGGAAGCAACTAGGGTGTAGGGACCAATGTTGGGCTCTGGGCTATCATATGGGACCTTCATATCTTTGCCTTGAAAAGGTAAAGGTCCTTTACCAGAAAGAAGATAGGACAAGAGGAGGGAGGTGGAGAGGATGTGACCATATTTCCCACCACCCTCCCTCAAACATCTACTCCCTGGGGAAGGTCCTAATGTGCTTTTGGAGCCCATTTGCAGTGTGCGGGCATTTTGACACTCCTTGAGGAACATCTGAATGCCCTTCTTTCCAGCTTTTCTCCATCGATTCTGGTCCCAAAGCTCTCAAGACCCAATTACAGGGCTTCCTCAAGTTCTTTGGTGACCATCGTTTCTCTGAACTTGCATATCATTCCTCAAACAGACTAGACATTGGTAAGCAACCTGAAGACATGATCAGGTCTCATTTATGTGCCCATTTTTATGACAGCTAGCACACACCTGTACACACTGAGTATTTAGAAAATAGTAGTTCTTGGGTGGGAAAAAGACCAGTCTGCCCTCAAATACCAACCAACAGAAATAGAAGCCAATTAAAAACAAGATAGGAGAGGTGCCCAGGTGGTTCAGTCAGTTAAGCATCTGACTTCATCTCAGGTCATGATCCTAGGATCCTTGGATAGAACCTCACGTCCATCCGGCTCTCCGCTCAGTGGGGAGTCTGCTTCTCCCTCCCCCTCACTCTGCCCCTTCTCTCTCATGCTCTCTTTCTCTCTCTCAAATAAATAAATAAATAAATAAAATCTTAAAAAAAAAATAGGGGAAGTACATGGAAAATCCCTAATCCCTCTTGAAAGTTATGTCCAGGTATATTAAGTCTTCAGCCTGCCCAAAAAGAAGCTTGTCACAGAAGCCCTATTTCCTCTTATGTGATCTTCCTCTTCATTTCCCTTTGTGTTGCGTATTTTAACACAAAGTTACTCAGTACACAAAGGGTCATAACAGGGGTATCTTCTTCATTTTGAATTATATCCAGATACAAACACAGTGCCATCCCATTCTGTTTAACAGTTGTGTCCTGAGCTCCCACTATTAGTAGTAATACTTCCACCTTAGTTTTGTTTTTGTTTTTGTTTTATATTTTCCTTTATCTACTTTCGATTTTAAACATTTTTGATTGTTTGTCTAAGTGCTGCTTGCAAATAAACATAATTGGATTGTAGATTTCTCCTTTCCCCAACCTGAAATTGTATTCTTAAATAACAGAGATTTTTGGATTCACATTCATTGTTATGAGTGAAATACTTGCCTTTCCATCTTAAAGGAAGAAAACTAGAAACTATGCCTCTGTAGTTTCTATTTTGTGTTTTCTGCTTCCTTCCATTTCGTGTGTGTGTTTATGTATCTCCTTGTGTGAGTGTTAGTCATGTGTGGTTTGTGTGTTCCTTCCTTGTACGATCTTCTGTGTATTTTGGAACATGTATAATACACTCCTCCTTCTGATTACCTTTGAGTAAACACTCTTTATTCTACATTTCTCAAGTTAATAAAAAGTCAAAATAGATCTTGTATAGACTTCTCTGTTATTCCAGATAACTTACCAAACTTTTTTTAAAGATTTATTTATTTATTTTAGTGAGAGAGAAAGCAGGAGGGGAAGGAGCAGAGGGAGAGGGAGAGAGAAACCCAAGCAGATTCCATGCTGAGCACGGGGCCCAATGTAGGGCTTGATTTCACAACCCCAAGATCACAACCTGAACTGAAAGCAAGAATTGGACACCTAACCGACTGTATCACCCAGGCACCCCATAAAATACTGAACTTTTAACCTTAACCCAAGTATGTCACTCTCGTCAATTCAGACTTTTACCATTCTTATAATGTTTCACAAGTCATACTATTGAGAATAAATACTAAGATAGATAAGCATCTTATAAGATTTATACATCTATTTAGACATTTCTAGTTCTGATTTCTGTATTTACCACTTGTTCAATTGTTGCATAACATCTTTATTCTTCAGCTCTTGTTTTTGTTTTGTTTCTCAGTTGTTTGGTGTATATTTTTGGCACCAAAGGCATATCGGAGTGAATTGCCAGGGGCCCCACTTACTTAGCTAATGAATCTCTTGCGGACTGGGGCAGACTGGTGAGCCACTGAGGGCTTCTTGCAGTTTCTATGAAATGTCCCTCAGCCATGCCCTGTAGCTCTGTCTCCCTGCCCACTCCGCTTCCTTTGAAGCTAATGGCACACTCTCCCCTTTCCTCTTAGTTTAGGAAGTCAAAAAATCTGGGAATTGCTGCTTTATGACAGTAATTAGATCATCTGTAGGGCCACTTCTGTCCAGCACCATCTCTCCTAAGGACTTTGATGATGAAATTTTATCTCTTGCTTCCCTATATTCCCCACACTATTCATCTGGGGTTTTGTTTTGTTATTTCATTTCATTTCTTCTCTTGACTCCTTTATCATAATATCAGCTCTTGTGTATTTTGTTGTCAACCCAAAGCAAATGCTGTCTATAATTGTCTTTTGTTTAATATAGTATAATCCTCCAAAAGATGTCCTCCCCTAAGTCATTGTGGAAAGGAGGCAGGTTATGAGACGTGGTCACATTCATGGACAAAGGGCAAGTGAGACCGCATAACTTCCAGAGAGTGGACGCTGTGGTGCGGGCATTCTCTGCAATATTCTCAGCACCAAGCCCGACACCCATCCCTGTAGGGTTGCTCAGTGCAAATTTATTAAAGAGTGAGTGAACAGATAAAACAAGTCCTCAGCCAATCAGAAATAACGGTATCAGAATTATTAGTAAGATCACTTTTGTTATACACAATGCAAAATATTCAGAAGTAAGAAGGTAGAACTACAGATAATCTCAGTAACCATGTATCCATTAGACATTGAGCACCAGCTGTGTGCCAGGCCCTGAGCTGATATCTCACATCTTCATTTATTTAAGTCAAGAGTCTGGGAACTAGCAAAGGAAAGGGGTCAGCATTATCCAGAAACTGGAGAAATTGAGAGGGAACCCCTGCCACTTTCAGCTGAAGGTGCCCTGGACCTACTTCAGTGACAGACACTAACATTCAGTGGACAGGGTGGGTTTAACAGGCCTCATGATGCTGTCAGTAGCCTTCCAAGGCCCTCTCCCCAACTCCCTTCCAGGGGACCCAACTGGGATGCCTTGTAGCCTGGTCACTGCTGGGAGAATATTTGAACTCCATTTGGGGACCAGTTTGGGGAAGTCAGGAAGCCAGAGGAACTGTCAGAGTCTGGTTTGTCTAGACATGAGTATGATATTGGTCACACTTACACAGATGTTTTTCATGTTGTACACATAAGTTGGTATTAGGAAGACATGGACACTGCCTCCCTCCTCTATCCCATCCTTAAACATCTCATGACTAGGAAGAATAAGAAAGGAACCAAGTGGTGAAGGGATCATCTTTATATGCATAAAGGTCTCCAGAAAATAAAAAGTTCTCAAGTGCCAGACACTGACACTGTTTAATCAGTGTTACAGAGAAAATGTGAGATGTTATTCCTGAGAACTGCTTACCTTACTAGTAATGGACCAAAGTCTTACATGTTACAGTTTGGGACAAAAGTCAGCCAAAGGACAGAGACTGTCCCTCTTAAATTATAGATCATGATATCTGAAAACATTTGGTGATTTCTTTTTTTTTTTTTAAGATTTTATTTATTTATTTGACAGACAGAGATTACAAGTAGGCAGAGAGGTAGGCAGAGAGAGAGGAGGAAGCAGGCTCCCCGCTGAGCAGAGAGCCCGTTGTGGGGCTTGATCCCAGGATCCTGGGATCATGACCTGAGCTGAAGGCAGAGGCTTTAACCCACTGAACCACCCAGGCGCCCCACTTTGGTGATTTCTTGAATCATGGTATAGCAATGATCTCCTAGAAGAATAATGTTTTCTGTGCCCCAAAGAAGAGATTTGTATTTTAGGAATCTTTTAAGATCATAACTTAGCAGAAAGAAGGGCAACACAGGACAGTATTTTCCCTGTGTAGATAACCCACCAGAGAAGGGAGAGTGATCATTTTAGGTGGCCTTTTGTTCAATTTGTAGTCCTTCCTATGGATCACCAACTAGGTGTAGTAATATAGCAAATATATTTTGAATATGTGTGTTTCCATGTTCCCCCAAGACCTACTGTGCTTCACACATTTTCTCCTTGGCCCATCCACTAAGAAATAAAAAAGGTGCCTAGGGGCAGAGGAAAGGAGGAGGAATCACCCAAGACAGAGTTTGAGCAGTCAGAAAGTGGGACCTGCTGTGAATCCTGGCTATGCTCGGAGAGTTATCTAAACTTGAAGCTGCAAAACCTTTTCTTGACTGATGCTGCTGATTCGTGCCTTCCTGCTTGAGGTGCAGACCAAGTCCTGACAGACATAAGTAGAGGTCACCTGCCTTTGGACCCATTATTACTTCTGTGTTTGGAGGCTGGGAAACCACAGGAATAAGCCATCTCCAGTTGTAAACCTGGGAGATGCAGACCCATTGGAAAGTGTGTCACCCGCACTTCCATTCAGCTGCCTTATTGGAGAATGTTCCACTGACCTACTTTAGAATGGTTCCATTGGTTCTCCCACCACCATAGATACCGCATCATAAAATAACAGAATGAGACTGGTAGAATATAGGGCAGGTCCTTGTATGTGTCTGGGGCTCAAAGCATCAAGCAATGTGTGTGTGTGTGTGTGTGTGTGTGTGTGTGAGAGAGAGAGAGAGAGAGAGAGACCTGTGCATTGTAACCCAGCTATTCAGGACTGAGGTTTGGAGGGTGCTGGCAAGGTGTGGGGGACATTCATTGCTAAATGTTACTAAAGCATTTACTTTGTAGCTTATCAAACACTGCCTGGTTGTTGAAGGAGATTTAAAAAAAAAAAAAAAAAGCATAGACTGTTCTGTCACATGCTAAGCTTACCTGGAAAGAAAATCCAAAAGCTGATTGTGACCCTTTCCTCCACACCCCAACAACCTAACAACAAACAAATGAAATGTGGGCGTGCACACATGTACACACCATGCACGCACTCACACCTTCCATCAGGGAAATGCATCTTCTGTTGCCAGAGCAAGAACATTGTCTAAATCCCTGTCGCTTCAGCCTGTCCACGATAATCCAAGCATCACCTCTACTCTGCTCTAAGGCCAAAAAGAGAAGCAACCAGAATGACTTACTGAAACTGAGGAAGGATAGTGAACCAGCCTGAGTCTGTTTGATGCAGAAGGCCTCTATCACTTTGCATGAGATCAGCCTGCTTTCCCTGTTTGAAAAGGACATTTCAAGGAACATTTTCTGGGCATCCATTTTCTTATTTTAAGAATAGAAATAAAAAATGTTAATCTGGCAGATTTGGTTTAAAGTTTAAATGAGACAGTGCCCGAAAGCAGTAGTGTCCTCTTACAGTAACTTTCCTTGCTTCCTGTTTCCGGTCTTACCACCCCAGAGAGCAGGCGCTGCCTCCTGCCTACCTTCTCTGCCCAGGCCCAGTCTCTCACTTCAACAGCCAGAACTTGGCTTCCCAGATTCCTTGGCAAAGCTGACATGCTTCAGTATGTCGACAGTGGCACTGTTGGCATCTCCTTTCCTTATAAAACCTGTCACATCACTGAGGACCTCTCCTGCTGGGGCAAGTGGTCTGGCCATCTTCGACTCCTCCCTGGCCCCTTTGTCCAGAAACCCCATCCGTGCATGCACTCTGATTTCTCTGTGGTCAGGTCAGGCTTCTCCCCCTCACCCGCCCTGCTGCTCCCACCCCAGCCCAGGCTTCATCCAGCACATCTCACGTGAACTCTTTCAAGAACTACCCCAGTCATGTTTTCTCTCCATCTCTACCTCCTCGTCTACTTTACATACTGCCAAACCTCGTCTGAAAACAAACGGACATCGAATTACTGATTTTCTCAGGAATGGTTTTCTATCTCCTTGCCTAAAGAATTACACTCAAGCTTCCCTGACTTGACTCTTATTCTGAAACCTCCTGGAGTCCATAAAAGCGGAGAAGCAATGGGGCTTGTCCCATCAGATCTGCAGAGGTGAAACTTTGTTCGCTACCCCTGACAGTCCTTGTCAGTGGAACGAGCAAACATCTGTAAGTGGGTCATTTGCAAACAAGCTCAAAATGCAGGCCTGCGGGAGAGAGCAGTAGAGAGACCAAATGATGTCCAGGCATCTGGGTGGGTATGCATTCTGGTTCTGCACTTAGCAGATCAAGTGACCTCAGACAGCTGATAGACCTTCCCTCAATCCCAGTGTCTTTCAAACAGGATTGAAAATTATAATACCTATCTATTTCTTGGAATTTACTGAAAACTACATAAAGTGACACACGGGAATATTCCCTGTGGACTATGAAACATATCTTTATGTACAGAAGGTTCATATTAACAGTATGCCAAATTCCTAGGCAAGCACTTGGGGGATGGAGAGGAGTAGAACCTAGACCAGCCAATCCATTCTGGAGAGACCTGAGGAGAAGTACAAATTCGCAAGACTTAAGCTAGAACAGTTATGAGGAAAGCAAGGGGCTTTCTTTAAGGGACTGTAAAAACCCCACACCTAAGGCAAGGGAGGAGACAGAGCAGCAGTGATCATCAATATCAGGGTCAGGGGTGTCAAGTTCAGATAGTTGCCAGATGGTCATGGGAAACTGGTCATTGAGGAGGATGTCTTCACTCAACATTTGAAGCCAAATACATGTAATAGAGGGAAAGCTTGGCGGCCACGTATTCCAGTGTGAACCAATGACCCAGAGGGCAGAGGCTGTGGTCTCCAAACACAAAGCCCTGAGCCAATCCAACTCCCGTTGCTATTTTTAAAGCTCAGTGCGGGTGAGGGGCGGGGGAAGTAGGGAGAGTTTTTCCACTAGCAGTCAGGAACCGAAATAGGAAAGATCAACAGAAGCATTTATAAACAATGAATGCCATTAATTTTTTTTAAGCTAAGAGGGGGTTGGAGAGATGTAGAGAAGCAAGGAGTGGGGACTAGAGGCAAGGAAAGATGGCCCAGGGGTCTTCCCATTTTTTAGTGGTCCTTTCTGCTTGCTTAATGGCATTTCAGGCCATTGGTGAATTACTCTATTAGCGAGTTTCCTGGAAAACTTGGAAACTACCTTGTTCAAGTAAATTAGGGGAGAGATAGGAAGGGTTATTTTTAATCAGGGTCCCATGACTAGAGTTCAGCTATGATGGAAAATATGTTCCCTTTTTTCCCCTTTAGCAGAAAACTTTCTAAGTATTGAGTGTTAATCTAAAGTTTGGGAGCAGTTTAAGCTGTCTTTCTCTAGGTCCAAAAGTCAAGCTAGCTCTTTCTGGTACACCACATTGTGAGGACAGTGACAGGTAACCGAGGGCTCTTTTGGGGATGGTGAGAAAGAACTGTAAGTCCCGGATTGCACTATGTCTGCCTCACTTCCCACTATGGTGCGACAAGAACATTAGAACAGGGGGCTGGACACGACTCATTAATACAGCTCTGCTGTGAAGGAAGAGTGTAATGTTTGTCAGATCACTTTGATTCTCTAAGCCTGTTTCTTTACCTGTAAAAGGAGAGAGTTGGCTAGGTCAGTTGCGGTGGGGGGGAGGTGCACATTGGTTTCCATACTAATGGATTGGCAGTGATTGTTGAGAGAAACTTCTAACCCTTCTCGATGAGAAAATTGGTATGATTGATAAGTGGTGTCTGCCATGTATACAAAATGAAGTGCTTCTTCAGTACCTGTACTATGTATTTGCCATCTTCAGGCTATGGATCTCAAAGGCAGGACTTTGCAGAAATTGAATATGCATGCCCATCACCTGAAGTCTTGGTGAAAGGCATTTCCTGATTTAGTAGGTTTGCATTCTGCATTCCTCCCAGGGTCTTAGGTAATGTCAGTCATGCTGATCTCTGGGCCACACTTCAAGTTACAAGGCACTGAGGATCTTTCTGACTAAATTCTGTGACACTTTTGGGGTGCCTGGGTGGCTCAGTCAGTTAAACGTCTGCCTTCGGCTCAGGTTGTGATCCCTGGGTCCTGGGATCAAGCCCCGCATGGGCTCCTGGCTCAGCAGGGAGTCTTCCCCACCCTGTTCCTTCTCTCTATCTTGTGTGCATAATTAATTAATTTTAATTTAATTTAATTCTCAAATAAATAAAATGTTTTTAAAAATTAAAAAATTTTAAGAAGAAATACTCCCTTGTTGGGAGTAGGGACACCTAAAAGAGGAAAATGAAAATTAGTTGATTAATTCTGTAACACTGTTAACTCAGCAAGTCATGAAGATTTATGTGGGAGGCCTTGCCTTAGGTACCTGGGAAAGAGAAGTGAGGTACAGAAAAGAAGAGAAGAGCTCATTTTAAATTTTCATGAGATTTCTGACTTTGTCTCTTGCATAAATATTCATCTTTCTTTCCATAGATAATAAATACGGAAAGCTTACTAAGCAATTGTTGATACACATACACATGAAAATACATGCACCAATGCATATAAGAAGTGCCAGGAAAATCCAACTGAGAAAACAGTAGTTCTACCTGAGGAGAAAGAGGTCAATGAAAGTCCCGTAGAGAATGTGACCTTTCAGGTGGGCATTGAAGGATGAATAAGAGTTTACCACTTCCTACCAAACTTAATATATTATGTTAGACCTCCCCATTGAGTATGTACAAGAGCCAAAGTGTGCCATATTTTCTTTAAAAAAAAAAAATGTTAACTGAGAGTCAACTCTTAATTTCTCAAAAACTAATGATAAAGCCTACGGATGTGTCCAGGTTTACCACCGCCTCTCTATTCTTTTGGTAGACTTCTCTCATGGGAGGCACCATACCAAAAATCAAACTAGGGGTTACATTACTTGGTTTTTGTCTTAAATAGTATTTGAAAAGAGTTCTGATAGGCACTTGGGTGGCTCAGTCGGTTAAGCATCTATCTTTGTTTCAGGTCATGGTCCCAGGGTCCTGGGATCAAGCCCCACATAGGGCTCTCTGCTCAACAGGGAGTCTTCTTCTGCTTCTCCCCTCTGCTCATGCTCCTTCTCTCATGTGCCCTCTCTCTCTCTCAAAATAAATAAAATAATTTATAAAAAGAAAAGAAAAGATTTCTGAACCAGTTCATCCTTTTATCCCTGATTTTCAAATGCGACAGATCAAACCTGGTACCCAGATGCACCCAGAATATACAGCTAAAAGATTTCAGTCAGACCTAGTTGATTGAGGGGAAGAAATAAATAAACAAAGGACACCAGCCAGAGGTACGATGTTGAGTATGGACCAAGACCTGCTTTACAATTGCCACCTTACCACTTACCAACTAAATAGACTTGGGTCAATTGCTTAAACTCTGATCCTTAATTTTCCATCTATTAAGTGTGGAATAATAATAACTAAGTTCAAGGGATTGTTGTATGACAGAGAACATATGGCAAGAACATATGGTGGTTCTGAGCACAGGGTAGGTATTCAGGGGCCCTGATCCCTGTGGCCTCCCAGTTTTCAGTCTCCCAGGAGAATAGACAAGCAGCTCTGTGTGCAGGAAGGAAGAGGGAGCTTGTAATCACAATAACTGGGTTCAGATCTCCTCTCCACCCTTGTCTCCATAAGGACTTTAACCTCAAACCGAGGACTTCCACCCCCCAAAGCTTCATTTTCCTCGCTATAAAAGAGGGATGAAAATAACTGATGCCTTTCAACCATGGTTCTCAACCTGGGGGCAATTTTTGCCTCGCAGGTAGGAATTCAAGATTCAGCAGGTAAAAACACAAGACACTCCATTAAATCTGAATTTCAGAAAAACCACGAATAATTTTTTCGTGTAAGTGTGTCACAGGCAATATTTGGGACACGGTTATCCCATGCAATATTTGAAATATTCATATATTTAAAAATAATTTGTTATCTTAAAATAAAATTTAACTGGACTTTCTGTGTTTTATCTAGCAGCCTTATCTCCAGGAACATTTGACAATACCTGGTATTGTTTTTGATTGTCATGATTCTGGACAAAGTGTGCTAACCAGCCTCAGGCAAATAGAGGGTTCTGATGCTGTTGACCATGCTTCAGGGCATGGGACAGCCCATCACATCCACGTACAGTGAAGAATTATCAGGCTGCTAAGGCCACTAGGGTAGAGACTGAGAAACTCTGCTCAGAAAACTTGGATTTAAAAAAAAAGACTTTGAAGGGCCCCTGAGTGGCTCAGTTGGCTAAGTGTCTGCCTCTTGATTTCAGTTCAGGTCATGATCTCAGGGCCCTGAGATCAAACCCAGAGTGGGACTCAGCACTCAGCAGAGAGCTTGCTTAAGATTCTGTCTCCCTGTGCCTCTGCTTATCCCCCACTCATGCCCGTGTGTGCACAACTTGGTGTCCCTTGCGGGGGGAAAAATACTTTGGAATCTAAAAGGCAATGAAATCTATCCACTAAATTGGGGGGGGGTGGTTGGGGGTCGGTGGGTGTTGACAGGCACGTTTCCCTTGCAAACTAGAGATAATTGAGATGGAAGACTCTATGAAGTCTGCAACAGAATGTGCTCTGGGAAACCCAGAGGAAGGCCGCACCTAGAAGAACGTTGTTCCAGGAAAGAAAAACAAAGCCCGCTGTGCATGTTAGTATGCCCGGCAAGCCACATGGGGACGAGTGGGCAGCTAGGGCCTGGTGGGTCCGGCAGGACTTGGCATCTAGGACAACACTCTCCATTCTACCGGAGTCCAAGATCATGGTGAGTGCAGATGGAGGAGAGTTGCTTTCACCTTATTTTCCCTCCTGACCCCAACCACAAATTCCCCACAGTGGGAACTCCCAAAGCCATACCATCAGGGTGATCCCTCTCATCTCAACGTGACCTTACTTTTATAATTTTTCAAAAATAATTGCACTTCCTTTCAACAATAGGTAGCATCTTATTTCTCATTATAAAAGGGAAAGGTACTCCATAGAGAAAATGAGAAAATACAGATTAAACAAAAATAAGAACTAAAAAGCATTTGTAATTCCACCATCCAGATAGAAATACTATTAATGTCTTGGGTATGCCCTGCCAGACTTTTTGACATCTATGTGATGTTAATTTAAGAGAGGGTTTTCTGAACATTGTGGAGTATCACCCGTGTTTTGACACTTTACCATTATACTGTGAGTATCATGTCAATCATTATTAAATAAAAGATTGCCTCAGTAGCCAAAAGGTATTTTGGTTATGGGTTTTCAAGCTTTTATTAACTAATACCTTATTCTGTGATATTTCAGTTATTTCCAGGTTTGTAATATTCACAAAGCAATGGCAAGCATCTTTGTAGTTAAATCTTTGTAGACATACTTAGTTATTTTTTAAGGCCAATTCTGAAATTAAAATTGCTGTAGCAAAGAATTATGCATCTCTTTTGGTACATGTTCCCAAATTAACTGGTGCATGTTCCCAAATTAACAAATTAAGCCCCCAAATTAAGGGCTACCATTTGCCCTCCTAGCAATAGTGTGTGGGAGTGCCAACCATCCCACATTCAAACACTGATGGTTTTCTTTTCCATTTTTTAAATCTTTGCACATTTGATGAAGGAAAAATGGATATCTTGCTATTTTTATTTCCAGTTCTTTGATTACTAACTAAGTCTGCCACTTAATAAATGTTTAACTTTTAATTCTGTTTCTTTCATAAGCTGTAAGTTTATGTCCTTGCACAATGCACATTGTAGTTTATTTATCTTTCCCTTGTAATTGGTAAGAAATGTTCATCAACCCCATATAATACAGTATAACATCCTAAATTTTATAAGGCACATAATTTCCCCAATTTATCTGCCTTTTTTAAAATTACTGACTATATTTTAATGTAATCAGATTTATCAATCTTTTATATATTGTTTTCGCTCATAAAATCATACTTAAAATGAGCTTCTCTATTCAAGAATAAATAAGCTAAAATTTATATTTTCTTCAATTAATTTAATAGTTTCAACTTTTTAAGGTTTGATTGATTGATTGATTGATTTTAGAGAACAAGAGTAAGAGCAGGGGGAGGGGCAAAAGGCCTGGGAGAGAGGAATCTGAGGCAGACTCCCCACTGAGCATGGAGCCCAATAGAGCAGGCTCAATCTCAAGACCAATGACCTGAGCCAAAAATTAAGAGTTGGGGGGGTGCCTGGGTGGCTCAGTCGTGAAGTGTCTGCCTTCAGCTCAGGTCATGATCCCAGGATCCCGGGATCGAACCCCACACCTGGCTCCCTGCTCAGCGGGAAGCCTGCTTCTCCCTCTCCTACTCCCTCTGCTTGTGTTCCCTCTCAAATCTGTCAAATAAATAAATAAATCTTTTTTTAATAAAATGAAGAGTTGGTTGCCTAACTGACTGAGCCACTCAGGCATCCCTAATAGTTTCAACTTCTTTGTAAATTCCTTAACCCACCCAAACTTTTTTCAGAATTTGTTATGAATTAAATGTCTGGTCTTTTTTCCCAAATAATTTACCAGATTACTCACCAAAATTTGTTGAATAATCCTACTTTTCAGTGCTGATTCAAAAATCACTTTTATCAACCATTAAATTTTTAAAGATATCTAAGTATATTTCTTGGTTTTCAGTTCTTTTTATTGGTTATTTTGTTTGTTTGTTTGTTCAGCACCAATATCTCTCTGGCTTAATTATTATTGTGGGTTATCATAGATTCTTTTTCAAAAATGTTTTGCTATTCTCAAGCATTTATTCTTCAAGATTAATTTTAGAATCTCTTTAGGAAATCCCCCATCCAAATCCCAGTGAGACCTCAGCTGGAATTCTGGTGAATTTGCAAAACTATTTGGAGAAAATTGGCATCTCTTCAACACATATTTTTTTCTTTTCTTATTTAATATGTTGAGTATTCATGACCGCAGGCATCTTTGTCTTCTTTCAAACGTAAAAAGAATTCATTCAACAAATATTTGTGGAGTATCTCCTCTCTTCCAGGTTTTGTTCTAAGCACTTGGGATGTAACAATGAATAAACCTGGAAAAGATACTGGTCCTTGTAAGGTTGACATATTCGTCATGGAGACGGACGGATGGATGGTTAGATGGATGGATGGGTGAATGGATGGATGTGGGGGGATGGATGCACGGGTGGGTGGATGGATAGATGGATAGATGAACGGATGAGTTTTCTAATGTTCTAAGTTATGTGGAAGAAAGAACAACGTAAAGCAAGGTGAGGAGGATCGGGAGTTCAGAGGCAAGGGACGGAGTACAGTATCACAGGAAGTGGTCAGTGTAAGCTTGTTAGGATAAGACTTGAGCAAGACTTGTGAAAGGTGGGAGAACTCTAGGGAAAGGGCATTTCAAGTGAAAGGAACAACTAGAGCTAAAGCCTAAGGCAGGAGTATGTCTGGTATGATCAGTAACAGCCCAGTAGCTAGTGTGCAGTGGAGCAGTGAAGGATGGGCAGAAGAAAGGAGGGCAGATCTCTTGTGTAACTCTGTAGACCATTGTGAGGACTTTCGACTGTAAAGTAATTATAGAACTTGAATGGTATTTGCAAAAGGTGGCTTTAGCTTCTGTGGGAAGAATAGCAAGACTTTGGAGGAATGGGACATGGATTGAAGCAGAAAGGACGGTCAGGAGGCTGTCATAGCAGCACAGGTCAGAGGTCAGGGAACAGTGGGAAGAACTGAGAAGAGTCTGGACTCTTGATATATTTTGAAGGAAATGCCCCGCAGGATTTTCTGCATGTGGGCTGCATGAGGAAATTAGCATACAGGGATTTTTCCAACAAGGTTTCTGGCCCGAGTAACTGGAAAAATGGAGTTGCCATCAAGCGAAATGGGAAAACTGCAGATCGAATAGGTTCTGGGGTAGGTGCTGAAAGGAAAAAATCGCTAATTCAGTTTGAGACATGTTGAAGTTTGAAATGTTTATCTGGCAGCCAAGTAGAAAAATATCAAGAAGTCAGGTGTGTGAGTAGATTTGGAATTTGAGGGCCTTTTCTAGGTAGAAGATAAAAGTATGGAGTTGTAAGCATGTAAATAGTATGTGAAGGGATAGCGTGGGGTGATATGACCAAGGGAGTAGGTACAGACAGAAAAGGAAAGAGGACCAAGGACTTGGCCTAGGTAAACCTTAAAATCTTAAAAAGTTGAGTAAAAGGGGAAGAACCAACAAGAGACCAGGAAAAAGTGCCTAGTGTGGTAGAGATAAGCCAAGAAGATACACCATCTTATAACCCAAGAAAGAAAATGTTAGAGAATGATCAACCTTATTGAATCCTGCTATCGGTAGATCAGTTATGGGATGAAATCCAACTACTGGATTTAGCTAGATGTTGGTGTCTGGTAACACAGAGAGCCGTTTACTGGTGAGAGAGAGTTTCTAATGTTTCCTCATTAAGTGTCAGACAGACTCATTTCAGATGTGCATCCTTTATTATATTATAGAATATCATATCCTTCTATCCCACCTTCACTAAGAGCTTAAATCAGAATGAGAAATCTATTTCTATGAGTAATTAGATTAATGGCTATTTCTAATAATAAACTAGACTGCATGTAATGGAATATTCAGCCATAAAAAGGAATGAGATACTGATACATGTGGGTAAACCTCAGAACCAAACTATATGAAAGAACCCAGATACAAAGGTCACAGATTGATGAGCTATTTATATGAAATAGCAAGAATAGGCAAATCCATAAAGACACAAAGCAGTTTGAAGGTTTCTAGAAGCTGGGGAAGGAAAGAGTGGGACATAATTGCTTAATGGATATGGGATTTCCTTTGGGGGTGATGAAAATGTTTCAGAATTAGATAGAGGTGGTTGTCACACAATATTACAAATGTACAAAATGCCACTGAATTCTTCACTCCACGGTGGTCAATTTCATGTTATGTGAATTATACCTCAATTTAAAAAATACTGGGAAAAAGAAAAAGCTGTGTATGGCCCACTGGCCAAATTTAGCCCATGCCCTATTTCGAGCCAGGAATAGAAAAGGTTTTTATTTTTTAATTGTTAAAAGAAAATCTAGAGAAGAATATTTCACAACACATGAAAATTATATGAATTTTAGTTTCAGTGTGTCTAGATAGAGTTTTATGGAGACATAGCCATGCTCATTTGATTACTTATTATTTGTGTCTACTTCATGCTACAACAGTGAATAAATGCAATAGAAACTGTAAGACTTGCAAAGTCTAAAATATGTGTTATATGCAAACAGTGAATCATGCAACACTACATCAAAAACTAATGATGTACTGTATGGTGACTAACATAACACAATTTTTAAAAATGTACTCTCTTGCCCTTTACAGAGATACTTTTTTTTTTAATTTTTTATTTTTTATAAACATATATTTTTATCCCCAGGGGTACTGGTCTGTGAATCACCAGGTTTACACACTTCACAGCACTCACCAAATCACATACCCTCCCCAATGTCCATAATCCCACCCCCTTCTCCCAAACCCCCTCCCCCCGGCAACCCTCAGTTTGTTTTGTGAGATTAAGAGTCACTTATGGTTTGTCTCCCTCCCAATCCCATCTTGTTTCATTTATTCTTCTTCTACCCACTTAAGCCTCCATGTTGCATCACCACTTCCTACAGAGATACTTTTCAGGCTCCTAGTCTAATTCCTCAGGAAGAAAAAACAAAAACAAAAACAAAAAACAACAACAAAACTCCTTTATGACCAAGTTTTTCTTGGTGGACAAGTTTTCTTCCAGAGAAATGCTCCATTTTGCTACTAGAATCTCCACATTCTTGAAATATAAAGTGTTTTTCAAAGAAGGAATTGGAAGTTATCTGCCTTTCTCCTCGTAATTATGCCTTCACTTGATTAGCTTGTAAGCTACAATTTTAAAAGACTACACTAGATGACAGGAAAGCATTTCCAATGCTGTGGTGGATGTCGTAAAAATGTCATTGGTGGCATGCTCAGCATGGGCGAGATTCTTAACAGAGAGTAAGGCCAGAAGAGTAATTTTGTCCTATAAGGGTAAACTCCAGAGGAGGCTAAGCAGCATGGTCCTCCCCGGCACTCAGCTGCTTTTTTTCTCCCCTGCGAAGTGGCAGATAAGTCAAGGGAGGACCACACCCATGTCAATGGAACTGACATTCTCAATTCTGACAGATTTTCTCCACAATCCCTGCCAGGGCTTCCCAAATCCTAGTCAAATCTGAATTGTGAAGCTTAACATCTCAGTGGCCCATCTTTCTAGAGTGTGGATGAAAGTGTCTACCCATTCTTTTTGTCTTGCTTTGCTTGGGGGATGTTTGTTTGTTTATTGGTTTGTTTTAGTATTCTCTCCTCAATCTCAAACCTCTTCCAGTATAGCCCTTTTATACAGATCCTACAGGATATATGTGGCCCTTTAATGCAGAGATGCTCCAGATGAAGGCCCAGTTTTGCACTGCAGACCTTCTCCCAGAAAGCTGAGGGATCAGTGTCATGCAGCTGACAGTCCACCTGGGCTTTAACCATTAGTTCTAATTCTCTCCCGTTGGCCACGGCTGCTAAAATTTCCATCAGCTTGGTCTTCATCAGGTGTTAGTAGTCCTTAAACGGTTATCTTATTGAGTTAATACATTAAAAGAAGTCATTATATATTATTGTATTTAGATGTTTATTAGTTAAATAAATCAGTAACATAGTTAATAAATAAGTATGAATCTTATTTATAAAAGATCACTGGAATGAATTCTTCTATAAATAATACATTTCTTTAGTATTTGATGCCATAATCCTGTTTCAAGGGTATTTGAGGTAAACCTTTACAGAGCAAGGGTCACTTGGTTAATTTCTAAACTGAGTGTGGAGATTTGGGTGTAGTACACACAGGACAAGAGAATGTAGTTGGTGCTGTAGCAGAGTCATGCCTCATCAAATCCTGAGTTTGGAATATCCAGCTCAGCCTTAAGGAATCTGGAAATCATGACCTCAGGGAAAATTGTCATTTAGAGCAGCAGGTAACGCACATTTAGCCCTGTGACCATTTACTTTTGCATGTTGAGTTGTGCTTCTTAAAAAGAAGGCTCTTGGTTTTTCCACTTGGTGCTCGCAGCACACTTTCTCAGATGGAGAGACTGAGGTCCGAGGACTGGTGCCCGTCCAAGGTCTCAGACCTAAAGACTAAGATCTAAGTTTTTGGATACCTTAAATCCAGCTTCTTCTACCTCGCCATAGTACATTTATTACATGTGCATATATATACGCACATATCCAGATCAAACATAAAAATAGAAGACAATTTATGCATGGAAGTCATAATCAGTTGTAGAACAACTGTCCTGCTTTGGTACTTTTGTCTTCTTACGTTTGTATTTCTCCACCTTGCCTCCACTCCTCCTTTTTAAAAAGAATCAACCAGGATGAGAACATTTATGACATCAGTGTCATTTTCGAAACAGAAACAAGTCCCCAGATAAGTGCATAGGAAAACTAGAAACATCAGGGTACTCTGATATTGGCTAATGCATTTGCAGCCTTGATTCCTAATGTGTTATTGATCGCATGAGTCATCACCAGCTTAGTGGGCTTGGCAATATCTGCAATGGGAAATACTCCGTATTGCCCACACGTTCCTTCTGTGTGAATTCAAGAGCCTGCCCTGAGCTGCAGACCAGTGGAGCCTGTAATCCCTTCTACATATCTGTTACATGGATCCATATCTCTGCAGTGGCCAGCTCATGCAAAAAATTCCTGTTCACCTCTGTCCACTATGAGAGCCTACCTGTCACCAATCGCAAATGTGATCGGAAGAGAATGTTGGGACAGGAACCAATGCTGACCCAGAATCTCCTCAGGGAAAACTTTGGTATCTAGAAACTCCTGACCCTTCTCCTCCAACCTTCCAACCCTATCTTCAATGGCTGTGGTAACATATTTGTATTTTTATTCTACGATTATCATAAACAGAGCTTGGAGGACCATAAATGCCTTTGGAATTTTTCCCTTTCAGCTTCAATAGGAAAAATGCAGACCAGGCCAGGGTAGAGATCTGCTGATGTGTGGATGTCTGGCAGGAGGCAGTGGGGATTAGGGAAGAGAGCCAAGCTTCCAAGTTGTATAGACCGGGACCCTCATCCTGTCTCTGTCCCCACTTGCTATGTATCCCTGAGCTTCAGAGATAGTACCATCTGTACTGTATTTAAACTACTCTCGTGTCCTACTGTGGCAAAAAGCAAAAACAATGAATACTCTTATGCTGAAAATAAATAAATTAAAAAAAATAAATTTTAAAAAAAGCAAATGAAAATGAAGCTGTTGGCACCTGGGTGGCTCAGTGGGTTAAAGCCTCTGCCTTCGGCTCGGGTCATGATCCCAGCGCCCTGGGATCGAGCCCTGCATCAGGCTCTCTGCTTGGCAGGTAGCCTGCTTCCCTTCCTCTCTCTCTCTCTGCCTACTTGTGATCTCTGTCTGTCAAATAAATAAAGAAAATCTCTTAAAAAAAAATAACAACGAGAGAATAAAAATCCCTACCTCACAGGACTGTGTGGATAAAAACAGGGGGAAAATCACAGTATTGAGTTCACAGCTAGTGAATCACATATTCAACCCAACTCAACGTTAGTCCATTCTTTGCCATTGAAATTATTGATTACCCCCGCCTTCTTCAATTAAAATGATGCCTTGCATACAACAGGTAACAAGTATTAATAAAATGAAGAAACATACAGGAAACTGCCCAAGAGTGCACAAGAGCACAATAATTTTTAGTTCCTTCCTGCTGCCTTTCTTTCCAGAAGGATCAGGGTGAGAATTCATTTATGACTTTTAGTACAATGTTCTTCGATCTCAAATACGTGTGTGCAAGTGTGTGTGGGTGTGCACATGCAAGTGTGTGTGTGTGTGTGTGTGTGTGTGTGTGTTGACCGCCGAACTCCTTCCATCTTAATTATGCTGATTTTTTCCTCCGTTCATTTGTTTTTCTCTCAAGTCACCCTCTGTCCATAGGAGATGAGAAAGAATCCTGCCCAGTGACTCTGTTTGGCTTAGCTGGTTTCACGTGGCCTCACAGTCTTAAAGATCATCTCCATATGATGACTCCATATCAGAAAGAAGTAACGTGTGAAAGTCACAGAAACACTTACCATGTCCTGCATGTATCACTTTTAATTCCAGGGAACCATGGCTGAAGTTACGCCTATGCACTCCTACAGTCAGGCAGGTTTAGGTATGGAGGGACTGGCCTTACTGAGTTATAGGTATGAGATGAAAGCAAGAATGGAAATCTGAAGCTTCTCTCTCAGGACAACAGAGCACTCACAGACACTGTTGTAGGTCACCTGAGAGGTGTCATGGGAGCTCATGCCAGAAGGAGGACTCAGAGGCCCATGTAAGCTGTTAGCTGCGAGGTGTCCACAAGGAAAATGACATAAGTCAAGGGGTACAGCTCATAGGATTCCAGTGCAGATAGTTTTCAACATCTGCAGACCAATAGCAGAGACAGAGACGGTGGTTCCCAGAATCAGCTTTCAGTTCACTTCCTAGGTCAGGCAGGCAGTATCTGGCCTGGATCGTACAACCACAAGGACATGGGGAGTTCTGAGTCCCAGCAAACCAGGATTAGTCACATTGGATCGTGGATATGAAAAGTTAGACCCAGCCAGGTGGGGGCTCATACAATGCAGATCTGCAGGTAGTTTAGAATCCAGTAGTCACACAAGCATCCAGGATTTGGGTCTACAAGGAGAAATCTGTCTCTTTGCATAGAATGAGGGGGGTGGACCCCCCGCATTGGACCCTCATTCTCCATGTTACTTTCCTGATTAAGGGGTCTTGATTGTAAACCCCTGGTATATCCTGTTTTATTTTTAAGAGATATAATATGAAATGTAACTAAGAGTTAAGCAATGCTTAAATGGCCAAATGTTATCAGAATGATTCTTGCCAACTCTTTTATAGATATATATATAATTAATATTATTATTTTTTTAAAAAGTAGCCTGCCATCCAGTGTTGTTGATTAACCATTCATATTGAGAAAACCCTTTTTATATTTCTCCCAATATCTATATAGAGACTCCTTTATTCACAAGAACTTCAACACTTTGTTCCTCTAGGGACAGCTTACTTATCCATAATGGTAGACCCAACCATGCTCATAAAAGAGCCCAATGCCAGGAAGTTAGTCATTGTTGTCCTGGCTTGCACTGATCCATTCCAAACTCCATCTGAGTATCATAACATTCTTAACAATTTTCCACTATAATTCATAGAACTATCTTAGTTTATCCCAGAAGTTCAAGCCCCAGGGAATAACTGATCATTACATGATGAGCCAGCTCCCTATTTTCCCTGGATACCACAAACCATATCAATCCAAAGGGCTGATAGGACCCAGCTTCCAGCAGCTTCACTTCCATTTGCTTTTTGCCACAGTAGGACAAGTAGTTTAAATACAGTACAGATGGTACTGAAAATACTTCATTGGAAACTTTCTCATCCTACAACTAGGACACTTCTGAAAGGTAGCTGCTTTCATCCTCTGCAATTGTTTCTTTGGCATTTATTTCAAAATGTCTAAATGCTGTACTTACTCTTTGTTGATTAATGAAATATTTATTGACTTCTGGCTGCCCCCCTCCAGCACCCCCTGTTTGTTCTATGCCTCACTCTCACCTTCCCACAAGAGTTACATTCAGCACAATCTTTGCTCTCCCTTTGTTCTCATCTTCCCAAGTAGTTTTGTCACAACTTTGTGTGAACTTGATAGTCTGTGTTTACACTATTGTGACTATTGCTAGCTTCTGATTCAAATATTGTATTAGGATTACATTTCTATTCTTACACAGCTTTTATATTTCCTCAAGCAGAAATCACCTTTTTAATTCTCTTGACTTTTTAGGCATCTATAATTTTTTCAAATGTTTCTATCCGATGCCATATCTATTACAGCATCCAAACCTGAAAAACATCAATAAACTTCTAAGTTCCATTTTCCCCCCAAGGATATGGCCTTACTTTGGGTAAATTATTTACCTTCCCTCTGTGTTGGTTCCTCTGTTGTGCACTGGATCCAACAATTTCCTCTTCCTTGACTTATTCCCTGATCTCTCTGAGGCAAATTTTTCATTAGTGTTCTGAGAAATGGTGTATGGAAAGTAAATATTTGGAGTCCCTGAATATGTGTCTGTTCTGCCTACTTAATTGTTACGAATTTGCCTGGGTATAAAATTCTAGGTTTGAAAGTCTTTTCTCTCAGAATTTTGAAATTCCACAATTTTCGACGGTCCCTGATCCCCCCATTTCCAAATTGCTCTTGGGAACTCTGTCTCCCCCTTTTTTGTGAAATTCCTTGCCCTTCCTCCAGTTGCTTTCTATCTTCTGAACTCTCTTCTATGCTTGCTACTCTTCCTGGTAACCTTGTTATTTGGGGGTTATGTCACTTTTTATTATTTGACTGACATTTTAGTGGGCTTTGGTATGAATAAATGGGACTCTATTGTGGCCAGTCCACCATGTTTACTCAGAGTCTAGTGACATCTTTATGTTTCCAAGTATTTAAATCCATGCAATCCCCTTTGCATGTATTTTGACACTATTACTGTTAGCAACCCTGGGAGGACCTAGAAGCATTGCCATTTGAGGAGGAGACAGCTGAGGCTCTGGGAATGTTAGTAGCTTTCATAAGTTTAAGGGGCCAGCATGAGACAGATTCGAATATAAAACCATGTTTTTCCCACTCACTGAGGCATAAGGGTCACATTCAGTGATACCTTTGTGATGGAGGTCACTAGTAATGGACCAGACAGTAGCTTTCCCATATCCTGCTACAGTAAACTAACACCATTGAGTGATGTGAATTATCCCTTTGAACTATTCTCTGAACCACAGAATACAGGCTTTCCTCTTCAGTCACACTCGTGCTATTCCATTGTAGAAATGGGGACACCTAAAACCAAATTATTGCTGGTGATCTGACTCATTCAAATAGTGGAGCATATTAGAACGGACAAGGAAAACTGAAATTACAGTGTTCAGGTCTGAAGGAAAATATACCTTAATACGGAAAAGTGCTATTTCAGAGTCCAGCACACAATGAAATAACTCTTCTTTGAAGCTTTTACTTACATTCTCTCATAGGGCACAAATAGCATTCTCTAATTTGAAAACAAAAAATGAGTGATTGTTTTCAAAGTCCAGTGTTTAAAAGGCATTGCAATAACCACTCTCAAAAAAAGGAAAAGAACCTTTCCAATTAGTATTTATGAACAAGCAAACATACCCAGTAATTTATGGTTTGTTTATATGTCACTTTGCCTTTCTGTGGTTGTATGAGCAGACACAATTTATGTTAAATGATACCTTCTTGAGGGCAGTTTTCAGGTAATACCTCCTGAAGGGTTTGTGGATCTTTGTCCAGACAAGAGTTTGCCCGTGGCTTTTCCCAGCTGAATATCTGGTTCTTGTACTCTCTCTCTCTCTTTTTTTTTTTATCTAATTATCCCCTTTCTTATCTTCATGTACCTTACTCCCAATAAAGGGAGGAAGTTTTAGGGTCAAGCGGAGGAAAAGTGATACTAGGCAGGACCCCGACCTGGTACCTCAGCCTTCTCATCTGTAGAATAAAATCATGCCTACAGTTGATCTTCAAGTCCTCTTTCAGCTCTGGAATGCTGCTTCTACACCATCAATGAATCAACTCCACTTAATTATCTCAGTTGGTCACTCCTGTTTGAGTACTTGTGTGACTGTGAGAAAATTTGTTGGTTAATGTATTTAGCACATATTATCGGACATCGTGCTCAGAGCTAGGTACACAGTGACAGATGAACAAACATAGCCCTTAGCCTCATTGGGTTCACAGTCCAGGAGGAAATACATGTAAAAACAAACTCTTGATAAATGCTGTGAAAAACAACAGAAAACTGCAAGAAAGATTAGTTTTAAAGAAAAAAATATATTTAGACAGGAAAGGAGAAATGTGGCCAAGAAAGCTTGATGGGAGGAATGACAAGAGACCCAAAACATGAGGACCGACCAGCCAGGTGAGGAGTGATGTAGACAACATTCCAAACATTTAGGGCTACATGTCTGAAAGACCCTGAGGAATTAAAGAGCTCATGCCTTCAGGGAACTCGCAGAAGGCCAGGTGGCTAGAGCATAGCGAACAAGTGGGTTGGCCGAAGATAGGAGCAAGTATGGGCTCCCACCAAATCATACAAAGCCTCCCCACCATGCTGAGCATTTTGTATAATGCCAGAAAGGCAGGGAGAACCTACTGAAAGCTGTTTACACAAGAGAGGGAAGTGACTCAAGTCATGTTTAAATGATTGTTCTGTTTCCTGCGCATGCATTGGAGGAAGACAAACACAGATAAACTAGTTCAGTTAGGAATTAGTCTGGACAAGGGCCAATGGTGGTTTGGATGGCGGAGAGGTGGGTGGTTTTCACATATGATCCTCATTTTGCTTCTGTAGTCAGCTGTGTTTGTAGCGGGGGCTATCTGTGGCCTCATGTCTCCCAGCATATGTATGAATTAATGCCTATGAGATGTTGGGAGTCCCATTGCCTGTCCAGCAGTGTTCTTGGTCAGCATTCTTCATGTGGGTATAGCCACAGCTGTGTGTCCCACAGTCTCCAGGGGATATAAGCCAAGCTTTTAAAGTAATCTCCTTGAAGCTTCTCTAAGTAGGACTGAGTAGAGACGGTCCCACCCTTGTCGCTATGTGGGAGGAGCAAGATGAAAGGAGTAGGACCTCAGCAGTTCCACAAGGAAACCCTCTCCTGTATCCCCTTTCCTCACTTTTCTAATGTGCTTCATGTGCTTGGCCATCTAAGAGCTATAAACTCCCATTTTGGCAGCCCATGTTTGGGGGTGTGTGAGGAACCTACCAGCTCACTCGCTCTGTCTTGCACGTCTTGTCTTGGGCCTAATGGAGACAAAATGTCCCACCCTGACATCGTCACCTAACCTCCCTCTAACTGCTCTGCATAACATGAATGCAGGTGGCCAGCACCCTCCATACCTTTGAGGCGATCCAGGCCCTCCCTTGTGTTTGTCCCCCAACACTGCTGCCTTGAGCCTCACTTCTGCAGCATAGGCTCCAAGGGACCTCTCTCTTCTGTCTCCTTTCATCCCAACCTGTCACAGCACCCTCTCCCGGGAGGCTGGATGACTCCCTGAAACAGTGCTCTCATGGCCTGCTCCTCACTGACCCTGCTCCTCTTCCACCAGCCAGGAGATGGTGTTGGACCCAGTCCTCCATCCCCACTTTAGTACCATCAGCTTGTCTCTCACACAGACTGTACCATTCCCCCTTTATTGGCCATTTTCCCGAGCATCTGTCCAACTGCTCAGACTCTGTGACAGAAACTCCGGTAAAAATGGGCAAAACTGCAGCACTTGCACTCCTTGGCAAGACTTACAGAGGAGCGGAAATAGGTGGCCTCTGTGAGGAGCAAGAAAGTGGCATTTGCTAGCTTGAAACGAGTGAACGGTGACATGGAGGAGACAGATTTTCTGGAGTCATGAAAAGGAAATGAGTGGAAGGAAACCAGAGCTGGTACCTGAAGTGGTACTAGATGTGGGAGAAGGTCAAAGAATCTACCATAAGATCCTGTCCATTTCAAAAGCATCACGCGGCTTCAGTATGTGAGAAAAGGAGAATTACCTGGGTCTGGGGATTAATCCCTCTGTCAGGGACTTCTTGCTAGCCACCAGGTGAAGGCAGGCTGTCTCCTAACCAAAGCTCACGCATGTCTGACAGGAGCAAACGCTAAGCATGGGCTGCGCTGCAAGGCCTGTAAGATGAGTCTCCACCACAAGTGCATGGATGGCCTAGCACCCCAGCGGTGCATGGGCAAGCTGGTAAGGGCCGGTGCCAGGAGTGAGCCCAGACCCCCCTGCCTATCCGAGCTCCTCCACCCTTATAGCCAGACAATAGAGAGGCAACCCCCAAGTCCCTGGCCTACCAACCGGGCTTCCTTGTTGGCCTAATGACAAAGCAGAGGAGCAGCTTTATCATCCTGAAAGACAAATGTTTCCCATGTAAAAAAGACACCTTAACAAGGTGACTGACTTGTCCCGGGCTGGAACTTCTCCAGCGTTAGCACTGCAAGGCCCACATCCTGGGACTGTCCATGTTTTGAAGTTGAAAGAGAGGCATGCCTGGAACCCTCTCTTCCCAGAAAAATGAGGGCGGCTGGTCACCTCAGTGTTAAATTGGCTCAGCGGACATCAAGAGAGGGAGAGAGATTAACCACCACCCTAAAAATGGAGCGAGTAATAAAATTCAATGTACCACTTTAAGAGATCATGGCAGCCGAGCCAAGGAAGATCAGATAGCCGTGGTCCATTCTAGGCTGGTCTTAGCATCTTGGGAGCATGGGCTTCAGTACTGCGGCAACATGTGGAAAAAAAGGAACCCAGAGCATTTTTGAGGGTATTGATACTAGGATGGCCAAAGAGCTGTCAAAGGGACCAAGAATGTCTAGCCTAGAGACACTTGGACTGTGACAGCTGCCTTCAAAAATGTCTAGCCTAGAGACACTTGGACTGTGACAGCTGCCTTCAAAATAATTTAAGGCCTGTCATACAAAAGAGGAATTATCTCCTGTCCTATGGCTCCAGGGAAAAGACCTAGGATCAGTAGACACCAAGTCTTAACAAAGAGATAAGGTTACCAAAGACCTGCCTCCTTGGTTGGTGAGAGCTCCTCCCACCCACACCTCAGAAATGGCAGTGTTCAGAAAAGGAGGATACCGCTTGCCAGGAACAAGGGCAAGGATTCGGGAATTCCAGTAGGGGCTGGGCCACAAACTTCCCTTCCAGCACTGGGACATAGTAAGTCAGGGTTCTTAGAGATTTCGTCTCCTTTCTCTGATTGGCAGTGTCATCTTCTCTAAAACCCCTGCCTCACTTGTTCCCCTCCTTCTCTTCCAATGGTGATTCCCATAAACCAAGGCAAAGACTATGAATGAGAGATCAGAAAAGCATGCTAGAGTCTAGAACACAAGACAAATGACTCTGGGGTGCCACATAAACAAGATCCTTTGGGCTTTCCTCTGAGGTCTGCTTCCCCTGGCCCAGGACTTTTATTATTTTAATAAGCCTTAATCGTGAAGTGCTATGAAATAATGCATGCCAGTCCATTTGTATTGTGGGAGATAATGGGGAGCCTAGACAAAAGGGAGGCTGCTAAGGTTTGCCGAAGGAGGAGAGGCAGGAAAAGGAAGGGCAGGTTGGGGCTTGCTTTCTGGGTGGAGTGTAACTTGCTTATTGCCACCTGTACCTCCCGCCCTATCCCCCAACCAGGGATAAATTTAAGGACAAGTCAGCATCTTCAAGGGTGACAGAGGGGTGCCCCCTGGAAAAATCAGCTGGTATGATTCTCAGAGCTCTTGTGTGGTTTTCTCCATCACCTCTGTGACATTAAGCCTTTCTCTTTCTCATTCTTTCTCTAGCCAAAGGGGTTTCGGCGATACTACAGCTCCCCCTTGCTCATTCATGAACAGTTTGGATGCATTAAAGAAGTTATGCCCATCGGTGAGTTGGGACGCTGATGAGTTGAGTTGGTTTTGGGCGGCAGTGTCAGCCTTAATAGCTGTTACTCTTCTCTCTTGGGACTGCAGACCCAAAGGGCTATGTTTGTGCATCTCTCTGGTGGCTGATTGCGCTATGATTGTTTGCTTTGCTGGAGAGGATATTTAAGGAGGAGCAAATTCTCTCCCCGATGAAGCTTGAAAAACACCCAAGTCCCAAAGGCTGCTGATATGCTATTCCAGCCATCAGCAGCTTGGCAGAGTGGGAAGAACATAGAGCCTAGCATCCCACACACCTGGCTCAGAGCCCAGCTTCCCCACTGACCCACTAACTGAGTGTCTGGACAAGTTACTCATCCTGTCAGACCCTACAAGTGAAGAAAACCAAAAGCTGCTTTTTCTAATTGTTGCAAAAAAACAAACAAACAAGCAAAAACCATAAATTATAGACCAATGCTTGGAAGGAACTCTGAATATCAGTTTTTCTTTAATGAGGACCAAAAAATGTCTTATATTTATAGATATTTCTGGCTTCAGTTTATTCTTTAACAATATCTTTCAGTTTATTTCTATTTTTCTTTCCCTCTGTCTGTGAGAATCTTTACATATTTTTGCCTTTGGAGGGGGGCAAGTTTTAAACTTAGAAAGCTTTTAAACAGAAATTCACAAGACCTGGTAATGTCAAATTCCTTCAAAAACACTTGCCTCCTACAACAAACTTTAAGTCTTGCTTAAGGCTTTGAACCTTGGTGAGTAGAACCTCACACTAGGGGAAATAAAGCTGGTGTCTGGGAATAAGCTTGATATTGGAGTCCTGAGGCTGGATAACAAAAGAGGAAAACCAATAAATCAGGAAGCATCTGGGAGCAGAGAGTTCTGGGTGTAAGTGGTCAGTGCACCGGAAGGACATGGTCGATGGGCACATATTGTGGGGGGCCCATCTGCCCAATGAGCTTGACCACACACAGCTCCTTTTTTTCCCAGGGGTTACTAGTGAGCTGGCACAGCACCTTCTTCTTAAGTGCTGTTGATCCATAAGGTATGATAAATGCTTGGCTGCCCTCCTGATGGTGAATGGAGGAAACCCGTCACTCAGACGACCTTTCTTTTCCATTGCAGCCTGTGGCAATAAGGTGGACCCTGTCTATGAGACCCTCCGCTTCGGCACCTCCCTGGCCCAGAGGACGAAGAAGGGCAGCTCCGGCAGTGGCTCTGAATCACCTCACAGAACCTCTGTAATTATCCTCTTCCTCCCTCAGTCCACCTGCAGTGCTCTGGGGAGGGCAGACCCCAGGCACAGCAGCGCAAGGGGGTCCCCATAAATGTATCATGAGGTCAGGTCTTTGAGAGTCAGGTAGCCTCTGAAGGGAAATCCCAGGTGCCTTGGGCCACTAAAGGTTAACTTCCTCTTTGTGGCCAACACCCAGGGATCATTGTACTTTTGCCCTCAAAGACTATGTTCTTGGTTTCATGCACCTCGATTCTCCATGTACTTCCCCTCCCTCCCCTCCCACCAATACCCGATGGCATGGCAGTCAACAGAGAGAAAGGTTCACCCAAACAATGGCAGAAGCAGGGAAGTCCCAGCTGTGGCCATTTCTCCTTCCGGCTACATCCCAGTTCAATACAGCTCTTTCTCACATTTTCTCATTCTTTTCTCTCAGAGACAAGGTACTCTTCTTGCTTTCATACAAAAGCTGCCCTCCCCAGAGGCGCTGGACTGGTGACTTAACAGGGTCTGTTTCCAAGGGACACTCACCCTCCCAGACACCTCTCCCACATGTTTTTTGTTCTAAAATGATTACCCATGGCTCTCCTTGACATGCTGTCATCATTCTGTTTCTGGTGGTCCCAACCAGAATTTCTATAAATGCCCCAGGATGCCACACGACTCTGCCGTTCATGCTGAAGGCCACCATCTGTCCTGCAGAGACAAGGACCTTCCAGCCAATGTTGCCAACTAGGATGGCTCGCACCCAGTTACTGGTTCCATTGTTGCCGCCCATGTTAAAATGGGATTTCAAAGCAAGGCACAGATGAGCCGCCAGGTGGTCTGCCCAGCTGGGTCCTGTCAACATCAAGTGATTAGGGTGGATCATGGAAGAAGGAGGGGTGCGTACCCATCGGAGGGGTTCTCGAGCTGAGTGAAAGCAGCTCCCTCAATGGGTGCAGGTCAGTCTACAGGATAACTGAGATTATAGGCTGTAGGCAGGTGTGTAGGTCAGGTGGGTGAGTAGGTAGATTTGAAAGTCTTCTGATTGATGCCCCATTGTTATCCTAGATGCCACCTTTTTTAAAGATTTTATTTATTTATTTGAGAGAGAGAGATAGCATGAGCAGGGGGGAGAGAGAGGCAGACTCCCTGTTGAGCAGGGAGCCTGGCATGGGCCTCTTGTTCCCAGGACCCTGAGATCATGACCTGAGCTGAAGGCAGAAGCTTAACTGACTGAGCCCCCCAGGTGCCCCCAGAGGCCATTTCACATTCACCAAAAACCCTGTTCTTCATGCATCCCACCAACTTCTCAGAAGGAAGAACCAAAACTTGTGGTACACTTATTCCTTGCTGCCCCTAAAAGTGATGTCAGTTTTACTCTCAGTTTGCAGTTAGCAAACATGAATTAAGTGCCTACAGTCCACCAGCATAGAGGACACAGATGAAGGGGAGGACATGACTTCTTACCCTCCGAATTCACCACTTATTTCAGAAGACCAAAACAATAGAGCGCAAAGCAGATGGTGACAGCATTGTCTGGCACTTTTTAAGGAACATATTTTTATGTCTTGTACTATTTTTATTATGAATCGGAACATAGCATACACATTATGAGTATTATAATAGCTATGTTATAGGAGCACTGCAGGATTTCAGAGTAAAGAGGGAAACAGTTTCAGTAGACATTGCTCTCAAAGCAGTGCAGGTATAAGCTGGGACATTTTAAGGTATCTGATCCTGGTGATCTCCCTGGGAGGCTATACATCAAATTGGCCGTCCTGATGATAATATTGGTTCTGGTGATGTGGGTTAGATGACAGTAAGAGTATAAGTAATTTTCTAGCACAAAGCCTGGCACTCAATAAATGAAATTTGCTGATGTTTTATTTCGATTAAGCATTGAGCCCTTGGCTGGGCTTTCTTTGAGTTTGAGTTATGAAGAAGTGAAACAAGGGTGTGATCCATTAGAAAGGTAAATACATTCTCTGAGAAGGACATTTCCCTGGCCATTCCTTACTGGGGCCCATTCTTGGGCTCTGTAAGAGGCTGGACCCACTCCAGGGTTCCACCCTGCTGTCCTCCTCAACCATTCTCCTCTCATGTGTCCTTCAGTTGCTCCTTAAGTCAGGGATGTTCCCAGATCTCTACTTTGGTTTGGCCTTCATGTGCTACTGGTTCTTCACGATCATCTCATTCACAGTCCTTTGGTCCAGCCATCATGCCCAAGATGATGACTCCTTAGATACTTCTAGTCCTAACCTCCAGATGGGTCCTAACCTCCAGCAGGTCCATGCTCTAATGGTGCTCCACTGATGATTGGGTCCTCTAACTGAGAACTCAGAAATGTAGGGGTGCCTGGGTGGCTCAGTCATTAGGCATCTGACTTTGGTTCAGGTCACGATCTCAGGGTTCTGGGATCAACCCCTGCATCGGGCTCCCTTCTCAGCAGGAAGCCTGCTTCTGTCTCTCCCACTCCCCCTGCTTGTGTTCCTTCTCTCGCTGTGTCTCTCTGTGTCAAATAAATAAGTAAAATCTTAAAATACAAAACCAACAAACAAACAAACTCGGAAATGTGCATCAGAAGTGCCCTTTGTCTCTGCCTGCTGTGCTGGAGGTTTGAATCTCATCATCTCTCACCCAGACTATTTCAAAGGAATAGCTGTGTTCCCCTCTTCCTCTTGAGTCTTCTCTTATCATTACCTCCAGAGTTATCATCATTTAAAGAACGACCTTTGCAGTTTTCCAAATCAAAAGTCTGTATTGACTTCCTTATGCCCAAAAGACATGTGAACTGTAGCATGGTGTGAGAGGCCTGTCACTGCCCTGAAGATCCACCTTCCCTTGAACACACCAAGCTCTTGCCATCTTTGTACCTTAGGACATGCTGTTCCCCCAGCTGATGTTCTTTAAGACCAGCTTTTTTTTTTTTACACAAACCAGGAAGAGTTCTCAGACTCCCCCAAGCACAATGGTTGCTCCTCTCACAGGCCTTCAGAAAATCCTTTTCTTACAGGGTAGGGACAATTGCAGCATAATTTTCTGCTCTCTTTCCTGTACTAGGTACTGAGTGGCTATACAGCGGGGCCCTGTTCCCTGCTCATCTCATTATACCAGGGTCTAGCACCTCATGCTCAAAAAGTGCATCCTCAAAGAGTGAGGAAAAGTATCGGGGATTCTTAAAGACTGACTTCGGAACCCTCAAAATCAACCTGACCTTTTGATGTTTCTGCCCCCAGTTACATGCACACTTTGTAGCTCTCTGGACTGCCATATTCTGCCCAGTAGCTGGGTCTTGCCCCCATCTTGTTTCTACCTCTATACAGACAGCATCTCTTTTGGGTCTGGGTTGGGGTGTCCCTTCTGTGGACACCCACAACAACCAACTCATCAATCATAGTGATTTGCAGATTCCTTGGTATTTTTTCACTTTTGTGTTTCACTTTTCCCTCTCTCCTTTAGTTTCCTCCCCAACTAGATGAAGCTGCTCAAACACAAGAACTCTTGGTTCCCTTCTTCTCTCTGTTGTTTTACACTAGTGATTCTCAAATGTTGGTGGGGATCTGGATCCACGGAAGGGCTTTGTAAAGACAGAAAGCTCCCTGTCCTACTAAGAGTTGGGCATCTGTGTACTTGATTACCCCTCCAGGTGATTCTGATACCCACCGAAGTTTGAGAACCTCTGATCTGTAGAGCATGTCCTTAAACCCACTTACCATGTTAGGTCTTCTTCCGTAGGAGTGTGAGGAGGGCCATCGTTTCCCCCAGGGCCACACAGTGATGGCTGTCAGCCTGTAGCCATCACCTCTTACAAATCAAGACTTTCTGCCGAAAAGAAAAACAGACTGCTCTGGTCACTTGCCCTGTATGCTGAATGGGCCTTTCTCATGTCACTGGGGAGAGCTGGTCTATACCCTCATCTCCTCTAGTGCCTACATCTCCCAGGCTTGTCTGAGGACAGCATTCGTGGGAAGGCCAATGAAAGCCAGCCTGGGCAGGCAAGAATAAAGAGGGGGCTCCCCGGGGATGGCCCTCAGGTACACATCCCGGCAGCAGATAGCTGGCCCTGCATCCGGGGCTGTGGCGACCCCACGATGAGGAGACGTCCTCAGACCCTCTGTGGCAGGCAATGACCATGTTAGCCTCCATGGTTTGTTCTCACGTAGAAGTAGCAAGAATGTCAGAGACACAAATTAAGGATGTCCAGTTTGCTTTTCTGTCTGAAATGGTTTTGTTTCTAGCCATGACTGGCCCTGACAGACCGGTTCTCAGGGCGGAAGACACGGTTTTCTGAATGTCAATAAGGTATCCATTCATCACAGTCCATTTAAACTTCCTGACACTGGTTCTATCAGTAAATATTCTCGGAATTGTGCTCTGTGAAGGCATTGTTCTCAGGGCTGTGGGGAGACAAACACAAATCAAATTGTCCTTAAATATCTGTCACTTCACTCTTTCCCCAGAGTCCCTCTTGCTTCAATGAAAAAAACAGAAACAATTGATTGGTACTTGAAAATGCTTTGGCTTCCTTCCTGCAGGGGCAGATGGTAATGAACTTCAGCCACTTGCCATTCTTGCAGTTTTGTTATGTCCTAAAGCTAACATATTCCCACACAGCAAACTCTGCTCCACACATTTATTTTCTTACAGGGCTGTGGGGCCATTGGCTTTACATTGTCGGGCAGTCACCACCTGGCTGTTTCTAAATCATTATGTTTCTTTTAATGTGTTTTCAAATATTCTGGAATATAAAAGGTTGGATGGCTTTGGGAAGAAACTAAAAATTTTGGGAAGAAATTCAAAAACCTTCTGGGAGTGGTTCGACCAGTTTGGGAATAATCTTCAGTTTCCTAAGATTAAATTAACATAATAATAGCAACTTTTGTTCAGAAATAGCCAGCTTCAAAGGAGCAGGGTATAAGTGACCTAGAGATCCTGTGACTTTTTTTTTCCCCTTCTTTCCGATGTATCATGCAAGTGAGAATGGCTGGGGAAAATCTTTAAGCCGGATTATATCAAAAATGAGCCTCTCAAGGGTCGTGCTAAAATGCTCTGAGCTGACTGGGAGGGCTAGAGGGCTGGGAAGGCAAACTTGTTCCTCTGAAATAAGATGTAAGCAAATTGTTTTCAAAATGTGACCCACAGCACCTTGGCGGCTCAGTCGTTAAACGTCTGCCTTCGGCTCTGGTCATGATCCCAGGGTGGTGGGATCAAGCCCCACATTGGGCTCCCTGCTTGGCAGGAAGCCTGCTTCTCCCTCTCCTACTCCCCCTGCTTGTATTCCCTCTCTCCCTGTGTCTCTCTCCATCAAATAAATAAATAAAATATTTTTTTAAAAAAATGTGATCCTCTTCGGAGGCCCCCTAAATTCCTCTTCCAAAGAGATGGGGGCCAACCAGATGAAAGCCGGGGCATCTGGCCATTTGATAGACGCAATCAGGGGTATGCTGATAAATGTTTAACTACCAACTGGGGCTGGACCCTGATATGCAGCATTTGCCAATTTCTATGGTGTAAATAGTCCCACGCAGGCCTGTTTCACTCTCCCATTATGAAGGCCATCAAAGCTCTCACCAGCCCGCATGAGCCTTTCCAGCACACCGTTGGAAGAAGCTCAGACACATGAGCTCTGAAGAAAGCACCTGAGGTTCAAACCCCAGTTCTGGCACTTAGTGGCCATGGGACCTCAAGAAGGACTACTGATTTTTCCCTGGGCTCCACATTCGTCACTGAAAAGTATGCCTGTCACAGGATTACTGTGAAGAATAAACAGATACATATATGGTACATAAAACAGCACATGATAAATGATCAGGAACCATCAGCCATTTAGAGTAATGATGTTATTTCTGTAACTGAAGCAGAAGAATGGCTGTGGCTTATCCTATTAAACGAAAAGAAAAGGCAGAGTAAGAATTACGTAAATAATTGTGCAGCCGGGGAAACGACATTTAACTCATACCTAGGTCATGCACCCCTCGATGCTGCATCTTGTTCTCTATAGTCAATACAAGTCTTCCTCAACTTGTAATGGGGTTACATCCTAATAAACTCATCGTAAGTTCAAACTATCCGAAGTCAAAAAAGGGGTTGGTACTGCTGCCCTCGAAAACATCGTAGCTCAGCCTGGCCTAACTCAACTGTGCTCAGAACACTTGCATTCCCCTATGATTGGGCACAATCATCTAGCAAAAAGCCTATTTGATAACAAAGTGTTGACTCTCTCATGCCATTGATTGAAAGTGACAAACAATGGCTTCGTGGACACTGCCTTCGTGATCGTGGGACTGACCCAAAGCCCCGGGTGCCACGCAGCATCCTCTGGGGATAAACTCCCATGTAACTCCAGCCCGGAAAAAGATCCAAACGCAAAATTCGATGTAGCTTCTACTGATGTGTTTTGTAAAGTCAAAAAAATTTAAAAAAAAAAAAATCAGAAGGAGACCATCTATATTTATTTATTTTTTTATTGTGTTATGTTAGTCACCATACAGTACATCATTAGTTTTCAATGCAAGGTTCCAAGATTCATCGTTTATGTACAACACACAGTGCTCCATGCAATACGTACCCTCCTTAATATCCACCAACAGGCTCTCCCCATCCCCTCACCCCCCTCCCCTCTAAAACCCTCAGTTTGTTTCTCAGAGTCCACAGTCTCTCATGGTTTTTCTCCCCTTCTGATTTCCCCCAATTCACTTTTCCTTTCCTTTACCTTGTACCAGTTAGAATGGCAAAGATTAACAAGCCAGAAAACAACAAATGATGGAGGGGATATGGAAAAAGAGGAACCCTCTTATACCGTTGGTGGGAATGCAAGCTGGTGCAGCCACTTTGGAAAGCAGTGTGGAGGTTCCTCAAAAAATTAAAAATAGAGGTACCCTATGACCCATCATTTGCATTACTGGGTATTTACCCTAAAGATACAGATGTAGTGAAAAGAAGGGCCATCTGTAATGTTCATAGCAGCAATGGCCATAGTCGTCAAACTGTAGAAAGAACCAAGATGTCCTTCAACAGATGAATGGTTAAAGAGGATATGGTCCATATATACAATGGAATGTCACTCAGCCATCAGAAAGGATGAATACCCAACTTTTGCATCAACATGGATGGGACTGGAGGAGATTATGCTTAGGGACCATCTATATTTAAAACTTACCTCTAAAAGAGCTCTAGTGTCAGTGAGAATTTACATGACAGGGTACGGGCATGAATTCTGATTTCTCTCTGTTGTGTGTCCCTGGGCGTCTAGAAATTCATTTTACACTCACTGAGTGCCGCTCATGCGCCCCCTGCTGCCCCCTGAGCCTGCAGACAGACACTGGAAGGGAGCCACCGCCTCCATGAGGGAACACACAGCCTCTCTGAAGTGAGCCAGACCACAGCATGATTGGGTTCCTCAGACAGTGTCAGGCAAATTCTAGCTTAATTCTACTGACATTGAATTCTATTGACATTGAATTTCTCAGCTCAGTTGGCCCACTGAAAGGGTTTTGCTCATTTCATGTCACTCCCTCTGTTTTCTAAGACTTCAGATCTTGTGGAGGTTCCTGAAGAAGTTGATGGGCCAGGAGGAGGATATGACCCACGGAAACGCAGCAACAGTGGTGAGTGCATGAGCCCGGAAGCAGGCATCGCCCCAGCAGGGATGTGAAAGGCCTTGCCCTGCCCAGTCCGCAGCCAGGGAGCGTTGACTTCCAGTTCTTTTCTTTCTGTCCTAGCTCTGGAATTCATTCTGAGCAAATGTACAGTATTCTCGAGGGAAACTAGGCCTAATTCCTGGTGGATCTCCCTGATTTGACTGCAAAATTCCCTGAGTTCTCACCCCTTTGTGGACTTGGCTACACTGGGGTCTAGGAGTCACTTCTGGACCTTTTTGTCAATACATCATTTCCCTCACTGACCTACATTAGATTAGCAAACGGTTCTGGAAAGAAGCCACTCCCCACTACAGCTGAAGTACCCCAGAGCAGGTAGGTGGTGGTAAGTAGGGGCCTCCCACAGGGCTCCTCCCAGCACGGATAACTGACACTCAAAAACTGATCTGTATGATGGAGCCAAACACTCTTGCCTAATGTTATTTAATTTTCTCATAGCTTAGGCCCTTGCTACGATAATTTCTAGAATTTTTATTGAATGCTAACTACATGCTGTTGCTTGCTAACGTTAAGAAAGAACAGCCTCTTAAACCAGAGTTTAAAGACACAACCAACCCCTTATGGAGGAATCTTGCCAAGCCTCTCTGACATCAGCAACTACTTAACCACACTCATTTATGCAAAAGGTATTTATGAAGTATTTACTATGAATAGCAAAATGATACGAGTCATTAGGCTGTCCTCAGGTCCGCTCATAACCTAGCCAAGTTGTGGGTTCTGATTCGAGTTGCTGACCTGGTCTGAATGTATTCTCCTGGCAGAAGTTATCCCTGCATCGGAGGTGTGGGGATGTGGCACGTTGGGTAGATTTTCCACTCAACTGGTCACCTCTGCCCTTCCAGACTGGAAGCAGAAGTTCTGCATTCAGTACCCCAGAGCTGCTTTCGCAGCAACTGTCTTATGAGGCATCTCTTCCATTTCCCTAGCTCTAGGAGCTCATTTATGTGTCTTCTCTAGTTAGGGCAGTGTCTCTGTGATTCCACATGAGAATCCTCTGTGCTTCTCCTTCCTAAATAAGCATCAGTGTTCACCAGGGCCCCCCCTTGCCAAGCCCACTCACATCTGCTAGAGCGCACTGTTAGGCAAAGGATTCTTTGGCATCATCTGGGGAAAGCTGCACTTTCAGATCAATGCAAACATTCACTGAGCACTTAGCAGTGCCATTAGACGAATTAGAGTGCTGGCTGCCAGGGGAACCTCACAGCAGGGCGGTAATGCCACAGGGCCCCCCAGCCCATGTCTGTCTAGCCCTATAGATACGTTAACTGAGTTTGGTCAGAATTCGTCAGCATCTGAGCACAAAGTTATCAGACATGGGTGTTCAACCAGACCTTCATGTTAACACTTCAAGCGTGGTTGTCTCTGCAGTCCTCTGAGTCTGCCTTCTGCCTTCTGCCTGCACCCTTCCCTTCACCCAACTGCTGATGGTCGGCTCATGACTACCTGCAGGGATACATTTGGTCCTCAGCCCCTCCTTGCTCTGGAGACTGACCACTGGGCTTCCCTCGGTGGTCACATGGCCTCAAAGCAGTGACCTTGATCTCCCGGCATCCATCTCTTCATCTCTGAAATGAAGGATGTGATCATACTTCCATAAGGTGTTGTTATCATTCAGTGAAATAATGAATGTAAAGGCTCTCCGTACACTGATGACTCTGAAACTTGAGCCCCCTTTGCTGCCTCCAGACGCCTGCCGCCCACTGGACGTGGCGATCTGAATGGGGAGTAGACTTCGTGAAGTTAACAGACCTAAACTGGATTCTTGACTTGCTCACCCACCAACCCACCCGCCACAACCTGCTCTTCCCCCATTTTCCCTACTCAGTAAATAGGAGCTCTGTTCTGTTAGTCAGTCTTACTCCAGGTCAGAACTTTTGGTATCAGACTTGACTCCCCCTTCTTCTCATGTCTTGTAAATCTTACTTTCTGCTCTTCAAAATCATTCCCAGCATGTGCCCACCACTCATCTCCCTGCCTCAGGCATCCTGACCAGCAGTTTTGGTGCTCTTGCTCACCTCTTCCTCAGTAGCTAAAGTCTCTGTTTGCCTTGGAGATTTCTTTATGCAAAAAGTGGTCTTCAATAAGTTTTTATAATGTGAAGGAGCTATATTAGGGAATCATCAAAGTGAAGCACGTTTCCTTCTAATAAACACATCATGAGGTCATCAGGTGTCAGAGGCACAACCCAGAGCCTCCCCATTCTCAAGTGTGGCCCATGGACAAGCATCCTGGACATCCCAAGAGAAGTTGTTAGAAATGAAAAACCTCAGGCCTTTCCAGAACTGCAGAAGCAGTGTTTGCATATTAATCTTATTAAAGTTCAAGAAACAGGATGAGAAGTCATCTAGTCCAACTCCCTCCCTTCCAATACACACAACACAGACACATATGTATGGATAAGGAAACTGAGGCACGGAGTAATACATTCAAAGACACAAAGTTGAATATTTGCTATTTCTTTTATGTTAAGAGGCATTTTAGAGCCTAATTCAAAGAAATCTGTTGAAAGAACTTCACAAGCAATAAACCTCTATAAAGCTTTGGGGATCTATTAACTATTCCTTTGATCAGCAATAGCTTTCTTTACAATGCACCCTTGGAAGCTGGAGGGATTAATTATACAGCAGTTTGCTTCAAAACATGTTCTTGTGATTGGGCTTAATCCCCTGTCCACACAATTTGGGAAACAACGCAGAGAAAACACCCTGCTTTTGTGTCCAGGCTCCCACTGGTCTCCCCACAGTCATGGCATGGAGGGTCCTAGCCTTTCAGAAGTAGCACTTGGCTTCCAGTCAAGCTGTTCTTCATGACATGTTTTGTTTATGTTCTAAAAATTACACAGTGCATACAGGTGTTATTTCTACCAGCTAGGTGTCAGGTCAAAATCCTTGAGGAAGATTTCCAAAGTCTCCTTGAAAGAGGATACAAGTCATACTCCTTTCTTTCTTACCAAGTGTGCACTCTCTGTTTTCTCTCTCATGAAAGATGCTGGGCTGCTCTGTCTGTTTCTGGTTGTTGTTTTCAATACTATTTGTGGATGCATCAGAAACTTAGAGGGAAGAGTTGTTGGTCTTCATCTTTGGCCAGAAACTCCAGTTGAAACTATGTGGTGAGCAAAGGGAGAAGTAAAAGCTAGGTTGCCTATTGCCGCTTAAAATGCCAAATAATGACGTTATTGGCTGCCTTCAATAATTGCATTTCAGTATGACTCTATGTGATTATAACTTTCCTGGAAGAGAAGCAGAGGGAAAAGAACATAAGTAAGACAAATTCCTAGAAATATTCTTCAAAAAGAACTGGGTTAATCACATCCACTGGAGAATATTTTGAAGCCCAATGATACCTTACTTTTCACTGAAGCAAAGAAATTTTGCCCAGAAAGGAAAAAGGAAGCTAGGATTTGGAAAATTTTAACATGCACTGATTTTATATCCCACATTTTGATATGTCACCCAGAAAATGAAGCAAATATTTTAATGTCTTCTTCAACAGATACCCTAATATCTAGATGTCTCATATCTAAAGCAAGTAAAGGTCTTTTTAAAAGCATAGAGGACTCTCTTTCCTTAGAGAAGTTGTTTTTTTTTTTTTTTTTTTCCACTTTAGCACACCTAAAATTGCTGGGAAAAAGAATTTAAAAAAAAAAAAAAAAAAAAAAAACTCCAGTTAATGCATGGCTGAGCTGGAAGCAAAATAAGACAATTCCTTGGGGTCTAGAAATGACAATAAAGCATGAATCCAGAGACATAAGCAGGTGAGGGCCATTGTTTATTCTGCACATCACTGGGGCCTCAGATGGGAAGAATAAGCCCCAGGTATGGTCAGTAGAGAGCAAGACCTGGCAAGCAGGCATAGTAATAGGTACAATGAGAGGCCCTTTGGGAGAAAGCTGATACCCCAAAAGGCACCTTTAGTGGCACTAGGAAAAATGAATGTCCTGCAGAGAAATTTAGTAAAGAAAAATGTTATATTGGCCTTAACTCAAGTGGGGAAGAAAAGAAAGAAATGAAATAGGAGCAGAGAGGAAGGAAAAGAAAAAGCAAAGGAGGGAAGAAACTCTTCTTACTTGGATTTAGGGCCTGAATTCATACTACCTCTGTGGACAAAGTAAAATAATATAAAATTTTAGATGAATTTATTTAAAGTGGACTTGTTGGATAAATGCATAGGCATTTGCCAGAAGTAATACAAATGGCCTCTGGAGAAAGAGAATTTAAACCCAGACCTCAGAAGTTTCCACAAATTAACTTTCCAAGGACATGAACTAAACATTGAAATAAGCCAAATAAACAAGAAAATGAGCTAGCATGTGTAAGAGTTAGTCAAAGCCCACCTTTTTTATGATCAGACTTTAGAAACTGTATACGTTAGAATTATCAAATAAAGAAATATCTAATTGTATAGTTAGATATATTTAAAGATACAAAAAGTGGACTAGAACATATAACAAAAGAGTAAGACACTATCAAAGTTGAACAGGCAAATTTTAAGAAAACCAAACAGAAATTTTAGAAATTAAAAAAAGAAGAAGAGGGGTGCCTGGATGGCTCAGTCCTTAAGCATCTGCCTTCAGTTCAGGTCAAGATCCCAGGGTCCTGGGATTAAGCCCCACATCAGGGTCCCTGCTCTACAGGAAGCCTGCTCTCAAACTCCCCTTGTTTGTGTTCCTTTTCTTGTTGTGTGTGTCTTTCTCTCAATGAACAAATAAAACCTTAAAAAAAAAAAAGAAGAAGAAATTTGATTGTTGGATTTAATAGCATATTGGATATAACTGAAGAGAGAATTAGTGGTATGGAATACACAGGCAAAGAATTTTCTTACAGTAAAGCCAGGGAGACAAAGCAATAGAATTCATGACAGTGAAAGAGACACAGAAGATGAGCAGTAAAGTCCAGCCTGCATCTAAATGACACTTAAGAGGTACATAATGAGAGAATGGGGGAGAGATAATATTCAAGAAGATAGTGGCTAATATGTTTCAAGATTGATTAAAGACACCATTCCTCAAATTCAGAAATTTATACTTAGACCCATCTTTGCAAAACTGCAGTTACAAATGTTAAATGCAAAACGAAAGACAGATTACCTGCAGAAGAATGAAAACTAGAAAGACAACTCTTTCTTGTAAGTGACAAGAGAACCAAGTAACAGTAGAACAATACGTTCAGTAATCAAAAGGAAAAGTAAGTCTTAAAATAGAACTGTAAATGGAGCAAAAGCAAAACTTTCAAGAATATATATTCAGAAAAACACTGTGTCTACAGTGCAGTGAAGAAAGAGCCACTCAAGAAATTTTGAAAGGATGTAGTTCAGAGAGGAAAGTATGACCTCCAAGGAAGCACCAAGAAGCAAGGAATAAAGCACAAAGAAAGAACCAAGTGAACATTGACTACATAAAAAGATAACAATGTCAGAAAAAAGTTGTTAATGAAACACTAACTGAAATACTGGATATTTAAGAAAGAAATGGACATTTAAAGGTTCTCATACTAATTGGAAGGAAATTAAAGATATTCTTTCACTTTAGATTTTATTAAGTTAACTATACCTCATAAAATTTTTAGAATAGCCACTAGAAGATTAAAAAATAGATTTAACCTTATAACTTTAAAGGAAGAAAGGAGAAAGAGTACAGAAGGAGAAGAAAAAGCATGGGAAATATGAGATAAATAGAAAATAAAAAATAAAATGCTAGAAGAGAATCTCAATTTATAAGTAATCAAAATTAATATAAATCAACTAAGCCCTAGATAAAAGAGTTTTACACACTGGATTATTTATGACTACTTATAACAATCTAAAACATAAAGATATAGAAAGTTTAAAAGTAAAAAAAAATACATACAATTTAAAAGGCAAAAAAAAGATTGTATAACTGTATTAAAGTATGAAAAATGGACATTAAGATCAGAAAAGCATTACTAGAGAAAAAAACATCACTACATGACCATGTCCACATCAACAAAAGATATGAATCCTAAACTTGTGTTTACTTATTATATAGCCTCAAAGCAACAGGAACTCAAGGAGCAATTGATAGAAGTATTAGGGAAATTGGCATACCCCTTCATAGTGAGAGGTTTTTAACATATCTCTGAAGTCATTAGAAAGCAGATGCATAAAAAGATTCAGGATTTAGAGGATTTGAGGACACATTTGACAATCCTAGTCTAATTGACTTAAAAAGAACACTCCATCTAACAAATGGAGAATTCACATTCTTTTAAAGGACACAGAACAATTTAAAAAACTTATCACTTGCTAGACCATAAATCAAGCTTCATAAATTTTCACAGAATTAATATTCTGTGAAAATTATAGCTAAATTGTGACTAGAATATTTTGCTTTAAAAGTATTCTATGGGCACCTGGCTGATTTAGTTGGTTGAGCATCTGACTTTGGCTGGGGTCACGTCTTGGTATGCCACATCAGGCTCCCCACTGAGCCAGGAGTCTGCTTCTCTGTCTTCCTCTGCCCCTCCCTCTGCTCCTGCGTGTGTGCTCTCTCTCAAATAAATAATCAAACCTTTAAAAAAATAAATAAAACTATTCTATTAAAAAATTAAAAGGCTGAAATTCATAACCTAAGCATCATATTTGAGAAATCAGAAAAGAGAAATAGAATAAGCCCCCAAAAGCAATAGGAAGGCAATAAAAAGATAAGAGCAGAAATTATCAAATGACTAAGATAGGTCAATCAATCCTAAGAATGGTTCTTAAAAGAAGGATTGCCTGGACAGCTCAGTTGGTTAAGCCTCTGACTCTTGGTTTTGGCTCAGGTCGTGGTATCAGGGTCCTGAGACTGAGCCCCATGTCAAGTTCTGCACTCAGTGCAGAGTCTGCTTAAAGATTCCCTACCCTTCTGCTCTCCCCTGCTCACACGAGTATGCTTTCTTTCTCTCTCATAAATAAATCTTTATTTTAAAAGAAAGAAAGAAAGAAAACTCAAAATCACCAAGAATTTTTTTTTTTTTTTTTGAGAGAGAGAGAGAGGGCATGAGCAGGAAGAGAGAGAGTCTTAAGCAGGCTCCACACCCAGCCCAGAGGCCCATGGAGGGGCTCAATCTCATGACTATGAGATCAAGACCCTAGCTGAATTCAAGAGTCGAGTCACTTAAGCAGTTGAGCCACCCAGGCACCCCTACAATTACTAACAATATTTTTAAGCATAAATGAGATGAAGCAAAAGGTAATAATGAAAAAGGATGACTTTAACAGCGATTGAAAGAAAATAAAAGAATCCCATGACCAACTTCATGCCAATAAATTTTAAAACTTCTTTTTGAATGGGCACATACCATGAAAAGTATCAACGATCAAAACCTGACTCAAGAAGAAATAAAAAATCTGAGAATTTGAATTTGCTTCTAGTCATGATAGAAACTGAATCAAGTATCTCAAATTCTGCATGGCGAAAATGCAGACAACTTTATGAGTAAACTCAACCAAACATTTAAGGAATGAAAAATTTCCAGATTATGTAAGCTCTTTCAGGAAATTGAAAAAGTTGCAGGGAAGAAGGGCTGCTACATTCTCTAACTTAGTTTATGAGGCTAGTCTAATGCTGACTTCAAAATCAATTGAAGGCACCTTAAGAAAGGAAAAATCACTGGCTAGTTTCCGTCCTGAACATGGATGCAGAAATCTGAAACAGAATGTTAGTATACTGAATCTGATAATTTTTTAAAGATTTTATTTATTTGAGGGCACCTTGGTGGCTCAGTTGGTTGGACGACTGCTTTCGGCTCAGGTCATGATCCTGGAGTCCCGGGATCGAGTCCCACATCGGGCTCCCAGCTCCATGGGGAGTCTGCTTCTCCCTCTGACCTTCTCCTTGCTCATGTTCTCTCTCACTGTCTCTCTCTCAAATAAATAATAAATAAAATCTTAAAAAAAAAGATTTTATTTATTTGAGAGAAAGAGAGTGAGAGAGAGAGAGAGAGAGCGCACACACAAGCTGGGGTAGAGGCAGAGGAAGAAGCAGACGTCCCATTGAGGCAGGAGCCTGATGTGGGGCTCGATCCCAGAACTCTGAGATCATGCCTTCAGCCAAAAGCAGAAGCCACCCAAGCACTCCCAATAATTATTTTTTAAAGTAATGCATAATTACCAAGTTAGATTTACTTCAGGGATACAAATTTGTGTTTGTGTTAGATAAGCAAGTAACACAACTTTTACATTATTTACTTCTTGAAGAAGAAAAACCAAATAACCATCTCATTGGAAAACGAAGTTGTGGACATGGTCCTCACAGGACTACAAAGTGAAGGAGAAAGAATATGAAAAAGGAAAAGAGGAAAGTCCTTTGTGGATATGGCAGAAACTAAAGATTCATTTGCTTCCGTAACATTAGAAAATATGTCTCCACGATGGATATATTCTTTGAGTACTTGTCCTGGGTGATATCAGCAACCTGATTATTTTTAATAAAACAAATTTAAAGCACCAAACATAAAAAGTATATGATACATCTGTAGTAAAATAGTTACCTTTCTTTATTCTTTTCCCTTCAAGTCAAAGTCTAAGAAATAGCCCATAGGAATAGGTTTTTAAATTTTTTTTTTTTGCAGTGGTCTGCTTTCGGTCTAATAGTTAAAAATATATTTGGGGTCACTTCAAATAATGGTAAACAAACAATGGTAAACAAAACAAAAAATGGTAAACATTTTGGCTAATGGCTATTCAATAAAAAGCTTAAAATATTGTGAAACTGCAAAATTGTGAAATCAGTTCAAACTGATTTTTAGCCTATGAAGTCTCCCTTTTAAACTCCAATCAAGAATTTTCTAGGAACATTCTCTGCATTTTTCCTGCAGATATTCAATATTCTTTTAGAAGTATCCAGTTTTATTCTTATGGGATCAAATATTTACACCAAGCTCTTAGGGAATCACATAATACCAATGAAGAGTATTGTTGGCCTCCACTCAGTTCAAATTGGTAAGGCGAGTATCCAGATATTGAGGCAGACAAGGTCCATAGGATCATTTTCCACTTACCTACAAACCAGAGCTCCTCCAATGACTGCATATTTATGCCTAGGCTTCCAAGGAATCATGGAATTTCATGCACAGGCTCTGGAACTATAAACTGTGGAGAATAGATGTTTACTAAGCATCAGTACGTTTACAGAGGCTCTTGTTCTGAACCATGTTTTCTGCATCCCATTTATTGGGGTCATTTTAAGGATAGTGGAGATGTCAGTGCAGTAACTGATACAGGTTATAGAGTTTTCTGTGGAGTGTTTCTCCTCCTTTACTGATACTTCCTTACAATCTAAAGGGAGACCAAAGGGAACAAGAAAGCAGCAATGTGCTCTTTTTAAACGTCTCATCTAACTGGTAGGTTAATTTAGACACCAAAACTCTATTGTACAAACTTGGAAACACTTGCCACCTTTTTGTTTGAGGCAGATATATGTGGTGAGAATAAGGCTGTCTCGTTGGTCCCTGGGTAAAGGCGGCTGATGAAACAAGTTAAGGCAGAGCCCCCCTGCAATACCCACCAGGGATCTTCCCCAGCCATGCATCTGGATGGTGAAAATCCCTGCCCATTTGAGGAAGCTTTGTTTTTTATTTGAGACCACAGGGTGGCTACTTAAATGCAAAAGGAAGAGAATTACATATTTCAAAACCCAACTAAATGAAAAGCCATTATTTGTTTTCTATTCTGAGTAATAGTCCTAATGCATTGATGATAAGAGATGGAGGAAATATTTTGAATTTCAAAATTGGTGGCATCTAGGTGACTCAGTTGAGTGTCTCACTCAGTTTGGGCTCAGGTCATGACCTGAGGGCGGTGAGATCAAGCCCCAAATGGGGCTCTGTGCTCAGCCGGGAGTCTCCTTGAGATTCTCTTTCCCTCTCCCTCTGCCCTTTCCCCCATTTCTCCAATACACCAATCTTTAAAAAAAAAAAAAAAAAAAAGAAAAAGAAAAAAAGCTAAAGCTTTAATGTACAAAATATAATATAGATACCAAGAAACTGAAATCAAAATATTGAAAATAGATAAAAGAATTTGGTATTTAGAAATGGTCATTCAAATGCAATTAGGCCATACCTCACCCACGGTTCCCTTAACAAATGATCTGATACATTCAACAGATAAATAACATTGTTTCAAAGATGAATGAAAGGCTGTGCCAAATAAGGCTTTTTTGTGAACACAACTGCCAAATATTCAGGAGGCATGCTCGCTGGAGGCATGGGCACGGGTGTGGACACGCAGAAAAGGTAGAGCGAAATGCCACTTGGGAGGCAGGAAAAGCCTCACGTGGAAGATGACATGAAAGCTGTGTAACTAAGATGAGGAAAAGGCAGTGAGGAAGAAAGTAGAAGCTATGGGACAGGGAAAACATAAAGCCACATCTTCTAGGCATGATTCCAAAACGTGGTGACTGGATTCATAAAGCACCTGCTTTTTCTTGTCTCCCTCAGTGTTTACTTATCCAGAAAATGGCACTGACGATTCCAGACACCAAGCAAAGAACATAAGCCAGCAGGTATTTATCACTGTTAACTTTTAAAAATTGCTTTACCAGCAAAACACAAATTTATTCAGAGACAGCAGAAAATGTCAATGCAGGACAAGTACACTATGGCAAAACCATAGACAATCCCACCAAACAAAGCAGGGAAAGGCTGTTTGTAGCTACAAGGCAGGAGTTGGGGGAGAATGCTATAAACAAAAAGTCCACTAAATATGGAGGCTTGTCATTGGCTGAGCTGAGATTGTCTCTTATTGGCTGAGCTGTTGGCTTCCCTCTTCCTGCTGGGACAGTAAAGTAGTAGTTACATAGTATCCGCAGCAAGGTCCCTGTCTTTCTGCTGGGTCTAAGCTGACTACGAGTTACAGCCAATAATAGCTCCCCCAGCCCAACCCCCTGATTCCATTTTAGTGAGAATTCCCTGTATTTATATTCATAGATGTCACAGAAGATAGACCAGGCATGGTCCCTAGATCCCATTACAGATCACTACCTAAGTGGGTTATGAAATTTAGTTAGTAGGTCCCAGAACAGAATAGGGTGTAGAATAGAACAGAAAAGAACAATGTGTGGTAGCATAGGTAGCATAAAACCGTGCATCACAGTGCATCAAAGGTAAAAAGGATATGTATTGTGTTGTATACTTTTTGCTACCATTGTATATATTATATACAAATTGATGCATAGTGTAAGGTGTGTACATTACATAATTACATAGCAATTATGACCATATTTTATAGTATATAAATATATATTTTATGCTCACTTATATATACTACTATATAATTATATCTATATAATTAGAACAGGATAGACTAGGACAGAAGTATGTAACTTAAGGTACTTGAGCTTTGGATAGAAGAGTGAATCAAAGTTGTGTACAACTTTTGTTTATGTCTTATATAGTATGTGTTTATCATATCATGTATTTAAATATATTATACAATTCTGTATATCATATAATTTTATATACACATATATAACATAATGATATGTATATGTTATGTATGTTTTATTGTATTATATAATAGTAATATGCAGTTGTATTTTGTATGTTATGTAATTTGTGTTCATTATGTATTATAAAGTGAAAACATTTATATAACATTGACATATATTTGGATAATAATGATGGGTAATATTTACATAACACTTATAAGACTCTTGGATAATCTATAAAGTGGGGACAACAATTGGGGGCTGTTGTGAGAATGCCAATGCATGTAACATAATGCCTGGCACACACAGTAAGTTATCAAAAATGGTAGCCTTTATTACCATTATTGCAAGGTTTCTTGGTCAGGAGATGGTGATTCTTTGATACAAACTAAATCAGTCTGATGTCAAACACTATGCTTCTGTCACAACATGCATGAACTAATTGCTCTTGATTATACCAGAATCCCTTTGACAGGGTAGGTACCAAATTTTAGGCTGATTAAAAAGTCAATTTTAGGAAATGAAAGCTGTTGACTACTATTCATATGTCCCTATTTCTATAGTGTGAATATTCCCATTCTTGGGGCCAAGCCTGTCACCTTTCATGAACAACTGTAGCAAAGAAAAAGTTTATTTGAAGACATTTGTAGTTATTTCTAACAGATTTACACACTATTGGTTTCGGTTTCTAATGAAATCAAACTTAGCTTAGAAATTTAAAATAAACCTATGGTTGAAACAAAGCCTGAATAATAGCTTGATATTTTAACATTCACTGTCCTTACACTAGAATTACATTGCATTCACTTACTTATTTTCTGTTTTCCTCCTTCCTTCTCTCATTTTTCTATTATTTTCTCTTTCAGGGATCTCTTTCCAAAGAACCATTACAGATGAACACCTATGTTGCCTTGTACAAATTTGTACCACAGGAGAATGAAGATTTGGAAATGAGGTAAAAAAAAAAAATTTTTTTTAGAAAAAAAGAAAGAAAATTTAAAGTCAGTGTTTTTCATGTGAAAAAAAGAATTCCATTAGTGCCACATCCTAATGTCTTGGAGCAGTGACTGTCACACTGCTCCAAGTGTGACATAAAAGAATATACAATGAACTCTTCACCCTGTGATATTTTTGAGGGTGAAATGAACAATGTTCTTAAGCAGTGAGCCAACATCCAGTGACCTCTGGGGCTGGTTAGCAGAAAGATTATTGGATCCTGTCCCTGCAGTTTCTCATCCTGCAGGTCTGGGGGCGGGGTTAGAAAATTTGCATTTCTAACTGGTCAGCAGGTGCTTCTGATGCTGCTGATCGGGGACCCGCTTTAAGAAGCACAGTTTTACTGCATCAGCAGCAGAACTGCCAATGGGTGTTTGCGTGCAGCATGAGCGTCAAATGTTCTTGGCATCTTGCGTGGTCTAATAGGGAATCAAACTGAATGTCTTGATTTTTTTTATTTTAGATAGATTGGTTGGTTGATTGATTGATTGATTGATTTGACAGAGAGCTAGAGAGAGAGCCCAAGTAGGCAGAGTGGCAGGCAGAGGGAGAGGGAGAAACAGGCTCTCCACTGATTAGGGAGCCCGACTCGGGACTCAGTCCCAGGACCCTGGGATCATGACCTGAGCTGAAGGCAGCCACTTAACCGATTGAGCCACCCAGGTGCCCCAAAATCATTGTCTCTAGTGGCCAAACTGACACAGGTTAAAAGATCAAACTAAAACCACTTGTTTATCCTGGCAGCTTCCCCTTGCTGCACACCCTGAGCTGTGCTTTTGTTTCAGGATCCATCCCACTTCATAGTACCTGAAATACGGGGAAGGATAAGGTGAGCTTTGGGACCCTCATGCAATCCAGGGAAGCTGGAGAGTCCGTGCTGAGTTCACATGCTGCTTGTTGTGTGACCTTAAGCAATGTATAAACATTTCATTGCTCTGATTTCCTTACTTATAAAAGAATAACAATGACCTCTTCACCCTGTGATATTTTTGAGGGTGAAATGAACAATGTTCTTAAAGCATATAGCACAGTTCCTCGTCATTATAAACACTCAGTAATTGACAGTTATTACAGTTTTTATAACGCGGTGTTCACTGACCTATCTCAGAGAAAATGCTTTATTTCTTTCCTCCATGTATTGACCCTAAAACATAGGAGTTTGGTGTTTTTTTGGCCCTAGAACAGGATGGAAGGGGTTGCTTTTCTAGTCAGATGTTCCCTCACAGATCAGTTCTTTCCTCTTCTGAAGAGAACAGAGAGATAAAACTATTGAAATGCCAGAGCATTAGGGATTTAGCCTCCATTTTGAGGTGGACTCCACTTGTCTGTCATGGAGGTCAGGCCACCAGTTGCTATTCACTCCCTTAACATGGCTTCTGGAAGGTGTCGTCTCTCCACCCTGGAGCTCTTTGGACTTTCTTCTCAGACTGTACCATTTCCCAGGCATGATCCCTGTCCTGCTTGCCTGAGCTGGTGTCCCATTTCTTTCACTTTACACAAAGCCCCATAAAAGAAAAGAGCTACCAAAAAGTCTCCAGCTAGCCCCCCTTTCCCAGGTTCCATGTGCCATGAGGTCAAGCCCAACAGTCTGGCTGTCCTTCATCCAATAAGACTTCATAGCCGCTGTGTGTATCCTGCCAGAGTCTGGCTCATACCCAAGGTCAGCTTGGTTTCAGTATTCATTTGCCATCTTCTTCCAAGTGATTCTTGGGCCTTTCCAGAGCAGAGTTCAGGGCCTGAATCCTGGCGCCTGGGATCTGTTCAGACAAGGAGGCTCTTGTAATCTGAGTTGTCTCCATCGTTGAGCTGGACTCTCCATGCTGAACTATAAACAGACCCAATAGTCTGGCATCCGTGCAGCAGGAGGTGAAGGCATTTACAAAGTGAAGCTCTGTTCTCTCAGAGATAGAACCAGCCCTAGAGTCAGAGCCTGCCTGGGAGTCATGGCTGGAGGGCTGCATGTCCAAAAAAATGTGGACAGAATTGTGTCCTTCCTGAGACCATCACTTGGATATCTAGACTTTAAACTGGAACAACTTCCCTGTGTGGCAGTCCCACCATTTTATACCGGAAGATTGTTCTGAAGTCAGCAGATGAAAGGAACAATTCCAAAGAATGATAGGATATTATTAGGGTACTAAGGAATGATGTCTAGCTGCCTGGTGTGGTGGTCATAAATTTTTGTGCTTATTTTAGACAGTTGCAGGTCATTAAAAGTCAAGTTGTCTGGTCACGAATCAAACATTTACAGTCTGCTCTGAGGCAAACAGGACTATTCATTCCCAGGAGTGAAATGCCTGCATTACATAGACTGCAAAATTGGAGTGATAAATCATAGTTTTTCCTTTTTTTTTCTTTTTTCCTTTTTTTCTCTTTTTCTCTTTTTCTTTTTTCCAAGAGATTATATGTTCCCAGTTTAAAAGCCAGGCACTTGATTTAAAATGTGTAAAGCAATTCTTTGAGGATTTGATACAGTTCCTTGAATGAACTGATGCTTTGTGAATTATCCTTTCCTCCTCATACCATAAGGTAGAAAAAAATTCCTTTTAACAAAATATCATTCTTATCCACCTACATTCTTATCCAGGGGAGCACACGGGTATTGTCCTCAGAGCAGAGGACAAATGAGGTGAGGGCACAGGGAATGTTTGGAGTGTAAGCTTGAGGGCAAAGATGTCCCAATCGGTGAAGCCAACAGCTGTAACTCAGAGCGGCTGAATCATTGCTTCAGCAAACATCAATTATGTATCTGCTCAGGAGCAAGGAAAGCTTTTCAGCCAATAGCTAACAGTCCAGACCTGTCTACTGACCTCCACAGAGCTCAACTCAGGTTTCGCTTCCTCGATGCACCCTTTCCTGATACCCCCAATCTGGGTGCAAGTCCTCTGTTATCTCCTTTCATGACACCATATTTCTTTTCTTTAAAGCACTTACCTCAACTTGTGTTTATATATTTCTGGAATTATTTGGTGAACCTCCATTTCTCCTATAAAATCCATGAGAACAAATCTGTCATTGCTAGCCTGTCTAGCATAGGACAGTTCTTGAAACACAATGATGCTCAATGAATAGGTGATGAGGAAATGGAGAGTATCGTGGAGATGAAGTGAACTAATGTTGTGCCTGCCGTGCACAATGTGGGAATGTCAAGTACATGATAATATCCCGGGAATGATAAAAGGGGAAGCAAACGAAGCTCAGAGGGCTTAGCCCAGACCTCTTTCCTGGAGGAGATGGGCCTTAATCCCATGATGAATATCATTTGTCAAGAAGAAAAAGTAGAAAAGGAGATCAAAGGGTTTCCGATGGTTGGGAAGAAGCCCTGGTAAGCCCTTACTGAGCACTCACGGTTGAGAGGTGGAAGAGTAGGCCTCAGAAAGGAACCTCTGGAGCACTGCCCCCTCAGTCTTAGGGCAGTGAGTCTGCCTCTTAGAAGTCCCACGGTCCTATCATTGGTCTCCAAATGCTGTCTATAGACAGAGGCTTTCATGAAATCATCCACTACCTCCCCAGGTTGCTGGAGCTCTCATGATAGTAGCTCTGTCCATCCAGCATGAGCTTGAGAACCAGACAGAGCAAGGCGGCAGGGGGGGAAAGCACTGTTGGGGAGTCACAGAGACGGAGTCTGTTTTCCGGTGTGATCCTTCCCAGCTGCATCTATTTCAGCCAATGGTGCAATCTCTCGGGGGCCGGTGGGGGGAGGGGAGGAGAGTTTTCTCCTTCCTAGGGAGACTGAGTATTAAACCAGATGATGTAACTAAAAGGTGGAATATCTTGCCCAGTACAAAGCGAGGTGCACAGTGTATTTTAGACCCCTGCTTAATTTGCCTCTTTTCACAATATGTCTTATTTCCAAGTCCTCTGGATCCCATCAACACTACCCTAAGGATATAATAGTTGAAAAAAAACACAAAGTCTCTCTCTGGCCTTTGCGCATGTTCAGTAGGACTTCGTCTAATTTGTCCAGTCAAAAGGAGACTGTGAGACCCTTCCCCTCATCTTCTGAGTCCATGTTGCAGTTGCTGACTTACAGATACGATATTTTACCCCTGACATGAAAGACATGGTGCCAACATGCACAGGATCCCTGGACTATCACTGACCACTCAAGGTCTGATAACATCAAAGAGCACCCCATTCCTCCGTCTGAGTGTAATGAGCTTGTATAGTAGATAAACTTCTGAAATTACGGTCTTAAACAGCTTCCACCAATGACACTTACTATCAAATTTTTTAAGAGCTTTGTAAATTACACTTTAAGGATGGCCAGCTTAATACATGAGCCAAGCTTTTTGAAATGCTACTTGAAATACAAACCACTATCATCAGCACTGACACTGTTACAGTATATGCTACCTTGTGAGGGCATACAGTGTGTATCCTAGTGGGTGAGTATATGCATGTGAGACATTTAATATGCTCATACACGCCCACGTGCTCACAGTGAGATACACACACACATTCATATGCCCATGCACACTCAGATACATGTTCATTCACACACACATAGTTAGCAAGAGCTTGGTAGCACATGCTTAGCTTTTCTCCTTCCACATTTACAGTGTAACCAGTCCCATTATCCTTGCCAATTTGGGGTTTGAAATCTGCAAAATAGTCTTAGAACCATTGCTTATTATTCACACCAACACGCCTTTTAAAAATCACTAAGAATAGGGGCACCTTAGTGGCTTGGTGTGTTGAACGTCCTGCTCTTGTTTTCAACTCAGGTCATGATTTCAGGGTCGTAGGATGGAACCCATGTAGGCTCTACACTCAGCACAATCTGCTTGTCCCTCTCCCTCCCCCTCTGCCCCTCTGCAACCCCACACAAACCTGTGTGTGCATGCACTTGCTCTCTCACTTTCTCTCTCAAATAAAGAAAATATCTTTTAGAAAGTAAAAATAAAAGTCAATAAGAGTAATTTTTATGGCTTTGCCATGCTGGTATATCTTGTAAATAAGCAGCAGATGTAAATAAATGCAAGTAAACACAAACCCCTAAAACACCTTAGGGGCTCTGAAATAGAGAATGGGGAGTAAATAAAAGACTGATGTGTTCAGATGCATATTCCAGTGACCATTTAATGCCTATTCCAAAGAATCCATCTTGCCTTCCCACATCTAAGTCATTTTCATTTTTATTAGTTCTCCCCAAACGAATTTATATGATAATGGCCATGTTTCATAAGGGGGAAAGAAAAAGGAAAAAAGAAAAAAGCTTAGGAGCCAGGAGAGGGAAAGAGGAAACTGCTTTTCCAATGTTATTAAATTCTAAGATACAGATTAATCTCCACTTCAGTGTGTGCCTGAACACCTAAACTAGGGGGCTTCAAAGAAAACTGTATTTTCTTTTATAATCCCAAATAAGGATTTAGGTTCTTGACTGGTCAGCCTCTTTCTTGGAAGCAGCAAGTCTCGGATTTTTCCGTGGTTGAGTCTGAATGAAACCAGGCAACCATTCGTCTCATTAGCTAATATTCACGAGAACCTCTGGAGATGGGATGGCCTGAATTCATCTTTTTCTGATTTTTTTCAAAGCAGCCCTTGAATTCGAGTTAAAACTGATTTTAACCCTTCTATGGCTGTTCTTACGATTTGTTTCATCTCTTCACTGCTCACCACGTGGTGAATGAGCATTGACTGGCTGCTGTGTGAAGTTTGCAGGCCCTGCCCTCGAAGAGCACAAGTGGTCCTCGGGCTGGAGGGATTGGCGTGCAGAAGAGTAGACAAGAAAGCATGCTCCAATGTGAGATCTTGTGAGAAAGAAGGCAATTCAGGACGCTGCCACACCACCTCCAGGCAACATCAAAGCAGCCACAGGAGGCCAGGGAAGGCTTTGCAAGGAGGCAGCATCATAACCAAGCCAAGTTTCCCAGCAAGAGGGGTCCGGGGTGCCTGTGCAGTTTGCTTAGTGAGCTGTCATTCTCTCTTTCCAGTAAGGAAAGGATAAGGAAGAATGGGTTCAATGGCAGAATATGAGGACAACTTTAAGAGGTAGGAGATGGGGGGCAAATGCCAACCCCATTACAAAGAGGTGTGCAAATTCATTGCATGGCTGGGAGCATATTTTCATGACTACATGCATTCCAGTCCCCATTCTGAAAAGACTGTCTTCAACTTCAGTAGAGTTTAATGAATGGACACCTAGCTGTTTTAGTTCATGTTCTATTGAGATAGTTTATGGTTCTTGACCTTTTGTGGTGGGTAAGTTGGGAGAACCAAAGCCAAGAATTGACAGGTAGAACGTAGAGGCTCAGGCTGGAAACCAAGGAGACATACTTCCAGTCCACTGGTCTTTTTCCTACCCCAAGCTTCTCATCTTGCATTGACTGTGTGGGCGTGTCCTCCAGTGAGGTTGACAATTTCTTCTAATCAGTAGACTGAGACAATGTATTAATTTATCCCATGCGGGTCATTCATAAGCCTTTCTTAGGAGCTTATTAAGATTGTTCAGCTTTGTTTTTAAGAACAGGAAGCTTGTGATCTATAGAATGTGTTCATGAAAATTCACTCCAGTTCATTAATAATTTTTTTAATTAAGGTAAAATCATGAATCTATACAAATATAGAATGAATACATGTCAGAATTTTTATTTGACTCATTAATTAATGAGTGAACCAGTATAATGTCCCATCTGGTACAAAGGAAGAATTCAAACATCTCACATACGTAGGCGATCAGGAGCAATGACATGAATTTATGAATGCGTACCAAACGGGTCAGTCCTCAGGGGCAACAACTGATTACATCCCACCAGACATAGTTCACTTGCATTTCTAGGGACAAGAGGCCTTTGCATCATCAACGGTTTTCTACAAGTTGTAGAAAATATGTAAAACAGCCCAACAACAATGAAAGGGGGAGATGGCCGGAAAGGTGAGCTAGACACCCAGATCTGTAATATTTATGCCTGTTTCGAAGTCTTTCATAGTTTTCCCAACTTTCCCTTACTTCCCCTTGAGTTCTTTTCACATATCTATGAGGTCATCCAAGCAATTCGTATTTGACAGCAGAGAAAACTATGGTTGGGTTTGTTAAAACACTTGTCACCAGCCCTAAGAACCTCTTGGAGAATATTATTAAAATAGAGATTCCTGGGCTCTGCCCAGGCCTAGGGGGTCAGATCCCATTTGGAGACCTGAACAGCTAAGCCTTCCCCTGGCTTCTGAGTATCATCAGACTTGAGAACTGCTGTGACATCCGAAGACCCTAAGTGGGCCAGTGACAGACCCAGGACTACATGGCAGGCTTCCTGCTCTTCAGTCATGCTCGATACTCAGGTCCACATCAGGGTTCTGGCCAGCTGCTTGTGTGGCTGTGTCCTTCACTCTGTAAGGCTTTCTAAATCCTTCACAATATGAGAAAAGGAGAGCCCTTGAGACAGAGTAAGACAGAATAAGCCTCCCTCGGTGTCTCGTTTCCATTCTCTAAGTACATTACCGCTTGGCAAATGCATCAACTTAATTAAAACTAAATGTAATTCTAATGCACCAATTTGATTTAAAAATAATCTTCACAGTCACCAGGACATCAAAATGCAATTAAGGCTATTTGAGGAAAGTCTCTGATGCATATTATGTTCCGAGGCTGCACCATGTCAGGAAACCCAGACCCTCCTGAATGCCGCTAATGTGCTCAGCAGCCATCCTCTCACTCAGATGCCTCTTCCAATTAGGTTCTGGAGAGCGTGATCCATGACAGTTCAGGAACATTTACCAAATCCATCCAAATGGCCCTTTAGCTGAATGCTTTTTCTCCTAGCTTCTCCCCAGACTTGGGGAAGCGCAGGCAGTCTCACGGATGTCAGATTTAAGACAAAATTAAACTGCAGATTCAGGAGTTCCTCGTTACCTACCCGTGTGCTCAGACTGTAAAAGGCTCTGGACCAGGACTATGGAAATTGAGAAGCAGGTCTAGCGAAAAATTAAGGAGTAGATCTGAAGTTAATGGAGCCATTTGGCTCCTTTTTATGTTCCCCTGAGCTGGTTTTTCCAGGACATCTCTTTTGGCTGAGTGACTCTGGTTGCTATAAGACTGACTTGGTTTTTGTTCATTTGTTTGGCTTTGGTTGGGTGGGTGGGTGTTGTTGTTGTTTGGTTTGTTGACTCTTTTGTTCCTAATGAATAGAAAAGGGTAAAAAATGCTAAAGGTAGCTGAAAAATACTTGGCAGAGTCAAATGGGAGTTCTGATGAGTTTCACAAGGCTTGGGTGGTATGAGAGGCAGCTGGATTTAGTTGTGTAGTCGTGGATTCAGATCCTGCCTTTAACTAGTGAACCTTCTTACCTTCTTACTTGTGTGCAGAAGGGTCTGGCTGTGCCCGCTTCATTCAATGAACCCACTGTCCCTCTCCAGCCCGTTTGGCTGTCCTCCTCCACTATTCCAACAGCTCCGTCGCAGCCAGCAGCTGGCTGGGGAATACTAGCTCCAGCTGCCAGCCCTTGCCACAGCTTTCCCGTCACTACCTTGGGTGGAGGGCAAGAGAGAGGGGCAGATGAGAGAGAAAAGCTTTTTCCAAAGCTCTGAATAACACTGAGGCCACTTAAGAGGCAAAAGATGATTTCATGAACCAACCATCCTTGCCAAAATCCTAAGAAAACACCCATTTGAAGGGTAATAATCACTAGATCTTCTCATTTCCTAGTGAAAAAAATTACACTTTCAGGAAAAAATTAGAACTTTTGAGCCCTTAAGGTCAGGGCTAAAGCGTTCCACATAGGCATTCTCATCCAACCCACACAGCAACTATGCAAAATAAGAAGAGTTTATTAAGTATTTATTATGTATAATATGTAGTTGTATAAACATCACTGATGAAGCTGAGTCTCAACAAAGCATGTATGTTGGGATTTTGGTGGGAGTAGGGGTGGGGAAGTCAATTCCACGCTTGCTTGTCCCCTCCACCCCTAGCATATTTCTTCTTGTTCAGCAAAGAGGCTTAATGTAAATTTCCAGCTTCCACGTCTTTCCCCTTTAAGAGTACCAGCACCTTAACTAAAGTAAAATCTCTTAACTACTTGGAATGAAAAAAAAAAAAAAAGAGTACCAGTATCTTGAGGGTAATAAATACGTCTTAACAACCATACCATCTGCTGTGGGCTTATCTAAACATGCTATACAAGTATTACCTCACCCAATCCTCAAAAATATTGATGAGACAGGTACTATTCTCTTCCTCACCTTACAGATAGGAAAACCAATGCTTCAAAGACTCTTCTCATCTTGTACACTCGACACATACCTAAACCTACCACAAGCATTCAAAAAATACCTGGATGTCCTATAATTTCCTTTGGCTCAATAGGCAAAGATGGAGAAATAAAGAAAGATAAATGTCTTTGGCATTCCAGAATATACAGTATAGCCAAAACATTGTGAAAAGAGACCAGAACATCCTTCCTTCTCTCTGTGCCTCCCAGCTGAGGGCCAGTCTGAGGTCTCAGGTTGTCTCAGTGGAGAAGGGACTTCTCAAATGCTGTGACCTCATCAGGGGTGTTAGCATCTAAACTCCTAGGAATCTGTGGTGCCAGTGCGGAATGGAGAGACTGGGCAGAGGTCCTCAGGACAACTCCCTTCCCACCTTCTAGAAGACCAAACCATGGCCATACACCTTGCAGAATAGTTCTCTGAAGCTGGTTGGGCTCAGTGGGCATTATCCATACAACTCTGTGGCGCCATGCCCTCTAAGTCATTAAAACCAGTCTCCCTTATGGTGAAAGAAAGAGGTTCCTCTGTCCACATGAAAAACTGAGAAATGAGGGAAGCAGAGGACTGCGGAAAATGAACCAGATAGCAGCCATCCTGTTCTCACACACAGACTCAAACACACACACTCATGGTCCCCTCACTGTTGAGCCGTGATTCTGCACTTAGCTGTTGTTACTCTGTTCCTACTCGTGATGGTAGCACAGAGTTCCCTCATCATGTCAAGACTTTCTGAAAATCATCCTCTGGATCCAAGACCTATGTTACTGAGCAAACCAAAAGAAAAGGCCAGCTGTGGTGTTCTGATCAGTCTATGCCAAAAGGGAAACTTATCCCTTTATCATTTACAAATTGCATTATATTGTAGACATGTATGATTCTTGGGTACAGCAAAAGGCTTACCTGAACTTAGGATGCTCTGATTGAATTAAACAAAAGGAAACTTTTTAAAAATATTTGGGGACCTGACAAGTTCATCTCCAGGAATTTGGAAATAGAGCTAAATTATAAAATCTGCACATTATGGATTGGGAACATAAGGTCTCCTGGAAGAAAGAGAGTAAGTGTTAGGCCAGCACAGGACTTTGAAGTGTGAGAACCCAAAATGAGAAAGAATTGTTCCATGAAGAGGGGCCTGGTCGGCCATAGAAACCTGAAACATTTGGGGGAAGAGAGTCACTCATTGGCAGTGTCCATCCTAAGACCAGCCACAGGAAGGAGGATTTTTAGGCGTTGGGCTTCCATTCCTCCAGGAACCATGGACAGGCTCTCCCTATGTGGAGCAAGGGAGCAGAATGTTTGGACTTAATTCCTTGATGGCAGGATATCGTGCACCAAAACCACAGACAGGAGAAGAGAACAAAGCTGAGAACCGGTTGAGTGGAGGACTCACAGGTGATAAGGAGGGGTGGCCACATTGGGCCACCCAAGCTTGCAGCTGGGAATCTGCACACCCAGGCTATAGGGGCAGCTTATGTATGGCAAGCAGCCAGGGTTAGCTGGTTTCCCAGAATCCCTGTGGATTAGCAAATCTGAATAAAATTTCACATGTTCCAGGGCATAAGGGCTGTCCCTAGTTATCTGGTACATGGCCCCAGGAGCAGACAGGGTTGGGGCATCATGGCCTGGACTGTGAGAGTCCAAAGGGAAGAGGTTGGGGTGTTGGCTTAACACGTTGCTTAAGGGAAACTGACTGGCCTCTAATGAGAGTCTCAAAACTAGGTCAAGACAAAACATATTGTTCATATTGTTTTATCTTGCTTGCCTCCTCAGATCCACAGGCCTGGATCCCATCTTGAAAAGGAGTCTAAGTCTGAGTGAAGGTGCAGTGGAATGAGTGCCAAGATTGGTGGGGGATGTGGGGTAGGGGCAAGGAGCAGGGCAAACCCCATGGGCCATGGGTTTGCTGACTGAGATGTCAGAGCATTGTTATCTTGGATTCAAGTGCTGCCTGGGGCAACTTCCTGCCTACAGTGAAAAAGAGACATTAGCTGTCTTCACCAGATGATTAGAGTAGTTGGCTAATATCAAGAGTCTACCCGTATGCTTTATATCTGCATCCTATCTATTCCCTTCATAGCCCTTATGACAATTTGCAATTATACATCCATCAATTAGAGATACAATCTTCCTGTTAGTATTTATAACCATATTCAATGTTCTATTTTCTGTGTGCTTATTTGTATCCATCTTTCTCACTAGAACATTAACTCCAGTGAGGACATTATTCTCCAAAGATTACCCAGAGTCAGTATTCTGGAATATTTGTTGAATGAGTGGGTAAACAAATAACAAAAAAGAAAAAATATATATTTGAATGTAACTCTCCTCCCTCACTAGGCAGTTTTCTGGTCCTGGCAGTGCTCTTTTATAGGATAAGACAATCCCCATCACGCTGTCAAGAGGATGTTTGGTATTGCTCATAAAATTATAGCTTGTGTTCCAGTGAGTGCCTTGTTCTAATATGTGGTTTAGTTACCATGGGTCGTATGCTCAGGGACAGCTCACCTATGGCCATGGTAAAGAGTGACTCCCTATCTAAATTGTAAAACCAGCAGTTAGATCCAGGCAGTATCCTTTCTCACCCTTAGGAAAAGGTGCCTCCACCCCCACCCTCACCTCCACCTTTTTTCCTTACTTCCTGTTTCTACCAAGCCATCAGTAAAGTCACTGGACTTGATGCTAACACATTGTTTCTTAGGTTATTAGGTTAAGTAAAATCTGCTGGAGTGAGAAAGATTTTTCTACATCAGCTTTCATCCTTGCTGCTTAATTAAATCCCTCACCTGGGAAAAGAGTGATTTTCAGCCATCTCGCTTTCTATGGCATCAGCACCGAACTGTGACTGTTGAAATACCAAAATGCCACTTGTGTTTAATGCTTCAGGTGTAACAAGCCTGTTCTATTTGGAGTCCCCTACGAAGATAGATATTAACTGAGAATTGAAAATGACAGCAGAGGAGATTGAATCAGAATACCAAATGAACCCCTGGATCTATTTCCTCTCCTGTTTCAATCCCTTGAAATGTCCAAAAATATATTTTTTAAAAAAACCCTCCACAAACAATACTAGAAAACAAGAAATAATACTATCCAAGACCCCAACATTTTGAAAAGTTCCTGGCAAACTACAGCAACTAGAATTGAGGACAGTGAAGATGCCTGGAGACCAAAACATGCTCAGGAAAAAGTAACTTTTAGGTATAAGTAGGGGGACATTCAAGGAGACACTGAACTCCCAGCAAATTCATTGAAGAACATGAGGGTTTCGCCAATAGCTTGATTGCATTAATGACCCAAATTCTTCACCTTTTCCTATACTCCTATCCTTTGCCATGGGACCTTACAGTTCCTGTCATCACAGAGGTGGAGCCGCTGTCCCATCCCTTGAATCTAGACTGGTCTCATAACATGCTTTGCCCAATAAAACAAGGCAGAAATGGCAGTGTGTCAATTCCAACCCTGGCCTTAAAGGCCTTACGTGTTTTGTGTGTTTCCATTTGCTGCTCTTAAAATTCTGGCATTGGTATGAATGTGCAAATTAACCTTCTGGTGTATGGGAAACAGGAAATAGGGCCAAGTCTCCCCAGTCATTCCAGCCAACAGCCAGCCGACACTCAGGTATGAGAGTGAGCCATTGTTTTGTGGCTGTATGGTACACAGCATTATCACAGCAACATATAACTGACACAGACTCCCAGCTGTGTTCATGACACCACATTACTGGTTCTAATGGGCAATAGATAGCAATGGTATTTGACCCTATAATCAAAGGAACAGCTGTATTCAGAAGAAAAGGAACCTATGCCTGTGTGAGTGCAGAAGTCTAAGAAAGACAAAGAGCTATGTTTAGATAACTCTTGACCCCAGACCATCTAGAAAGCAAGGGGAGGGAAGGAAAAAGACAGGTGTACTTAACAGGAGAATAAACTGATCTTCCCCTCACAAAGGTTAAGAAAGCCCTCCTGTTTAAGCCATTGGGGTAGTGGTAGGAGACCCCACACTGCTTGCCTGCTACGTTTTCAAGCATCTGAAAATGATAGGCCCCAATTGAGACTCCCTGCTCTTTTAAGCAGAACTAGAAATTACCCCTTGCACTTGGGAGAGAGAGACAGTGCAGACTCAGAAGCATGTAATAGCAGAGAAGCTCACCCAGCTGCCCACACCCATCTACCTCTGTTTTCAGCCATTAATATAAAGAAACAACCAAGAAAAAAAGAGAAACAACCAAGAAACACAGATATTGAAGAAAATCCCTTGACATGAAGGTAAAGCAATAAAAGAGGAGGCCAACCAATTCTAGGGGAAAGAACTCAATAAAGGAAAGAAATACTGTTTTTAAAAACAGAATATAATATTCTTAGAAATATCTATTATAATATCACATCCATAACAGAAGTGGCAAATATGAATAGGAAACTTCCAGAAATAATAAAGAACCCTTCTCTATATGTAAAAATAAAGCTAATATTGAGGTACCTGGGTGACTCAATTGGTTAAGCACCTGATTCTTCGTTTTGACTCAGGTTATGATCTCATGGTGGTAGGATCCTGTCCCAAGTCAGGCTCTGTGCTCAAGCAGAAGTCTGCTTGAATTCTCTTTCTCCCTGTGTGTCTGCCTCTTCCCCTGCACTCTCTCCTTCTCCCTCCCTCTCAAAATAAAGAAATCCTTTTAAAAAATAAGGCTATATTATTTTTTCAAATACAACATGGAAATAGTATTTGTTTTGAATGTATAACAAAACTATTTTCTTGGGTGGGAAGAACTGAGAAAAAGTCATGTTTATTTTACTTCTATTTATTTTAGGATTATTTGTGTAAATGAAAGACTATTACTTGTGAATCTGAAGTGTCATCTTCTTTTTTTCCCCCCCTCCTTCCCCAATCAACCCGTTCACGCTTCATTATAGGCCAGGAGACATGATTACTCTTCTAGAAGACACTAATGAAGACTGGTGGAAAGTAAGTATTCCTCTTTCTTAAAAAAAAAAAGAAAAGAGGGGGAGGAGTCAAGATGGCGGAGAAGTAGCAAGCTGAGACTGCTTCAGCTAGCCGGAGATCAGCTAGATAGCTTATCTAAAGATTGCAAACACCTGAAAATCCATCGGCAGATCAAAGAGAAGAAGAACAGCAATTCTGGAAACAGAAAAACAACCACTTTCTGAAAGGTGTTTTCTTTTTTTAAAAATTCTTTTCTTTTCTTTTTTTTTTCTTTTTTCTTTTTGTTTTTTTCTTTCTTCCTTTTTGAACCTCTTTTTATCCCCTTTCTCCCCACTCACGATTTTGGATCTCTTCTAATTTGGTTAAAGCATATTTTCCTGGGGTTGTTGCCACCCTTTTAGTATTTTACTTGCCCCTTCATTTACTCTTATCTGGACAAAATGACAAGACGTAAAAATTCAACACAAAAAAAAGAACAAGAGGCAGTACCGAAGGCTAGGGACCTAATCAATACAGACATTGGTAATATGTCAGATCTAGAGTTTAGAATGACAATTCTCAAGGTTCTAGCCGGGCTCGAAAAAGGCATGGAAGATATTAAAGAAACCCTCTCGAGAGATATAAAAGCCCTTTCTGGAGAAATAAAAGAACTAAAATCTAACCAAGTTGAAATCAAAAAAGCTATTAATGAGGTGCAATCAAAAATAGAGGCTCTCACTGCTAGGATAAATGAGGCAAAAGAAAGAATTAGTGATATAGAAGACCAAATGACAGAAAATAAAGAAGCTGAGCAAAAGAGGGACAAACAGCTACTGGACCATGAGGGGAGAATTCGAGAGATAAGTGACAACATAAGACGAAACAACATTAGAATAATTGGGATTCCAGAAGAAGAAGAAAGAGAGAGGGGAGCAGAAGGTATACTGGAGAGAATTATTGGGGAGAATTTCCCCAATATGGCAAAGGGAATGAGCATCAAAATTCAGGAGGTTCAGAGAACGCCCCTCAAAATCAATAAGAATAGGCCGACACCCCGTCACCTAATAGTAAAATTTACAAGTCTCAGTGACAAAGAGAAAATCCTGAAAGCAGCCCGGGAAAAGAAGTCTGTAACATACAATGGTAAAAATATTAGATTGGCAGCTGACTTATCCACAGAGACCTGGCAGGCCAGAAAGAGCTGGCATGATATTTTCAGAGCACTAAACGAGAAAAACATGCAGCCAAGAATACTATATCCAGCTAGGCTATCATTGAAAATAGAAGGAGAGATTAAAAGCTTCCAGGACAAACAACAACTGAAAGAATTTGCAAATACCAAACCAGCTCTACAGGAAATATTGAAAGGGGTCCTCTAAGCAAAGAGAGAGCCTACAAGTGGTAGATCAGAAAGGAATAGAGACCATATACAGTAACAGTCACCTTACAGGCAATACAATGGCACTAAATTCATATCTCTCAATAGTTACCCTGAATGTGAATGGGCTAAATGCCCCTGTCAAAAGACACAGGGTATCAGAATGGGTAAAAAAACAAAACAAAACCCATCTATATGTTGCCTCCAAGAAACTCATTTTAAGCCCGAAGACACCTCCAGATTTAAAGTGAGGGGGTGGAAAAGAATTTACCATGCTAATGGACATCAGAAGAAAGCAGGAGTGGCAATCCTTATATCAGATCAATTAGATTTTAAGCCAAAGAGATGAGGAAGGACACTATATCATACTCAAAGGGTCTGTCCAACAAGAAGATCTAACAATTTTAAATATCTATGCCCCCAACGTGGGAGCAGCCAACTATATAAACCAATTAATAACAAAATCAAAGAAACACATCAACAATAATACAATAATAGTAGGGGACTTTAACACTCCCCTCACTGAAATGGACAGGTCATCCAAGCAAAAGATCAGCAAGGAAATAAAGGCCTTAAACGACACACTGGACCAGATGGACATCACAGATATATTCAGAATATTTCATCCCAAAGCAACAGAATACACATTCTTCTCTAGTGCACAAGGAACATTCTCCAGAATAGATCACATCCTCGGTCCTAAATCAGGACTCAACCGGTATCAAAAGATTGGGATCATTCCCTGCATATTTTCAGAACACAATGCTCTAAAGCTAGAACTCAACCACAAAAGGAAGTTTGGAAAGAACCCAAATACATGGAGACTAAACAGTATCCTTCTAAAGAATGAATGGGTCAACCGGGAAATTAAAGAAGAATTGAAAAAAAATCATGGAAACAAATGATAATGAAAATACAACGGTTCAAAATCTGTGGGACACAACAAAGGCAGTCCTGAGAGGAAAATATATAGCGGTACAAGCCTTTCTGAAGAAACAAGAAAGGTCTCAGGTACACAACCTAACCCTACACCTAAAGGATCTGGAGAAAGAACAAGAAAGAAACCCTAAGCCCAGGAGGAGAAGAGAAATCATAAAGATCAGAGCAGAAATCAATGAAATAGAAACCAAAAAAACAATAGAACAAATCAACGAAACTAGGAGCTGGTTCTTTGAAAGAATTAATAAAATTGATAAACCCCTGGCCTGACTTATCAAAAAGAAAAAAGAAAGGACTCAAATAAATAAAATCATGAATGAAAGAGGAGAGATCACAACTAACACCAAAGAAATACAAACTATTATAAGAACATACTATGAGCAACTCTACGACAATAAATTTGACAATCTGGAAGAAATGGATGCATTCCTAGAAGCATATAAACTACCACAACTGAACCAGGAAGAAATAGAAAGCCTGAACAGACCCATAACCAGTAAGGAGATTGAAACAGTCATTAAAAATCTCCAAACAAACAAAAGCCCAGGGCCAGACGGCTTTCCGGGGGAATTCTACCAAACATTTAAAGAAGAACTAATTCCTATTCTCCTGAAACTGTTCCAAAACATAGAAATGGAAGGAAAACTTCCAAACTCATTTTATGAGGCCAGCATCACCTTGATCCCAAAACCAGACAAGGATCCCACCAAAAAAGAGAGCTATAGACCAATATCCTTGATGAACACAGATGCGAAAATACTCAACAAAATACTAGCCAATAGGATTCAACAGTACATTAAAAAGATTATTCACCATGACCAAGTGGGATTTATTCCAGGGCTGCAAGGTTGGTTCAACATCCGCAAATCAGTCAATGTGATACAACACATCAATAAAAGTAAGAACAAGAACCATATGATACTCTCAATAGATGCTGAAAAAGCATTTGACAAAGTACAGCATCCCTTCCTGATCAAAACTCTTCAAAGTGTAGGGATAGAGGGCACATACCTCAATATCATCAAAGCCATCTATGAAAAACCCACCGCAAATATCATTCTCAATGGAGAAAAACTGAAAGCTTTTCCGCTAAGGTCAGGAACACGGCAGGGATGTCCATTATCACCACTGCTATTCAACATAGTACTAGAGGTCCTAGCCTCAGCAATCAGACAACAAAAGGAAATTAAAGGCATCCAAATCGGCAAAGAAGAAGTCAAATTATCACTCTTCGCAGATGATATGATACTATATGTGGAAAACCCAAAAGACTCCACTCCAAAACTGCTAGAACTTGTACAGGAATTCAGTAAAGTGTCAGGATATAAAATCAATGCACAGAAATCAGTTGCATTTCTCTACACCAACAGCAAGACAGAAGAAAGAGATATTAAGGAGTCAATCCCATTTACAATTGCATCCAAAACCCTAAGATACCTAGGAATAAACCTAACCAAAGAGACACAGAATCTATACTCAGAAAACTATAAAGTACTCAGGAAAGAAATTGAGGAAGACACAAAGAAATGGAAAAATGTTCCATGCTCCTGGATTGGAAGAATAAATATTGTGAAAATGTCTATGCTACCTAAAGCAATCTACACATTTAATGCAATTCCTATCAACGTACCATCCATCTTTTTCAAAGAAATGGAACAAATAATGCTAAAATTTATATGGAACCAGAAAAGACCTCGAATAGCCAAAGGGATATTGAGAAAGAAAGCCAACGTTGGTGGCATCACAATTCCGGACTTCAAGCTCTATTACAAAGCTGTCATCATCAAGACAGCATGGTACTGGCACAAAAACAGACACATAGATCAATGGAACAGAATAGAGAGCCCAGAAATAGACCCTCAAATCTATGGTCAACTAATTTTCGACAAAGCAGGAAAGAATGTCCAATGGAAAAAAGACAGCCTCTTCAATAAATGGTGCTGGGAAAATTGGACAGCCACATGCAGAAAAATGAAATTGGACCATTTCCTTACACCACACACAAAAATAGACTCAAAATGGATGAAGGACCTCAATGTGCGAAAGGGAATCCATCAAAATCCTTGAGGAGAACACGGGCAGCAACCTCTTCGACCTCTGCCGCAGCAACATCTTCCTAGGAACAACGCAAAAGGCAAGGGAAGCAAGGGAAAAAATGAACTATTGGGATTTCATCAAGATCAAAAGCTTTTGCACAGCAAAGGAAACAGTTAACAAAATCAGAAGACAACTGACAGAATGGGAGAAGATATTTGCAAACGACATATCAGATAAAGGACTTGTGTCCAGAATCTATAAAGAACTTAGCAAACTCAACACCCAAAGAACAAATAATCCAATCAAGAAATGGGCAGAGGACATGAACAGACATTTCTGCAAAGAAGACATCCAGATGGCCAACAGACACATGAAAAAGTGCTCCATATCACTCGGCATCAGGGAAATACAAATCAAAACCACAATGAGATATCACCTCACACCAATCAGAATGGCTAAAATCAACAAGTCAGGAAATGACAGATGCTGGCGAGGATGCGGAGAAAGGGGAACCCTCCTACACTGTTGGTGGGAATGCAAGCTGGTGCAGCCACTCTGGAAAACAGCATGGAGGTTCCTCAAAATGTTGAAAATAGAACTGCCCTATGACCCAGTAATTGCACTATTGGGTATTTACCCTAAAGATACAAATGTAGTGATCCAAAGGGACACATGCACCCGAATGTTTATAGCAGCAATGTCCACAATAGCCAAACTATGGAAAGAACCTAGATGTCCATCAACAGATGAATGGATCAAGAAGAGGTGGTATATATACACAATGGAATACTATGCAGCCATCAAAAGAAATGAAATCTTGCCATTTGCGACAACATGGATGGAACTAGAGCGTATCATGCTTAGCGAAATAAGTCAAGCAGAGAAAGACAACTATCATATGATCTCCCTGATATGAGGAAGTGGTGATGCAACATGGGGGCTTAAGTGGGTAGGAGAAGAATCAATGAAACAGGATGGGATTGGGAGGGAGACAAACCATAAGTGACTCTTAATCTCACAAAACAAACTGAGGGTTGCTGGGGGGAGGGGGTTTGGGAGAACGGGGTGGGATTATGGACATTGGGGAGGGTATGTGCTTTGGTGAGTGCTGTGAAGTGTGTAAACCTGGTAATTCACAGACCTGTACCCCTGGGGATAAAAATATATGTTTATAAAAAATAAAAAATTAAAAAAAAAAAACCATAAGAAAAAAAAAGAAAAGAAAGAAAAAGAAAAAACAAAACAAAGAATCACTTGGTAAATGTAATTACAACAAATGAAACAATTGTGGACTCATGTGTCCTTTTTCCTTCCAGGGGAAAATTCAAGACAGGATTGGCTTCTTTCCGGCCAACTTTGTTCAGAGAGTACAACAAAATGAGAAGATCTTTAGATGTGTTAGGACCTTCCTCGGGTGTAAAGAACAGGGGCAGATGACACTGAAGGAGAATCAGGTGAGTAAAGCATGCAAGCACATACCAGGTACCACCAAAACAGAGAAAAAAACCACTAACAAACATAATGGCACCCATAAATCTGAATGAATGGGGTCATAGTCCAAGTGTTCACTTTGAGAAAAGAGAATACTCACTCTGGTGGTATTATGTAGTGTAGCAGAATCTAAACCTGCAAAACCAGAATGTTCAGAAACTCATTTAGTGCTATGTGTTCACAAGAGGAAATATACATAACGTTATGGCAGCAGGGTAAGGGCATCTATCTGGTCCTGGTCCCTTTTCTCTGACGACTGCTAGTCTCTGATGTGGACACCTACTCCAGTTTTGGTTCTGTGCTGGCCTGAACCAATGCATGGTTAATTTTTTGTACTCTCTTAGGAATACTTTGCTATTACTTCCTGAGGGTTCCACAGTTCATTGCATTTACCTCCAGTCACAGCAACCCTTCTAAATAAGGTCTCCTTGTCCAGACTCCAAGTTTCTGCCTTTTCACTGGAATCCAAGACACCTTCACATTGCTGCATAAAACATAATCAGGACAGAGGTAACCACGGATTATCTCACACCAGTGCCTGGATGTTTCCATACATCTAATCTAGAGGTGTCTGGCACCATCTTGCTCTAGAGCCATGTTGAATGTGAGGGTCAACAGGCAACAGCAAATGAATGATGCTGTCCGTTTCCTAAAAAGTGAGGAATGAACTCCTTCCATATGTATGTCTTTAAGCTCCTTGCTTCTTGCTCCCCCATCTCACTCTTGGAATGCTGAAAGACACAAAGTGACAAGACACACAAAGCTCAGCTCTTTGTCCTAACTCTGCCTCTCTTTGCCTTCTTCCAGCAGAGAGAGGGCTTCCTACTGCCCCTACTTCTCTGACTCCCAACTTCTCTCACAGGAGATTCTGTATCCTCACTATAAAGTAAAAATAATACATGAAGACCTCCACATTTGCTCTTGGTGTATTTGGGGATGATTTGAGAAATCAGACACTAGAAATTTCTTCAGTCTCCTAATAAATTTTCACCATTAACTCTAGTGGTGTATCCATTACTTTCTGTATCCACTTTTGGTATGGTAATTTTAATATTTCCTGAGGCAATTTATGCCTCTAGTTGGAAATGATGAGGCCCACCCTACAAAGAAGTGAATGAAAATGAAAAAGAAATGAACAATGTATTAGTAATTTTAATACTATCCCAAGGTGCCTGAGTGGCTCAGTTGGTTAGGCGGCTGTCTTCAGCTCAGATCATGATCTCAGTGTCCTGAGATCAAGACCCCTACATTGGGCTCCCTGCTCAGTGGGGAGTTTGTTTCTCCCTCTGTCGCTCCCCCCAGTCATGTGCTATTTCTCTCTCTCTCTCAAATAAATAAATAAATAAAATCTTTAAAAGAACAATAATAATTATTTTAATACTATCCCAGTTCGATAGCATTGCCCAAAAGACATCTTGAATGTCATTTTTGCAATTGCCTACAAAGACAGTTTCTAAGTCCCATAAGACTTCATATTATTTTATATTTACCTTACTTTATATCTGATTTAAAATTTTTAAAAATTGGTTTACCTAACTTGATCAACAATTTTATGTGCCACACATAGTGCCAAATACTTGATCATCTTCAAACTAACAAGTATACTCTCAAAGAATAATGATTTACCTTTTTGTTACGACTGTTTAAAAGAAAAATCTTTATATCTAGCCCCTGGTTCACAGAGAAGGAAAGAACAAATTAATACAGTCCTGGACATTTCCACAGTGATAATTATCACAAGGATCATCATTATTATTGCTAATTATTTATGTCATATATATATTTATAGAGTATATATACCTACAACATTTTACTTGAGATCCCACACATGTCCTGTGAATTTTTTGAATAATTAACCACTATTTATATTTTATAAATGATGAAACAAAAGCTCATAAAGATTATATCCCTTGCTCAAGGGGACAAAAACCTGGTAAGTAGCTAGGCTGGAACTTTTTTTTTAAGATTTTATTCTGGGGGAGACAGAGTAGCAGGCTCTGCTGGGCAGGGAGCCCAACATCGGGCTTGATCCCAGCACCCTGAAATCATGACCTGAGCAGAAGACAAACACTTAACCATCTGACCCACACAGGCACCCCCAGGCTAGAACTTAAACATTGGTCTGCAAACTCCAAGCCAAAATGCTTTCCATGTGCCCTGGACAAGGTGGCACCAACTTTGAGCTGTACAGCACCATTTGCATAGTTTGGCTCCCAGGGAAGGGAATGTCATTAAGGCAAGTATCCTGGGACCAGAGAACTCCTTAGAAACAGTCTTACTCCTGTAAGTGCCCTATTGGGTTATCTTTCATTTCAGGCAATGGAATCATCCTCATAACACTGAGACCTCAGCTCTAATGCCACACACATCGCACACAGCAAACGAACACTTTTCCCAGCTGGGTTCCCCGTCAGGGCTTCTCCAAGTGTATCCAACTGTATCCTCCCTGTTGCAAAAGTTTGGAAAGTCTTTTGAAGGAAATAAATTCAAGAAGAATATCCATCTTTATTGGCAGAGTGTTAATAATTTTGCTAGCATGTTTGATTTTTCCCTCAAAATAATCTTATGCTTCCTCACTTTAAATTGAACATTGTCTTTATGTTGTTAATATACAAGTCAGTGAAAGCAGAAGGCAAATTAAAGTTTGCTCAACTTGATCAATTTCCAGAAGCAGAACATCAACTCAGTGACTCCTACCAATTCCTTGACTGTTAGTCTCCAAAACTGTCTTTTCTGGAAATGGGCTCTCACCTATCTTCTCCACTCCCATGGTTGAAGTACAGTCTTCCAGCATGGGGTGGGTGGCGGAGAGGCATACAACCCAATCTCTTCAATTAGACATGCTCAAGACATAACACAGCATTTCAGCCTGAACCAAATGAATCCACCCATGATCCTTTAAAAAAGTTCCATATTCCCCGGTATTTGTCTAGCCTGGTGTTTCTGAGAGTGTGGTTTGAACCACCTGAATCATAATCACCTGGGAGATCATGGAAAATGCAGATTCCTGGACTCCATCCCAGACCTGTGGAAGCAGATCTTTTCAGGGCAAAGGCAAAGAATCTCTCTCTTTACAAACTTCCCAGGATCAAAGCTGAAGTTTGAGAATGACCTTCACTTCCATTCTCTCACTTTCAAATCCCATGTAGTCCTGTAGCTACTGAAGGCATTTTTATGTCCAATGACATGTGGGTCAACAAAGGCACTGAGGTCTCTAGCCCTACACAAATTCTTTATTTTCCATCCTTGGCATCAACATGGCAACCAGTTTTGGAAAAACGTCAGCCACTTAAGAGAAAATGTACATTTTAAAGATCTATTATTGTGGACATTGCTGCTATGAACACTGAGGTACAGATGGCCCTTTTTTTCACTACATCTGTATCTTTGGGGTAAATACCCAGTAGTGCAATTGCCGGGTCATAGGGTAGCTCTATTTTTAATTTTTTGAGGAATCTGCACACTGTTTTTCAAAGTGGCTGTACCAACTTGCATTCCCACCAACAGTGTAAGAGGGTTCCCCTTTCTCCACATCCTCTCCAACACTTGTTGTTTCCTGTCCTGTTGATAAGGCAAGCAGAGAAAGTCGATTATCATATGGTTTCACTTACTTGTGGAGCATAGGAATAACATGGAGGACATTAGAAGAAGGAAAGGAAAAGTGAATTGGGGTATATCAGAGGGGGAGATGTAAGATGAGAGACTGTGGATTCTGAGAAACAAACTGAGGGTTTTGGAGGGGAGGGGGATGGGGTTTAGGTGAGCCTGGTGGTGGGTATTAAGGAGGGCATGTATTGGATGGAGCACTGGGTCTGGTACATAAACAACGAATCTTGGAACATGAAAAAATAAATAAATAAAATTAAGATGTTAAAAAAAGAGAGCATCTTAAAAACAAATAAATAAAAACAAAGATCTATTATTAAGAAATTTTTTTTAAATTTGGCTCCGAATCATTTAGTGTCCTAAATTAGTTTAGGTGTAAAATTTCAAAACATATTGGTCAAAATGAGGAGAGCTTAACCTAATAGCATATCCCGTGTGATTTTTGCAAAGTCACTTCTGAATGTCAGCATTCTTATCTGTAAAGTCGGCATAGTTGCACCTCCCTCTTGACATGGGTAAGGGTGAAACATGATCCCCTGTGTAAAATGTCAGCACTGTGCCTGACCACCGTCCAATGCATAGCAAGGTCCCCATGCAGCCGGCACCATCTAGAGTGAGCTCCAGATTCATCTGCAATGGCCAGCACTGCCTAAAATTACCTAGTAAACATCAGAAAATAGCCAGTATGGTATTTGCAACTCTAAAAATATAGACAAATGCTCTTTAACAGGGAAATAGAAGAAATTCAATTCTGAAAACAAATGCAATGCATCTCTTTGATCAAATCACATTTCTGCCTCTGGGGTTAATTTGTCTCATAATGATTATATTATTTTTTCACAGAGCTCTTATTTCCAAAGAGAATCAAGTTATCCTTTCGTTGTGAACACAACTAGAGTTTGCACTAATGCCAAAGTTTGTTTTCCTTATTTTTAAAATCTAAAAAATATTCTTATTAAACCATAAAAGTATTTCTTGAAATTCATCCATAGTTCTGCCATCCCAATAGAACTGTTTTTATTGATTCTTTGTATTATGTTGAAGCTTTTAAAGAAAAATAAGCAAATTATTTTTAGATTACTAAACTGAAATGTATTTATCGTGGAGAAATTTGAAAATTACAAAAAATATATAAAGAAGAAAATAAAAATAGCAGGTAACTCAAGCATCAAGTTATTATTGACAAAAACAATTTGGTATATTTTCTACCAAACTTTTCTTATAATTAATATTTTGGTGTATCATATTCTATTTAGTGTTCTGAGTTTGTTTGTTTTTTTAACTTAGTCATTAAATGTTTCTCAAAACAGTTTTTATCAGTTCTCTAACATTTTATCACATTCATTACGGTTTAGCAAACCATGGCATATTGACTTATGGTCAAATTTGGTTCTGTTTTTAAAACAGAGTTTATTGAAACAGAGCTATATTCATTCATATGTGTATCATCTGAAGCTACTTTCACACTAGAACAGCTGAGTTGAGTGGTTGCAACAAAGACCATATGGCCTGCAGAGCCAAAAATATTTACTATTTTCTTCTTTACAGAAAATGTTTGTCAACCCCTAGTCTGGATGTAGAAGAATGCATTTCAGTATTCTCCTGTTGTTAGATATTCCATTTTAATTTTTTAATTTTATTTTTATTTAACTTTTTAAACTATTGATAATGCAACAAACATGTTTAAACTAAAATCTTTTCTCCGTAACTCTGATTACATCCTTATGATAGACTTTAGAATTTATAGAAAAACAGATAAAAGATTTTTACAGTTCTTGATGCATATGACCAAATTGCTTCTAAAAAGTGTGTGCCAATTTCTACCCACATATGTTATTGGTTTCAGAGGTACAGGTCTGTGATTCATCAGTCTTATATAACATCCAGTGCTCATTACATCACATGCGCTCCTTGATGTCCATCACCCCTTTACTCCATCGCTCCGTCCTCCTCCCTTCCAGCAAGCCTCAGTTTGTTTCCAGTGATTAAGAGTCTCTTATGGTTTGTCTCCCTCTCTGGTTTTGTCTTGTTTCATTTTTCCTCTCTTCCCCCATGATCCCCTCTAATTTTAACCTCTTGACTGAGTTCGACTCCATCACTCTCCGCTTCCTGCTGGAGAACATTTTAAGATAGTGCCCCAATTCCTTTAATATTCTGAAGTTTCAATCCAGTCTGCCACTGCTTCTAACATAGATTGAACTGAATGTGCATTGCCTGTAGTGTTTTCTTCTACACCAACCCCCTTCTGCCCACAGAATGTTTACTTTGCCTCTCTTCACATCCTCTCTCCACCTGGAGATGCTCTCCTTAAAACGTCAAGGCTGAGTCTTCCTTCAACCTATGGCATTCAAGAATAACTTATTCTTTCATACATATGCACATATTGCCCACAGTACTTTTTAGTGTTTGACAGTAATAGTTTTGATCCTTTCGCCTTGTGGTAGGCAGAACAACAGCCCCATGTCCTCATCCCCAAAACTGAATGTGTCACCTCTCATGGCAAGAAGGACTCTGCAGATGTGGTGAAGTCAAGGATGGTGAGATGGGAAATTATTCTGGATTGTCCAGGTGAGCCCAGTGTCATCACAGTTCCTTAGAACAGGAAGACAAGAGGGCCAGAGTCAGAGAAGTAAATGGGAGGATAGAAGCTGAAGTAAGAAAGAGAGATAGAGAGAGATTTGAAGATGCTATGCTGTTGACCTTGCAGATGGAGGAAGGATCCAGGAGCCAGGGAATGCCTCTTAGAGGCTGAAGGTAAGGAACCAGATTCTCTGGCAGCTCAGCCTTCACCTTCACATTTAAGGACTTCTGATTTCCCAAACTGCAAGATAACTTTGTGTCATTTTAAACCATCAATTTAGTGATAATTTGTTACAGAAACCATAGGACACTAATCCAGATTTTGTGCAAAAAGGACTTTACAGATGTGATTAAGATTATGGGCCTTGTGATAGGGATATATCCTAGATTGTGTGGGCTGGCTAGCTCCAGTCAATTTCAAGGGCCTTGTGTGCAAGGCCCTCCAATTTGAGCCCTTAAAAGCATTGAGATATATCCAGCTGGAGTCAAAGAGAGATAGCAGGAAACGGAAGAAAGGTAGATCAGAGAGAGATTAAATGTGAGAAGGACTCAAACTACACTTACGGATCTCAAGATACAGAAAGGGACCACAAGTCAAGGACTGCAGGCAGCCTCTAGAAACTGAGGATGATCCCCAACTCAGCAAGGAAACCAGGACTGGACTTCAGTCCTACAACCTCAAGGAACTGGATTGGACAGCCTAAATGAGCCTGGAATTAATCCTCTCTTAGAGAAAAAGAAGTAAGGAAGGAGGGGAAAAGAATAAGCCCTGTTGACTCATTGATTTTGGCCTTATGAATCCCAGAGCAGAGAAAACTAGCCAAGCCCACCAGACATCAGACATACAGAAATCTAATGTAATAAACTGGTTTGTTTAAAAGCACTGAGTTTGTGGTAATTTGTTACAACAGCAGAAGCTGTTACACATCTCAGGTTACTCAAATTGAGTCAACCTCATAAGGTGGATTTTACTCACATAATGAGAAGCCCGGATACAGGGAAGTTCTGGGATTCATAATTCAACAGTTTGATTCCATGGTCAGAGATCTAGATTCTTCCAGCCTGATGCTCTGCCATCCTTGAAATACTAGCCACCTTTTCTAGTGGTCACAGATGGCTGCAGCCACCCCAAGAATCCCTTCCAGATGAAGAAAGAAATTTTCTTCTTAATGTATCTCTTTCAAGAGGAAAACACACTACCTCAGAACTCCCCATGCTGTTTCATTAGCTAGAACCGGGTCCCATGAGAATCACTAGCAAGGAGAATCAAAACAGATTCAGACAATTAGGATTCACCCAAGTCATGTAGGGTAAGGATGGACAACAGAACAAAAGTTAGAGCTCTGCTGCATGGGAAAAGAACAGATTAACACCATTGACATTAACCAACAGTGTCTAATGCAAATGATTTACTTATCCTAGAACAAGGAATGATTGGTGCAGAGTGGAGGGTTCCCAGCTGAAAGATGAGTGGACCAGAGTTGGTGCAACTCAGAGCTCACTCATGGGTTTTCAGGTATCCTCAGCTGGGGGAGCAGGTAATTATGCATGGCTCTTACACTAACTTCAATTATCTAAGAGGCCTTTATCCAATGCTGGTCTGCCAGGTCAAGTTAGGATTTGCTATTGCCATTGCTTTTTTCCTCAACATTCTCAGCTCTGGAACATGTGCAAAGCTACCTCCTACTTCATGCAAGACCCCGTGGTCTTTCTGTCTCCATTCCCACCCACTGTTTTATCTGATGAGGTCTCACCTCCCAGGAGATACTGGTGTCTCCTAATGTGCTCCTACTTCCTGTCATTTCCTTTTCTTAGAGGACCACTCCAATAAATGCATCAATAAATATAGAAAGAGAGGTATTAATTAGGACAAGGAAAAGATGTATTTTGCCCACATTAGAAAGTAGAGCCCATAGTAGTAAGGGAAAAGTGGCTGCCCAGCTTTCTGCTCTGGGCAGTTGCAGAATCTCTGTGGCCTGGGCAGACCTTGGAGGAGGAGCTATCTTTCAGCCTTGAATATTCATCCTAAATCCAACAGAACAACTTGCTTCAGGCATCAAATGAGTTCTCTACAACTCAGTGGTTGTAGAGAAGTGCCTGTCAGCCTCCAAATGGCTGCCAATCCCAGTGCTCAGGACATTCGACCCTCTATGTCCTATCTCCTCATAGGTATTTTGAGGGAAGACTGAGTCCAGAGCACTAGGCAAGAAATCCTTTCAAATAAAATGACTGCTCATCTGTTTTTTTTTTTTTATAAACATATATTTTTATCCCCAGGGGTACAGGTCTGTGAATTGGGAGGGAGACAAACCATAAGTGTTTTTTTTTTTAATATAATTTTTTATTTTTTATAAACATGTATTTTTATCCCCAGTGGTACAGGTCTGTGAATCACCAGGTTTACACACTTCACAGCACTCACCAAAGCACATACCCTCCCCAATGTCCATAATACCACCCCCTTCTCCCAAACCCCCTCCCCCCAGCAACCCTCAGTTTGTTTTGTGAGATTAAGAGTCACTTATGGTTTGTCTCCCTCCCAATCCCATCTTCCTTCATTTATTCTTCTCGTACCCACTTAAGCCCCCATGTTGCAACACCACTTCCTCATATCAGGGAGATCATATGATAATTGTCTTTCTCCGCCTGACTTATTTCGCTAAGCATGATACGCTCTAGTTCCATCCATGTTGTCGCAAATGGCAAGATTTCATTTCTTTTGATGGCTGCATAGTATTCCATTGTGTATATATACCACATCTTCTTGATCCATTCATCTGTTGATGGACATCTAGGTTCTTTCCATAGTTTGGCTCATCTGTTTTAAGTTGCAGCCCAGTTGAATGTTAATGAGTTGAGAGGCAAGGCCAGGGGAACCTTAGATGTTATTAGCAGATGTGCTCCCCAAAGTGGGTTAGATTGTAGGACTTAAGCTAGGCAAGACCATGAAGGGACTGAGCCAAGAGGCGCACTTAACTGGCAGGGAGCAGAATTAGAGACAACATAGGAGAAGAAGCAGAGGGCTAGGGAGTGGGTCAAGGACAAGATATCAAGTAGAGACAAGAATGGGGAAAAATCTAGTCTCCTCCCATAGGAGTAGGGGAAGTGAGAGGAGGAGAGTGGTAAAGCCATAAACACAGAAACCAGAGCAAAAACATGAGTGAATGGGGTTACCATTAATAACAAACACTAAGTGGTATGGCTGAGTGTCTCAATCAGTTGAGTAGCTGACTTGGGTCAGCTCAGGTCACAATCTCAGGTCAAGATCTCAGGGTTTCATCTCAGGTCACAATCTCAGGGTCCTGGGATTGGAGCCCTCATAGGGCTCCACTCTCAGTGCGGAATCTCTCTCTACCTCTGCTGCTCCCTCCCCCCCCCCCACCCACGAGTGCATGCATGCTCCCTCATCTCTCAAAAGAAATTAATTAATTAAAGAATGCAAAGTCTGAGTGATGCTCAGGGGCTGGCAATATCCAGGCTGCATGTCTAAGTAAGCACTAGGCTACTGGAGATGCTCTGTTGAGTATGCTGGGTGCTAGTGTTCTGTATGTGCTATACTCACCTTGGTACTGAGATGCCCAGACCATCCCTTCTGCACACGTGGTGTCCACCAGGCAGTCGGCAATGCTGTCAGCAAGCAGAGTGGACAGGCCAGGATTTGTCAGCAATGGGAAGGAAATAGTCCAGTCTTCAGAAGTCTGGCTGGAAAGAGAGTGAGAGGGAAAGAGGAAGGAAGGAAGAGAAGGAAAGAGGGAGGAAGAAGAGAGGGGAAAAAGGATATCAGGTAACAAGAGGAGAAGGGAGAGGAGAGGACAGGAGAGGAAAAAGAACCAGTTTTTATAAATCTTCCTTTTTCTACTGAAAATCGTCTAACACTCAACTGTTGGTTGGTACCAGTAGTCATCTCTGCCCTTTCCCCATTTGGCAGAGCCCTGATTTTTGTTCTCTTGTCCATGTGTACCTCCCATGACTCAGGTGAATCCTAATTAAATTAATTCTTGCTGGTGATGTTTTCAGTGGTTGGCCAGTGCCCCAGTTCCAGTCAAAGAGATAGGTCAGAAGGTCAGCAAAGGGACCCTTTTCATCATGAGTTCATTCATTCAAAAACTTAATGATTTATATTGTCAGTGTACTAAATAAACAGGGATTAAAACACACAGGGCCCTTGCACTCATCACACATGTAATTACTCATTAAATATCTCTCCTTCCAGTTCTGCCCAATAAGCTTCATGAGAGCAGGCATCTGCCTTTCTTTCCCAGCTTCTAGAGTGGTAGCTAGCACATAGGGGCCTCTCAATAAAAACTTGGAAAATGAGTGAGTGAATGAATGAATGAATGCAGAAAGTAGGGAATCAAGGGACCGCAGACACTTGGAGGTATCTTTCACATGGCCTGGCCAGTAAAACATTTGCTGGCATAATCAACTGTCTCCTTTATCTGGAGCTGAGGAATTTCCTCGGATGTGGGACTTTTCAGTGCAAAGACTGAGAACGTCCCGGGCAAACCAAGACAAGTTGGTCACCCTATTTGCGTCCCTGCGAAGCAAAGGAGTTCTGCCTCTGCCTCACCTCCCACCCTCTTCTACCCGTAATCTTCTGGGCTCATCTTTCCACTTCATCTTGAAAGGAAATGTTTCAAACTTTTTTATCACTTCCTAAAATGGCAGGTTCTCAAACCTGGAGAGCGATGTATTTCTACCATCAGAAATTTAAATCCTAGACTCTTCATTTCTAGGAAGAGTACAACTGCTGAAACCTATTTTCAACCCTTTGTATTCATCTTTTTCAACTTCCTTTAGCTTCCTCATCTGTGTCCCCATTGTCTTCCCCCGAGACTATCCAAGCAGTGCGTGGTGGGTATAGATCTCCTCGTCCTTTGGAAGGTCTCCCCAAGTCAAATCACTGCAGGGATGTGCAGAAGGAGGTGCAGAAGGAGGTGCAGAAGAAATAAGTGCATGCAACAAAGTACAAACATTTGTGTATCTTGGCCTCCTATTTTTGAGACACCTTCAAACAACTCTTCCATTGCCTCTACCAAGCACTGTTTCTCTTCCACACTGAAATCTTGAAAAAGAAAAAGGGAGAATAAAGGTTTGGGGTATATATATATATATGGACATGCATCTGAACTGTCAGTGGGCTTCTGCTAGAGAGACTGAAATTTACTACTAATGTAAATCAGGAAAGCTGTGAAAATGACCCAAAAAACTAATGGAGACCCCAGACTGCAGTCATTTTTTTGGTTTGTTTGCTTTATGACTTAGGCTAATGGCATAAGGCTCTGAGCTCTGGCCAGAATTTCTGTTTTCTGATTTTTGCCCAGTGTTCTCCATATTTGACATCAACATGATACAACATCTGTGTGTATATACGTCATCAAACTGTTTTCATGTTCATTTCTTTATTTAAATATTTCAACTGGAAATTTTTTAAATAAGCATCTAGAACAAATCTGCACAAGGGATCAGTTTTAAAGTTTTTCACTGATGTGGATCGGTTGGTCTAATAGTAAGGATTGTTGAATTTCAGGCATATTTCAACAATGAAGAAAATTCTGTCTTTGTCACGGTTTTAAAGGTAAATCGTGCTCTCAAGGCATTTTTATGGGTTCTTTTCAAGACATATACTCCCTGCCCATCACTAGGGTCCCTTGTCTGTGGTGTTTCTGGCATGGTAATGACAGGTCTTAGCTTTTGAAAATCAGGTGGTTCACTTTCCCTTTGGCAGCCACCTTGCCCATCATGCTCTAGCAGGATCTAACATGGCACCAAGGCTATTTCTTTCTCACAGCTCACCTCTGGCCTTCAGGAAATAGTCACCACATCTTCTGTTCTTACAGATCAACTCCTTTTTACTTCCCCATCTGAGCTTCTTTCCAGTCAAGCTTATCATAGCGTTAGGATTCTGAAACTTGAACCAGAAACCAGTCCCTTGTATATCCTAAGCGCTGGGAGTCACAAATGAAGCTCAGCTCTTTTCCCAACCCCCTCACTAGGTGGGTACACCCATCTCCTGGTTGCTGTGTTGATGGACAACTCACAGCTGTCCCTTATCCAGCTACTGCCCTTCTGTGGACCAAGAGCTGCCTCACCTGACAGGTCACACCTCTCACACCCAAGTCAGCCAGTGGCCAATGACTGACAGGGGGCCCAAGAAGCCAGACCCCTTGCCTCAAGGTGGGAACACTCCTCAGCCCACTTCATACTCCAGAGCTCCCTGTTGAATCAGCCTGAGGCTCACCTCCAACTGAGTCCTCACCCTTGCTCAGCTCCTTCCCCGCCCTCCTGCTTCCCTCACTTCCCACCTCCTGAGAGCACACCCTCAACAAGCCACTTCTCATGCCTCAGGCTCTGTTTCTAGGGACTCTAACCTAAGATCTAACCTACCACACATGGAAGCAGGTCAGGTGGCTGAAACTCACAGAACTTTGCAAAAAATTCTTATTTCCATCTGACTCTCTCCACCCTTCAGCCTTTCAGTGGTAAATGGCAGTGGTGATGACAAGGGCATACAAACAGATTTTTAACCACTTTCTTGTTCAGTCCCACACAGCTGGGCAAGGGGAGGTGTTAGCGTCTGTTTGCTTTGCTAGGGGCCAGGAATGGTATAGCTTCCTTTGACTTCCTGTTATCATATGTATAAATTTCCAAACACATGACCGGGGCCTGCTGAATGGTAGCTATTAGTCTGTATCTTTTAAAATAAAGTATTGAGGACTCATTGTGTGCCACATGCTAGGTTCTCTTGTGAGCATTCTATCGTTGTCCTCACAGTGACTCTTCAGGAGGACACAATCTGATTAACCCCATTTTATTGATCCTCATTTGTAAAACTTCATTCCTAAAACTCAGAAAATATTCAGCACCTAGGCCTATTTCCAAACCCAGGTTCTGCCTAATATTTACTCAACCTTTTCCTTACAGAGCCAGCCTCCCCCCTCCAACACCCCACTATTTGAAACTGCTCTCCCTTTTCCAATTTGGTGCTCCTGGCCTCAGTCCACTGTGATTCAAGCAGCTCCTAATTTCTTCCTTGTTGACACTTTGATGTTTCTCCTTCCTTGGCATTCAGATCTGCGTGACTTCCGAAGAGGAGCAAGATGGATTTATCAGAGTCCTCAGTGGAAAGAAGAGAGGCCTTGTCCCCCTGGATGTCCTAGAAAACATCTGATTGCTGGCCCCTCCTGCTTTGGCAGTGGCCGGGCTCTGCTGCGATGCCTCGTCTCACACTGTGTCCCCGCAGAGGAGCTGCCACACTGACCCACCCTCCTCCCTGGGAAACAGTGAGACAAGACTCATGGGTTTGAGACTGGAGTATCAGCCACAGACAGAGGGGCATCTCACCGCATTGCCGGGCTGCCCAAGGTGAGGGCGAGGCTGCCCAAGATGGGGAGCTGAGTGCCATGCAGGCCGCGGCTGAGGCAGGGTGGCAGCCACAGCTGTCCTTGAGGGCTCACCTCGTCCCCGTCCATGTGATGTAAGTTAGCCCACTGGAGGGTGCTCCAGCCTGCAGTGTGGGCCCAGTGCGAGGCTAGGATCCCCACGGCCAAGTGTGATTCTGGTTCCAGACGTGTGTCCCCAGCAATGGCCCCTCCGCATCATCGCATTTGCGGTCTCTTTGCAGAGCATCAGGAAGTCCTGATCCCCAGCTCCCGAAATGCCAGGGCTCCCCGCAGCCCCCCTCGCTTTGTTATTGCACTGTCTCTTCTGTCCTCTGATGGAGTGCTGGGGGGGTGCTGTGAGATGGGAGGGCTAAGCTGGTGGCACTAGCCACCGGGACCTGATCTGCCCAAAGGTGACCAATAGGCAGCCACTGCTGCTCTTCTGGTTACTGGCAGAGGTGACAGAGAAGGACACAAGGCATAGGTACAGAGAGCAAAGTGGGAGTAAGGTGGGGCAGAGAGCCCAATTTACTGCAGATTATGCAGCCCCTTCGGTTAGGAAAGCATTCTCTGCAAAGGTGAACCTGGGGAAGAGAATGGGGCAAAAAGTCTCAGTGATGAGCCCATTTCATTTCATGTCCTTGGTACTGGGGGCAGCATTTTCTGTCAGGCCATCCTGGAGGACCCCCTTTTGGACGCTGAGCCCACCTTGCAAAGAACCAGAAACATGGAGGAGAACCAATATCACCTTGAGACAAGTAGCCAAATCAGAATCCATTCTTCTTTAGGGCAGTCTATTATACCCTAGCAGACATAACATGGAGACGAATCCTTAGTGCTTCATCCCTCAGAAAGAGAGGAACTTGGGTCCTATCTAGCATCAGTAGGGGAGTCTCTCTTACTCTATACTTGTACTAATGTTTACAAGCATTCAGTATACTGTGATGCCTTCCCCGGCAAGCCTCCTCCTAGCAGTCAAACTTGCATTACTTATTAATATGGTTAAATATCAATTCACAATGACCTTGGAATCAATGTCCGCTCCATTTATTTTGTGACAGAGCAATAAAAGCTTTAGAACAATTGGTTTTTAAAAGACCTAAGCGGGTGCATCTTAAGCATGTGAGCATTATTTCCCACACCCTAGTATTCGTAGTCTCCTCTTATTTCTTTTGTTACTGGTCAGCATGATGGTGGGAGCTGAGACGGGGGAGCTGCTAGTTTCACAGCAGTCTGGATGCCTTACTATTATTTTAAAGCCGGCATCCAGAATTTCCTCCCTCTCTGGTACAACCTGAAAAACTGAGTGTACAGAGCCAAGATGGGTTCTCCGAGAGCCAGGGCGGATAGTATGACTGCCATTCTCTAAAATGGAATGCCAGAGGACAAACCCTCTCTGCCTCTAATTCAGTACTCCATTGAATAAAGACAACACAGTGGCTGGAAGGAGTATAGAAAATGTGTGTCCTGATCTCTTCTTTCTGGTGCGTATCCATGGAAGCCTTTGGGTCCAGTGGTGTCAGATCCTAGACAAATTTAACTTGCAATAAAAAGTCAGTTTGCCTGATCTTTGGAAACTGAATAGAAGGGGGCTGCCGTAGCCAGCCAGCAAGGTGGTCCCTGTGTCCTAATAGTCTTGCCTTTGTATAGCCCACTCCCACATTGAATCAGTACTGGTCTTATATGGCCAAAAAGATACAGCAGGAGTCATACTGCATGACATCTGAGGCTAGGCCAAAGAAGTCCTTGTAGCTTCTGCCTTGCTCTCTGGAAACACTCGCCCTTGGAACCCTGAGCCACCTACTCTGAAACCACCATGGGGGAGAGGTGCAATAGACAGACCACGTGTGTCTGCAGCTGGGATCCCGGACATCACAGAACAGCAGCCATCCCTGCTGGACCTACCCAAGTGATAACTTTACAAACAAAATAAATAGGATTTGGTGGTTTTTAAGTCATTAAGTTTTGGAGTGATTTGTTTTACAGAAACATGTCACAAGCAGGGACTCATAATTTGAGCCAATGTTAGGAGGAAAAAACACATCTTCTGCACTATGAGGCCCAAAAGTTTTGACATACATCAAGTATTGGTGGACAATGAGCCCTCCCAATGCAAGATAGCTAGTATTCCTGAAAGATCTCAGGTCATGCAGATAGCAGAGACAAGGCTGGTCCTCAGTGCAGGTTGCCGCGGATATTCACACACAGACACACACACACACACACAAACTTGAGGACCCACAGCAGTTATTCTCCTCTTACCTGTCTGCAGAAATGGCAAGAACAAGGACAACCGTGACCTACCAAAGTCCTGAAGGTTTCCAAGACTCACGAAATGGCTGGGAGAAGATCCAGAGTTTGGGAATGGGGATGATGATGATGGAGAGACAGATTCTAGAGAGGGGGCAGGGATGGAGAAGAAGTGCTAATATGAAGGAAAAAAAGGGAGGCCAGAGGGGTATTCTTCATAGTGTGAGAAAACAGCCTATGGCCCCTCCTGCCCCTGCCTGCAGCCAAGGGAGGGCGCATATCTAACTGAACCAGGGACGACGCTGTGCTCTGTGCCCCACCAGTGGTGCTGTAGAACTTGGATTCTATCAAGATGAATTTGAAGTGAAAAACTGATTAAAGTTTCCTCAGGGTCTCAGGAGGTAAAGAATACAACTTGTTTTACCCCATCACTAGCAGACAACCAAGACACATTTAGTGTGGGCCATGGGGGGAAAGAGAGCCCATGTGTAGATGTTCAACTGACTGCTAGTAGGGTTGATTTCACAGAGAACCTTCCTCTTCACCTCTACACACCAAACACACATACACACACACACTCCTGTTGAGAAGAAGAGTCCAGCATCCGGGTTATATTTTTAAAACAACCAGTGAGATGGTACGTGGTAGGCACTTATAAGAACTAATGTTCTTTTTATTAAAGGAAGAAAAAAATCAATGGGAAGATCACAGTACATGTAAACAGTCTGGTGCTGAATACTGTTAAAAGGTCAAAAAGCAGCATGGAGGTCCAAAAGCTGGTCCAGGTCACCGGTTACTCCAAGGAGAGGAGGGTCAGGAAGGAAACCTACTGGTTAGCCTAGAACCAGGCCTAGAACCAGGCCCAGCCTAGAACCAGGCCCAGCCAGCTATGTGAAAAAAAAAAGGGTTGTGTGCTCAAATAGCTTACATTTAAATAAAATAAACCAGGCTTCTTTACTCAGGACTTCCCATAGACTTTAATTTCTGAATTTTCACAGTAAATCTGTAAAAGGGGATTTACTTTTTTAAGACTTTTATTTGTCAGAGACAGACAGAGAGAGAGAGAGAGAGAAGTTGGCTCCCTGCTGAACAAAAAGCCCAATGCAGGACTTGATCCTACAACCCTGGAGAGTGACCTGAGCCAAAGGCAGCTGCTTAACTGACTGAGCCACCCAGGCACCCAGGCATCCCTATAAAAAGGGATTTAGATCCATGGAACACCTATTAGGACTGACTATTCCAAGGCACATAGTTTGGAAAATGCGGTGATAGAGAATTCTTATATAATATTGAATCCATCTAATACCTTCTCTTTCTTCCTATATCTCACTAAGATACCCAGGAAATACTGAAAAGGACAAAAGTGCATAATCATAGTAAAAATGGAGGCTGAAAGACAATCTACTCTGGAATCAGTATTTAGGGAGTAGGAGAAAGTGGGATCTGTGTCCCCAAGGGGTGAAAATCTCAGGAAGAAGATCAGCTTTTTCATGCTCTAATGGCTTCAGCAAGTACTGACCAGCAGGGCGTAGGCTGGTATAAAACTGGGAGTAAAAAAAAGTTCAGCATTGCCCAAAATAGCCTCCCCAGGAAACCAAGTGAGCAGGTGCATTCCACAGCTTTAACACAAAACAAAATCCTTACTAACAACTTGGACAAAAAAAAAAAATTAAAACTGGTTTAATGATATCCTGAAAACGGTCTCTTAGATTTTGCTGAGTTGTTATTCTGTTGTGTGTTTTGTAGAACACCTGGTGTTTTTGACCCTTAGAACATGTGTTTTTTTCTTAGCTTCCAATAAAGAGTTTTAAATAGTCCTCAATCTTTCCCTGGGTAATAGAAATGTAATTAACTACACCTCAAAACATGAACAAGATAATAGCAATTTACTTTATATTTCCTTTTTAAAAATGAAAAAGTAGCAGACTTTGTTATCATATCACCATCAAGCTTAAACAGCTGTTGAACATCTTTCCTGTTTTCATGCAAGTTAGGGTGTACTGAAATCCTGAAAATATACCCTGGGAAAGTATAATACCTATTTCCAAGAAAAATGGTGGATCCTCTTTAGATTTCCTCCACTGGCCTCATTTACTCAGATTCTCAGGTTACACTAGACCCCATCTGTTTTTATCATGGCAGTATTTTTCTTTAACGTCTCCTTTTAAACAAGTTTCCTAAAAAGTGTTTGCTTAGTTTACTTTTATTATTTACTAAGGTTAAAAAAAAAATCACCCAAGGTTATGACTTTTCCTCTGAGTTCAGGTTGGACCATATGAAAGTGTTCCCATTTTCATTCATTTCTAAATACTTTGTATTTAGAGTTTTGATTTTTTTTCTCTTATATTTTTATTTAGTGTGTGTGTGATTAGTTATGCATTGTGGTCATAAAATATGATCCACAGGGTTTCTGCTTTGAGGAAATCAATTGGCATTTTGTGCTCTAATACATGAGTATTCTTTAGAAATGTCCAATGGATACTGGTAAAAAAGAGAAGTCACATGTGCAGTATACAAAGTTTAATATGTATCTACTAAATAAACAAAGTGTTCAGGTCATCTGTGTTCTCATTTATATTTACTAATATGCTCTCTCAAAGACAAGGAAGTCAAGAGCAAGCAACAGTAGACTGAAACAAGAGATATCTTGCAAAGAGACCTCCAGTTGCTTGTTGGTGCCAGCCCTTGGAGGAAGGAAATGCTCTTCACCACAGCTTCCCCTTTCACACATAGATTGAGTCACTGAAGTCAGTTCTTAAGTAAATATTATCTTTAACTCCCTGGAGTAGACTGTAAAGGACCCACTTTTACATGAAGAGGTTCCAAAAATATTCTTGGAAAACTTTAATATTGGGTCAGAGAGTTTTGCTAGGAAAAAAAAAATTACAGTGAAATCAGCAGTCACTATTGGGCTAAGACCTCACAACCTCTCCAGTGTGTGCCACCCACCGGACCGGAAAGGGTGGAATTCACCTCATAAACTGATGAAATGTATTCATACCTAGAAATCTAAATCCCAACATGGTGAGTCACAAGCTGCTGGTTTCAAATACGCATTTTCTTCAGTCATTAGATGGCTGTCCTGTCTGCAGTGAACTCAACAAATACTTGTTGGAGTCTACCGGGAACGACTGTCGTCAAACAAGCAATACTGAAAATGTGTAATTAGTGGTACAATAGAGGAAGAACAGTGAACCACAAGAATATGCTGCAACTATGCTGCTTCCATCAGGACCAGGGTCTATAAAAGTTCAAACCTCTCACTCCAAAAACGCCCTGGCTTTCCAAAAGGCGATTTTAGACTAAAAATGCCAAAGCTGCTTTTCAGCCCTTTCTTTTATAACTTACCAATACTTGAAGCACTCTAGTTCCACTAGAATTTACGGATGATGAAGGAGGAGGACATTTTACGGAGATAAGTTGGGTTAACCTTAAAGAGTAAAACTGCCAGTTATTTTACCATCAAAAATTAATTTATTCGGAAACAGCAGAGAATTGCAACCCCAAACAAACAAGCTACAGCACGCGTGCCTGTGCGCGTGCGCACACACACACACACACACACACACACACACACGACTGCTCTTTTATAGAGGGAGGTGATGTTGGGGGGGGGGCTCTAATAAACCAGAAGTCCATTGGAGGAAACTGGGAGTTCTGAGTATAGTGGCGTTTCATTGGCTGTCTATCATCATGACAATCTCTCATTGGCTGAGCCATTGTTATCAGGGTGGTAGGAAGCCTTCCTCTTGCTGGGATACTATGGTAGCATCCAGGTGCAAGATTCTGGCTCTTCCTGTTGGGGCTGCGACTGATGAGGAGCGTAGGGCATGACGGCTTTCCCTGATGACCTCCCAACACCATTCTAAATAAGATTTTCTTTTACTAATTTTCTCAGGTGAAGCAATATGTTATAAAAGTGAGCCAATTCTTTTTAACTTTTTAGTAGGTGATAGAAGGAGGAGGCTGCTTATTCATCTATGCCACCTTTTGCCCCAAAGAGCATTCACGTTCTTGATCTCATCTCCAGAGAAATGCCCCAAGGAGAGAAAGCCATCAGGTAAAACCTCATCCATCCCACATCAATCTTGATGTCTAGGACCTTAGGAAAAATATTTCAGAGAATAATGTTTTAAACATCTTCAAAATGGGAACACAATAGAGATTTCTCCACAATGGGGGAAACAAGGTTTTATTTGTTTGTTTTGGTTTTTTTGTTTGTTTGTTTGTTTGTTTTTAATCACGGGTCCTGTGATTCGGGCCAGATTTCTACCATATACATGATGAACCCCACAGGAGTCTTCTTTCTATAGAGAGACAATGAAACCGTTTGCCCTAGTGCTGTAGTTACTTTTTCCTCTTTCAATCACAGGAAAGAAAAGGTAAAATCTTAAGTATTCAGAAATCAGTTTTATAGAATCCATAACTCTTACACACATGTGATATTAAAACCATAAAATTCAATACAATGAAGCAGTGTAAGGCAAGTCCTTTTGAGCCAGTGCTGGAAATAAAGAAAACTGTGGGCTCTGGGGACCAGGAAATGTTACCTTGAATCCAGGACGATCAGCCATCCAAGGAGTATCATGTACTCTGTGCAAAGGGCATTGGGTCAGTGAGTGCACCAGGACTTGGCCAGAAGGGAAGGAGCTGGAACAGATGAGATTCCAGTTGGGGCACTCTGTAGAGTAGGGACGGAGCAGCAGCAGGAACTAAAGGCTCACGAGCAAAGGAGGAGAGTCTTGTTGGCTATATTTCTCAGAATTCTGCGGGCAAGATCTGTGTTGGCAGAGGAAAGAAATTCTTTACAAGCCCTAAGAGTATGAGACCTTCAGGAATGAGCTGAAGTAACAACAGATTGATATTAACCTGACTTTTAGAAAAAGTAGATCCCTATAGCTATAAGACTTTACTTTTGCTCCTGGAGCCTGCAATCTGGACCCGCACTGAGCCTCCTTGAACTTAAAGAATAGAGCCATTGGGCCCTACTCCAATAAGACCCACTGAGGACTTTCAGCCTCCACACTGTAAAATAGTAACTTTGTATTGTTTAAGCCTCTAAGTTTGCATCACCTGTTTCAGCACCAATAGGAAACATATGACATCGCACTGCCGCTGGAGAAGGTGGAGAAAAGATGGGGGAAATCTAACTGAATGTCATTGTTGCACCTTAAGAACATTGCCGAGGGGACCAAAACCTGCAAACACAGATCAGGAACAAAGAAAAAGCTACCAAAACTCAGAAAAAGCCAACCAAAGAGAATAGGAAAAATGCAATTGGAAGTTAGTAACACTCAACCAGTGTGGGAAGCTATTATTGCCTTTCCTGGATAGTAACAGAAGGAACTAACCTCTGGGAATGAGAAAAGTAAAAAATGGCTTAGTTTGGCCAGTAAGAGTACATCCAAGAGTGTGTGCATGTACACACACACACACACACACACACACACACTCAGATTTAATTAATATTATGCTGTGATACAGATTTAAGCAGTTATAGATTCTTTGATCCAGTTTGTTGGTTTCAAAGCTTTTCCTAACCTGTTTTTTACACATGAAGCAGAGTCTCATTGTCCAGGTCTCTGGAAGAGTCCCCCCTGGACCTCTCTTTTCTTGCAGCTGACTTCAATCCCTTCCTCCTCCACAGTCCGCATCACCATCACTACCCCAGACTCAGTCCGCCAGAAAAAATCCAACCTCCTTAAGGAAATAATACCTCTCTTGTAGGTTGTAAATTTCATAGCATCAGGAGATGAATGTGAAGGATTTTCCCCACTCCCAGTTTCTATCTTCCCCAGAGGGGAAGGGTGGATTTTGGTCTCAGTGACCTCAGGCTTTGTGTGATTAGGAGGTAACAGGAGCAAAGGCGAGTTTGCCTTGATAAGGAAACGGTTAGATGATGGAAACTTCACTCACAGCTCTGATTTGTTTTTCAGATGCACTTTATATCTCAAGACAGATCAATCTTGAATGCAGCAATAAGTAATTTATAAAGCATGAGGAAAGGAGATGTCTAATCAAAAATGGAATTGTGGAAAATAAGAATATAAAACAATTGGGGTGAGTCAGGCAGATGAAAAAATCCTAGGAGGGTTATGAGACATCATAAAATGTGGGTGATACCAATATTCTGTAAAGGTTGGGATGAAAACAATTGGTGCTGGGAGAGGTGAAATGGAAGGGAAGACACTTCTAGGAGCGAGAGAGGGGGCAGGCTACAGATGAGGGAGGCCCACGCCTGAGTGGCAGAGCCTGGAGCCATATAGGGCAACAACAAGGGACCCATGGCCATGCAGCAAGGTCAGCCAGCCTGCTTGGTAGCTTCATCCTAGCATCCTGTGTTCACAGCAACTCCACCATTGCAAAGTCTTTTTTGGTGGTGGCTCTTTTCAGAGGCAATCTCAAAGCCAGAATCATCTTCCTAACGCATCACTTTGATCCTGTTGCTTCCCTGCTCAAAACCCCCCAGTGGCTCTCCACCCCTCCAAACCGTCCCCAACCCCATCTCAGTCTACAGAAGCAAGAGCAGCTTGCTCCTACAGTGGAGTCTTCTCTGATGGCCCCAGACCAACCTCACTACTCCTGAAACTGCACAGCCCTGACCAGATCCACTCGATTGGCATCATCCCATAACATTCAACTGCTGGTAAATTTTAAAGTTTATTTCAGTAAATAGGATCTACACCCCCTTGAGGGCAGAATGCTAGGGTGGATCGCCCTGGAAAAGGAAAACACTCTCTTGGTGGTAGGTCAGGATACCATGGAGTCATTACTCTTCCCCAGCCTGTCCGTCATGACCAGCCCACTGCCTCACCTCTTAGCATATCTGAGACATGACACTGGATGACCATGACCTCTGCCTAGCAGGTTGGATTAGTCAGAAAATGCCACCAAGATAGAGATCAAAGTGGAGACCTGGACTAGAGATTGGGTTTTGCCCTGTCCCTTGGCAGGGAAGGCAGCTGCAGCCCCAGTCACAAGGTAAGTGTGTCGTGTTGCTGATCTGTCCCCACCTCCAGACAACTCAAAGAGCACTTGTTCACAGGGCTGCCTCCACAGCCCTGTATTGAGTGTACAGAGGAAGTCTGTGTCATGCATTAATGGTAAGACTGGCATTAGTGCCCAGAAGGGGAAACTGTGAGCCTTTTACCCAGATGTTCCCACAAATTGTCCCAGGCCTCCTGCAGTGTCGTGTCAGGTGGGGCTCTGTGCTCAGACTGGTTGTTCCCACCTGGGTCAGTACCTCTCAGTTGGGTGAACTTAGAGCCCATTTCCTCAATTGTGAAATAAATACCAAATAATGCCCATCTCGTGAGACTACTTAGAGAATTAAATAGGAAGATCTTAGCAGAGGTTACAGTACATAGTAAATACTCAGTAAAATGTATCTATAAATATACCTCATACATGCTGTAAGGATAAGCTCCCTGAATCTACTACCCATTTAATCGATTGCTCTCTAGCTCTCTATACCTTCCCAAAACGTCCTACCTCATCTGCTTTGTAAACTAGATGCTTGCTTGTCTCTCTCTCTGCCTAGATTGTAAGCAGCCTAGGGGAAAGGACTCATTTTTCTCACTTTCAGCAACATACAATGTGAAATGTCCAGCGGAATCTCTCTTTTCCTTGCACCTGACATGGTTCTTTACATATAGTGAATGATCAATAACTGTTTTTCAGGTTAAAATGAATTTGTCTCCAAAATAGAGGTGCTCTCTGAGGTCTTTTCAACCTTTGAAATCCAAGGAGGGTCGTTGGGGAGTCTCAAGTCCATAGCCCAGAAAACTTTAAAGCCTCCATTACTGGGAACATAACTGATACAGCCACATTGAAAAACGGTATGGAGGTTCCTCAAAAATTTAAAAATAGAACTACCATATATGATCCAGCAATCCCACTTCTGGGTCTAGATATCCAAAGGAAATGAAAGCAGCATCTCAGAGAAGTATCTGTACCCCCATGTTCACAGCAGCACTAAAACAGCCAAGACATGGAAAGAAACTAAATGTCCATCAACGGATGAATGAATAAAGAAAATACGGTATATGTACTCCATATAAGTCCATTATAATTCTAATATTCCAATAGCATTCCTTGTGTGTCTGTGTGTTTATATGTGTGTGTATAATTAAACCTCCATCACAATCTCCAGAAACTCCCAAAGTCTTATGTTCTTCTGGACTCTCATTCCTTCCTTGTTCCCATTCCCTTGCAAAGCTGTTTCTGTTTCTGCACTACCTCAGACTGGATGCTGAACTCTGTCATCTCAGCAGTGTTTACAAGAAATCCACTCCCATAAATCATGGACTAAGGCTCATACACTTGACAAGATGATGTCAGCAAGAGACCCAGAGAGGAGTGCCAGCCCGTGACACTCCATCAACTCACTGTCCCCTCACCCCCACCATTCTCCTTGCTCTTCTGCTTCCTCTTGCCTTGCCCCCAGAAGCTCCAGCATATCCAAATGCTCAGAAGGGCAAGAGGTCTTCTTTCTGACAATACCTACTCTCTGTAGAAAGACTTAGATGACATAATAAAAAGAAAGAAAGACTTAGATGACAGTTAAAATTATAATAATAAAAAGGCAATCTTCAGTTACCAAGGAAAGCCTTCATTTAGAACAACACATAAGAACAGTTCCAGAGGTTTCTCCCCTCCAGGCCTGTGGCCTGCCACCGGCCCTAGAGGTACCAACTCCATCCTCAGCATCTTAGAAGGACACTTCACACATTCTCAACTTGTGCCATGTGGCCAAGCCAACTGCCGTTTATCTTCACTGTTTCTGTGTCATCTCTTTAACACTTACTTTTTGAAAGGTTCTGCATGTCAGTTCCTCGGTTGACTGTTGATGTGAGCTAAGTGTATGCTCAGTTGTTTATTAATGCCTTCCTTTCAAGCTAAATACAAATGATTTTCACTGGGTTTCTGATTTGAGATATGGATAATCACTGAAAACAGACTACTTGTGGGACGTCATCTTTCCAACATACCACAGACAAGAAACAGGGATTCTTGGTGATGCTTCATTCTTGGAGAAATAGAAATTATACCCCCAACTGAACAGCAGAAATGGGATGGTCTGGTCTGAAACACAATGATTTTACTGCACAAATACACTTTAAAAAAAAAAAATAACGCTTTGTTTTTTTACATGTATGCTTCAGTTCCCTAGAGCTTTCTTCCCAAAACTGGATGTATTCGACCTCCCCTTCACAAGAATTCCCATTAACACAAACTTTCTTCCAAGGAGTATAATCTGTTTCACAAATGGGCAAAATAGTGACAACATTTTTGCTCTTTTATAAGATTAGGTGTGCTACTAATCCAACTGCATACTCTAAAATGCATTAGCTATAGTCCTTCAAAGATTTTTATCTTCTATTACCACCTCATCACATAGGAACATAAATAGTCAATGCTTAATAGTATAGCTGTTGAATTTAAAGACAACTATTAGGATTTGATAACAGAGTGAGAGAATATGGATTTTTTTTTAATACAAACAACCTAAGTTGGAATCCTGATTTGGTTCCTTCCTAGCTTGTGGACAAAGTGCTTAATCTTTCAGAGCCTCAGTGATGATAATACTTATTTGGAATAATTGTTGAAGGGACAAAGGAAGATATTTATATGAAAGGATATAGTGTAGTGACTGGCAGAGAGAAGGCTCCACAGTTCTTGCTGTTGTCCCCCAAGAGTGGTATTATCCTAGTAAAAAGCTGTTGTCCAACTCTAACCTGTTGGCGGCAAGAATCCTCTTCTATTATAAGATATTATAAATATTTTTGGAATATCCTTGTTCAGTACATGAATAGTTAATAGTTAATAAACTAGTGTAGTGTATACTGATCTCTAATTCTCCACTTAAACTTGTCTGGACACAACTGTAAACAGAACACACCAAAGATTGGCCCACACCCCTGTTGACTGACCGCAGCCTCCTTCAAGAGCTATGGGCAAAATTCTTTATGCTTATATGGTCCCTATGTCTGAAACACTCAAAGCATTTTTCCAGAGATTAAATCAGAGCTTTCCTATGACCCTGGTTAATAAATGTCAAGTCTCCAATGTGAAACCTCAGAATATCCTTTTGAGGAAGGTGGTTGACAACCTTATCTCCCATACAAATAAACTGAGGCATGGAGGGATAAATCAGAGGGCTTGTCCAGGATTCTTCCCTCCTCATGTATGTTTTTAGTTTATATGTGAAGACCAGTGTTCATGGGAATGCACAGTGTCAGCAGGGATCGGCAAAGAACCTGGTTGTGGTTTCTTGGAGAAAAAGATCTTATGATCCTCTGAACATGGCTGGGAGGTTTAGGGGATATAGGGGTGGGGGTAGAAATGCTGAGGCAGGGACTGACCTAATTGGGTAAAGAGTCTGAGTCAGTGATGTCAGCACAAGTAGATAAGCCAGAACTCCAAAGGTGAGTGGTAATGGCACCTTTCATAGAAAATCCAAAGTTCCCATTTTGAGCTAAGTTCCTGTGGCTACTGTAAGTCTCTTCTTGGGAGGAAAGAAGAGCTCAAGAGGGACTAAAGAGGAGGTCTTTTGTGCACAGAGAGTGTGAGAGTGCTCTGATGAGCAGTTGTGAGGGGACTGAGGTCCAAACCGCCAGCTTTAGGTAGTGTCAGCAACTATAACAGGAAGAAACAGGATGATTTCCACCTCCCAAAGTGACTATCTCCATGTCATATCCTTGGGGATCACCACCTTCTGTCCCATTATTGGTTTTCTCAGAAACTGTCTGCTTCTCATAAACCAACCACACCAATATGATGCCCACTCTTTAACTTGTTACGTTAGCTTTATAGGCTTTGTGCTATAACAACATAGCTAAGCTGGAACCACATCTTCCAGAATTCCCTTCCCTGAATGGTTCCATGTCAGGGTAGGCCACAAGAGAAATTTTGCTTGAGACTCAAAAAGCAGAAAGAAAGTGGCCTCCATTGTGGAGAGCCATTCAGCAGATGCAAGGAGTCACGTAGATGGATGTGCCCGTGGATTGAGGAAATGAGGATGATTGGTTGAGGAGAATGTGGGCGCGCTCGTGATCGGCGCGTGAACAGCACTAGGAGCCAAGAAATATATGCATGATCACTGCTAGAGAACAAAAGAATCCTGCTCGGTTACATAAGAGCGCATGAGGGCACTGCATGCACGGCATTCTGATTGGGCAGGAAGGGGGGCGTACACACGTGAATATATACTGCTGTAAGTGCTTGGTGCGGCGCGGCCGCCATTAGCATTAGTACATTAACATTAGTAATAAAGAAGTTTGCCACTCACCTCGTCTGCGGGTCGTTCTTGCGGGCCGAGAGCGACACTCCATATTTTGTATGCCCTGAAGGTCAGAAATAGGCAACAGGCACTATGGCACCTGGCTCATGTCATCATTGTCACTTACTCCAATTCCTACTCTCTCCCCTTCTGCAACTTACCTTTGTGCACATGTGGCATCTTGGGGGAAGGCACAAGCTACCCCTGCAAGTCAGCCATGGCATGGACTTTACGGGTGGGACCCAGTTCGTCTTCATGGGTTCCAGTCTGTCTTTACCTGTGACCACACCTGGCTTTCTTAGCTTACTTGGTTAATGCCACTATAGTCTCAGCACTAGATGAAGAGACAACAGCCAAGCATAGATGCCTCTGCCAGTTTCCACAATGACAGAGTCTACTGTTTATGAGGTTTGTTTTCTCTATTACTTAGAGTAGTTCACTTCTCTGATTGAAACCTGAGTGATACATGTACATTGTCTCAGTGAATCCTCACAGCAGTCCTAGAATATAAGCACTACTTTTATCCCTATTTCACCGGTAAAAAACTTGAGAAATGAGGATATTGTCCTTTGTTGCTCAGCTAGTGTGTGGTGACACTGAAATTTGAACCCAGGCAGTCTGAGGTCAGAGCCTTAGTTTCAACTCTTTACACATTTTTTCCCCAAATTCCATGTAATCCTACTTCTGTCTTTACACTTTTTTTCTTAAGAGGCATGTTTTCAACACTTTCAAAACTTATCTCATTTTGAGAAAACTTTGTTGACCTGATTTTTTTGGTGGTTATTCTTTCCCTCTGACTACACAAAGTTGTCTTTTACGTTTCTTTTCCTGGCTTTTCTCCTGTTTTCTGTTGTATAGCACATTAGCACACAGGTGTGACTGTGTCATCTGTCTTCAAATCACATGCTCATGTCTTCAGAGTGCTTGCCCAACATGACCCATCAGCCTCTTCAGCCAACCCAAACCTCTGCCATCTCCTACTGGGGGCTACCAGAGACCCCACCCCTGCCACCCTAATATTAAACCAGAAAAGATCAAGCATAAAGCTCACAGAAGGACAGATACCAAATGGGAAAGAGACAGAACAGAGAAGGGAAGAGGGGAGGCTGAGACTATCAGCCAAAGTAAGGCTACCAGAAAAGCAGGGCAGAACCCAGTGAAGTCTTCAAAGACAGATATAAACTTCCAGAGGGAAAAAAAATGGCCCGGATGCTTTTATGGCTTTCATAAAAAGAGAAGGGGCCAGGTCATAAATCATAGAGACAAGGGAGAAAAGATTTTCCAGAGAAGAAAAACCAGAAGGACCACAGCAGGATAGTTGGCAGGATCAACTGAACAATAAGAACAGTTTTAATGTAAAGCTAATCAACAGATATAGAACTAAGAGATATTTTATTCATCCTTAGAGCAGGAACTAGAGCTGGACAAAGCCAGAAACACAAGGGATAGATGTAATGTCTGGACCTGCTAACTCAAGAGAAGTGATCATCCAGGAAGGAACTGTTAAGTTCTGGGAAACTTTGCTAAGTCAAGAAGCTTGAACTGCATGTATGAATGATCTCAGCAACCCTTGAAAATAGTCAGGGATGACCCACCCAGGGATCTGTCTTTTATTGAAAAATCTCCACCTCCACCCTATTTTCCCCTGGGAGTGGGAAACTGCTGTTTTCCAAGAATGAGACAGGGTCTTGTGTCTATTTTTCCACATACATACCAATATGAGAGTCGTGAACACCAAGAAGTAAACAATGAAACTCAAACCAGATCCAGGAATAAAACTTGACTGTTTTGACTCCGTAAACTTGGTAAACCTTTTTGCAGAGGAAAACTTAGACAAGAAACTTATGAAGGCATCCAAAAGAAAGGCAAGTGTGAAAAAAATGAAATGTATAGTTATTAAACCCAGTGAACTTGGACCTACGATATTCTATTTCTGAACTGAATAAATGGAAAAATACTAAACAGATAAACAACTTTTTGCCCAATAATAATAATATAATATAATATAATATAATATATAATATAATAATATAATAGCATAAAATTGGAAACTATATAGGGCACAAAGGGGAATGGCTCTATAGTAATTTTATAAATAGTTTATTTTACAAAAAAACTACATTTCCCAGTACTCCTTAGAATTAGATGTGGCCACATTTGCCAGCTTATAAGCAAAAATGTGAGCCACTTCCAGGTCAAGGATTTTCAGAGACAGTGAGCCACTGCCACATATTCTTTCTCCTTCTACCAGGGTCACCCTGGATATGGGGACCCAGAATTACTTATAACAAAGACCACAAAACAGAATTCCTGAATTATCATGGGGAAGAACCCACCTGGAACTGATACATAAATGAGAAATTAACTTCTATTGTATTTGAGCCATTAACTTTGGGCCTATATACATGGATGTTTATAGAAGCCTAACTTACAATAGCCAAAACTGGAAAGAAATCAGATTTCAATGTTGAATGGAAACTTAGATTAGTCTAGCTGCCCTTAGATTAGCTTAGCTAAAATATCTAGTATTACCTCTTTGTAGGTTATGCCAATCGATGAACTCAGTATGTGTCTCCACTTACTTAGGTCATCTTTGATTTTTCTCATCAATGTTATGCAGTGTTGTATAGTTTTAGTTTGGGATATCTTTGTCATTTCTTGACCTAATATCACTCATTATCTCATAGAGAATGTTAAATTTATTGTTGTACATGCTACAATGTTTTATTTTTTCTCTCAGAACTGTTATTTGTTTCTGACTATAGCATTTTGAGCTCAAAGTATTTTCTTTCACTAAGAAAATTTTTAAATTTTAATATTGATCATATTTTAAACTTAAAAGAAGTTAGTGACAACAGTACAAAGAACTCTTACATATCCTTTACACGAGTTCACTAATTTTGCTGCATGTTTTCCTTCATTTCATTCCTGTGGTTTTTATATATTTTAGAGTAAATTACAAACAGAATTCTCCTTCATTCCTAAATATTTCAGTGTATATTTCCTAAAATCAAACATACTTACTTCCATCACCACTATACAATTATCAAGGTCAAGAATTTCAACCATCAAATCTTATTTAAATTTACTGCTTGTCCAAATAATGACTTTAAAAATGGGGGCTTAAGTGGGTAGAAGAAGAATCAATGAAACAAGATGGGATCAGGAGGGAGACAAACCATAAGTGACTCTCAATCTCACAAAACAAACTGAGGGTTGCTGGGGGGAGGGGGGTTGGGAGAAGGGGGTGGGATTATGGACATTGGGGAGGTGTGTGCTTTGGTGAGTGCTGTGAAGTGTGTAAACCTGGTGATTCACTGTACCCCTGGGGATAAAAATATATGTTTATAAAAAATAAAAATTAAAAAATAATTAATTAATTAATTTTAAAAAATAATAATAATAATTTGTCCCTTAACATTTAATGTAAAGTATGATGTCAGACTAATTTCTTAAATTCCTTTTTAGGTTCTTTGTTTGCCTCTCTGGAAGGTTTGAAATTTTTCTCTTTCCTCTTAAAGGTTTAAAATTTCACAAGACTTGGACTAGATTATATTTTTTTTAATTTTTTATTTTTTCAGTGTAACAGTATTCATTATTTTTGCACCACACCCAGTGCTCCATGCAATCTGTACCCTCCCTAATCCCCACCACCTGGTTCCCCCAACCTCCCACCCCCCCCCGCCCCTTCAAACTCCTCAGATTGTTTTTCAGAGTCCATAGTCTCTCATGGTTCACCTCCCCTTCCAATTTCCCTCAACTCCTTCTCCTCTCTATCTCCCCTTGTCCTCCATGCTATTTGTTATGCTCCACAAATAAGTGAAACCATATGATCATTGACTCTCTCTGATTGACTGATTTCACTCGGCATAATCTCTTCCAGTCCTGTCCATGTTGCTGCAAAAGTTGGGTATTCGTCCTTTCTGATGGAGGCATAATACTCTATAGTGTATATGGACCACATCTTCCTTATCCATTCGAACATTGACTAGATTAAATTTATCTTCTTTAATGCCAGTTAGAAAAATACAGTCTGAAAAATTGTGCCTTTAGCCCGATACATGTTTTACCTTCAGTTCTTATAATATTTCTTGTCCTCTACTTTCTCTGCTCCTCTGAAACTTCTGGTCTCTATTCTCTCAACCAGAATATATTGGGTGCCCTTCATATGCCAAACACTGCCCGATTTAAAAGAAAAAAAAAAGGTAATTTAACCTCAGACTAAGCAACTGGACTGATTCTTCTCCAGTGAGGATATAATACTTGGTAAATTGCAAAGCAGGATGCCCATCCTTCCAGGGAGTCCCACCCCTAGAACAGAGGCTGTGTGTCCCAAGACAGAGGAGAAGCCATTCAAATATCCTTGCAACTAACTAAATAAGGTATTTTGAAACATAAAGGCTGACAATCCAGAACTTTTCACCAGTGCTTTATCACTCAAAATAAATTACTTATATTTATAGTCATTAAATACAGACAACCTGGACATCAGGAACCTCTCTCAAGAACTTGCTCTGTGCACTTGAAACTAATGTAATACTGTGTGTCAACTACACTTCGATTAAAATTTTATATATAGGAGGGGCGCCTGAGTGGTTCAGTAGGTTAAAGCCTCTGCCTTTGGCTCAGGTCATGGGTCCTGGGATCAAGCCCCGCATTGCGCTCTCTGCTCAGCGGGGAGCCTGCTTCCTCCTCTCTCTGTCTACCTGTGATCTCTGAGTGTCAAATAAATAAATAAAATCTTTTAAAAAAATTTATATATAGGGTGCCTGAGTGAGTCAATCAGTTAGGTGTCCAACTCTTGATTTTGGCTCAGGTCAGTTCTTGGGGTCATGGGTCATGCCCCACATTGGGCTCTGCACTGGGCATGGAGTCTACTTAGGATTCTCTCTCCCTCTCATTTTGCCCCTCCCCTCCCTGCTCCCTTGCTCTCTCTTTCTCTCTAAAAAACAAACAAACAAAACAAAAACAAAAAGAAAACTTGCCCTGGCATTATAGAATAGAAAATCCTTTATTTAAGGGACACCTTGATGGCTCAGTCATTAAATGTCTGCCTTCACCTCAGGTCATGATCTCAGGGTCTGGGACCAAGCCCTGTATTGGCCTCCCTACTTGGCCAGAAGTCTGCTTCTCCTTCTCCCATTCTCTCTGCTTATGTTCTCTCTCTCTCTCACTACTGTGTCTCTCTCTCTGTCAAATAAAATCTTAAAAGAAGGAAGGAAGGAAGGAAGGGAGGGAATCTTTTATTCTTTCTGGTGTGGATTATCAAATCCCTGAAAGTAGTCATACTATAAATATGGAGTTTTTGTGGATTTAAGGACAAACAACATTTTTTTTTTAACAGAACTTCCCCCAGATCCCTTTCCACTTGCTACAAGAGAGTTACAAACACTCCAATAATGATTTTCTTCCTTGTCTGCCCCCTGGAGGTTTGCGATGTTAAAGCTAGAGAAAGAAAACGGCTGAGATTTCTTCTGGTAAAGATGGAGGCTGGATCAGGTGGCCAGCGGGGACCACCTATCCAGACCCCATGTCTCAGCTTTTCAGATCCAAGAAAGCTTTTTCCTGGTCTCTAGAACTGGTCCGTCTCTCATGGACTTACTCAGACTGATCAACCCACCAGCATTTGAGATGAAATAGGTAATTACTGTACAATGAACAATGAGAGCACCAAGACTATCTCCACTCTTTGAAGACTACAGACCTGATTTCACTTCTCAGCTCTACCCCTTAAGAGTATGATCCTGGGCAGTGATTTAATTTAACTCTCCTGAATCTTGATGTCTTCATTGATGAAATGGGGACAATAAAAATACTACCACATAAAGCTCATGTGGGAAAAGTTAGGATAACATATATTAACATATTCCTGGCACCATGTGAGGCATCCTATAAATGATGACTGCTAAAAAAATTCATACTCATATTCACAGATAGATACATTTTCCCAAACAGACAAACTTGTACAGTAATATAAGTCATAATCATAATATTGGGGGCACCTGGGTGGCTCAGTCTGTTAAGTGTCTGACTCTTGATTTTGGCTCAGGACATGATCTCAGGGATGGTGAGACTGAACCCATGTTCAGGTTCTGTGCTCAGCAGGGGGTCGGCTGGAGAGTCTCTCTCCCTCTCCCTCTCCTTATACCCCTCCCTGGCTCTTTCTCTCTCTCTCTCTCTCTCTCTCACTCTTTCTCTCAAATAAATAAATAAATCTTTTTTAAAAATCATAAGGTTGTACAATGCACAGAAAAGCAGGGAAAAGAGATTGTAGTAAATCCCAGTGCCTGACGTTCCTATCCTCCAAAGGCAGCATTGCAGCCAAGCTGACTAGAATAACTTGTATTTACAACAAGCTTACCCCTTCCTGGAAACTCCTTTCCAGACCTTGAAGATGCTCTTCTTCTCTTTCCTTGTCTCCTTACGACCCATCAGTAATGGCAGATAGGCCAATAGTTAAGCTGGCTCTATGTAGAAGGCTCACAACTATCAGTTTACAGTGATCCTCAAAAAATCATAATGTTCTGAGGTTGTGAAGATCCTTCACTTGACCCACCACTGAGTCACCACAGCTAAGGGGTTATTTATATCCATTGCCCAAATCTTCATTTTTCTATCTGTTGATCCATAACTTTATGAAGAACTGTTCATTATGAAAAATAATAAATAATTTTAAATAGGTGTCTCATAATCATTCCCTGGGTGTAGAAGAACCCCTAGTATACATTTGTAACATGAATGATTTTACAGAAACACAAAAATATAAAGATAAGCTTGCCCAGTGATGATAAAGAAAATTCAAAACATTAGGGTTTTTTTTTTCCTTCCTTTCTTCTTACATTTCTGAAATATCTTAAACTCTTTTTGGAAAAGGTCTACTATCTGCTCTTTTGGATGAATTACAATGTATGCCAGATGCTTAGAAAAACAAGCTTATTTCCTTTATTTCATAACTAACATAGCAAATGAAGGAAGAGTGTGGATTCATAACACGAGAACACTTACAATAAAACTTGACTCTTTTTTATTAATTCGCCAATCAGCCAAAAAATGCTCTAAAATATATAAAACACAGGACAAGTTCAATACATACAATACATTATAATTATTAATCACCAAAAATGAAACTCCTATAAGCATTTTGTCAGGGAATAATACACAACATTATGTACACTCAGAAGTAAAATGAGAATTTTAAAATAAAGCTTTATGGTAGTTTTCAGAAATTCCAATAAAACTCGCCCACACTTATAATACAATCTGTTTCTTCCAAAAGGTATAATCATGTGATAGCTTGCGTAGTAAATGCAGAGAAATGTCTGTCCTGCCATTGGCTTTTGGAAGTGTATTTTTCCTGAACGGTTTAGAGTTATATAGAAATTTAGATCCAGTAAACAGATAACATTTCTGTTTTCTTTCCTAAAAGTTGTACCACACAATTTAAGAACATTTTGTATGCCACAATTGATGATTTCTCTCTTCCTATCTTGAAAAAAGGCTGTATTCATAGATGTCAAATCATTCCTATGTTCCCATTTGAATTTGCCTTCAATTGGACTTTCTAAAATACTTCTCTTTCTATGTTTCCATAAACAGAAATATAGCATCATGTTTAAATTTGCTTCAACTTTGAGCCAAGATGATAAATATTCAAGCCAGAAAGAACACTCTGGATTATAACAGGAAAGAAAAGGTGACTAGGAACGAAAGAGAAAGATCAAATTCTCCTTTCTAGTTCTACCATTAACAGACTAGAGTCTCATTTTCTTATCCATAAGTAAGCTTTTACTAAGTTTATGCACCATACCCAGTGTTCCATGCAATATGTGTCCTCCATAATACCCACCACCAGGCTCACCCAGCCCTCCACCCCTCCCCTCTAAAACTCTCAGTTTGTTTTTGAGAGTGCACAGTCCCTCATGGTTTGTTTCCCCCAACTCACTTCTCCTCTCCATCTCCCAGTGTCCTCAATGTTCTTCCTTATGCTCCACAAGTAAGTAAAACCAAATGATAACTGACTCTCTCTCCTTGACTTATTACACTCAACATAATCTCTTTCAGTCCCATCCATGTTGATACAAAAGTTGGGTATTCATCCTTTCTGATGGAGGCATAATATTCCATTATATATATGAACCATATCTTCTTTATCCATTCATCTGTTGAAGGATATCTTGGTTCTTTCCACAGTTTGGTGACTGGCCATTTCTGCTATGAACATTGGGGTACAGATGGCCCTTCTTTTCACTACATCTGTATCTTTGGGGTAAATACCCAATAGTGCAATTGCAGGGTTATAGGGAAGCTCTATTTTTAATTTCTTAAGTAATCTCCGTGCTGTTTTCCCAAGTGGCTGCACCAGCGTGCATTCACTCATTCTAATGTTTTATGATTATTTCTTAAAATAGGTTCTTCCAAACCCAAGACCCTTGTCACTGCATTCTTTAGATAGAGATGATGCTTACAAAAGAAAAAAAAATGTTCTGACTGATTCTCCTATAAACTGCACCTTTGGTACAAGTCAGTTTTCTGGAAATTTCTGCCTTCTGTTGGGAGTTTACAATGGAACACTGGCCTAGATAGGACAATGCTTGTCAAGTACACTCTCCATATCAAGAGCATTTTTATGATAGGCAAATCCCATTTCATTCCTGTTCATGACATGCCATCACACCAAAAGGGAGCACTGTCCTAAATATTTATTCTCTGTCTCATGTGTAAGCATGTACCGTGTTATAAAACAGTGAGGTCATTCCTGGGCCAACTCTCTTAAATTGAGTGGTTTCTGTCAAATGGAAGGGATGGTAAGGTTTCTCATGGTACCATGCTGAAAACCTGTATCAGGTTTCAACTCCACTTCCAACTCCTTGTTGGCCCTTCCAAATAGAGTGGGAGGGGTGAGGACACCAGGAGCACCGCTTTGTTCTAATGGCCTTTAGTAAGCAACTTCTGTTGAAGCAACTTCTTTAAGAAAATACTGACACTTCACAGCACTCACCAAAGCTGTGAAGTGTCAGTATTTTCTTAAAGAAGAAACAGACCTGTACCCCTGGGGATAAAAATATATGTTTATAAAAAATAAAAAATTTAAAAAAAAAAAAGAAAGAAAGAAAATACTGACAATAGAAGTGCCCATGATTTTCTAAATAAGAAAGCTCCACTATTATTATGGGACCACATGACTTATGGGCTAATGATCTCACTCAGTCCCTAGCACCCACTGAACACAACCCCCTATTCTGCTGTTTTGCTTACTGGATGGAAAAACTACAGCCTACTGACACATGACTACCACTTCTGCTCTTTAACATGGTCCAGCACAACCTGCCACAAGCCTGTGAAGTCACACAAACAGGTGTCCAGCCGGTATCAGTTTCCCTAAGGTGCTGAAGTCCTATTCTTATAATACACAGTAGGGTTTCTCTAACTTTCAACATTTTCCAATGACCTAACTGCAATGTTGAAAGAAAAGAGTATACTAAACCTGATCTTTAAAAAAAAAAAAAAAAAACAGGGTGATTTGTGGCAACATAGATGGAGCTAGAGGGCATCATGCAAAGTTAAATAAGTCAGACAGGAAAAGATAAATCCATGATTTCAGTCTTATGTGGGGTCTAAGAAACAAAACAAATGAACAAAGCAGAAATAGACCTGTAAATACAGAAAACAAACTGATGGTTGCCATGGGAGGATAGGCATGGGAGGGGTGGGCAAAATAAGTGAAGGGGAGGGAAGGTACAGGTTTCCATTTATGGAATGAGTAAGTCACAGGGATGAAAGCATGGGGAGTCCAGTCAGTGGGGCTGTGTAGCGCTGTACAGTGACAGATGGGAGCTAGACTAGTGATGAGCAGAGCATAACATAGAGTGTTGTTGAATCACTGTGTTGTAAACCCAATGAAACATTGTTCGCCAACTATAGTTGAATTTAAAAGAAGCAAAATAAAATCAAAAGACTGCTGTCCCCAAACAAAATATTGTAAAAGTTATTCAATTCTGATACTTCCTCAGAAAACAAAATGATACTCTTTTGATGGGAAAATTACATTTTTCTAGAAATAAATGTCTGAACAACTAAATATGTATGTAAGGACCCTCAAACTTATAGAGGAGTAATTCTCTTTTAAACAATCTCCTAAGAAATGTAGGCCTATCACCACAGATAGAGAGAGCCCTGGGCAATCTGTTCAGCAAGGAAACTGTCACCTGAGACCTAATACCCACATCTCTATCAACATTTTTTATTAAGTAAAAACTGTTGCTGTTCCCCCATTAAAATGGGTTCAAGATTCCATTTCAATTTCTTGTGTCAAATGCCAAAGTAAGAAGGAACTTTTAATGTAGTGAGAAATTGACAGAGTGAAGTTTCTTTTAGCTCCTTACATTTACTGAAACCTGCCTAAACGCACGGACATGTTTCACCTACTCTCCTCTTAGGAGGTGGCTGTGTTTTTCTCCTACACCTCAGGTGTCTCAGTACCAGGAGAGTGAGGCATATTGGTGTCATTCCAGCAGCTCCTTGTTATTTCTAGAATTTTTTTCTCTCTTCACATTCAGAAGCCTCCTCTCTTTTGCAGTGGATGCCAAAAGTTTCCGTCACCTGCCATTCCTGTCTCCTGCAGCCACCTCCTGACTTCTCAGACATTCTCCCTTACTCATTTTCTTCTTCTCAATTATTTTATTATTCTTTGCTACTTCAACATCCGTGTAGACAATCCAGTCAATGCCATCGATAGTTTCTTGCCTTACTTTCAATGATCTTTTGCTGCCCTCTTCCTCACCCACTCATTTCTTGTCAACCCCCTAATCTCAGTGTCAACCTTCTCATTCTCCACACACCATCTCAATCATACTTGTTGGGAATGGCGAGCTAAGCTTTCCAGCCTCACCAGGTTATAATATAACAATGTCCCCCAAGAAGATGACATGGAGTAGAAGAATAGAAGAGAAATACAGAAGATAGTATTAGAGATCAGAAGGGACTTTGAGATACTGAGTAAACCATAAGAAGAAGAAAAAAAAACCATAAGAAGAAAAAAAGATGCCTGCTAAAAACTTCGGATTCTCCTCTCCTGACATACCCTCCTGGGAAATAGATTTCTCATATGTATGCCTCTGCCAAGAGCGTACTGGCCAAAGGAGAGAAAAAATCAAAACAGCACCTTACCTGACATTACTGAAGGATCCCCTCCGACATTTAAGATCCAAGGGTCTGGGGAAAAGGGACACTACTGAGGTGAGACATGGATTTATGGATACTAAAGGAGATCGAATATAACCAGGCAAGATGGAAAATACTAACATAGGAGTCCCTTCAGGGATATGTCATATATGCCAGCACGAGAAGAGGTTGAGCATTAATGACTGAGAGTGAGGAGAAGAATTGGAAAAGGATATATATCTCCCAGTTAATGGAGAGTCTGGATACCACTGACATGCCTAACATTTGGAATACATTATCTATCAGCTCTGCAAATTTCTTTATACTCTTGTCTCAAGAGTACTTTTTAAATTTTTTATAATTAAAATCAATAATTTTAAGTGTAAAATTCAGTGACACAATACTATACAACCACCTCCTCTATCAAGGTTAAAAATATTTTCATCACCTCACTAGAAAATCTCACACCATTAAATAATCACTCCCTTTTCCTCCTTGCCCTGCTCCTGGAAACCACCAATCTACTTACTGTCAGTATAGACTTGCCTATTCTAAGTATTTTATACAAATAAAATCATACAGTTTGTGATATTTGGGGCTGGCTTTTTTCATTTCACATAATGTTTTCAAGGTCCATCCACAGAGTAAAACATATCAGTGCTTTATTCCTTTTAAAGGTTGAATAATATTCTATTACATGCATATAAACAGACTTGTCGGGGTGTTATTCCCTAGTTACCTGGGGAAGTGAGGTAAAAATATATGGCCTGAACAAATGAGCAATTCACACAGATAGGGTGTATAGCCCTGGGTCCTGGTCAACAGAATTCAGTAAGTGTTCACTACCATCACTATTGTAATTATTGGGATGATAATTTTTATCATCATTTGACGAAATTTCTTCCCCAAAGTCTGTAAATTCTAACCAATTTAAGGGCAGCTCATCTCTTTAATCCTCTGTGATGGCTAATTTTAGGTGTCAGCTAGGCTAGGCTATGGCACCCAGTCATTTTTGCCAAACACTATTCTCAATGTTGCCAGGAAGGTATTTTTTGGATAAATTTTGAGGAAATATTAACATTTAGGTCAATAGATGAAGTAAGCAGTTTACCCTCCATAATATGAGTGGACTTCATCAGATCAGCTGAAACCCTAACAGCAAAGACAGAGAGTACCATAAGAAAAGCAAATTGTGCCTCAAAACCATTACACAGAAACTCTGCCTGAGATTCCTGTTTGCTGACCTACATTACAGGTTTCAGACCTGCTAGCCCCACAGTCATGTGAACAAATTCCTTACACACACAGACACACACGTTTCCGTAGTGTAGTGGTTATCACGTTCGCCTGACACACAGACACACACACACACACACATGTATGTGTGCATGCATGTATGCATGTGTGTATGTATATGCTGGCAGAAATATATATATATATATTATTTTATATAGCTTCATATATATTATCTTGCCTATAATATATGATATAGATTTGGTTTAGCTTCTCTGGAGAACTCTATATCCTACATACATCCTACCTTAATGAAGAAGGCATCTTAGGGTCCCTTATCTCCCAAGAGTGAGCAGCCTCCCATCCTTATTCTAGCAGCTTCTCTTGCTCCCCAGCTGTCTTTAGACCTACTTCATCTCACCTCATTCACATTAATAGCATTCCAAGTAAACATCATTAGATGATGATGCTGAGGTTCAGAAAAGATCAACAACCTCCCCAGGCTCCTACAATTTGTCAGTTACAGTACCTGATATGTGCCCATAATTATATAAGTGTAAGACTCATGCTCTTCCCAATGACCTTGCATCTAGTCATCACTGTAAGTCATGTAATATCCAGCACAAGTTTTGACAACTCTTAGACACTTAACATGTGTATCTTTTGGACTATATCAAAACTGTAGGGTTAGTTCCCTCACTGGAGAGTGTCATTCTAAAAACTCCTCTTTGGGCGCCTGGGTGGTTCAGTGGGTCAAGCCACTGCCTTCGGCTCAGGTCATGATCTCAGGGTCCTGGGATTGAGTCCCGCATTGGGCTCTCTGCTCAGCAGGGAGCCTGCTTCCCTCTCTCTCTCTGCCTGCCTCTCCATCTACTTGTGATCTCTCTCTGTCAAATAAATAAATAAAATCTTCAAATAAATAAATAATTAAAACTCATCTTTATGCTATCTTGAGCTTCTTTCGTGAACTTGAAAATTATCCTTAGATATATTCTATACTCTCCACCAAGTAATCAAGTGTTTATGGCTGTCACACAATTCTCTGACACTTAGTCCACTATAGATGAACCAAGTTTTAATGTCTAAACCTTGGTGGTAATGATCTAATCCACTTATTTGCCCCCCCCCCCAAGAAGTAACCCATGGCTCAGTTGGCTAAGTGACTGCCTTCAGCTCAGGTCATGATCCTGGAGTCCTGGGATCAAGCCCCGGGTCAGGCTCCCTGCTCCGTGTGAGGAGTCTGACCCTCCCCTTCTTGTGCTATCTCCCTCTCATTTTCTCATTCAAATAAATAAATAAATAAAATCTTTTAAGAAAAAGTCATCCGTATGTTATATCATAGACTTCAGGAATTAAAAATATTAACCAAGAAAGCTGTTCCTTCAAGTATTGATCTTTTCCTACATATTTAATAAGTTTGGACTTTGAATATACTCTCTTTGTCTTTCCTCTGAGGCAATGATGCAAACTCTTCTAGGATTTACATTTAGTGGGAAATATGTCCCCTCATCTGGTAAGTTTTACATGTTTGTGGACCTCAATAAAGATGTAATTCATAATTGGTTTTCCATGAAAGGATCCAGTTTGAGTTTTAAGCCCACTTCAATTAGTGGTTTCCTTCGTCAAATCACTGTTTGCAATGGAAAAAAATTTTAAATTCCACTGGCAATGAGTGTTTAGTATTTCTGGGTCAATGGGAGTCTCACCTTTTTTCTTTGTACTTTAATTGTGAAGCCATGTTTTACCCCCGAGATTCTTTGAATTGCAACTTTCTGCTAGTTACAGATTAAACAGGCAAGAGAAGCTCCAAGAGTAGTTTTTACCTTCTCTGGATAACAGTGAAGCATTAGGAGTCTATATATATATCATTTATCTAGCACAGATCATTAATGGTTTGCCACAATTAAAACCTTCTATGTGCCAGAAACTAAACTCTGTGGCTACAGAGAAGTATACTGTCCTCTTCTGCAGTGGGTATGAAAACTTGAAAGAGAAATAATGTTTCTAAAAGATAACTAAAGAACCAAGAAGGAAGTATAAAATTGTCAGCTGGATGGTGTTGAGCAAAAGTGGCAAACATAGGGCCATCACTGATACCCATGGCTGACATGGCTAATCATACCTCCTTTGCCCTATAAGCGTGGAGAGAGCCTCATTTTAGTATCTCCTCAACACAGTATCCCTGGTAGCCACTACCAATCAGATATGGGAGGATATGCAATGACACCTCTTTGCCATTTTTATATAGATATGCTTTACGAGGTTTTTTTAAAAAAAAAAAAAGTGAAGACACATAAGAATGGAACGGGTAGAGAAGACTTCTTCGGGAGAATAGGATGTGAGTTTGAACTATGGATGGGACAGCTTAGTAGAAAGGGGAGCTTAAAGCATTCAAGCCGAGGGATTGGTGTGAGCAAAGGCATGTCAGTACGCATTAATTCAGTGGTTTTGGGCTGGTGAAGAGAACTTGCAAGTGAGAATAGAAACTTTATCAGCCTAACTCAATGATTGTTTTCCTATGTGGGGAAAGCAAATAGAATAGATATTAATTTCCTGTCCTCCTCACTTCTACTGCCTCACAGAATTTTAGAATCAGAAAGACATAGCCAAAAGAAGTCCTGCCTCAAAACATAAAACGGTAACATTCTCAGAGAACTATAACCCCCCCAAAATACATACGAGATTTAAATCATTTACTCTCACAATATCAGACATGAAATAGTCACATAGTTGAACCTTCAACTCTGCAAAAAGTTATATGGGAATTGTCATGGTGCCATGATTCAACCCCAAAGAGGATCGGTTTTCAGGTCAAACTTCAATCAGGATCACTTCAGGGACAAAGAAAAAAAAAAACTGTAATGAAGAACAAAATGGCAAATCTACAGCATATGGCAGTGGGTTCTCAGCAGTTAGCAAAACAAACAAACAAACAAAACAAACAAAAAAAAACACCAAAAGCAGAGAAACATTCCCCAACCATAAAGATCCAACACTAAGCATTTTTCCAATCATTTGACAATATTGAAAATAAACTTCAAACAAAGATTTAAGAAGAGAATGAGACAGCATTCTGATATGAAAATTCTGCTTCCCTTGCATTCCTGCAAAAGGCAAAAATGATATAGGCCAAGAAGAGTGATTTATACTCAGCAGAACATGGACAAAGGAAGAAAAGGATGTCAAGGCTGTGTGACAAGAGAGAATATGCCCTTGGAAAAATCTGTCTGGTCAAGGTTTATAACCAAAGTTTGAGTGGAAAGGGAATTAGAAATCAGTATATGTATATAATGTATGTACATGTATAATGTGTGTGTATATATATACATATATAAATACATATTATATGTATTATAGTATATGTATAATTATGTACAAATTAGTTTATAAGCATCATTAAAAGTACCTATAGCTGTTGCATTACTTATGTATGAAATAACTTTTTCAAAAATGTCTGTATGATTGTTATTCTATAAGTGGTTTCAGTTTTATTCTCATATAGTCTTTTTAATGTCTCCTAAAATCCACTAAATGACTCCTTCAGATACTATTATGGATGTCTAATAGAATAATATAGACATTGCTCAGCTATCACATTAGGAGTCTATGCTCAAGGTGAACTAAACAGGTGAGCAGTCGATCTGGGGTCAACGCCCTGAGAAGTAGAGTCTGAGACAAGGATTCAAGTACACATGGTTTCCTGGAAAAGCACTCTCAGAAGAAATCCAGGAAGGAAGGAGGATAGCAGGGGAAGGCAAGGGGAGGGGACTGAGCAAGACAGTGGTCTCTGGTATAATCTGACCTGGTCCTGATCTACAGAGGGACTGTGGGAGCAAAATCCATACCCTGGAGGTCTCCATTCTTAAAACAAAATAGAGTACATTCCCATATTAGTCATTCCATAGCTTTTAAGGCCAGTAGCTTCCCTCATCCCCAGACAATTTTCCATCTATGAAACACTAGCAGCCAACATTCACAGAAGCTGGAAAAGTGAGTGCACCAACCCAATACAGAGAATCTGGGAGGGCACCACACAGTCCCTCTGCAAAGTATTGTCTTCTTTGGCCTCATTTTTATCTAGCAAAAGCCCATAAGCAGCAATGTTGGCAAACCTTATTCCAGCATCTGCAGACTCCTTGTAAGGTCCTTTGGGAATTAATCCTGTACCTGGAACTCCTCTCCAAAACTCCATTTCTGAAATGTTCTGAGGCAGAAACAACAGCAGCAATACAGTGGTACAAATTAATGCTATCAGATCAGTCTTTGATATGCTAGAGAAACACATTAGGACTTGCCACTAAGTATTGTGAGACTAGGGAAAAAGAATCCGAGGGGAAATGGAACAGGGGATCAGGCCTGGCAATTCCACAATGAGACCAGGATTAGAAAAATCACATCTCCTAGAGTCAAGTATATCCAGTTGCATTCCAAGATCTGGAAAATTATGGATACGCTTAGATGCATAGTTTCTCCATTGGTTACAATACAGTAAGACATGCCTGTTGGAGGGGGAAATGTTTCAGAAACCACTAATGCAGTGTTTGGCTCATTGTGTGCAGAGCTCAATAAATGGTATTTTATTGCAATGGCATATAGCTCTGCTCCCTGCTCCCACTCACTGAGCTTCTTCATCCTTTAAGTCCAAACAGTTGGATTGGATTTATCCACTGCAGGACCCCCCAAAAAACCACAAACATTCAAATACTAACCAAAGAAACCATGGGCCGAGGTACAGATCAAAAAAGTAGAGTTGTATTCTTATACAGCAACTAACCCCATCAGAAAAGAGAACTTTAAATGACACCAAGCCCTGGGGAAAACGGGAGGAATTCAAACTGGGCAGAACAGAGAGGGTAAAGTGGAGTATCTTCAAGCCACATTTTGAGGTTGAATTAGCTCAGTATTGTAACACCGTATTGAAGAGTTTTGAGTAGTGATGGTGCTAAGTTGTCCTTACCATTGCCTTCTGATAAGGACCAAAGATTGCCAGCTGCCAGCCCATTGCTCTTTGTCATCTAGTGTGGAGTAAGACTTGTCTGATTCTGGAGACTCTTTCTAGACTCCCTCCAGACAATTTCATATGGACGACCACCATCTGATGACTAGGGTTCCTCATAAGTCTGCTGCTCCCATCCCCAGCATGGCTGAGGATGGTGAGGATGAGTATTAGGGACTGTGGAGGCATGAATGGAGATTATGAAATGCACTTCTCCGACATGTCCTTCTGTCTTATGCACGGTTGGCCCTTTTGAACTTCACATTTACTCAGCAGGACTCCAAGAAGCACCAAATGCAGGTTAATCCCCTACAAGTCCACCACCCAGAGGGAATTTGGCCAACGTGCCAGTTCTATGCTGCCTACAGAGTTGTTTGGGAGAAGATCAGTGGGATGTAACAATTTACACTTGGATTTTTCTTTTATTTGTTCAGAATTTGGTGTCCCCTTCCATTTCTCCTCCCTCTTCTTTTACCCCAGCTCCAATTAGAAAATTCCATTGTACAAAGTCCCACTCCACAGGAAACTATATCAAATTTAGGAAGCCATTGGTGTATAAAGGACATTCATTTCAAGAGGGTAGGACACAGTGTGCCATGTAATCAAAGGAAATTAAAGACATTCAAGCAACTGTGAATATACACCCTTTGCATACACAATTATGGAGAATTGTTCACAAAGCTTACACACTGTGGCACTGGATGGTTTCCAAATGGCACTTACGGCATAAGAAGTGTTTATTTAGGGCTTGCAAACATGAGTTTTGTTTGTGTTCTTATGCATGTTTGGCAAATACAATGCAGGCTTTGCTTTCAGAACATTTGGCCCTAAATAAAAAGAAATGTTGTCAGCAAATCCACCAAGAAGTACACTAAATCTAAAACTTCTTCTGTTGTATCCAGAGGGAGGCTGAGGTAGACTCTGTTCATTTTCCAGCTAAAGGCAACATCTGGATGCAATTGCCAAGAGTTCTGGCTGCTTTGGCCACATCTAGCAGAGAGGCAGAAAGCCTTACCAAAGGCCCCGTGCATTCATTGTGAGGCTGCCCACTGCTTATAGCACACCTGGAGTCAGTTAGGAGGGCAAAATGTCCATGGGAGCATGATGATCTCACCCTGTGCCTCTCAGTGACCTCCAACATTTGCCATGTACTCCAAGACACACAAAGCACTACCTACATGCATATTAGATTTCTTGGATGGGGGCAAAGGTGAGGAAGAGAAGGACACTTTTCTACCATCTTCATTTAGTAAATAAAAAACAAGCCAAGTTTTTACAGTCCATCTACTAGGTTAAAGTACCAGCTCTGCTTGCTCTGTGACTAAGCAAGTTATTTAGCATCGGCCTCACTGTCCTCTTTGGAAAAACAAAGGTAATAGTACCTGCTTCTAGAAGCTGTAATAAGATGACAAACATAAAGAGGCTGCACAGAGTAGTCCTTCAAAGAATGTAGGCTAGAGTATTAAATGATTTTATCATATTCTCCTTATTCCTTCTCTTTGACCTCTATGCAGAAAAGTCTCCTCCATTCAAAACAAAAACAAAAATATTTGACCTACCACTAATCTCCATGTTTCACCATGCCTCCATTTCCTTAAATGCCAAGTTCCTTAAAAAGAGGAATCTGTATGTGTTGTCCTTCCCTCACTCTCATTCACTCTCCGCGCCTGTTCCTTCCCCCACAATGGCCTATAAGGATAACTCATCCACAGCCTCTGCCACCTGACTATGGGGGTTTTCCAGGCTACCCCACTGACATGCTACCCACATAGCTGATGTCAACCAGTGGAATATGGACAAACATGATAGTTGCCACTTGTGAGCAGAAATTTTAAATATGCTTACTCTGTACACTTGCATTCTTGCATTCTTACCTCCTTGCATGAGAATGGTATGGAAAAGAAAGGCTATTCTTTAACCTGAGACCTGCAATGAGAAAGTGCCTTGAACCCAAGACTCCACAGCCAACTCTCAGCCTTCATTTAATGTCAGAAGGAAATAAGTGTTTGGTTTTATTCTGTTGAGAATTGGATTGGTTGTTACTGCAGCAAAAGCTAACTGGTACCCAGAATCTGTTCTTCTCCCTACCTAAGTATCCTCACTATAATGATCAATAAAGGATGATCTGCCAAGGATTTCCCCTCTTTATGGAACTCCCCCTCTACCCCCACTTGCCACTTTGTATACATGAGTCCCCTGAATATTCCCATGTTTGTAATTGTTGACTCCCTGGCCAGCAATTATTGACTTATAAGTTGGTATCTGACCCAGTGTGCAGTGGGGAAAAGAACAAAGCCACCATACACACAGAAACAGAATGAGAAGGAGCACCCAAGAGAGCTTGAGCCACTGGCTAAGATTGTTCTGTTTCCATTGCTAAAGGTCCATGTATAGGAAAGAGTTCCTGGCTAAAAGGGGCAGGGCCAGGATGACTACACACATGGATAGGAAAGAGCAAGGTCCTATGTTCACACAGGAGGGACTTACCATGAGCCATCTGGTGGTTGATGGACAGTAACTTGAAGAGTCAGCTTCAGAAAGAATAGGTTGGTACTGAAATGGTTTAGAGCCAAGTCTTTCTTTTCAGACACGGTCTTGACCAAAGACTCAAGGAGACATCCAAAATTCTCCACATTGTGAAGCCAAATCTAAAGGAAGATTATGAGGGCCTTAGAAAAACTGATGCCCCTCGGGATTGGGAAGATGATCATCAGGCAGTCCTGGGACACCAGAGAAAGCATCAGAGCACCAGATTTCTGACAACCCTACCCAAGATTGTGAATAAGAGACTTTCCCACCCTCAACAGCAGTTTGAGAGCTAATCTGGGACCCTACCTTCGACTTACTTCCAGCAGAGCAAATCTAACCAGAATCCAAATTGCTCTGACCTCCCAGACACCACTCTGATAGTTCAGAGGAAGATATTCCAGGCCAAACATAAGAGTTTTCTGGTCTTTAAGAGTAAAAAAGCCCTTCACCCCACACCCCATCTGTTTTTCAATTGTGGTCATCTGCACCAATGGAGAAAAGTATTTTACAAACCCATCATCTTCTTCCTTTTATAAAGATGGAGAGGCTAAAGCAGGCAGGGCACCCACTAATGTTAATCCTTAGCAGGGTATCCTGTTCAGAAACCTGTGGGCTGTTGGGTTAAAGACTGATAGGGGTTTCCTCCCGTTGGCTTGTTCCCTGCTGACTCACTTGAGGCTGTGGTACTCCCTATGACAGTTACAATGTGCAGATCCTCTTCCTAAGGTGCCTAGAAACCTTGGACATACTTGGACTTAACACAGGACAAGCTATGTTTGTCACTCAAGATGACCTGCTAGAACATCTGAAGAACCAGGTGAATACAGGCAATAATGTGTACAGCTGGGTTGGATTATAGATCATAAAGTATGGCAACACAGTCTTAAAAGTCAACACCTCTTGGGTGATAAGAGATACACAATGATCTAAATATGACACAGAAGATTTATGATAATCCTTATACCACCCCTGCGAGATAGATGCTATTTCAAGACCCATCTTACAGATGAGAGACATGCAATAGAAGAGAGTTCAACTAACTTCCCTAAGATGTATTAAGGGAGAATGTAACAAGATAGACACAAAGTGTGCCTGGGTGGCTCAGATGGTTAAGCATCTACCTTTAGCTCACGTCATGATCCCAGAGCCCTGGAATTGAGCCCCGCATTGGGCTCTTGGCTCAGTGGGGAGCCTGCTGCTCCCTCTTCCTCTACTGTTCTTCCTGCTTATTCTTTCTGACTCTCTCTTTCAAATAAATAAATAAAATCATTTTCTTAAAAAGGAAGTAAACACAAGACTATTCATTACAGCATTATTTTTAATAATTGTAAGGTTTCCATAGTGATATTTTAGGCAAAGTTAAATGTCAACAATAAGGAGTGGATTACATAAATCACAATATACCCACACTACATCAAAAATAACCTTGTAGGTGTGTACTTTGGAAATTAAAGTCTGTTTATCATTTATTATTTAGTAAAAAAAAAATCAGGGCACAAAATAAATTAAGGCATAATCCCATATTTTGGCAAATATATATATATATATATATTTCTATTTCAAAAAAATGCTTATACATACATTTATATGTATGTATAAGCTTTTGTTTTTTGAAGTTCTGAAACAAAATGCATCCAAGAGTTTCTAGCAGTCCACAAATGGTAACATTGTAGAAGCTTTAGGTCACCCTTTCTTTTTTATTTATTTATTTTTTTGTTTTAAAGATTTTATTTATTTATTTGAGAGAGATAGAGAATGAGAAAGTGAGACAACCTGAGATGGGGGAGGGTCAGAGGGAGAAGCAGACTCCCCACTTAGCAAGGAGCCCAATGGAGGACTCAATCCCGAGACTCCAGGATTATGACCTGAGCTGAAGGCAGTCGCTCACCCAACTGAGCCACCCAGGCACCCAGGCACCCTTTCATTCATGTAAATCTTCTCATAAAAGTTAATTGACTTATCATGACAGAAGAGTTACATTAATTTTAAAGATAATAAACTAGAATTGCAGATTACCTGGGCATCAAGATCAGATATGTGGAGGACACTCAATGCCATGCATGTCAAATGCAAGGTCTCTGGTGCAAATGAAGTTAGTGTGATCCAGCATTTTCCAGAGTGTGTTGCTGGGGAAAAGGGTGTTTCATGGTCAGGTAAACTGGAAAATTCTACTTACTCTTCTCAAAGATTCACAGTGCATAAATTCTATTAAAAATAAAAGAAAAAAAGAAAAATCTATTTCAGTTAGCTTATTTTTTAGATTTTTTCATTATAGTTGATACATGCCTATATTAGTTTTAGGTGTACAACATAATGATTCAACATTTCTATATATTATGTTATGGTCACCACAAGTGTAGCTACCATCCATCTGGGTACACAGTGGAATATTACACAGCCATAAAAAGGGATGCAGTCTTGCCATATGAGACAACATGGATAGCAGCAGGTTTCGTGCTAAGTGAAATAGATCAGACTGAAAAAGACAAATACTATATGATTTTATTCACATGTAGAAATTAAAAAAACAAAACAAGTGAATAAACAAGCCAATAAAAAACAGAATCAGACCTATAAATATGGAGTATAAACTGATGTTTGCCAGAGGGGATGTTTTGCCATGGGCAAAATGGTGAAGGGGAGGAGGAGGAGGTACAGGTCTCCAGCTATGGGATGACAACGTCATGGGAAGAAAAGGTTAAGCATAGAAACTACAATCAATTGTGTTGTTTTACTCTGCTTAATCCAGAATTTTCCAATTTCATTTAATCATGAAGCTCCATTAAATAATACTTATGGTTGAAGAAATGCTCACAGGTTTTGGAAGCAATAGTGTATTACTTATCATTCATCGTCCTGCTGAGTGTAAAACCCTTATATAGAATAATATATATTTGTATATCATGGAGCTTGGAAATACCACAGAGTCTGGGGAATTGAAGCTAACCTCCTCCCTCTGTTCAACCCTCATACCCTCCCTTCTTTACAGGTGTGGATCACTGAAGAATTCCTGGAAAACCTCTTAAAACCATCACCTCAGAGTCTATTCCAGACAATGACATACGAAAAAATTAAATAGAATAAAAGATAGGTATATCGAGTTAGAAAACACAAGAATCATGCTTACTTAACTACTTATTTTCATGATGATTAAAAAATCAAATTTTAGAATTAGATTTTTTTCTTTCTTATTCATTTCTTTTTGAGATGGTTAGTTTTTGAAATGCCATGAGGAAAAGCAACATAGAATGATTACAAAACTGTCTGCACTTTTTTTAAAAAAAGACTTATTTATTCATTCATTCATTCATTCATTCATTTGACAGACTGAGATCACAAATAGATGGAGAGGCAGGCAGAAAGAGGAAGAGGAGGAAGCAGGGTCCCTGCTGAGCAGAAAGCCCAATGTGGGGCTCGATCCCAGGACCCTGGGATCATGACCTGAGCTGAAGGCAGAGGCTTTAACCCACTGAGCTACCCAGGCACCACTGGCCAAGACTTTTTTTCTATTTTCCCCTTACTGAGGCTTTGGACAACATTACTGGATCCACTGTTTCCTCGATTTGTCTTATTGGTGCCTTTCTGACACCTTTCTTATACTTTGGAAATTTCCTACTTGGTGAGATCCACATGTGCAAGACAGATATCAGGGAACATATTTTCCTGGACTCCCTTGCAATTAGTGCACAAGGAAGTGAACCAAACACACCCTCACAGATTTCAATGACAAAAAACAAGACAAGGAAGGATTGAGCACCAAATCCATTTTATTGGAAAGGGAGAAGGAACTTGGAAGAGAAATACCAGGATTTCAGAAGTTAGAATACCAGAGGCATTCACATCAGTGTCTCAGGTCACTGTTTTTGTGAAAATCAGGCAATGAATGTCCAGCCATCAAGGAACTGTATGAGTGAGGAGTCCTGGGGAATATGATTTTGGTTTTCTTCCTGACTACAGAGACTCAAAGCCTGACTCTCTAAGTACTCAAAACTTCCTATTCTATTTAAGCTAGCTGGAATGGGCAAGCAACGCATTGTTCCAGAACCAGATGTTTAGACACACTACAAAATCCCCTATACTCATCACTCAGCTGCTCTACCCATTGGTCTAATGCCATCAGGCTACCCCTTCTCACAGGATGAATGACAGATGTTAGAGAGGAGACAGGTTAATTTTTTGCTGATATTCCAGTGTTAACTAGATCGTTGTTCACTTTATTCCATCCAGTTAGTGTTCATTTTACATTGGGCTGGGTAATTGCACTTACTCTAACAAATCCAGATTGTCTACATGGCTAAACCAGTGAGAGTAGCCTTCAGCACTTTTCTTTTGTGCATCTGTAGCATGTCATATTCTACCTTTCTTCCTACATAATTAACCCCTCCTCTGCTTCTTTGTACACTCTTCATCCTTTACCCAAAATGTCAATGTTGTCATTTCTCAGGACTGGGTCTTTTCTCTCTGTATACTCTCACTTGATAAACTCAAGCACCCTCTAGTTTTCAACAGGACCCCCATATAAGTGATAACGGCATTTGCAACCCCAGCCTCAAGCTGCCTCATGGGGCTGATACTTCACATATCACCCAAGGATTATCTAAGTGCCATCTCAAACTTTACATATTCAAAATGGAATATTGACATGACGTTGTCACTCACCTGGTTGCTCACCCCAAATACCTGGAGACTTCTTTCATTCACCTTTATCCCTGTGACCTACATGGCTCAAAGAAATACCAAGCATTCAAAAGAAGCTGCTATGAAACACAAAAGTAATTCTCATGAAGCATCTAATTTGTGCTCTCTATTAAAATGTAAGAACATATCAACTCTATTTTTAACATACGAAACAAACTAGGAGATGCATAGACTAAAATACGGACTGAGATTAAAAGCTCACTCAGAGTTGCTGGAGGGCAGAAGGGTGAGGGGATGGGGTAACTGGGTGATAGACCTGAGGGAAGGCATGTGATGCCATGAGCACTGGTTATGACATGACCAATGAACCACTGAGCTCTACCCCTGAAACTAATAATACACTATATGTTAATTAATTGAATTTAAATTAAAGAAAGCTCACTGGAAAAAACAAAGAAGACTTTGAGAAAATGATGTAGGAAACCAAAGGCACAAAATCAGAATAGATTTTGATGCTCATGAAAAGCAGGATCACTTTGAAAAAGATGGATGGTACTTTGATAGGAATTGCATTAAATGTGTAGATTGCTTTAGGTAGCATAGACATTTTCACAATATTTATTCTTCCAATCCAGGAGCATGGAACATTTTTCCATTTCTTTGTGTCTTCCTCAATTTCTTTCATGAGTACTTTATAGTTTTCTGAGTATAGATTCTGTGTCTCTTTGGTTAGGTTTATTCCTAGGTATCTTATGGTTTTGGGTGCAATTGTAAATGGGATTGACTCCTTAATTTCTCTTTCTTCTGACTTGCTGTTGGTGTAGAGAAATGCAACTGATTTCTGTGCATTGATTTTATATCCTGACACTTTACTGAATTCCTGTACAAGTTCTAGCAGTTTTGGAGTGGAGTCTTTGGGGTTTTCCACATATAGTATCATATCATCTAAGAAGAGTGATAATTTGACTTCTTCATTGCCAATTTGGATGCCTTTAATTTCCTTTTGTTGTCTGATTGCTGAGGCTAGGACTTCTAGTACTATGTTGAATAGCAGTGGTGATAATGGACATCCCTGCCATGTTCCTGACCTCAGCGGAAAAGCTTTCAGTTTTTCTCCATTGAGAATGATATTTGTGGTGGGTTTTTCATAGATGGCTTTGATGATATTGAGGTATGTGCCCTCTATCCCTAAACTTTGAAGAGTTTTGATCAGGAAGGGATGCTGTACTTTGTCAAATGCTTTTTCAGCATCTATTGAGAGTATCATATGGTTCTTGTTCTTTCTTTTATTGATGTGTTGTATCACATTGACTGATTTGCGGATGTTGAACCAACCTTGCAGCCCTGGAATAAATCCCACTTGGTCGTGGTGAATAATCCTTTTAATGTACTGTTGAATCCTATTGGTACGTAGAGGGCACCTGGGCAGCTCAGTTGGTTAGCATCTGACTTTGGCTCAGGTCAAGATCTGTGGGTCCTGGAATGGAGTCCCTGCAGCAAGAAGTCTGCTTCTCCCTTTCCCTCTACCCCTCCCCTCCTGCTCATGCTCTCTCTCTCAAATAAGTGAAGAAAATTTTTTAAATAAATAAATGCATTTTTAAAAATGGTACATAGATATTAAAAGTTAAATGATGGACAAAAAAAAAAGTAATAAAGAAAAAAGCCCATGATGGTAACATAAACACCAAATTAATCAGAATTACAGGTATGAAAAGGGTCATTTTCTAGGGTATGGTTTATAGATTAAAATTAAGCAAAATCATGAACCGTTCATAATAGCCTCAAGGTTTACGAAAGAAATTTTCTGTTCTTGGTCTGGCTGGGTTTGTGGTGTCAGTGCTGCACCAGAGCCCTCATGACTTCTACCTCCCTCTGATCATTCTGCATCAAATTGCATTCTGCAAGAGTAAGGACACAACCTCCAAAAAGAGGGACAGTGCAGTCTGCAGAAGTAAGGTCCCTAAAAAGGAAAGCTCCAAGCGCTCTGGCAGCAGTAGCTTATAGAGACTAAAGATTGTCATGAATTCCATTTGTTTAAGAAGCAAAACAACAGTATATATTTTTAAAAATAAATATAAAATATATGTCAAAAAAATAAAAAATTAAAAAAATATTTTAAAAAATAAATAAATAAAATATCCCTTTTTCCCCTGGGGCCCCAGGATGAACTGGGGCTAGGAATTGTTCACATCAGCTTCCAAAGGGAACTCAGGCAGAACCTGCATGGATTTAGAACGGGACCAAGTGTATTAAGTCCCACTCCTGACGGAGAGGAAAAGACCAAAGTCAGAAGGCTCCCTACTCCAACAGCAAAAAGAAAAAAAACCTGAAAATTTACATGGAAAATGTAAGTGAATGTTTATCAAAAGACAAAAAGAGAATCTCGTGGTGTTCCCTGAAAAGAAAAAGAAAGAAAATATGTGTGCACACACATTGACTGATCCTAAAACAAAGTCTCAGCCTCATTCTGCCAACACTAAAGCATATCACCTATATATAAATATATCATATCTATATATAGATTATATAGATTTACATATATATGGATACATATAGATAGATCCATATATATGGATATATATATTTATATATATGGAAGGATATATATATATATATATATATATCCTTCTATATATAGATTATATATATACGTAGATTGAACCAAATGAAGAAGACCAGCCTGGGGGCTAACACTCAGCTCTTCACTCATGTACACAAGGCAGTGGGTCAGTATACCCTGAGACAGACTTCTCCAGTTTTCCCCTGGAGTGGGTACCTGTTGGGAGCAGGAAACAGGATCAGGAATGGAACAGGAAAGGGACAATAAATAAAGTAGTTTGCAGCGAAGAGTGAGGCAGCGCAGAGAGTAAGGACGTTTGTGTTCTATATATTGAGGAACAGGTCCGGATCCTTCCAATTCTTCATGCCAGGGAGGGAACAAAGTCTTCCATCCAATGCCAAGATAATGTCTCTTTTAATGCTTACAACAGTCTGAGGCACACATTAGCCTCACTTTACACTGGAGTGAAACAGACGAACTTAAGATAGATACCCAAGGTGCCCAACTTCGCTGCATTGACAAATAGGGATTAAAATCCAACCCTCACATAACTCCACAGCCTATACCCCAACCATGGCACATTTTTCCTTCTCTGATTTTCATGCTGAATGTGATTTTCTTTTTTTTTTTTTTTCAAGATTTTTATTTAGGGGTGCCTGGGTGGCTTGGTTGGGCGACTACCTTCAGCTCAGGATCCCAGATTCCCAGGATCAAGTCCTGCACCCAGATCCCTGCTCATCAGGGAGTCTGATTCTCCCTCTGACCCTCCCTCCCATGCTCTCTCTCTCATTCTCTCTCTTATTTATTGTGTGTGTGTGTGTGTGTGTGTGAGAGAGAGAGAGAAAGAGAGAGAGAGAGAATAGGAAAGACAGGGAGAGAGTCTGAAACAGATTCTGCACTGAACACAGAGCCCAACGCAGTGCTGGATCCCACAACCCGAGACCAGGACCCAAGTCAAAACCAAGACTCGGATGCTCAACCAGCTGAGCCACTCAGACATCCTTGAATGTGATTTTCTACATGTCCTGTCTTTGGCTGCACAATATCATGGTTATGCTAAAGTAAAGGGCTCTCTGCCAACACCCCCCTGTGGGAGGCGGGCACATACATTCCATCTCCTCTCTGTGTCTCACTTAAATTGCATTCCTCCTATAACCAGATTGCATATATGTGTCTGGGATCTGGAAGGAAGCTCCTTCTTAAGACCTTTTTGGAAGAGTCTATGTAAACATACGAAAAAAATATAACCAAAGTTCACATCCCTCAAAAAGAATTTCTAGATAATTTGAGGGACTATATTAAAACTTTCACAGGCTACCTCACCTTGGTATAAAAACTGCTGTGGAAATCCTGAATACAAGGTCTTTGTAGAAAATCTGTACTGTGTCTCCTTACAACTCCCCATGGTCCTTCCAAAAAGAAGACATTTGAAAAGTCTTTGGGTTACCCACAATGAACAAGCCCCACTCCTCCTCATAAATCATGCTATTGTTTAGTGATGCACTGTCAAGACAGGCCACATTTATCTCCCCACAGCAAACCTGGCAAAATATGTTCAGAAAATATTGGTCATGTTATCTTTCCAAAAGGTTAAGAGAAGGATTCGCTTATCTATGATGATTTATGGAACTGACAAGTGGGTGCACAAATGTGGCCAGGAAATGCATAAGAATAGAGAGACTGGCTTAGAACAAAATTATGGTGTCAGGGCACAAGGTTGATAGCTGCGTTCTATAATGGGACCGAAAAAAAAACACCTGGGATTCATAAATCACATTTGTTAAGAATAAATTTAAAAAGAGAAGGGGATGAATCCAGTGCCCCTTGTTGTTTCTATATCATAATTTGCTGGCCTGCCCTGCCCTGCCTCTGTCAGAGATAAGGACTTCTATTGCTTTCTTCTATCTCCAGATTAAGTCTAAACACCAATAAATGAGACACTCTGGCTCCTGTTCGCGTGTTCTATCCATACCTGACTTACCTAGTGACTCTTAAATGATTTTCAGTGACTGGATGGTTTACGCAGTGGAGCAAACACGTCTGACTCCCATCCAGTGACTAAGCCTGCCTCCGTGGCTACAACAAGAACACCCCAGTTCCAGTTCTAGCTCTGAGAGTGCCCACCTGCGTGACTCTGGACATGTTTTCTGTTTTCACTTCTTCCATTTGTGACATGGCTGAAAAACACCTCATCCATCAATCTGAAAAGCTGAGTTCATGATCCAAAAGAAAACAAAAGAAACTGTATGAAGTCATCCCAATCCTCTGGACCCCAAAGCTATTCCATTGCCAAGCATACTTGGGGGCGGTGGGGAGGGTTGGTGAGAGCGAGTCAATGTTTATAAAATTGACTCGAAAGACATGTCTCGTATCTCTAAGTGGCAAAATGGAATAGATAAATGTATATGAAATTTGTCAGTCTTTTTAATTCTGGAATTATATCATTGAACTTGCAAAGAGGAGTAGCTAACCATCTGCTGATTTAATTAACATTTTAGCACCGACTGAACTGTTCTGGAATAAAAATATTTTATAACTTCCTGGGTTTTGCAAAACATTCTCTCCTTGTGTTTTATTGTGGCCTTAACATTAATTCAAAGACAAACAAACTTCAGTACAAGCCCCCTCCATCCCCAATAGTCTCTTGGGTTATTTTAAGCTCTCACTGCACCATGGTAGCAGTGGTATGAGCACCTTGCCAGAAAAGCTTTGTTTCCCTCCCTAGAGAAGATGCTAACAACCAGGTGTTCCATTCAGTGGCTACTGTGTGTGCCGTGAGGCATGCATGCTTGTTTTTATCCATTTTGAAGCCTGAATTTGGAACAAATAGCATTTTAAGACCTTTGCAGGATTAAAATACAGAAGGTATCATTAGATCAGGTTCTTATCCTCTGCCCCCTCTCTCCAGCTTCTCCTCACCAAGTAACCCACACAGCTCCAAGGAGGCAGCACTGCATGACCCCCTTCAACCTCGTGCTTGACCTCTGTACTTACCCCCAGCTCCAGGCAGGATCTGCAGGCTCCTATCTTGCTACTTTCATCTCCCACTTCCTGAACCTGACTCAGCTGCCCACTGCAACCTGAACTTTATCCACTGGATCCACTCCTGGGACAGAGGCTTGTACTTGTTATGTGGGTCCATGCATTTTTCAAGGATGCCACCCAGTCCTGGCCTGGCCCTCTTGGTCTACATAACATGGTCCTCCCAAGTCCACTAGGAGGAAAGCAGAGGCAGTTATTTATTTGTGACTGTGGGTGAGCTACTGCAGAGTATGGACACAGATGCCGCCCACCCCACCCCACCCTTCCTCAGTTCTCTGAGCAAGGAAACACAGAAGGTTAAGAGTCAGGAGAGTTGTCAAAGATGGCTGATAACTCAGGTCAGGGAAAACCTGACATATATGGAAACCTATGATGTTTTTAAGTAATCTTTTTAATTGAACTGTAGGGGCGCCTGGGTGGCTCAGTGGGTTAAGCATCTGCCTTCAGCTCAGGTCATGATCTCAGGGTTCTGTAATTGAGTCCCCCATTGGGCTTTCTGCTGGCAGGGAGCCTGCTTCCTCCTGTCTCTCTCTCTCTCTCTCTCTCTCTCTCCTTGCCTCTCTGCCTACTTGTGATCTCTCTCTTTCAAATAAATAAATAAATAAATCTTTAATTGAACTGTAACCTTTGGAGAGAGAAGTTCAGAATAATACACATGCAGGTTGATGGCCCATCTTAAAAAAAAAAAAAAGGAAAAAGAAAAAAGAAAAGAAAACTATCTGTCCACCACCCAGATTTCAGAAATACAACGTTCCCAGCCAGAAGCCACCTTCATCTGCAACCCGTAAGAAATCCCTCCTGGGGTGCCTGGGTGGCTTAGTTGTTTAAGCATCTACATTTGGCTCAGGTCATGATCCCATCCCCATGTTGGGCTCTCTGCTTAGCAGAGAGTCTGCTTTTCTCTTTCCCTTTGCCCCTCCCCACCCCTCCACTCATTCATGCTCTCTCTCTCTCAAATAAATAAATAAAATCTTAAAAAACAGAAAAGGAATTCTTCCTTCCTCCTCAAAAGCAACCAATATAATGATTTCTGTCCCCAGACATCACTTTGCTTGTGTTTGAATTTATATAAATGGAATTGTACCTCTCATATGCTTTTAGGTCTGGTTTCCTTGGCTCAGCATTGTTTGTGAGACTGATCCGTATCATTGCATGTAGATCATTTTCATTTTTACATAGTATTCCCCTGAATGAATGAATGTACCATAATTTATTTATCCATTCTAGTGTCAATGGACGGTTGACTTTGTCGTTTGGAGCTTTTACAACCAAGACTGTTCTGAAATCCTTGCATTAATTCTGAGTAGCTGTATTTGCATGCTTCTGCTGGGTGTATCCCTCTAGTAGACTTTCTGCTATGCAACAATATCTCAGTGTTCTATCAATTTATACACAATTTGTTACCAGTGGTAGTTAACAGTTCCAAAGTGCTGTTTCTCACCTATACTTCATTTTGTCAGTCTCTTTAATTCTAACTCTTCTGATCTCTATATAATGGTAGTGCTACCCTAGACCCAGGCAAGAGTGGGAACCTTCTAGGTCATAGGCTTTGAAGGCCCTGCTGGGCCCCTTCTAATGACATACCGCCCCTGGAAGTACTCTGGGCAAAGGCAAATGGGACAAAAAAAGACCTAACTAACAGAACTAACATGATAAGCCTCACTGATGTATGAACTCTACTTCCTGAAGACAGAAAATGGATCTTTATTTTTCCCAAAAAAATGTACAAAAATGCTTTTTAAGAAATTTATTATAAAAATGCTTTTACCAAAAAAATAAAGAAAAAGGGTTAAGTATAAATAACTAGAGAAAGAGAGAACATTTAAATATTAACACTAGGCTGTATTACTCAAGATTATAAAAAACCAAATGAAATGTATATTTTCCTAGGAGAGCGTAAGTTACCAAAACTAATGCTAGGAATGATGGAAACTCTAAACAAACTGACTTCCATAGAAAATACCAAAAAAAGCCATCAACTTACCAACTTCCAAAAAAGCCTCAGGTTCAGAGGTTTTCACAAGGAAGTATTACTTCAGAATATAGAAAAAAAAGAAAGAAAGAAAATGTTGACATTTTTAAAACTATGTGATTATCATACTGATATCAAACCCCAGCAAAGATTACCCAAAATAGAAAATCTTAAACCACTTATATGTGTGAATACAAAAATCCTTATTAAAAATTTTTAAAAAGCCAATGACACACACTAACAACAATATATCACGACCAAGAAGATTTGGTCAAAGATGGTCCAGTATTAGAAAGTCTGTTACTATCAGCCATCATATGTATATAAATAAAAACAAAAAGCATGTAATCCTCACTATAGACCATGAAATCACACTTGAAAAAATTCAGCAATCATTCTTGATATGAAAAAGAAATAACAAAAACATTCAATACATATGTATAGATGGAGGTAACTTGACTGAATAAAAGGTGCTCTCCTCAGCCCACGTGGCAGCCTCACGCTTACAGAGAAACACCAGAGACATTCTCACTAAAGTTGGGAACAATACAAGGATGTCCAATGGCACCCTGACTCCACCCACTATTATCACAATAATACTGTTAATAATACTGTTCAATACTAGAACATTATACTCTGGTACTACCTAATGTAATCAGAAAACACAAAGATATTACAGGATTAAATTGAAAAGACTTATTGATATTTTGCTTACAGATGATATGGTTGCACACGTGGAAATTCTTCTCCCCTAAACTGACTGAAAACTGCAACAAGTCATTAGAGATGTAATAAGTTAGCAAGGGGCAGACTTAAAATGCTGAAACCAATGGCTTTCAGTTATATAAACAGCCAACAGTGAGACGATAAAATGAAAAAAGAAACTCCATTTAAACAAGAAATCTATGACAAAAAATAGTCTTGGTTATTTTTTTTTAAATAGTCTTGGTAATAGTTTTAACAAGACAACAATATTCAAGGACTATAAGACAGAAATTTTCAAAACTAGTAAAAGAAGATTTGAAAAAATGGAAAAGCATCATATTGTGTTCCTGAATAAGATGATTCAACATCATAACGTCAAATCTCACTAAGCTAATTTATTAATTTAACAGGTTTCCATAAAAATATCAAAGAGTGCTTTCAGAAGTCAATAGGCTGATTTTCTAGTTTTAACATAGGAGAAAAATGTTTCCAGGATAAGTTGGAAGACTGATGAGCAAAAAGAGACTATCTTCCAGATACTAAAAAGATATTACAAAGCTACTATATAAAATAAAGCCACTATGTGTTAGTGATGCATGGATATATGGAAAAACCAAAGAAACATAATGGGAAGCATAAAAATAGACCCAAATGGTTTTAAGAATCTGATGTATGATAAATGTAGCATCTCAAATCAGTAAGATGAATGTGGATTACTTGATAAATGATTTTAGAATAAAGTTTCCCATCTTTGGCACTACTGGGTTGGAAAACTCCCTGTCCTGGGTGGCTATCCTGGGCATTGGATGCTTTTTAGTGGCGTTCTGGACTCTATCCAGTAGATGCTAATAATACCCACCCCCAAGCTGTTATGACCAAAAATGTCTCCAGACATGGCCAAATGGCCTCTGTGTGACAAAGTTGCCCATGTCTAAGGACCACTGCTTGAAAACAACCAAGTAACCCTCTGGGGGCAGCGGGGTGTGGGGGGTAGAAATTGAGCTATATTTCAGAAAAAAAAGTAAAGTCCAAATATGTTAAAGACAAATTTTTTTTTAAATAATATCACTTACTTGAGGAGCATGAGGAATAACACAGGAGACATTGGGAGACAGAGAGAAGTGGGTGGGGAGAAATCGGAGGGGGAGACAAACCATGAGAGAGCGTGTGGACTCTGAGAAACAAACTGAGGATTTTGTAGGGGGATGTGGGGAATTGGGTAAGATGATGAGTATTATGGAGGGCACGTATTGCATAGAGCACTGAGTGTGGTACATAAGCAACGAACTTTAGAACACTGAAAAAAATAATTTTTAATATGACATAAATGTAATTCAAGGAAACATGGGTAAATTACTTTATAATCTTAAATTAGAAGAGCCTTTTCTAATTTTGACTCCAAATTCAGAATCCTCTTCTCCATCTCCCCACAAAATTTTAAGCAATATATGTAATTCTCAAGAGCATGTTGTGGAATCAGAGTCATTTGGGGGATACAAGTTAGTGAAAGTAATGGTCTTAAGATTGCCACTAGGAGACAGCCATGGGCCATTGAGCCATGGGATATATTTTTAGATTCTTTCTTAAAATAAAATTCTTACAACTACTGAGTATGGAGTCTACTTCTATAATCCAAATAAGGAGGAACAGGTTTTTTTCATGATAAAACAAGGAAATTGAGAAGAGGATTTGGGGGGAGGGGTTGGAGGGATGATTAAATTCAGTTTCAAACATATTTCCCTATTCCTCAATAGTGAACTATCAAAAAACACTACAAGAGGGCCACAATTTGACTCAATTCAGTCGTTGAGATTGTCAAGGCAAATAGCCAATCATATTAATAAATGCATTGGCTATGAGCATTCTCTCTAATATTTGGCAATTAACTGCCAACAGTCCATCACACTGGGCATTTACATTGGCCACAGTCACAAAAATAAAACTGAAAGACTATGGTCTGGAACAATGTTTCCCTAGGTACCACCTAGGATTCTATTCTTGTCTAGAGTTTGAAAATTACCTGAAGATCAGTTCTGAGTAAAGCAGTCAGGGATGGATGTGGTACTTCTAAGAATTCTGCTTTCCTTTGTATGTCAGCTCTCCAAGAATCCTAAAATACAGAACTACCTAGTGCAATGCTTATCATATAATACACAGACATGTTATAGTCAGCTCTTTACCAAATTCAAGTAAGACTCAGAATACCCTAGGTAGCTTGTGTAAATGCTTGAGGCTGTTCCTGGAGATTCTGCTTTGGGGAATCTGCATCAAGAGCCCCAAAATGATTTGGATGTATTTTTTGTTCTATGGATCTCATTTGAGAACTACTCCTACAGAATTGATTCTCTTGTAGTAGAAAACAAACAAACAAACAAACAAAAAAACCTTTTTCTTTAAATTCCAGTCCATCACCGACTTACAGTTTTATAAAACACAATAAAAGTGAATTACTAGAAAAATGAAATTTTGAAAAAACAGACACTTATGTACAAATATAAGTCCAAATGTTTTATGATTAGATTCAGCAGGTACAAAATTACATAACAATAAATATATCAATTCATTGACAAATATAATCAGAACCAATAAGACAGGAGAAAGAACAAAAATCTGTGTATCAAATTCATTGGAAGCATGCCTAAAAGCAATGAACATAGAGAATCATTATTATAGTTGTAACGTTGTCATCTCACACTTACAACTAAACCAAAAATTATGAGTTAGCAATTCCCCACATTAAGCACCTAGAGCACCTTTTGAACAAACACCATGTACATCACCATTTAAAGGTTTTAATGTAACAAATGGATTTGGTACCCTAAATTGGATTGGCCATGCGATTTACAAGGAATAAAGTATATCCAATTATTTATCTGTTTTGTTTTAATAACATTCATAGACTCATAGTAGATAAACCTTTCCCACAGAGGTATGTTGACAGAAATGTAAGAAGTTTTCAAGTAATTTCAACAGGTTCAAGTTGCTCCTTTCCAACTTCTAATGGGGCCGTACCAAGCAGGTCTAGTTTGCTCCTCATGCACATGTGACTCTGCGAAGCCCACCGTAAAACTGGTCTATAGTCCATTCAAAGACCAGGCCAGTGATCATTGCTTGGGTGACAGCAACGTCGAGCTGACTTTAAATAGAGCTGGCCTGTGGGTCCTGAAAAATCTACCGGCCATTATTTCCTTCTGCAAACTCCCAAGGAAAATGGATGCAACCTCTTTTAAACATCGGAGATTCACTCAACAGTGTGTGAAAAGTTAGCACATTTGGGGCAGTGTGTTTAACTGTTTCATGTCTCCAAAACCACGCAGATGGCAAAGTAGCTGACAGACAGACATTCATGTCTTTGGTTTTAAGATTAAGCCATTTCCACACAATGTTAACTTTACATTTGTTTATAAGGGGTATGGTTTTTTTTTTTTTGATTGAAATTCTTGCAAATAATAATTGTCATCTAACGTTCATAATGACATCAGGAAACAGGGTTAGTCAGACACTTCCAATTAACATGAACACACTGCAGTTTTGCCAACAGACAAGAGAGAACCACAGGGGATAATCTGGAACCCCAGAGGAGAAGCCAAAGTCAATTCTGAAGGCTCATATCAATTCATATCTTAACAGCTAAAGCTGGACCCCCCAGCTGGAAAGATCCAGCATCCTTGTAACAATCCAGCTGAGCAGCGGCTCTGTGGAGTCCATCCGCATATGTGGATATACTCCCACCCCACAGGCGATCAGGGAAGCCAGACACGGAGGCCACAGCTTGACTTGGGAATGGTTTGCAAATTGCTTGCCTTCTGTAAAAAAGGCTTTTGGGGGAAATATTTTGCCCTTCCACAGCAGTGTGCTTCATCTGTCTCTATCCACTTCAGCTCCCACTCTAGGGCTCTGCGTGTCTCTCCGTCGACCTGTCTGGGTCAAGGGCTCTCAACCCCCACACCCCAGAAAACAGCAGCTGCACAAGTGTGCCCCCAACTGCTTGCTGATCACTGTGAAAGACCTACTCCTCCCACAACAGGGGATATGCATTGCTGTCCACCCGCTGCCCTGTCTGAGCCAGGCAGGACAACATAAGGAAGCGCCGCTTGCTGAGGAGAACAGGGAGAAGGCACAGCAGAAAGTCAGACAGTGTTCAGAGGAAGAATGTGAGGACTGTGTCTCCAGCTGTATTCAAGAACATAGTAAGGGCAGTAACCATTTAGCTTAAACAGAAGCATGATTCTGAGGAGCAGACCAGGGACTAGGGGGTGGTGGATGCTCCAAGGCAGCATGAGACATTGTATACAGTTGGGGGTTATGCTGGAGGGGTGGCTGGCTTGCTGGTGCCAGACTGACTTCTAGCACCCTCACCGTGTGCTGCCCCAAATCCACCAGAGGGTTACAAACACAAAAAGCTGAGAACCCCACTCCACATAACTGTCTGCCACCCCCCAGGACAATGTTTTTCAGGGGGGGAACAGGAGGGGGAGGTGAGGTCATAGGCAAGGGGAAGAGTTGCTTTAAAGTAAATGCACATTCCCAACTCTGGCCGCAATCCAAAAGGGCAGAGTCTCGGGGAGTGAATCCCAAATGATGGATGGTTCTGGAAATCCCAGTCCCAGGTAAGGCAGGCCACCTCTGCTGGCCCGGGCCCTGAAGTCCAGCTCTATACATGTGCTTTGCTGTCCCCTGATGAGGCAGGCTCAGCCACACAGACTCTGGGTCTCTTCTGTCCAGGACAGTGAGGGCCACTGCTGGTTCACATTCCTCTCATCAATGTTCACGGTCTACTCCACTGCCATAAAACATGGTTGCCTACGCAGCCTGGGAGCTGACCCTTCCCCAGCCATTGGCATACTAGCCTAAGTCTGATTTCCAGATCAGCTCTCTAGGGTTTAGCGGGAAGAACTCCACCCTGCCATGATGGTAGTAAACATCCCTGTACCTTGAGAATGTATGATGTGCTAGGTGCCATAGCGGGTGCTTTCAAGACCTGATATCATCCTCACGGCATCACTCTGAAGGAGGAATTTACAATCCCATTTCCCAGATTTGAAAAATGAAGGCTGGTAAAGTTAGCACACAACTAATGAGTGGTAAACTGGCTGTCTCAACACCACCTTTCCCAGCATAAAAAATTGGACTGTGATCCAGACCCTGGAACCCCATTTAGTTCTTGCCATCCTCCTCCTCCTGACTTTGACCCCTTTTCCAGAATCCTCCACTGTCCAGGATCTTCAAGTAGAAAACCCAGAACGTGTTAGGACTGCGTCTGTCTGCGGGCCCCAGCTCCTGAGGCAACACCTGGGATGTCAACCAGGGCCTGGATCAAGCTAGACTTTGTTTCTCTTAAAGCCTGTTTAAAGTGCTCACCCCAGCAGAGAGTCCAGTCTGACATTTAGGTTAAATACCACCCCCCTCTGCCCCAGACCCTAAAATTTTCCCCCTCTCATGGCTGGAGTCTCAGGAAAACTGGTGGGAAACTACATTTTTCTGGGATATTGGAACCTCAGCCAGGCTTTCCTGTTTAATAATAAAGCAGTAATCCTCAAAGTGCAGCACCCAGATACCACCTGCATCAGAGTCAGCTGGAAGCTTGGGAAATGCACATTCCCGGGTGCCCCAAGACGTCCCAAACCAGACTGTCAGGGTGGTTCTTTTCCTACAGGTGCTCTGTATACACCTCCTTAATTCCAACAGCATCCTCACGATAGAAACAGCTTGCCACCATTGTCTTCGAACTCTGAAACAGATCTATATATTTGATTTTTGGACATAGTTCACAATGCTCATAAGACCCTCTTCAGTCACATTAAGAGCAAAGGAGAGAAAAAGGAAACTAACACTACAGAGCTGCTATGAGACACCAGGCACCTTGTGCTCTTACTATAGTTAATCTTCCCAGTGGCTTATTAACACCTGCATTGTGAGTTAAGGACACTGAGACTTTAGAAGGTTAAGTGACTTGTTCGAGGTCATGGAACTAGACCAAGGTCAGTGCAGATGCATACACAAGTCTCTAATCCCAGACCTAAGCTGGTCCCTCTTGCACTCCAGCCTTCCCCCAATTATAACCCATGGTGTATTCAGCACATCACTGGCTGTTTCGGCTTTTTTTTTTTTTTTTTTTTTTTTTTTGTTAAGAAAGAAGGAAAGAAAGCAGAGGAGGAGCACCTGGAGAGGGAGAGAATCCCAAGCAGACTCCACCGCCCAGTGCATAGCCCACCCCAGGGCTCCATCTCACAACCCTGAGATCCTGATCGGAGCTGAAATCAAGAGTCAGACGCTTAACTGACTGTGCCACCCAGTCGACCCTTGACTCATTTTAATACTCAGTTATTTAGTTGGTTGTTTTGCCATAATATAAAAATTACTCATACCTTCCGCACATAAGAAGTTGTCAATCATGATTTGGCTAATAAATGAGTGAACTCCGTGTAGGCTTTCAAATCTATAACTAAATCATATATTTCTAAATGCCATGCAAAAAAACCCTGCAAAAACGTGTTTATTTTAACTCTGAAATTTGGCTGATTTCATCGTTACAAATCAGGGAGGTGGCAAACTATGGAATGTGAGCCAAACCCGGCCCACAGTCGGTTTTCATACAGCCAGCAAGCTAGGAATTGTGTTTTCTTATTATTATTTTTAAAGAATTTTTTTTTAAAAAAAGACAAAGAGAAGAATAGGTGACAGAGGCCAGATACCACATATGGTCTCTAAAATAGTTACTAACTAGCCCTTCACAAAAAAATAAATAAATAGAAAATTTGAGCCCCGTTGTAGATGTTAAGAAATTATTAGGCTAAGATGGAGTATTCTCAGCAGGGATGATACCATGTAAAACTGATTTTTCAGGAAGTGAAAATATATTGTACTCATTTTATGTATCAGTAACAATACACATATAGGACATAAACAGATACACAGTGTACCTGTGGTTTGAAATTTCAGGGGATAGAAGCAATTAGAGAAAAATGTCTAAAGAGGCTCCTTAAGGGGCAATAATGAGAAAGAGGCTGAGAAACTGCTTCTCTTTGTAGCAAACATTCGCAAAAGAGCTGTTTTCGTGTTCTTTCAACCCACTCCAACCCTCAGCCCTCCCATACAGCTGCTCTCAGCCACAGCCATCAGTGAGCTCCATGTCCACATGTCCAGCAGATGTTTTCATCTCATGTTACTAGACCACCTGCAGACTTTTGACATCTCCTCTCTTTCCTGTCATACTCCCTTCTTCTTTTCAACAACTCCACACTTTGCTGACTTTCTTCTTATCTCCCTGGTTCACCATTTTGAGTTCCCTTTTTCAGATTCCTCTTCCTCCATTTGAAAAAATTCCCCAGGGCCATCCAGAATCCTTCCTCTTCTTTCTCTGTGTTCTCTCTATATATTACATAATCTCTCCCTAACTTTGAAAGTCACCAGCATGCAAAGGAGTTCCTCTTCATCTCTCCCCTGAGTTCTGGATCTATGTCCAGCCACCTTCTTGACATCTCTGCATATTTATTTATTTATTTATTTATTTGCAGGGGAGAGGGACGCTGGAGGATAGCTGCATTGCATTTCTATGGTGTTAAGCTGCAGACATTTGAGGATTTTTTTTTTTTTTTGCTATACTTTAACTCTCACTAATACCAGTGATGAAACAGGAAATGAACCTAAGTTTTTCTGATTTCAAGACCTGTTGGGCCTTATATGTCTTCCTGATGTTCCTAGACAGGTCTGTGTAGAAATGCTCAGTATTATAACATGGCCTCTCCCATGAAGGAAGATGTCAAGGTAGACTCACTCTTTGACATCTCCACTTTAGTATCTATAGGACACTACAAATGTCAGGAAATTATTTTCCCCTCTCCCTCCAATGAACCTGGTCCTAACCCAGGTTTATCAGTTATATTCCAGTGAGGAAAACAGAATCAATCTAGGTCTTTCCAAAAGAGAGAATTTAATACCAGGAATTGGCAAGACAGGCTATGGAAAACATAATGGTGAAACCACCTGCAGATTGGCCATGGCAGGAAGTCACCACCACCTGAAGGGCTGGAAGGAAAGGAGAGATGGAGGGGAGTCCAGAAGGAGCACCATCCAGGGATATTTGGGACCATGAAGGCTGACAGAAACTGGGCCATAGAAGAGACACAGCCTACCTGGGGCTAGCTGATGCAGAATGAAAGCAAATACTCCTGGCCTAATTCTTCCTCTTGCTAATTAGTCTTCTGCCACTGCTTTCATTGGCTGAACATACCAAAATCTAGCTGACAATGGGGACTGAGAAATAGGGGGTCTCACAACATAGAACATATACCATGGGTAGGATGCAGAAAGGATATGAAACTAAACAGGAAGTGACCAGTCTCTCCTTTCTTAGTAATGGCACAATCTCCACTGAGTTACTAAAACCAAATTATAGAAGTCATCCTTAAAGCTATATTATTCATTATTATTTATTTATAAGTCTAATATAAATTCCTGATGGTTCTATATCAGGAATAAATCTGTCTACTTTTCTCCATCTCACCCATTCTAGTCCAAATCACCTTCATCTCTCACTGGTCAGTGACAAGACCTCCTCACTGGTCTCCCTGCTACCAATCTTGCCCTGCTTCCAACATGCACATAGTAGCCAATGTGATATTTTTTAAACTTGACACAAAATGATGTCATCTCCTGATCAAAAACTTGAATGGAGCTTCCACTTCTTAAATGGAAATCTAAATGATTCAGACAAAATCTCCCTAAAACTCTGGGCAAAATATTTTTTTTTAAGAAAAGAGAAATTATCAAACAAAAACAACAAAAAAATAATTATTCCTAAAAATAATTTAGGTATGGCATGCAACACACAAAGAAAACCAGACACGCACGAAAACAAATCACTATAACCAAGAACCAGCAAAGACAGAACACACAGATTCTCAAAGATTTCCTGTTATAATTATCAAACGTAGGCTTACTGGTTCAAAGACATAAAAGCCAAGTTTAAAAGTTTTGGACAATAATTAAGAACTATAAAAACTGACAAAGCCTATTTTCAGAGGACCAGATATAAATTAAGAATGAAAAAAATCAATTACCAAAAATTTAAGGGCAGAGTCTACTTTGCTAAAGAGGGAACAGCAACTTGGTTGATAGGGAGAATATATTAAATACAACACAACACATAGAGACAATGAGATAGAAATAACAGACCAGAGAAAAAGAGACAAAAGACAAAATAAGAGGGTCTAATATATTTACTTGGAATCCAAGGAGGAAAAGAGAGAAAGAGTGGAGCAGAGACAATAAAGGAATGATTAAGTATATTCTAGAACTGGGGCGCCTGGGTGGTTCAGTGGGTTAAAGCCTCTGCCTTCAGCTCAGGTCATGATCCCAGGGTCCTGGGCTGGAGTCTGCATCAGGCTCTCTGCTCAGCAGGGAGCCTGCTTCCCTTCCTTTCTCTCTGCCTGCCTCTCTGCCTCCTTGTGATCTCTGTCAAATAAATAAATAAAATCTTTAAAAAAAAAAAAAAGAATATTCTAGAACTGACTGAAAACATCAATTTACAGATTCAAGAAGCTGAAAAAGCCTCAAATAGAATTAATGGAAAAAAAGTTCACATATGGACATTTCATAGCAACACTGCAGAAAAAGAGACCAAAAAAATTACAACAGTAACCAGAGGAAAGGAAAAAATAACAAATGACAGTCAGTGGCAGGTGACTTCTTAACAGCAACAATAGAGAACAGAAGTGGAATGGTGTTCTCATTGTGTTTAGAGAAAATAGCTATCAGACTAAAATTTCATACCCAGAAAAACAAGTTATTTCTCTAAGAAAAAAAGGCAAAATAAAGATATTTTCAGACAAAGCTTACGGACTGTATTGCCAGAAGTCCCAGGTATACCCTCCAGGTATAAATAAGATACTTCAAGCAGAAAGTAAATTATTTTACATGGAATGTTAGGTGTGCAAAAAGGAATGAAGAGCAAAGAAAGAGGTAAATACATGAGGTTAAGATACATAACTAAAATATACAATGTCTTAGCCTACGGTGGGCCCTCCCCTCCATAAAGCAGATTGTGAGACCAAAAATAAATAAATATGTGTGTGTGTATACACACACACACACACACACACATATGTGTGTATATATATGTATATATAAATGCAATTTGTTCAGTAATAACTGCAGGAAAGAGGGATCACTAAGGAGAGCAAAACAAGAAAGGAGTTAAAGCCAATAAAAGTGTTCATTAATGAGCAGTTCACTTCTGTGGACAGCTAGGACTCAGTCTCACCAGGGACTACTGAGAAACTACCCACAATTGTCCACAGGAAAGGCAAGAGACATACTTCTTCAACAGCGTCTGTCCCCCATTGGTCATTAATCTCCTCACATTCCTGGGCTATGGATACATGAGTTCTGGACAGGTTCATGCAGACAGGAGAGAGGGTTGAGAAAATGTAAGAGGTGACATAAGAACTATTCAGTGTTTATTTTAAGTTCTGTAAGTGAACAGAATAGAAGTGTCCTCAGGTCATTGTCTTTTCTGGAGTGAGAGTAAGATGTCATTTGGACTGTGATAAGGTTATGGTTCCTAGAGTAATTTCTAGAGTAACCGCTAAAAGAATGTAAATACTATGTAAACTTACAAATAAAGGAAAGTGGATTTTTTTAAATATTTAGACAAAAAAGAAAGTAGAAAAAAGGGTTACAGAATTTAACAAATAAAAGCCCAAAATAAAATAATATATTTAAACCCAGATACATCTGTTCTCATATCAAATATAAATATGTTAGATTTCTAATTAAAAGATAAATATTATTAATCTGAGAAGCAAAATAAATAAATAGTAAAATTTCAGCATGGAATGTAAAATCAAACTATTAAAATATTCAATATATCACTATCAAATTAAAGTATCTACATGGTCAAGACACCAATCCTTTCCAAATTAGTATATAAATTTAATACAATAAAAATGAAAGTAGCAACCAAATACTTTGGAAAAACTGACAAAATAATTTCAAATTAATCCGGATAATATTTAAGAATACTTTTTAAAAGTAGAATAATGAAGGATGTTAAAATATCAGTAAAACTATAAAAATAGATAGACATAATCAGTAGTATGTAATACTACTTACATAATCAGTAGTGTGTGGATACTACTTGACAGTTTTCTGAATATATTTACCTTTATTTATTCAGTTGATCCACATAATAAACTTTACAAACCAAACAGGCCTTACATTAAGAAACTGATGCTCAGAGAGACTAACTTGTGCAGTTACCCAGCAAAAGATTGAGCTAAATGTCAGTTCCAGCTCAGACTCTCTCCTGGTGTGGTGGTCTGGTTCATACCACCCTTTAGCTATCATGATTAAACAGCTGTACTTTTGAAATCAGGTCACAGTTTATAACAGAGCAGGTCCAATGAAGATTGAGGTGTGCAAAATGTTCTTGATTTATTAAAATATTGCTTTCCTTTGAGCATAGATACAGCAAGATGTTGACATAATGGCAATAAAAGCAGAAATCTCAGGCAGACTTCTCCCTTGAGTTTCTAAAATCTGATATTAATCAGCTACCTAGTTCAAGCTTCAAGAGTTGGGTTTCCCATAGATAACATCACGAAGCTATAATCTTTCCTATTTAGCTTGGAACCCCCAGGGTCTTCTGTATAGCTTTGCTACTATAATTTTTATTTACTTATTTATTTGTTTATAATAGCAACTTATGTTTAGAACTCATTTGAGCTGGTTCAACGCATATACCTTGCACCAACTATATTCTATTTGGTGTACTTGCAGACTTGCCTGACACCTGCATCTTCCCTACAATGATAGGAAGATGAAGAATCAGCAACTATTTAAAGCTGATTCTGTGACTGTCCAATACCTAACACAGTACTACATCAATATATGAATATATGAGTAAATAAACATGTCATGTCTTTAAAATTATGGTGGTGATGATGATGGCGACAGTGGTGATATGATGGTGATGATGATGATGATGTGATTATGGTGATGATGATGACACCTCCCACCACAACCTCAGAATACAGTGAATTATTTTACTATCTTCCTACATAAAGCAAACACAGGAAAATCTACAATATGGATTTTCTTCAGGAAGTTTGTTTGCTATTCTCCAAACTTAAGCCACCATAAAAAAGTTGAGATAGAGACCATATAGCTAGCAGGCATCTCTTGTAGAGGACAGGGTGCTCAATGGGTCCCATAAAGATTATAGTGTTTAACATGGAATTAGTTGTTAGATTTCCAATGAATGGAAAATGAGAATTAAAAAAAAAGAATTATTCACTTGGACATTCACAGTGAGCATCAAGCAGCCTAGTTACATCCAAATATATTCTTCATGTTTGTATCAAAAATATCCCATTTTGAAACAAATGAATTTTTAAAGGATTTTTAGGTGCAGAATATAGATAGTATTTTTCTCATAGTATTACATATAATTCTTGAATACTTATTTTATATCAGAAAGAGTTACTTCTACAGTACATTTTATTATGTAAAATGCTAGATGCAGTTATGTGACTTCAAAGGAATTTCATAAAGTCATAAATTCCTCAGCCTCTGCCTACATATTTCATGCACCCCATGTTTTCTCACCATTACTTGTCCAACTATGTTTCATATTTAAAATAATGACAATGAAAGAAGGGAACCAGGCCTCCTGTACAAAAACAAACCCATATTTCTCTTCTCATAAAAAGAAGTTTAAAAAGGAATTGTCTATCTGCTTGGAAGACCAGGCCATTCTAATGAATTATGAAGCTCTGAAAAATCCCAAACCTCTTTTCAACCTCAAGCTGATCATCTGTGTGATTCATTTGCAGTAAATCTATGCCTGAACATGTTTGGTTTTTACCAAATGATGTCTCATTATCCCCAAGCTGAAACTATGCTGAAAGCCAACCTCTTGCTTTCCTTTAACGACATGCACCGCCAGAAATACAATCATTTCTGAGTACCCTCTCTTACCACTCCTGGGCTAGTGATTACTCTTAGACTCCTCTGCCTTTGAGATTGTGTTCTTACCTTTTATCTGTTTTCTCCTTTCCTCTTCTTCTCCTGGTTGCTGGCCCTCCACCCTTGCACACAAATCAGTCCACAGACTCAGTTCCAGTGCCACCCTTGATGTCTCCTCCTAAAACCAGAGAAATCCAGGGGCTGCAATGGAGTTGGGAGGCCATCTTTTTCAGCCTCTGATTTTAGGTAAAGCCTGAATGTAATCCTTCTCCCACCAAAGGCCAGCCTGTCTGGCCCCCCTCTGCAAGTGTCTCTTGAGTACTATACCTTCGAAGGGCCTGCAACCAAGATGGAAATTCTGCTCCGGCCCCACATGACTTGCAGACCAAGCCCTACTTTCCCATCTCCTTCAAAAACAGTCCACTACTTAGACTAGGTCTTACTTCTCTTCATTCCATTGTCCCCTCATTCCTCATTCTGTTGTGACTACAGCCAGCACAACTGACTGGTCCTCACATTTGATCTGTGCTGCACCCACTTCATCCCCCAGAATCACAGGCTCTTCCTGTATTCATACTCGGCTACAAGGAGAGTGGCCATGTTCTTGTGAGACAGAGGTGAATAAGCTGGTCCTCACAAGGACTCAGGCCCCTTCTCTTTGCCAGGTTATCTCCATGCTTCTCCTGAGAGCATCCTCACCTTCTGCCCTCTTCATCATGTCCCTTTGCTTCTGACGTGCACCATAGCTGGCATTACTGCTTCACCAAGAGTTATCACTGCCTGGGGTACCATCATATCAGCCTTTCATAGGGTATCAGAGAATATGTCTAATAAAAGATAAATTTCACCTGCCTTCAGGCCTTAAATTAGGGTAACCGACCCTTGCCAGAAGGCCACAGGTCTTCAAAGCCCAAGATAAATCTGGCACAGCTTCTTGGTACATCAATTTCACTTTAATAACAGTAACTTCAAACTTGCTAAATATTGAAATAAAGTATGAATTATGTGGAGTACAACAGAGAATGAATATTAATTCTTAAAGATAAAACTTTAAGACTTGTAGGAGATTTTGAAATTTGGGTGGAAAATATCAGTATGATTCCAGATGACTCACACTTCCTCACACCACCCCATTGCCCCTCAGGTGCAGGCATTCACTCTCTTCTCAGTACTGAGAACATTGGAGGGACAAGGCTTTATGACTGATTCCCATTTTTTAAGGTGGTTCCTGTTGATGGGGAAACGTTTTGTATTTTATAGATATGGCCCTTTCCCCTCCAGCCCTGCCACCGACCATCTTCTTGAAACCATTCTAGTTGCTGTGCTTGAAATGACTTGCAGGACTGAAGTGGCTTTAGAATGTTTTCTTCTGGACTGAGATTTGCAGTGGAATTTTTTGGGAGAAGGTTACAAATAAATTGATATCTCAATAAAAATTATGGGTAATTATAATTTTGCTTTTTTTATTCCTCTTATAAAACACAGCTGCAATGAATATTCTTATCATCATATCTGTGTCTGTACCATTAATTATTTCTCTAATGATAACAGGGATGGTGGCTCTTTCTAAAAAGTAAAAGTTGACCTACTATTTCTATATTTCTGTTTATATAAGACCCACAACTAGGTCATGAGTAAGAAGCAATTCTTTTTTTTCTTTTTTCTTTTTTTTAATAAACATATAATATATTTTTATCCCCAGGGGTACAGGTCTGTGAATCGCCAGGTTTACACACATCACAGCACTCACCATAGCACACACCCTCCCCAATGTCCATAACCCCACCCCCTTTCTCCCAACTCCCCTCCCCCCAGCAACCCTCAGTTTGTTTTGTAGATTAAGAGTCACTTATGGTTTATCTCCCTCCCAATCCCATCTTGTTTCATTTATTCTTCTCCTACCCCCTTAATCCCCCATGTTGCATCTCCACTTCCTCATATCAGGGAGATCATATGATAGTTATCTTTCTCCGCTTGACTTACTTCGCTAAGCATGATACCCTCTAATTCCATCCATGTCTTCGCAAATGGCAAGATTTTATTTCTTTTGATGGCTGCATAGTAATCCATTGTGTATATATACCACATCTTCTTTATCCCTTCATCTGTTGATGGACATCTAGGTTCTCTCCATAGTTTGGCTATTGTGGACATTGCTGCTATAAACATTCGGGTGCATGTGTCCCTTCGGATCATTACGTTTGTATCTTTAGGGTAAATACCCATTAGTGCTATTGCTGGGTCATAGGGTAGTTCTATTTTCAACATTTTGAGGAACCTCCATGTTGTTTTCCAGAGTGGTTGTACCAGCTTGCATTCCCACCAACAGTGTAGGAGGGTTCCCCTTTCTCCGAATCCTTGCTAGCATCTATCATTTCCTGACTTGTTAATTTTAGCCATTCTGACTGGTGTGAGGTGATATCTCATTGTGGTTTTGATTTGTATTTCCCTGATGCCGAGTGATATGGAGCACTTTTTCATGTGTCTGTTGGCCATCTGGATGTCTTCTTGTTTTTTTTTTTTTTTTAAATTTTTATTTTTTATAAACATATATTTTTATCCCCAGGGGGATGTCTTCTTTGCAGAAATGTCTGTTCATGTCTTCTGCCCAGCCTCTTCAATAAATGGTGTTGGGAAAATTGGACAGCCACATGCATAAAAATGAAATTGGACCATTTCCTTATACCACACACAAAAATAGACTCAAAATGGATAAAGGACCTCAATGTGAGAAAGGAATCCATCCAAATCCTTGAGGAGAACACAGGCAGCAACCTCTTCGACCTCAGCCGCAGCAACATCTTCCTAGGAACATCGCCAAAGGCAAGAGAAGCAAGGGCAAAAATGAACTATTGGGATTTTATCAAGATCAAAAGCTTTTGCACAGCAAAGGAAACAGTTAACAAAACCAAAAGACAACTGACAGAATGGGAGAAGATATTTGCAAACGACATATCAGATAAAGGGCTAGTGTCCAAAATCTATAAAGAACTTAGCAAACTCAATACCCAAATAACAAATAATCCAATCAAAAAGCAATTCTTATATCCCAGAAAGAAGTGTACTTGCGAATGCCAAGGTTGGATTAAGGTTTGTAAGGTGTGATCTTCAGGTCCCTTGGCCACTTCTGACCATAGACCAAATCACCCAAACATCCCAAATCTAATAAGAAACAAATGTAGGGAGGAGGCATACATAGGGAAACCTAAAACTGGATTCCAAGATCAAGCCACTACCACCATGAACTCACAGAAAGCACTTTAAGTGCTTTATACTAAATCTAGCTCTAATACAAAAATCCAGAAGAATGGTATGGATAAAATGCTACAGCAGAGAGCCATGCACTTGAGGGCCATAAGAGGAGCTGAAACTTAACAGGTGAAATTATACCTTTCTTCCTCAAATTGTGGGCTTTAAAGAATATGGACTAGCAAGAGAAAATGTATATGTAACCCATGCTACAATGATATGCAACCAATACGTGTCTGGTTCTTCTAATGCTCATCCTACAAGCTCTGAGCATCACCTATACCCATAAAAACTGAGAGGGCATGTCACTACACCCCAGCATTCTTTCCATATCCTGGCAGTACCTACTGAATATGTATACTGGTATGGGGAAAGAACTCCAACTGACATCAACTGAGCACCAATATACTGGTGCTTCACACTTGCTGACCATTTCACTCTCATGACCACCATAAAAATTAATCTTATTATCAGCACCTTCCAGATAAAGACACCACAGATAATGGAAAATATGGATTTGTTGAATATATATTAAATTTGACCTTCAGTCCCAAAGGCAACACAGAAATGCAATTGTAGAGGCCGACATATGGGACCTTTCTAAGGTGGTCATAAAGAAATAAAGAGCTGTGAGCACAGTAATGACCCATTGAAATAGAGATCAGCATGGCCAGAGTTCAGAGAAGGGTTGCATTCCATTATGGAAAATGATGAGAAGGCCCAGAGTCCATAGAAACCTCAAAGATGCTCTTTCTATAGTTTCATTTAGGGCCAAATTTTGGCTCTTGAGCTCTCTGATGAAAGGTAACCCAAGTAATTTTTCAAGGTCAATACAAGCAGTGACCTTCAAGTCAAACTCTATTGGCTCTGAATTGCAAAAGACAATAATTACACCACATCTATAGCATCTCTGCAGCAAAATTGAAAAGAATGTTATCCTCTCTGACTCCCCAATCCCTCAGAAAACAGTAGGGACCAGAGGAATGTGGCATTGCTCAGAACAGGTAAATAACCCAATAGTGTGATTTTTATATTCATGTTGATTAAAGATGTCATCTTGCTTCAACAAGCTTTGAGAAGTGCCCAGATGGATCCTTTTTCTCATGACTCATAAATTACACAGTTCGCTGAATCTGTAATTCACAGAAACATATCATGGTGTCGGCCTTGTAAATGCCAATGCCAAAGCACCAGCGCCTTTCATTATACACTGTGATTATGGATTAAATGATTTCATAAATATATTGGGTGTTTCACATTTGGTATGAGGCTGTCTTAGAGTCCCTACAATCTGTCATCGCTGTTAACAAGATATCGACCTCCTGGTAATCCAAGCAAAAAACATCCCCCTTTGAATGTCAGCCAAGAAGAAAACCCTCCAGAACTTCCACAAACTGCTCTCAAATCCCATAAGTAGAATAACCTCAAGAAAAAGGCCAGCAAAAGGGCCTTGGATGTCAAGGGCTGTGTCTGAGCAACATGAAGTATAGGCATTAGTGATGTTTGCAATTCCTTCTCTCCCCAGTGCAACAAGGACCATTTTAAGCAGGTGAAGCCCTTAAAGTAGGTTTCTCCAGAATTTCACTAAAGAATTCCTACCAGCAGAAAAGGATGAACTATGTGTACACAAGTCCTGGAGGTAGGGCTGCTAGATCTTACTATAATTTCAAAATTTCCTAGAAGTCTTGGATGATATCTTTTAAAGTTTATTATATACTTTACATCCTGTTCCATAAGAGTTCCCAACTTAATATGGTATGTAAGTGAAATATTCCAGGAAGTGGAGTCATGTTTATCTTGGATATTGAGTAGGCTGTGGTCTTTATTCACACTAGAGCCCCAAGGATCACAAACCTCCACTTTCAGAGCTTCAGTCTTCAGGAGTTTCCTAAATGAAACTAATTTCATGTAATGCCAAAATGGGGGAATTGCTAAGATTGAACCTACTTTGCAGTTGCAGAAGAGTCTCAATGTCTTCTTTCATAGGTGAATTAAGACGTTCCTTTATATTGTTGCCAGATTTCATTTTCAAATTTTGTGATTTGGTGAGTGCTGTGAAGTGTGTAAACCTGGTGATTCACAGACCTGTACCCCTGGGGATAAAAATATATGTTTATAAAAAATAAAAAATTAAAAAAAAAAAAATTTTGCCTTTGTATTACTGTTTGTAGATCATAGGCCAAAGATCTAGATAACTGGTGTTTTATATACGTCTCTATTTTAGCAATGAAACTACAGCTTGGGTGGAACATCACTAAGCAAACCCAGAAAGCAGATCAGATGCCAACCTTCATGTGTATAACAATGTTTGCAATTGGGATTTTAGAGTCTTTAAAGGTCTTTTTACCAAAGGATCTGTAAGATATATTACAGTTATATATATATATATATCTATAGTGGTGCCTCAAACTTCCTGTTCACATAAACCCTAAGAGAAACTTAAAAAACATTGAACCTAAGCATTTTCTTATCAAGGCCGATGGCATAAGCCCAAGAGGTGAAACAAATCACACAAACATGTTTAAAATCCTTACTAGCATCCCACTTGCTAAGATTCCATTGCTTAAATGAAGTCACATGGTCAAGTCCAACATCAAAGAGGTGGGGAAATGTACTCCCTTTGCTGCAAGGGTGATGAGTGAAGAATTGAGAACATAAATCCAACTGATCATTTTGTTGTTGTTTTTTGGAAGGTTAGACAATTTATTAAGAGCCCCCTTTCCTCTGTCTTTAGGTCACTTTTTCCTCTGTAGACCTTGTGTGTTAACCCCAGGAACATGGCTTGGAGCAGAGGCATGGCTCGATGAGGCCCAGAAGGTGGCTGCAGCTGTCTAGCTCATACCACATGAACACAGCTGGCAGGTTCAGCTCCTTATACAGCATCTTCACCCAGGGCCACCTTCTTGGCCTCCTTCTGCCCATAACTCTCCTGAAGGATCTTGTACTGTTCTAGAGAGGCCTGCTGCAGACACCGAACCAACGAGCCAACTACATTTTTTGTCCTGGATGTCTGTGTCAATTTTAGCTGTCACACTAGGGTCTCCAGAGAGATCATGGTAATAATCCTGATTCTGAAAGAACTCCCCTATCTCCAGCAGGATTCTTTTGGCATTGGCATGCTTTTCTCCCCATCTATGCCTGCCATATCCACAGCAGCAGGCACAGGAACACAGAATGAATAGAATGCAGTCTTGTACTTGACAATACATTTATACCTCTTTTCAGTGATTCTGCCAAGATCCACATTATCCTGGAGGGCTGTGATGAGGTCCAGGGTCCATCTGATCTCAGTCTTATAGGAACTCTGTAGGAAAAGCGCAAATGGTTTCAGATAATAAGGCTGCTCTTGGCAGTAAAAATTTAGCAGGTGGTGGATATATGCTTCCAGAAACAAAACTTCAGTGATGGTATCCAAACCTATGCCAGGTTTGTGATACCTATAGATCATGGTATGCCCCGTCCAGTGAAAGATGAATCCATGATGTCATCTGACACCAGGAAGAAAGCCTGGAGCATTTCCACACACCAGCCCGCAGTCAGGTCCTGCTGGAGACTATCAGCACCCTGCTTCCCTGGCTCCACCAGCTCCTGAAAATCTATCAGCACTGTCAAACCCCACTGGTACTTGCCTTGGATAGCACTGTATCCCAAGACCTTCGTAAGCCAGGCAATTCCATCTCCTGTCTCCAGGTGGGTCATGCCATCCTCAGTCAGCACTTTGACCATCTGAGAGAAGTGCTGGATGAAATCCTGCTTTACTTGGGCATAAGGATCCAATTTCTGGTCCCCATCCATTATTTTTTTTTAATTTATTTTTTATTTATTTTAAACATAACAGTATTCATTATTTTTTCACCACACCCAGTGCTCCATGCAATCCGTGCCCTCTGTAATACCCACCACCTGGTACCCCAACCTCCCACCCCCCCACCACTTCAAACCCCTCAGATTGTTGTTCAGAGTCCATAGTCTCTCATGGTTCACCTCCCCTTCCAATTTCCCCCAATTCCTTTCTCCTCTCTAACTCCCCATGTCCTCCATGCTATTTGTTATGCTCCACAAATAAGTGAAACCATATGATAATTGACTCTCTCTGCTTGACTGATTTCACTCAGCATAATCTCTTCCAGTCCCATCCATGTTGCTACAAAAGTTGGGTATTCGTCCTTTCTGATGGAGGCATAATACTCCATAGGGTATATGGACCATATCTTCCTTATCCATTCGTCCATTGAAGGGCATCTTCATTTTTGCCCTTGCTTCCCTTGCTTTGGCTATGTTCCTAGGAAGATGTTGCTGCGGCTGAGGTCGAAGAGGTTGCTGCCTGTGTTCTCCTCAAGGATGTGGATGGATTCCTTTCTCACATTGAGGTCCTTGATCCATTTTGAGTCTATTTTCGTGTGTGGTGTAAGGAAATGGTCCAGTTTCATTTTTCTGCATGTGGCTGTCCAATTTTCCCAACACCATTTATTGAAGAGGCTGTCTTTTTTCCATTGGATATTCTTTCCTGCTTTGTCGAAGATTAGTTGACCATAGAGTTGAGGGTCTATTTCTGGGCTCTCTATTCTGTTTCATTGATCTATGTGTCTGTTTTTGTGCCAGTACCATGATGTCTTGATGATGAAGCTGTGTAATAGAGCTAGAAGTCTGGAATTGTGATGCCACCAACCTTGGCCTTCTTTTTCAATATCCCTTTGGCTATTCGAGGTCTTTTCTGGTTCCATATAAATTTTAGAATTATTTGTTCCATTTCTTTGAAAAAGATGGATGGTACTTTGATAGGAATTTCATTAAATGTGTAGATTGCTTTAGGTAGCATAGACATTTTCACAATATTTATTTTTCCAATCCAGGAGCATGGAACATTTTTCCATTTCTTTGTGTCTTCCTCAATTTCTTTCCTGAGTACTTTATAGTTTTCTGAGTATAGATTCTGTTCCTCTTTGGTTAGGTTTATTCCTAGGTATCTTATGGTTTTGGGTGCAATTGTAAATGAGATTGACTCCTTAATTTCTCTTTCTTCTGTCTCATTGTTGGTGTAGAGAAATTCAATTGATTTCTGTGCATTGATTTTATATCCTGACACTTTACTGAATTCCTGTACAAGTTCTAGCAGTTTTGGAGTGGAGTCTTTTGGATTTTCCACATATAGTATCATATCATCTGCGAAGAGTGATAATTTGACTTCTTCTTTGCCAATTTGTATGCCTTTAATTTCCTTTTGTGTCTGATTGCTGAGGCTAGGACCTCTAGTACTATGTTGAATAGCAGTGGTGATAATGGACATCCCTGCCGTGTTCCTGACCTTAGCGGAAAAGCTTTCAGTTTTTCTCCATTGAGAATGATATTTGCGGTGGGTTTTTCATAGATGGCTTTGATGATATTGAGATATGTGCCCTCTATCCCTACACTTTGAAGAGTTTTGATCAGGAAGGGATGCTGTACTTTGTCAAATGCTTTTTCAGCTTCTATTGAGAGTATCATATGGTTCTTGTTCTTTCTTTTATTGATGTGTTGTATCACATTGACTGATTTGCGGATGTTGAACCAACCTTGCAGCCCTGGAATAAATCCCACTTGGTCGTGGTGAATAATCCTTTAAATGTACTGTTGAATCCTATTGGCTAGTATTTTGGTGATAATTTTCGCATCTGTGTTCATCAAGGATTTTGGTCTATAGCTCTCTTTTTGGATGGGATCCTTGTCTGGTTTTGGGATCAAGGTGATGCTGGCCACATAAAATGAGTTTGGAAGTTTTCCTTCCATTTCTATTTTTTGGAACACTTTCAGGAGAATAGGAATTAGTTCTTCTTTAAATGTTCAGTAGAACTCCCCCGGGAAGCCGTCTGGCCCTGGGCTTTTGTTCGTTTGGAGATTTTTAATGACTGTTTCAATCTCCTTGCAGGATATGGGTATGTTAAGGCTTTCTATTTCATCCTGGTTCAGTTGTGGTAGTTTATATGTTTCTAGGAAAGCATCCATTTCTTCCAGATTGTCAAATTTGTTGGCATAGAGTTGCTCATAGTATGTTCTTATAATAGTTTGTATTTCTTTGGTGTTAGTTGTGATCTCTCCTCTTTCATTCATGATTTTATTTATTTGGGTCCTTTCTCTTTTCTTTTTGATAAGTCGGGCCAGGGGTTTATCAATTTTATTAATTCTTACAAAGAACCAGTTCCTAGTTTCGTTGATTTGTTCTATTGTTTTTTTTTGTTTGTTTGTTTCTATTTCATTGATTTCTGCTCTGATCTTTATGATTTCTCTTCTCCTTCTGGGCTTAGGGTTTCTTGTTCTTTCTCCAGCTCCTTTAGGTGTAGGGTTAGGTTGTGTATTTGAGACCTTTCTTGTTTCTTGAGAAAGGCTTGTACCGCTATATATTTTCCTCTCAGGACTGCCTTTGTTGTGTCCCACAGATTTTGAACCGTTGTATTTTCATTATCAGTTGTTTCCATGATTTTTTTCAATTCTTCCTTAATTTCCCGGTTGACCCATTCATTCTTTAGAAGGATGCTGTTTAGTCTCCATGTATTTGGGTTCTTTTCAAACTTCCTTTTGTGGTTGAGTTCTAGCTTTAGAGCATTGTGGTCTGAAAATGTAGAGGGGAATGATCCCAATCTTTTGATACCGGTTGAGTCCTGATTTAGGACCGAGGATGTGATCTATTCTGGAGAATGTTCCTTGTGCACTAGAGAAGAATGTGTATTCTGTTGCTTTGGGATGAAATGTTCTGAATATATCTGTGATGTCCATCTGGTCCAGTGTGTCATTTAAGGCCTTTATTTCCTTGCTGATCTTTTGCTTGGATGATCTGCCCATGTCAGTGAGGGGAGTGTTAAAGTCCCCTACTATTATTGTATTATTGTTGATGTGTTTCTCTGATCTTGTTATTAATTGGTTTATATAGTTGGCTGCTCCCACGTTGGGGGCATAGATATTTAAAATTGTTAGATCTTCTTGTTGGACAGACCCTTTGAGTATGATATAGTGTCCTTCCTCATCTCTTATTATAGTCTTTGGCTTAAAATCTAATTGATCTGATATAAGGATTGCCACTCCTGCTTCCTTCTGATGTCCATTAACATGGTAAATTCTTTTCCACCCCCTCACTTTAAATCTGGAGGTGTCTTTGGGCTTAAAATGAGTGTCTTGGAGGCAACATATAGATGGGTTCTGTTTTTTTATCCATTCTGATACCCTGTGTCTTTTGACAGGGGCATTTAGCCCATTAACATTCAGGGTAACTATTGAGAGATATGAATTTAGTGCCATTGTTTTGCCTGTAAGGTGACTGTTACTGTATATGGTCTCTGTTCCTTTCTGATCTACCACTTGTAGGCTCTCTCTTTGCTTAGAGGACCCCTTTCAATATTTCCTGTAGAGCTGGTTTGGTGTTTGCAAATTCTTTCAGTTTTTGTTTGTCCTGGAAGCTTTTAATCTCTCCTTCTATTTTCAATGATAGCCTAGCTGGATATAGTATTCCTGGCTGCATGTTTTTCTCGTTTAGTGCTCTGAAAATATCATGCCAGCTCTTTCTGGCCTGCCAGGTCTCTGTGGACAAGTCAGCTGCCAATCTAATATTTTTACCATTGTATGTTACAGACTTCTTATCCCGGGCTGCTCTCAGGATTTTCTCTTTGTCACTGAGACTTGTAAATTTTACTATTAGGTTACAGTGTGTGGGCCTATTCTTATTGATTTTGAGGGGCATTCTCTGAACCTCCTGAATTTTGATGCTCGTTCCCTTTGCCATATTGGGGAAATTCTCCCCAATAATTCTCTCCAGTATACCTTCTGCTCCCCTCTCTCTTTCTTCTTCTTCTGGAATCCCAATTATTCTAATGTTGTTTCATCTTATGGTGTCACTTATCTCTCGAATTCTCCCCTCATGGTCCAGTAGCTGTTTGTCCCTCTTTTGCTCAGCTTCTTTATTCACTGTCATTTGGTCTTCTATATCACTAATTCTTTCTTCTGCCTCATTTATCCTAGCAGTGAGAGCCTCCATTTTTGATTGCACCTCATTAATAGCTTTTTTTATTTCAACTTGGTTAGATTTTGGTTATTTTATTTCTCCAGAAAGGGCTTTTATATCTCCCGAGACGGTTTCTCTAATATCTTCCATGCCTTTTTCGAGCCTGGCTAGAACCTTGAGAATTGTCATTCTGAACTCTAGATCTGACATATTACCAGTGTCTGTATTGATTAGGTCCCTGGCCTTTGGTACTGCCTCTTGTTCTTTTTTTTGTGGTGAATTTTTCTGCCTTGTCATTTTGTCCTGCTAAGAGTATATGAAGGAGCAAGTAAAATACTAAAAGGGTGGCAACAACCCCAGGAAAATATGCTTTCACCAAATCAGAAGAGATCCCAAATTGTGAGGGGGGAGAAAGGGGATAAAAAGAGGTTCAAAAAGAAAGAAAGAAAAAAAGGAAAAAATAAATAAAAGAAAAGAATTTAAAAAAAGAAAAATATAAAAAAGAAAAAATATATATATTAGATAAACTAGTTTAAAAACGTTAAGAAAGAAAAGGGTAAATGTTTAAAAAAATTTTTACCAGAAGGCTAGAAAAAAATATGAAAAAGAAAAAAAAATAAATTAACTGCAAGACTAAAAAAATCACAGGGAGAAAGCCATGAGTTCCGTGCTTTGCTTTCTCCTCCTCTGGAATTCTGCTGCTCTCCTTGGTATTGAAACCGCACTCCTTGGTAGGTGAACTTGGTCTTGGCTGGATTTCTTGTTGATCTTCTGGGGGAGGGGCCTGGTGTAGTGATTCTCAAGTGTCTTTGCCCCAGGCGGAATTGCACGGCCCTTACCAGGGGCCGGGCTGAGTAATCCGCTCGGGTTTGCTTTTGGGAGCTTTTGTTCCCTGAGCACTTTCCATAGAGTTCCGGAGGTCGGGAATACAAATGTCGGCTTCCTGGTCTCCGGCCTGGAGGAGCCGAGAGCCCGGGGCCCCACTCCTCAGTGCGCCCTCAGAGAACAGCGCCCAGTTACTCCCGTCTGCCTGACCTCCGGCTGCGCTCTGAGCTCACCGAGCCTGTGGCTGGTTCAAGGTAACACCGAGCTGGGAGCTTACTGTCGGCTCTGTCTCTGTAGCTGGTTTTCCCGTTCCAATACCCGCAAGCTCTGCGACACTCAGACACCCCCGATCCTTCTGTGACCCTGCAGGACCTGAGGCCACGCTGACCGACCCCGCGTGGGCTTCGCCCCGGTTTAGCCTCTGGAGCGATGTCCCTCAGTGGAACAGATTTTAAAAGTCCGGATTTTGTGCTCCGTTGCTCCGTTGCTCCGCCGCCAGGAGCCGGCCCCTCCCCCCAGGGTCTATCTTCCTGTCGCTTTGGATTCACGTCTCCGCCAGTCCTACCTTTCAGAAAGTGGTTGTTTTTCTGTTTCCAGAATTGCTGTTCTTCTTCTCTTCGATCTGCAGATGGATTTGCAGGTGTTTGCAATCTTTAGATAAGCTATCTAGCTGATCTCCTGCTAGCTGAAGTAGTCTCAGCCGGCTACTTCTCCGCCATCTTGACTCCTCCCTCACAACCTTATTTTTTTATAATGTTCAATTAGCCAACATATAGTACATTATTAGTTTTTGATGTAGTGTTCAACAATTCATTAGCTGCATATAACAGCCTGTGATCATTTGATATATAACATGCCCTCTTTATTTTTTTTTAAAGATTTTATTTATTTATTTGACAGAGAGAGATCACAAGTAGGCAGAGAGGCAGGCATAGGGAGAGAGAGAAGGAAGCAGGCTCCCTGCTGAACAGAGAGCCCGATGCGGAACTCGATCCCAGGACCCTGAGATCATGACCTGAGCTGAAGGCAGCGGCTTAACCCACTGAGCCACGCAGGCGCCCAACATGCCCTCTTTAATACCCATCACCCTGTTACCCCATCTCCCTGTCCCCCTCCCTTCTGTAACCTCAGTTTGGTTCCCAGAATCGAGTCTCTTATGGTTTGTCTCCCTCTCTGGTTTCTTCCTCTTCAGTTTTCCCTCTCTTCTCCTGCAGTCATCCATGCTATCCCTTATGTTCCATATATGAGTGAAAGTATATGATAATTATCCTTCTCTGCTTGACTTATTTCACTTAGCATAATACTCTCCAGTTCCATTCATGTCATTATAAATGGTAGGTATTCATCCTTTCTGAGGGCTGAGTAATATTCCATTGTATATAGGAACCACATCTTCTTTATCCATTCATTTGTGGAAGAGCATCACAGCTTCTTCCACAGTTTGGCTCTTGTGGACATTGTTGCTATGAATATTGGGATGCTTTTACTTGATAACAAAGTTTGTAGCAGCAGGTAAACTATTTTCATATAACATGATGATAAAGCCACTCCTAACATCAAACTAATCATCAAATCAGGGTTCCTGTCCATCCAGACAATCTAATTTCATTTTTCAATTCAAATGAACATATTAATATAGAACCCTATGATTCCCATCTCAATTTGGAAAGCAACAGTAGTCTAGCATATTTTGAGCCTATTTTCTTCAATAATCAATTTTTAAAACTTTGAGTTGAACATCCTAGATTTATTATATTGACCAGTTTAATGGCATTATCCAATGGCACATGAAAATTGTACATAACTTTTTAGAAATGAAACCTTATGTATGAGTAAAAATGTATTCCTAAGTGCAAGGAGCATTTAAACCACAAATATGAAGAGTAAAACTGGTGTTTTCCCAGGCATTGAAATAGCCAGTGATCAGAGAAACTTACATACTCTTCCCAAGAGAAACCCAAACCAACTCACTTACAGGACTGGGCATGTACCAATCCATATTAACAGAAGAGGACAACCCAAATCACACCAAGAAAAGAAACAGTGGCTCTGTAAATAAAAATGTCATACAGGAATTTTGCTAAGCTTTGACTGGCAGTATAAAACTCTGATTATTTTTATCAGAAAATGGCTGTCTTTCATTCTTTCCCCTATTTTCATGTATCCTTGGCCTTCAAGAGTTCTAGCTAGAAGGGAAGGGAAGGGAAGGAAAGGGAAGAGAATGGGATGATTGACAGCTGGTGAGGAGGATAAAACAGCAGAGGGTTTCAAGCTCTGAGAACCAAAAGGAACATGGAGAGAGTGAGACCTTTGAGGAGTGAAGCTCCCTAGAGGCTGTCAGCAAACTAGTTAAAAGTGGATGAAAATAGGGAAATCTGAAGCCACCTCCCTTTCCACTCTCCATTCCAGGATGCCTTCTATGTCACTCATGGACTTTTGAGAAAGTCTTCTTTCTCTACTGGACTTTGCTGTCATACCCATCAGGTATTCATGGCTTTGCAAATAGACTTGCATTTAGGATCTACCTACAACAGAAATGTGATTTGAAAAAAGAAGAAAAGTTCCAATGAGGTTTGAAGTTTTCACTTTTCCAAGAAGGAGGAAAGAGAGTGGCCCAACACCCATAGGAACTACCTGAGGCCCACTACAAGAAGCCACAGGGACTGTCTGTTCCTGGAGGAGGTAAGACTGAAAGGAAGCAAAATATGAACCTGTCAAATATCCCAAAACACACAGCTTCCACCCTCCACAACTGGATGCATTCTTCACATCTCATTCACATTCAACTTCCTGAATCTTAGAGTCAAACAGGCCCTCGAGGTTGCTTGTCTTTAGGAAAGTGCACTATGATTATCTTCGTGAACCAAATGAAGCCCAGAGACTTTCCAGAGTCCTCTAGTTAGGAAGAGGTGCAGAGATTAGAATTCAAGTCACCTGTCTCTCAGCTCAAGGAAACAAGCACAAAGACTACAAAGTAGGCAAGCACCATTTTGTATAAATGGACAAATAAAATATTTGAAGTTTATCATCCTATTAAAGAATGAAAATTCAACTGAGAAATTTGAAGATCTAATTGTCTTTATTAAACAATTCATAAATCAGGTAGCATCCCATCCAGTAGAGGGATGCTCAAAGGAATTGTACGAAGTGGAAGGTTTTTACAGGAAGGAGGGTGGAGCAAGAGTTATTAAGAAAAGAAAATAGAGGATTGTTCCAGTCAAGGTCACCTTTCATTAGGGATGAGGGCAGAGAGTCATATCATGCAGATTATGTTGCCTTCCTGTGGGGGATGGACAGCCCATGTAGGAGATTACCTCACTGGTGCTGACCAGAAAATTCCTGACTGACACATTAAGACTACATTTCTGGGGGAGGTTGAAACTGCACTTAGGTTAGGTTTAAACTCAGGTTTGGGGACATGGCCTAGCATAAGTGACTACATCCTGGGCCTGTGGTTTTCTTTTTGACCATTCCTTCACAATTTTTTCCTTCTATCTTCCCCTTCTTCCTCTCTTTTTTCCATGGAATATAATCATGCTGTGGATTTTCTATTCTCTTTTTTAAAACAATTTTATTCTTACTTTATTCTTATTATCATATTTTTCATAGCTGAACATGAGACTCGAGACTCAAAAGATCTTCAATGCACAAAAATATTGATGACCACGTTACCATTAATCATTATAACCATCTTGTTTGGCAGAATTCTAAGATGACCTTGAAATGACATTTGCTCTGATATACATTCTCCCCTTTGTGAGTGGAAGGAGCCTGTGAATATGATGAGAAATTGTTCTCATGATTAAATTATGTTATATGGCATAGTTAATTTTAAGAAAGGGAGATGGGCCAGATGGGCCTCACTTAACTACATGAGTTCTTTAAAAGCAGAGAATTTTTTCTGGCTGATGGCAAAAGAAGTCAGTGATTCAAATATCTGGAGGATTCAACATGCCACTCTTGGCTTGAAGATGAAGAAGGCTATGTGAAAAGAACCCACAAGCACCTCTAGTTGCTGAGAGTGAGCTCCAGCCAACAGCCAGCAAGAAAATAAGACCTTAGTCCTATAAGCACAATGAACTAGATTCTACCAATGACCTGAATAAACTTGGAGACTGATTCTTTCCTGAGAGATTCCAGGTAAGAATGTACCTTTGAGCCCTGGAAGAGAGAATCCAACCATACCTTACTGAACTTCTAACATACAGACCTGTGAGCTAATAAGTAGGTATTGCTTTAACCTTCTAGGTGTGTGGCAATCTGTTATGCAAACAATCAATACCCCAGTCTTGGATTTAAAATAAGTATATTCTCACAAAGAGAATAAAATCAAGGGAAATTTTTTTTTAAGAACTGCTGTTTTTCCTGGTAATCCAATGACTGCACATGGATTTATATACCCTGGATGCACTAGAATTGGCTTAGAGTTAGAGTTATCTATTGAGAAAACGTGATTTCTTTCAAATAGTATGTGTAATTAACAGTCATCCCTTCTGATACTTGAAGTTACAAATGTTGAACTCTTGAAGGGAAAAGAAAAGCTTCAAAAAGGAGTAGTAATTGTTTCTAGAGCTAAAGAGGACAGAGGAACAGGTTTTTTCTGTATCTCATATTTGTATTTGAAACACAGGGGTCACTAGAATTCATGGTGGTCATGCTTATATCCAAAATTCATATACTATCTCCTCTAAAGGTGCTATTACCAAAAAAGAAAGTTAAACATGTAAAGACCAAGGAGGGGGGAAGATGCCAGATATAAATCTACAGTTTTAGCAGTTGGGCAGCAAATAACAGAGGAAAGGGTGAATATCTCTGAAAAATATCTTTAACTACCATTACTGGGATAGTAAATTCAACTAACTGTAAAAACGTGTCTCTTATAGAAATGGCTTTGTGAAATTATTCTCCAGGAAATGTGAAACTTTATACATTCATTCCATCAAAAGAGAATTTAAAACTACTCATTCATTACCAGTTTACAGATAATAGAGATGAATTTTCTGTATCAATACTAACAGATATACTGCTAAGGTTAAGACACTTTCACAATAGCAGTACAAAAAAAGAGCCCTATAGCAGCTTCCCTGATCCTGAAACAGCCTAACAATAGCTGGCCTACCCCAGCTGTGCCTGCCTAAGAGGCAGGGAAGACGAAATTCATCAGTGAGACTGTAGAATTCTCTAAAACCTTCATTCCAATTGTTATTGGTCTTAACTTCCTTACACTAGAGCTATCTAGTTACAAAATACCAGCAGAGATGTATGTCTTTATATCACAGTTGTTATGTTTATCTTTGAATTTGGTTCAAGAGCCAAAATTTATCATGGTACATTGAATTAATAGAATCAATACATCATGTACATTGAATCAATATAATAAGTTAAACTTTTGTAAATATGACATGTCCCCTTATCAGTAAGCCAGTTCCTCTGCCTGCACCAAATCGATTATGCCTGAAAAGAAAGTAGGGCAAGTATTATATCAGCAAAGAGGATGACATGATGGAGGGTAGCCCATACCCAACAAGAGAGAAAGGAAGCCCACCCAATTAGCTCTGGAAGACCCAGGCATTTCATGGTATCTAGAAGGTGAGGAGTCTCTCGAAAGAAAGCTTGAGCTGTAACAAGAGAAATAAAGAAGTGAGAGTTTCTTTATACATTTGAATATGATGTAAGTAAATCTGGAACCCTTTCATACAAAGGTTTGACAGTAGATTCAACAGAGGGAAGTGGGGGAAGATTGGAGTCACCAATAGCCCACAGCTATAGAGCCAGAATGAACTCAGAAACTTGCATCTTAGGATAGGGGTTGGTGCTGGGTTCACATTACATGTTAATGTGTTGAATGATTCACCTTGACCAACTAGTCCTGGCTTGCCTGGCTATTTCGTGGTTTTATCACAGAAGTCCCGTGTCTCAGGAACCCCTCAGTCCTGCTTGAAACCTGTCTCTGCCTCTATCAACTTGCAACTATACATTATGAGTACATGTAGTAGGAAATGTAAGACAGAGAAATTTAATTAGATTAGGTACCTAATTAACACAGATTTTAATAATGTGGCATTGCTAACCTTATCTTCAAGGGAATATTAATATTCCTCAATGGATTCTCATTTAAACTGCCTTTTGAGAAGTGCTTACTGGAGAGTTTTGGTATGAGGTCTGATTTCTTAAAATGAAACAAGTCTTAAACTGACCTATATTTTACCGACAAACCTTTAATATAATAATCATTCTTTACACTAATTGTGCCAGGATAACATACACATATGTTAATTTGTTTTTGCTTTAGGTGCTGCAGGATGCCTGAAACATCCAGAATGGCAGGGACCAGCCAGCTGGAATGGCACAAAGTGAGTGGCTACAGATGCATCATTGACATGAAGTATATTGGGCAGGAGAGGCATGTGGGATGGAAGAGTCAGCCCACCACCTCTGCCAATGTCCTGTCTACATGCAGGTAGGAAGAGAAGATGGAAGGTAAGAATAGAAGAAGGTTGAAAGGTCCCACCTCATCTTTACTGTCACTCCAGACAGAAGAGTCACATGTCCACAGTCTTCTGCTACTAATTTTAGCTTCTAGAAATGATCAATGAAATGCTTTTTTTTTTTTTTTTTTTTTTTTTTTTTTTTTTTTTTTTATTTTTTATATAAACATATATTTTTATCCCCAGGGGTACAGGTCTGTGAATCACCAGGTTTACACACTTCACAGCACTCACCAAATCACATACCCTCCCCAATGTCCATAATCCCACCCCCTTCTCCCAAACCCCCTCCCCCCGGCAACCCTCAGTTTGTTGTGAGATTAAGAGTCACTTATGGTTTGTCTCCCTCCCAATCCCATCTTGTTTCATTTATTCTTCTACCCACTTAAGCCTCCATGTTGCATCACCACTTCCTCATATCAGGGAGATCATATGATAGTTGTCTTTCTCTGCTTGACTTATTTCGCTAAGCATGATACGCTCTAGTTCCATCCATGTTGTTGCAAATGGCAAGATTTCATTTCTTTTGATGGCTGCATAGTATTCCATTGTGTATATATACCACATCTTCTTGATCCATTCATCTGTTGATGGACATCTAGGTTCTTTCCATAGTTTGGCTATTGTGGACATTGCTGCTATAAACATTCGGGTGCATGTGTCCCTTTGGATCACTACATTTGTATCTTTAGGGTAAATACCCAATAGTGCAATTGCTGGGTCATAGGGCAGTTCTATTTTCAACATTTTGAGGAACCTCCATGCTGTTTTTCCAGAGTGGCTGCACCAGCTTGCATTCCCACCAACAGTGTAGGAGGGTTCCCCTTTCTCCGCATCCTCGCCAGCATCTGTCATTTCCTGACTTGTTGATTTTAGCCATTCTGACTGGTGTGAGGTGATATCTCATTGTGGTTTTGATTTGTATTTCCCTGATGCCGAGTGATATGGAGCACTTTTTTTTCATGTGTCTGTTGGCCATCTGGATGTCTTCTTTGCAGAAATGTCTGTTCATGTCTTCTGCCCCATTTCTTGATTGGATTATTTGTTCTTTGGGTGTTGAGTTTGCTAAGTTCTTTATAGATTCTGGACACTAGTCCTTTATCTGATATGTCGTTTGCAAATATCTTCTCCCATTCTGTCAGTTGTCTTTTGATTTTGTTAACTGTTTCCTTTGCTGTGCAAAAGCTTTTGATCTTGATGAAATCCCAATAGTTCATTTTTGCCCTTGCTTCCCTTGCTTTTTGCGTTGTTCCTAGGAAGATGTTGCTGCGGCAGAGGTCGAAGAGGTTGCTGCCCGTGTTCTCCTCAAGGATTTTGATGGATTCCTTTCGTACATTGAGGTCCTTCATCCATTTTGAGTCTATTTTTGTGTGTGGTGTAAGGAAATGGTCCAAATTTCATTTTTTCTGCATGTGGCTGTCCAATTTTCCCAGCACCATTTATTGAAAAGGCTGTCTTTTTTCCATTGGACATTCTTTCCTGCTTTGTCGAAGATTAGTTGACCATAGATTTGAGGGTCTATTTCTGGGCTCTCTATTCTGTTCCATTGATCTATGTGTCTGTTTTTGTGCCAGTACCATGCTGTCTTGATGATGACAGCTTTGTAATAGAGCCTGAAGTCCGGAATTGTGATGCCACCAACGTTGGCTTTCTTTTTCAATATCCCTTTGGCTATTCGAGGTCTTTTCTGGTTCCATATAAATTTTAGAATTATTTGTTCCATTTCTTTGAAAAAGATGGATGGTACTTTGATAGGAATTGCATTAAATGTGTAGATTGCTTTAGGTAGCATAGACATTTTCACAATATTTTATTCTTCCAATCCAGGAGCATGGAACATTTTTCCATTTCTTTGTGTCATCCTCAATTTCTTTCATGAGTACTTTATAGTTTTTCTGAGTATAGATTCTGTGTCTCTTTGGTTAGGTTTATTCCTAGGTATCTTATGGTTTTGGATGCAATTGTAAATGGGATTGACTCCTTAATATCTCTTTTCTTCTGTCTTGCTGTTGGTGTAGAGAAATGCAACTGATTTCTGTGCATTGATTTTATATCCTGACACTTTACTGAATTCCTGTATAAGTTCTAGCAGTTTTGGAGTGCAGTCTTTTGGGTTTTCCACATATAGTATCATATCATCTGCGAAGAGTGATAATTTGACTTCTTCTTTGCCCGATTTGGATGCCTTTAATTTCCTTTTGTTGTCTGATTGCTGAGGCTAGGACCTCTAGTACGATGTTGAATAGCAGTGGTGATAATGGACATCCCTGCCGTGTTCCTGAACTTAGCGGAAAAGCTTTCAGTTTTTCTCCATTGAGAATGATATTTGCGGTGGGTTTTTTTCATAGATGGCTTTGATGATATTGAGGTATGTGCCCTCTATCCCTACACTTTGAAGAGTTTTGATCAGGAAGGGATGTTGTACTTTGTCAAATGCTTTTTCAGCATCTATTGAGAGTATCATATGGTTCTTGTTCTTACTTTTATTGATGTGTTGTATCACATTGACTGATTTGCGGATGTTGAACCAACCTTGCAGCCCTGGAATAAATCCCACTTGGTCGTGGTGAATAATCTTTTTAATGTACTGTTGAATCCTATTGGCTAGTATTTTGTTGAGTATTTTCGCATCTGTGTTCATCAAGGATATCGGTCTATAGCTCTCTTTTTTTTTGGTGGGATCCTTGTCTGGTTTTGGGATCAAGGTGATGCTGGCCTCATAAAATGAGTTTGGAAGTTTTCCTTCCATTTTCTATTTTTGGAACAGTTTCAGGAGAATAGGAATTAGTTCTTCTTTAAATGTTTGGTAGAATTCCCCCGGGAAGCCGTCTGGCCCTGGGCTTTTGTTTGTTTGGAGATTTTTAATGACTGTTTCAATCTCCTTACTGGTTATGGGTCTGTTCAGGCTTTCTATTTCTTCCTGGTTCAGTTGTGGTAGTTTTATATGTTTCTAGGAATGCATCCATTTCTTCCAGATTGTCAAATTTATTGCCGTAGAGTTGCTCATAGTATGTTCTTAGAATAGTTTGTATTTCTTTGGTGTTAGTTGTGATCTCTCCTCTTTCATTCATGATTTTATTTATTTGGGTCCTTTCTCTTTTCTTTTTTGATAAGTCGGGCCAGGGGTTTATCAATTTTATTAATTCTTTCAAAGAACCAGCTCCTAGTTTCGTTGATTTGTTCTATTGTTTTTTTGGTTTCTATTTCATTGATTTCTGCTCTGATCTTTACGATTTTCTCTTCTCCTGCTGGGCTTAGGGTTTTCTTTCTTGTTCTTTCTCCAGCTCCTTTAGGTGTAGGGTTAGGTTGTGTACCTGAGACCTTTCTTGTTTCTTGAGAAAGGCTTGTACCGCTATATATTTTCCTCTCAGGACTGCCTTTGTTGTGTCCCACAGATTTTGAAACCGTTGTGTTTTCATTATCATTTGTTTCCATGATTTTTTTCAATTCTTCTTTAATTTCCCGGTTGACCCATTCATTCTTTAGAAGGATACTGTTTAGTCTCCATGTATTTGGGTTCTTTCCAAACTTCCTTTTGTGGTTGAGTTCTAGCTTTAGAGCATTGTGGTCTGAAAATATGCAGGGAATGATCCCAATCTTTTGATACCGGTTGAGTCCTGATTTAGGACCGAGGATGTGATCTATTCTGGAGAATGTTCCATGTGCACTAGAGAAGAATGTGTGTATTCTGTTGCTTTGGGATGAAATATTCTGAATATATCTGTGATGTCCATCTGGTCCAGTGTGTCATTTAAGGCCTTTATATCCTTGCTGATCTTTTTCTTGGATGACCTGTCCATTTCAGTGAGGGGAGTGTTAAAGTCCCCTACTATCATTGTATTATTGTTGATGTGTTTCTTTGATTTTGTTATTAATTGGTTTATATAGTTGGCTGCTCCCACATTGGGGGCATAGATATTTAAAATTGTTAAATCTTCTTGTTGGACAGACCCTTTGAGTATGATATAGTGTCCTTCCTCATCTCTTATTATAGTCTTTGGCTTAAAATCTAATTGATCTGATATAAGGATTGCCACTCCTGCTTTCTTCTGATGTCCATTAGCATGGTAAATTCTTTTCCACCCCCTCACTTTAAATCTGGAGGTGTCTTCGGGCTTAAAAATGTGTTTTTCTTGGAGGCAACATATAGATGGGTTTTGTTTTTTTTATCCATTCTGATACCCTGTGTCTTTTGACAGGGGCATTTAGCCCATTCACATTCAGGGTAACTATTGAGAGATATGAATTTAGTGCCATTGTATTGCCTGTAAGGTGACTGTTACTGTATATGGTCTCTGTTCCTTTCTGATCTACCACTTGTAGGCTCTCTCTTTGCTTAGAGGACCCCTTTCAAGATTTCCTGTAGAGCTGGTTTGGTATTTGCAAATTCTTTCAGTTGTTGTTTGTCCTGGAAGCTTTTAATCTCTCCTTCTATTTTCAATGATAGCCTAGCTGGATATAGTATTCTTGGCTGCATTTTTTTCTCGTTTAGTGCTCTGAAAATATCATGCCAGCTCTTTCTGGCCTGCCAGGTCTCTGTGGATAAGTCAGCTGCCAATCTAATATTTTTTACCATTGTATGTTACAGACTTCTTTTCCCGGGCTGCTTTCAGGATTTTCTCTTTGTCATTGAGACTTGTAAATTTTACTATTAGGTGACGGGGTGTGGGCCTATTCTTATTGATTTTGAGGGGCATTCTCTGAACCTCCTGAATTTTGATGCTCGTTCCCTTTGCCATATTGGGGAAATTCTCCCCAATAATTCTCTCCAGTATACCTTCTGCTCCCCTCTCACTTTCTTCTTCTTCTGGAATCCCAATTATTCTAATGTTGTTTCGTCTTATGGTGTCACTTATCTCTCGAATTCTCCCCTCGTGGTCCAGTAGCTGTTTGTCCCTCTTTTTGCTCAGCTTCTTTATTCTCTGTCATTTGGTCTTCTATATCACTAATTCTTTCTTCTGCCTCATTTATCCTAGCAGTGAGAGCCTCCATTTTTGATTGCACCTCATTAATAGCTTTTTTTGATTTCAACTTGGTTAGATTTTAGTTCTTTTATTTCTCCAGAAAGGGCTTTTAGATCTCTCGAGAGGGTTTTCTCTAATATCTTCCATGCCTTTTTTCGAGCCCGGCTAGAACCTTGAGAATTGTCATTCTGAACTCTAGATCTGACATATTACCGATGTCTGTATTGATTAGGTCCCTAGCCTTCGGTACTGCCTCTTGTTCTTTTTTTTTGTGTTGAATTTTTACGTCTTGTCATTTTGTCCAGATAAGCGTAAATGAAGGGGCAAGTAAAATACTACTAAAAGGGTGGCAACAACCCCAGGAAAATATGCTTTTAACCAAATTAGAAGAGATCCAAAATCGTGAGTGGGGAGAAAGGGGATAAAAAGAGGTTCAAAAAGGAAGAGAGAAGAAAGAAAAAAAAAAAAAAAAAAAAAAAAAAAAAAAGAAAAGAAAAGAATTTTAAAAAAAAAGAGAAAACACCTAAGAAAAATGTAAAAAAAAAAAAAAAATATATATATATATATATATATATTAGATAAACTAGTAAAAAATCGTTAAAAAAGAAAAAGGTAACAGTTAAAAAAAAAAAAAATTTTACCCGAAGGCGAGAAAAAAAAAAAAAAAAAAAAAAAAAAAAAAATGAAAACGAAAAAAAAATTAAATTAACTGCAAGACTAAAAAAAATCACAGGAAAAAAAGCCATGAGTTCCGTGCTTGGCTTTCTCCTCCTCTGGAATTCTGCTGCTCTCCTTGGTATTGAAACCGCACTCCTTGGTAGGTGAACTTGGTTTCGGCTGGATTTCTTGTTGATCTTCTGGGGGAGGGGCCTGTTGTAGTGATTCTCAAGTGTCTTTGCCCCAGGCGGAATTACAACCGCCCTTACCCGGGGCCGGGGTGAGTAATCCGCTCGGGTTTGCTTTCAGGAGCTTTTGTTCCCTGAGCGCTTTCCGTAGAGTTCCGGAGGACGGGAATACAAATGGCGGCCTCCTGGTCTCCGGCCCGGAGGAGCCGAGAGCCCAGGGCCCCACTCCTCAGTGCGCCCTCAGAGAACAGCGCCCAGTCACTCCCGTCTGCCTGACCTCCGGCCGCGCTCCGAGCTCACCGAGCCTGCGACCGGTTCAAGGTAACACGGAGCTGCGAGCTTACTGTCGGCTCTGTCTCTGTAGCCGGCTTTCCCGTTCCAATACCCGCAAGCTCTGCGACACTCAGACACCCCCGATCCTTCTGTGACCCTGCGGGACCTGAGGCCACGCTAACCCCGCGTGGGCTTCGCCCCGGTTTAGCCTCTGGAGCGATGTCCCTCAGCGGAACAGACTTTTAAAAGTCCTGATTTTGTGCGCGGTTGCTCCGCCGCTTGCCGGGAGCCGGCCCCTCCCCCCGGGGTCTATCTTCCCGTCGCTTTGGATTCACTTCTCCGCCGGTCCTACCTTTCAGAAAGTGGTTGATTTTCTGTTTCCAGAATTGCTGTTCTTCTTCTCTTCGATCTGCCGATGGATTTTCAGGTGTTTGCAATCTTTAGATAAGCTATCTAGCTGATCTCCGGCTAGCTGAAGCAGTCTCAGCTTGCTACTTCTCCGCCATCTTGACTCCGAAATGCTTTTTTTTTTAATCATCCAAAATCAGTAATAAGCTTACCAATGGCATCCCTGCAAATTATGACCATTTTTAGGGAAATGAATCCTATTTAAATGAATCACATTAATGCAAATACCATCTAGAAAGGGTCAATATATAATAATAAAGAGCTCATTATTAACCAAGCTTATTTGAATTTTAGGCCCATTTGAGTATTACTTTCTCTCTTCATCTCCCAGTCCTCTGAGAGATATGAAAATTAAAACAAAATATCAAACTGCATGAATAATCAAAAAACTAAATCATTACCTTCCAGTAAAAATATATTTTGTAAATATATTTTATATATATTTTCAGTAAATACATATATATTTTTTGAAACAGGGAATATGCTTATCTGCTGTGATATTGGGCTCTGACACAGTGAGAATGAAATGGGAAACCCTATGACCTTGTAAATAAAGGATGCAGCGGACTGATGGTCTCTCTCCAGAGGAGAAATGAAAATGGGAAGGACTGCCACAATGTTAAATCCTACTAAAGCTGCCCCCCACCTACCATGCACTCTCAGTACATAAGACTCTAAGGGGGCATTGCCTGGCAGTGCTCCACCCAGATCCTCTGGATCTTCCTACTGGTCGGGCATGCCCCTCTCCAGTTTCTGCATTCCTTACTCCTGACAGTTTACATCTGGGGATCTCCTCAGAGAACTGCCTTTGTCCTATCAGAGCTGCACTGCCACAACATAAGTAAAGAAAGCCAGAGGTTCCTGGGAGTTCATATCCTCCATTTATGGCCCATGGCCAGTGCCTGACAGATAGATGGTTATAAGGTCTAGCACCCTCTTTGAGGATAGACATATTCTGCTATGTGGTTTATACCCCAGAACCTCTCTCAGAATTAAGTTGAGGCAGGACTTCACCCAAAACCACACCTTTGCTTGACTTTCCATACTCTCTCCTCCTTCTCCTGGGAGAAGGTCCTTCATAAAACATTTGTATGTGAATCCTTGTGTTGTGATCTATTTCTGGAGACCCAAGACTTCATTCCACTCCTTCTTTTTGGAGAAAGGAATCTGAAGTTAAGTGTTACAAGCTCACATAAGCCTCAGTGGCATTTCCAATGGAAAGACAAGCTGATGGAATTTTGTGTGCAAAGTTTGGGGCCTGAAGAAGAAAAATCCAGATGTAACTAATGAGGCAGCTACTACTCTCCACGTAGAGTTAAAGTTCTGTATCATTTGTAATTATTAAGGTGAAAAAATCTCTATCTGTGCATCAGCAATTTACTCTGGTTGATAAAGTAGTTTCCTATGGGAATAATGAGTTAACAATTCTGATACTGCATACACATGTGCAACTGAACAATTAAGTAAATGGATGGCAGATGGCAGGAGCCAGGTTTCTTACTGTTGGAATGGGAAGTTATAGTCAAGATTAGAAAGAAAGCTAGAATGATCCATGTAGGAATAGAGTACAGTTGAAGACATCAGTATAAACTTATTTTAGTTCAATATAGATACAGATTGTTACATACAAAAATATGTATGGGTATGTATACGTAGATGGGTTAATATACACATACACATTTTCTTGCTCTGTCAGTTTAGAAGCCATAACAATGACACCCCAGTAACATCTAACATACCCAGCCCCCCAATCTTGGTTTCTAAAATCATTCTCCAATAAAAGGAACCGGGGTCCTTGGAGATGTGATTGATTCAAGGACTGGAGCAGGAAATATACAACATGAGCCCAAGTATTGTGTAGTGTCAGGAATTAAGGCAGTACTTAAACAGCTTCACAATGATGGGAGTGTGTAAAGGGGACACAGCAGTCAACCAAAAGTGCTCCCAATAGCCCAATCTGGAATAATTTGAGCAAGAAAATTAAGTCATATTGGATTATAACAGAAAGTGTTAAATAATTGTCCTTTGGAAAAAATGTTTTTCATCCTTTGAAGGCAAAGGAGAAGACTTTCCCAAATAAATAAAAGCTGAGGGAGTTCATCACCACCAGACCTAGCTTTAATGGTAAAGGGAATCCTGCAAATTGGAATGAAAAGAATAGTAAATACCAAAACAAAAACATGTGAAAAGTAAAGCTCACTGGTAAAAATAAATATATTGGTAAATAAAGAATACTGTAATACTAAAATGGTGGTCCATAAAACACTTTAAATTCCGGCATATCTAAAAGACAGAAGCATAAAAAATAACTATAACTTGGGATGCCTGGATGGCTCAGTCTGTTAAGATTCAGCTTAACCTTTGGCTTGGGTCATGATCTTGGGGTCCTGGGATCAAGGCTTGCATCTAGTTCCCTGCTCAGCAGACAGTCTGCTTCTCTCTCTCCCTCTGCTGCTCCTTCTGCTTTTGCTCTTTCTCTCATTCTTTTCCTCTCAAATAAATAAATGCCCTTCAACAGATGAATGGATAAGGAAGATGCAGTCCATATACACTATGGAGTATTATGCCTCCATCAGAAAGGACGAATACCCAACTTTTGTAGCAACATGGACGGGACTGGAAGAGATTATGCTGAGTGAAATCAGTCAAGCAGAGAGAGTCAATTATCATATGGTTTCACTTATTTGTGGAGCATAACAAATAGCATGGAGGACATGGGGAGTTAGAGAGAAGGGGGTTGGGGTAAATTAGAAGGGGAGGTGAATCATGAGAGACTATGGACTCTGAAAAACAATCTGAGGGGTTTGAAGTGGTGGGGGGTGGGAGGTCGGGGTACCAGGTGGTGGGTATTCTAGAGGGCATGGATTGCATGGAGCACTGGATGTGGTGAAAAAATAATGATACTGTTATGCTGAAAATAAATAAATGAAAAAAATAAAAAATAAATTAAATTTTAAAAATCTATAACTCTAAAGCAATGTTAATGTATATACAATATATAAAGATGTAATTTTTGTTATCAATAGCATAAAGTGGAGTGGGGAAATCAAAAAGAATAGAGTTTTTGCATACAATTGGAATTAAGTTGTATCAGCTTAAAATTGTTATGTTTTATGTAAGCCCTTGGGAAACACAAAGAAAATACTATAAGAAATTACAGAAAAGGAAATGAGGGGGAAAAAATGTCAATACAAAAAAAAATCAATGAAACATAAAGGAAGACGCTAAGAGAAAAAAAGAGGAAAAAAATTGCTACAAGAACGACACAAAACAATTAACAAAATGGCAGTAATAAATCCTGCCCTATAAGTCATTACTTTAAATGTAAATGGATTAAGGCACCCGATTCCAAAAAAAAAAGGAATGGCAAAATGGAAGTAAATAAACAAATAAGATGAAGCTATATGCTATCTTCAAGACAGTCACATTAGATGTAAAGACACACAGGCTAAAGTGAAAAGATGAAAGAAGTTTTCCTATTCAAATGATAACTAAAAAGAGCAGAAGTGGCCATACTTACATCAAAGAAAATAGACTTTAAGTTAAAAAAAAAAAGTCACAAGAGACAAAAAAGGACATTATATAATGATAAAAGAATCAAATGACCAGGAAAATAGCATTTGTAAATATGTATCACCTAACATCAGAGGTCCCAAATACATGAAGGAAACCAATATTTCCTTCAGTAGATTTTAGTACTTCACCTTCAATAATGGATAGAACAACTACAGAGAAGATCAGTAAGGAAATAAATGACTTGAACAATACTAATTGGATCTATAGGTATAAGCAGAACACTCTAGGCACCAGCAGCAGAGCACATATTCCTCTCAAGCACACATAGAACAGTTTCCAAAGGGATCATATGTTCGGCCACAAAACAAGCCTTAACAAATGTTAAGACTGAAATCATACTGTGTACCTTTCCAACCACAATAGAATGAAACTAGAAATGAATAGCAGTAGGAAAACTGGAAATTTCACAAATATGTGGAGATTTAACAACCCATTATTGAGCAACAAATGGGTTAATGAAGAAATCACAAAGGAAATTAGAAAATATCCAAGACAAATAAAAACAAAAACAAAACATACCAACACTTATGTAATACAACAAAAGCAGTTCTAGGAGGAAAATTTATAACAGTAAAGGCCTACATTAAAAAGGATCTCCCTGATATGAGGAAGTGGTGATGCAACATGGGGGCTTAAGTGGGTAGAAGAAGAATAAATGAAACAAGATGGGATTGGGAGGGAGACAAACCATAAGTGACTCTTGATCTCACAAAACAAACTGAGGTTGCCGGGGGGAGGGGGTTTGGGAGAAGGGGGTGGGATTATGGACATTGGGGAGGGTATGTGATTTGGTGAGTGCTGTGAAGTGTGTAAGCCTGGTGATTCACAGACCTGTACCCCAGGGGATAAAAATATATGTTTATAAAAAATAAAAAATTAAAAAAAAAAAAAAAAAAAAAGGAAGATCCCAACTCAGTAACCTAACTTCATACCTTAATGAACTAGAATTAAAAAAAAAAAAAAACTAAATCCACTCAAGCAGAATGTGTGAAATAATGAAGATTAGACCAAAAATAAACAAAACAGAGATAAGAAAAAAAATGATGAAATTAAGAGTTGGATTCTTTTAATAGATTTACAAAATTGGCAGGCCTTTAACTAGATCAACTAAGAACAAAAGGACAAGACTCAAATAACTAAAATCAGAAATGAAAGAGAAGACATTACAACTAATACCACAGAAATACAAAGGATCATGAGACTTCTGTGAACAAATATAAATCAACAAATTGCATAACCTAGAAAAATACAGCCTACCAAGACTGAATCATGACTAAATAGAAAATCTGAACAGATCTGTAACTGGTTAGAAAATTAAATCAGGAATCAAAATGCTCCATTAAAAAAAATATCCAGGACCAGATGGCTTCACTAGAAGCCACACATTCAAAACAAAAGTTAACACCAGTACCATGCTGTCTTGGTGATCACAGCTTTGTAGTAAAGCTTGAAATCAGGTAGCGTGATGCCCCCCATTTTATTTTTGTTTTTCAAAATTTCCTTAGCGATTCAGGGTCTCTTCTGATTCCATACAAATTTTTGGATTATTTGCTCCAGCTCTTTGAAAAATACCAGTGGAATTTTGATCGGAATGGCAATAAAAGTATAGATTACTCTAGGCAGTAGAGACATTTTAACAATGTTTATTCTTCTGATCCAAGAGCATGGAATGGTCTTCCATCTTTTTGTGTCTTCTTCAATTTCTTTCATGAGTGTTCTGTAGTTCCTCGAATACAGATCCTTTACCTCTTTGGTTCGGCTTATTCCCAGGTGTCTTATGGTTCTTGGTGCTATAGTAAATGGGATCGATTCTCTAACTTCCATTTCTGTATTTTCATTGTTAGTATATAAGAAAGCCACTGATTTCTGTACATTGACTTTGTATCCTGCCACATTGCTGAATTGCTCTATGAATTCTAGTAGTTTGGGGGTGGAGTCTTTTGGGTTTTCCATATATAGAATCATGTCATGTCAAGAGAGAGAGTTTGACTTCTTCATTGCCAATTTGGATACCTTTTATTTCTCTTTGTTGTCTGATTGCTGTTGCTAGGACTTCTAATACTATGTTGAACAAGAGTGGTAAGAGTGGGCATCCTTGTCGTGTTCCTGATCTCAATGGGAAGGCTGCAAGCTTTTTCCCATTGAGGATGATATTTGCTGTGGGTCTTTCATAGATAGATTTGATGAAGTTCAGGAATGTTCCCTCTATCCCTATACTTTGAAGCATTTTAATCAGGAACAGATGCTGGATTTTCTCAAATGCTTTTTCTGCATCGATTGAGAGGACTATGTGGTTCTTCTCTCTTCTCATATTAATTTGTTCTATCACATTGATTGATTTGTGAATGTTGAACCACCCTTGTAGCTCAGGAATGAATCCCACCTGGTCATGTTGGATAATCTTTTTAATGTGCTGTTGGATCCTGTTTGCTAGGATCTTGTTGAGAATCTCAGCATCCATATTCATCAGTGATATTAGTCTGAAATTCTCCTTTTTGGTAGGGTCTTTGGGAATCAGGGTAATGCTGGCTTCATAGAAAGAGTCTAGAAGTTTTCCTTCTGCTTCAATTTTTTGAAACAGCTTCAGGAGAATAGGTGTTATTTCTTCCTTGAAAGTTTGGTAGACTTCCCCAGGGAATCTGTCAGGTCCTGGGCTCTTGTTTTTTGGGAGGTTTTTGACCAAGACAGCATGGTACTGGCATCAAAACAGACACATAGACCAGTGGAACAAAGTAGAGAGCCCAGATATGGACCCTCAAATCTATGGTCAAATAATCTTCAACAAAACGGGAAAAAATATACAGTGGAAAAAAGACAGTCTCTTCAACAAATAGTGCTGGGAAAACTGGACAGCTATATGTAGAAGAATAAAACTCGACCATTCTCTTACACCGTACACAAAGATAAACTCAAAATGGATAAAAGACCTCAATGTGAGACAGGAATCCATCAGAATCCTAGAGGAGAACATAGGCAGTAATCTCTTCGATATCAGCCACAACAACTTCTTTCAAGATATGTCTTCAAAAGCAAAGAAAACAAGAGCTAAAATAAACTTTTGGGACTTCATCAAAATCAAAAGCTTCTGCACAGCAAAGGAAACAGTCAAGAAAACTAAGAGGCAACCCATGGAATGGGAGGAGATATTTGCAAATGACAGTACAGACAAAAGGTTGATATCCAGGATCTATAAAGAACTCCTCAAACTCAACACACACAAAACAGAAAATCATATCAAAAAATGGGCAGAAGATATGAACAGACACTTCCCCAATGAAGACATACAAATGGCTACCAGACACATGAAAAAATGTTCATCATCACTAGCCATCAGGGAGATTCAAATTAAAACCACATTGAGATATCACCTTACACAAGTTAGAATGGCCAAAATTAGCAAGACAGGAAACAACATGTGTTGGAGGGGATGTGGAGAAAGGGGAACCCTCTTCCACTGTTGGTGGGAATGCAAGTTGGTGCAGCCTCTTTGGAGAACAGTGTGGAGATTCCTCAAGAAATTAAAAATAGAATGTCCCTATGACCCTGCCATTGCACTCCTGGGTATTTACCCCAAAGATACAGATGTAGTGAAAAGAAGGGCCATCTGTACCCCAATGTTTATAGCAGCAATGGCCACGGTCGCCAAACTGTGGAAAGAACCAAGATGCCCTTCAATGGACAAATGGATAAGGAAGATATGGTCCATATACCCTATGGAGTATTATGCCTCCATCAGAAAGGACGAATACCCAACTTTTGTAGCAATATGGATGGGACTGGAAGAGATTATGCTGAGTGAAATCAGTCAAGCAGAGAGAGTCAATTATCATATGGTTTCACTTATTTGTGGAGCATAACAAATAGCATGGAGGACATGGAGAGTTAGGGAGGAGAAGGGAATTGGGGGAAATTGGAAGGGGAGGTGAACCATGAGAGACTATGGACTCTGAAAAACAACCTGAGGGTTTTGAAGGGGCGGGGGGGTGGGAGGTTGGGGTACCAGGTGGTGGGTATTATAAAGGGCACAGATTGCATGGAGCACTGGGTGTGGTGCAAAAATAATGAATACCGTTATACTGAAAATAAATTAAAAAGAAATTAAAAAAAAAGAAATGTTGTTACAGAGGAGCAAGAGAAAGAGCAAGGGGAGAGGAGATCTGAAAGCAAACATCTCTGCAACCAGTATAGTCCCTCAGGCATTTGTCTGCATTAGCAGGGAAGCATAACATCCTCATGACACAGGCAAGTTTGCTTCCCCATCACTGTACCATTCATCAGAGAGATACATTCTTGTCACAATATTTTGAGGAATATTCACAATATTTTGAGGAATAGGACTTTGTTATGGGCTTATCAGTATCCTTCCAAAGTTCAGATATTGAAGTCTTGACCCCCAGGACCTCAGAATGCAACTGCATTTGGAGATTGTATCTTTCAAGAGGTGATTATGTTACACTGAGGTGATCGGTGTGGGACCTAAGCCACTTATGGATTGGTGATTTTATAAGGAGAGAGGCTGTGGACACAGGCATGCACCCAGGGGAGATTGTAAACACGCCAGGAGTAGACAGCTACCAGCAACCCAAGGACAGAGGTTTCAGAAGAAACCAACTCTGCCAACACCTTGATCTTGGCCTTCTAGCCTCAGAAGTGTAGACAAATAAGTTTCTGTGGCTTAAATTTAAAAAAAAAAAAGTTAACACCAATTTTTCTCAAACATTTTTTAAAAATTGAAGATGGAAGGGCACCTGGGTGGCTCAGTGGGTTAAGCCTCTGCCTTCGGCTCAGGTCATGATCTCAGGGTCCTGGGATCGAGTCCGCATTGGGCTCTCTGCTCAGCAGGGAGCCTGATTCCTCCTCCTCCTCTCTCTCTCTCTCTCTCTGCCTGCCTCTCTGCCTACTTGTGATCTCTCTGTCAAAAAAATAAATAAATAAAATCTTTAAAAAAAATTGAAGATGGAATACTTCTGGGCTCATTTTATGAGGCCAGCATTACTCTGATAACCAAAGCTAAACAAAGATACAAGGGGCAAAAAAATGATAGCCCATATCCCTGACAAATATTGGTGCAAAAGTTCTCAATAAAATGTCAACAAACTGACTTTAACAGCACTTTAAAAGTTCATACACCATGACCGACTGGGATTTATCACTGGGATGCAAGAATAGTTCAACATACAGAAATCAATGAGTATAATACACCACATTAACAGAATGAAGGGCAAAAAATCACATGGTCATCTCAATTTTGCAGAAAAAAAACATTCAACAAAATTCAACACTTTATATAATAATAACACTCAACAAACTAAGAACAGAAGAAAATTACCTCAACATAATAAATGCTATATATGAAAAGCCCACAGCTAACACAATCAAAGTTGAAAAAATGAAATCTTTTCCTCTAAGGTCAGGAACAAAGTAGGATGTTGACCTTTGCCACTTTTATTCAACACAATACCAGAAATCCTAACTACAGCAACTAGGTAAGAAAAATAAATAACATCTATCCGTACTGGAAAGAAAGAAGTAAAACTATCTCTTTCTTAGACTGTATATGCTATAACACAGATGTGTCTTGAGGTCATTAAGATAAGGGAAATAAGCCAATCACAAAAAGATAGAGAGCCTGTTTCCACTTACATGAAGTACCTAGAATAGTCAAATTCATAGAAAGATAAAGCAGAATGGTTGTTGTTAAGGAGCTTCAGAGAGAGAGAAATGGGAAGTTGTTGCTTAATAGTATAAAGATTCGGTCATGCTGGATGGGAAACCTCTACAGATTTGTTGTATAACAATGTGCATATAGTTTACTGTACGACACACACAAAAATTCTTAAGAGGGTAAATTTATGTTACTTGGTTTTTACTAGAATGACAAAATTATTATTATCTCAGTGGCCATAGGGGCATAGGTGGTGTGAAAAGATAGGGCTTCAAGAATTTTCGATTCATGAGTTATTTTTCCTGTAGATATTTTACATATGAGTTTTTCTTTATGGTTATATCCCATAGTTACAAAATCAAAATCATTAAGCTCATGTAGGAATTTATTTCTCATGGCTGTTGGGCAACACTAATACCCATGTTTCCCTTTCACCACCAGTTCATTTAGTACCCCTGGTCACCTCACACATTCATATCACTTTATCCTTATAATCCACCTGTGGTGGGTACTCTCCACTTGCTGTTCCCCAGCTCTTGTCCACATTTTCCTGCCCTTCCCTGGACCCCAGCAGGCTGAACTTGATGGAATGCATCACCCAAGCTCTTTTTCCCTCTGGCTTCTGTTGGCAAATGGAGATACCACCAAGCACCTGAAGGGCAGGGGAGAGAAGTTACAGGTTTATTCCCTGGCTCCTTCCCAGCTAGACAACACTTTGATAAATGTCTGCATTTTTCTACCCAAGATTACAGCTCCTTTCAAATAGCCCCTCTCTGAGAGCTACAGATTTCCCACACTCCCATTGCCATCCCACCTCTTACCCATCACAAAAAGCAATGGCTTCCTACTGATTTGGGTCCTTCAGTGCCTCACCATCCCTTGTTGGTGCCTTTCACCATACCTACACTTTTACAAACACTCACCTTCTCACCTAAATTATATTTTTATGTGCCATCTGCTTTCTGTGGATCCTGACCAATCCACTACTGTTAGGATAAACCAAGCACAGGAACCACCCCCAAAAAAGTAAGATTTGTGAGCAACAACTTTTTCCTATATTCATGGAGCAAACACCATGTTAGAACCCATATCAATCTCCACACTGCAAAGCAAGCTTCCCCAGTAAACTATCACATCATTCCCAATCTGCATTATGAAAGTGTGCTAGAGAGAAGTATCTGTATTGTGAAATCCTGCCACAAAGGACTGAGTCTGCATCGAGGAAGTAGTCCAATGTCAGGGAAGACTGAGGGTGAGAGGATTTTGACGGGGTTGGGGGAGGGGGTCTTGCTGGAGGGAGCCAGCCTTCAGCAGGTGGTGTCAGGGTGGGTCAAAACCAATCCTGAGGGGTTAATTCAGGCTGTTCTGAATGGCCGGCCCCAAGAAGACAATCCAGAGCAGATGATGCTCATAAGCAATAGGGCAGCAGAGGGTTCTCATGATGATTAATGAAAGTCTTGGTCTGAGTCCCTTAAACTCACAGAGAAAATTCAATTTCCCACTGGATCTCTCTCCAGCCAGGGCCAGAGAAGCCTGTTATTCATCCCCTTGGGATGTAGGCAGAGAAAAGAATTATCATAAGAATATACAATTACCTGGTGTCTAGAGCTGCCTCACCTTTCTTTCCAACTGCCAAGCCTCAACGAAGCCACAATGGAGGAAGGAGACAGGGAAAATCTGTACCAAGTCTCCCACCATGTTTGGGGTACTTTGCCTGTATTGTCTCCTTCAGCATGACTCTCTGCATACCCCTACAGGACGGCCATAGAAGGAGTCCGCCTAGCCTTCCTGACGAAACAGAAGTCAAGAAGCAAAACAACTCTAGTTGAATATTCCTGGGTCACAGAAGAGTGTCTTGCCTTCTTTCATCCATTTATCAAAACAGAGTGAAGGGATTTTTAAAAGGGGAGAAGGAAGGATAGGTATGAAAAAGGGAAGTATGGGAGATGTTTAGGGTGGGGAAACCATTCTGTACAAAACAGTAATGGTGGGCATATGACTTTATGTATTTTTCAAAACTCATAGAACTGTACAGCACAAAGACAGAATATGGATTATAGTTAATAGTAATGTATCAGTATTGGTTCATTGATTGTAACAAATGGACCACACTAACACAAGAATTCTGTGCTTGGGATAGGAGGTGAGGGAAGGGTTGAACAAGGAGTATATGGAACTCTGTGTACTATCTGCTTAATTATTTCATAAATCTAGAACTACACTTAAAAATATTGAATCTATTAATTACAACAATGTATAATAATAATAATAATCCCACATATTGAACAGCCTGCCCCTCCTATTGCTTTGCAGTGAATCTGGCCTTTCTCCTAGTGGAGGAATAGGCTATGTTGTGACTGAGACTAGTGGATGATGTATACATGCAGGATATAGGGATTGGTCCAGCATTAACATCTACAGCTATAAATGAGTATCAGGGGATGCTAAGAACTCAGTGGGGAAAGGTGGAAGGAAACGTCCAGCTGAAATATCTCTTAATTAAGGTTGAAGGTCATAATGACAGTAGGACTTCTTCCTGACAACACTGATCCAGGTGAAAAAAAATGGGAAAAACTGTGAAATGCCTCTGTGGTTATGTTTCATTTTGTTTTCTTTTTTTTTTTTTTCTAACTTTCCTTCAGTCATGAGTGAATATTTTTGAGGAAGGAGGAGATAACAGTGTTCATATTCCTATAATGTAACAATTACTGTAGTATTTTTTTAAAAAGCCTTAAGATTCTAGGAGCCATATTGCCTCTAAATTTTTAAAGATATTCTCTGGACCCAAGTCCAGTTACTTAAAAGAGTCTTGTTGTTGCTTTGGGTTCCCAGGAGGACAAAACTGAGATGGGGGCTGCAGCCAGTTTATTAAAAGAGTGATCCCAGGAAGCACAATGAGGAGTGAGGAGAAACAGGAAGGGAAGGAAAACTAATATGGGCAGGATAAAAGGACTTAGTGCTGTCAACAGCTTGCTGACAACAAAAAACTTCTATAGACTCTCAAAAAGAACCAGATAAGCCCACTCACGATAAGTCAAGACAAAAGCAAGACCACTCCATAGTCATGACTGTACACAAAGATAAGGACATGGTGTGACCACAAAAATAATTAAATATCCCTTTGTTCTGACATAACTGAGTCCTGCTTCTTTATCAACAACAACCCAAGATCTGCTTTGTTGGCCCCGCCTCTTAGATAAAAATCATTAAAATACACAGTCATCAAATTGCCCTGAGCTCCCAATTCAGCACTCAATTCAGGAGTGGAGGGATCAAATCACTTCTTACAATCCTTTTCAAAATCACCAATACTAAAATCCCACTTACCCTCTCACAGTCACTTAAGGTATGTATTCTCCCTGTTGCTGCAAACTTATCAACCTCACTTTGACTTCAGATGGAGTCGTGTGGTCTTTGGCTGATGGACAGTGACACCAATAAAAAACGAGTTACTGAATTAATTACTATTGAAGGCAGTGGGATTCAATCCCACTGTGGACACTACAGAACTGCAAACAATGCATCTCAGAATTAATTATACCATAAGATGGAAGAGACCAGGGAATTAATAGCCTGACTCCCAGTCTCCTTTACTTGAGAGTCATCCCTGGGGCATTAACCCCTCTACATTTTTGGATTGTGCCTACATGAGGTGGGGCAGCCTCCCGCAGCTTCAGAGGAATTCCAAGAACAATGAAACAGAGAGGCATCTTGAGTTCCACTCTCAAATGTTTTCGGGGGGACTCTGACAGAGTCTGGGGAACTGTCCACCAGAGGTGTGCTGATTCCAGGTGGTCCAAGAGGATGTAATATAGTGTCCTACATTTTACATTTTGACAATAATCTACATTTGATATGTGAGAAGCCACATTGTACAGATGCAGAAACTGAGACTCAGAGAGGTTAGAAATGTGGAACTGAGGCCACCTGGTATCAATGTTTAAAAAAATTAAAAAGGCAACATTGCTAAAGTTTTTCTGCCAGAGACACATTTCTTGTCATCTCTCCTAGATGCATTTTTCTGATACTGCAAACAAATTGCAGAATGAGATTTGGAGATTATATGTTACTACAGACCATTTTAAGGAATGTGCAAGGCTGTTTGGAGCAGTCATTTGGAAACCCCTGTTCTCATCAGAGGAAATCTTATGGGGAACATAGAGCAGAGATGAGGCCTAGAGCTTCCCCTACTTCATGACCTCAGTCAGCCTGTGAGACTCCTCTGAGAATGCCCAAACTCCATAGAGCACAGAAGTAAATCAAAAACAAAAGATTCAGATACCTGCACCAGTCTGACCTCTATCAGCTTGTTACCATGAATGAATTTTATTATTTTACCTCTGAGACAGGGCCCTGGGAATCCAGTTTCTTTCTTACATTGCATTGTAGAGCTATCTCTGTTACCAATGAACAATTGAGGGCTACATGAACTGATTAAACAGCCCAACCCTGCTGACATAATTCACAACTAATCTTGTTCATTATCCAAGTGCAGATTCAACAATTTGATCCTCACCATGCATCAGTGGCACCTGCTGTGGTGCCCACCCTCATTTATTATGTGTTCAAATACAGTGTCTTGTGCTCCATGATTATTGTTACAATGGATATGTAGCTGAACACAGAGGCAAAGCAAAACAAAATCCTTTATCTCTTGTTTGCAATTTCCTTTGGGAAACAAATGAAAAGGCATGGCAAAATCAGGTGATTAGCTATGAAATAGATTCAGCAGAAACCAGAGGGCTTTGGGAGCCCAAAGATTCATGGAGGATGGAAAAGATAAAGGACAGGGGAACACTTAACAACAGGCTACTACATGTATTTAGGGGTGAAATGATGTGACTTTGGGATTTGTTATAAAATTCTCCAGTATGATAAAAAGTGGGAGGGCAGATGAAAGAAGATTGGCAAAATCCAGCCAATTATTAAGGCTGCATCCTGGGTACATGGAAGTGTGTTTATTTCTGTGAAATTTTCCAGATCTAAAATCTTCTTAATAAAAGGATGTGGTTGTGGAGTTTTCTTTCCCAAGTACAGTGCATGTGATGTCCATCTTAAACACTTTGCACTGTATCTCATTTAATCTTTTAAAAATCTGATTCACTTTACAGATGATGAGTCTTAGAGTCTAAGCAATGAGGTAATTTCCTGGGAGTGCTGGAGCCATCATTCCCCTTGAGCTCTCCAATTAGAATTAAGTGAATTAACTCATGAAGAGGCTGAGTTGGACTTGGACCTTGACTTCTCAGCATATATAGGCATCCCAGGAGAGGGAACCACATGAACAAACCTCCGCAGATAAGACCTACAGGGGTAGGGAGGAGAAAGAGGGCAGAGGAGTAGGAGACCTAAATGTGATGGCATCCCAGGAGTTAACTAGACAGTTATCAAACCATTCTGAACACCTACAAACTCAACGGAGATCAAAGAGAAGAGAAGCAATTCTAGGAACAGAAAAGCAACCACTTACTGGAAGGTAGGGTGTGTGGAGAAATGAATCCAAGGCGATATATGAAGATAGACCATAGGGGGAGGGGCAGCTCTTGGCAAGTGACAGAGCAGCAGAGAACAAAATCAGAAATTTTAAAAGTCTGCTCCACTGAGGGACATCACTCCAGAGGCTACTCAGGGGGTAGATCCCTCACTGGGACAATGTGGTCTCATGACCCTCAGATTCACAGAAAGACCAGGGGTGTCTGAGTGTGTCAGAGCTCCCAGGTATCACAGTGGGAAGCCAACTGCAGAGACAGAGCCGAGGATTGGTTCTCAGCTCAGGGTTACCTTAAACAGTGATCCAAGGCACAGTCAGACCACTGCTCTTCGAGCAGGGACCTCACAAGTGACAGATCCAGGGACACTCACCTTCCTCCCCAGGAGAAGTGGCACAGGAGCATGCTGCAGGAACTGGCTGGGTTTAGAGACTCCAAACGGGGCATGCACCAGAGATAGAAATGCTCAGTCATAGGCTGGAAGAGCACAGAGTGTGGACAGAGACCAGGGAGAAGGGAGTGACTGACTGCTTTTCTCTGAGGGCACACTGAGGGGTGGGGCCCTGAGCTCTCAGCTGCTCTGGTGCTGGAGATTGTGAGGCTGCTATTTTCATTCTCTTCCTCTGAATCTATGGAAGTGTTCAGGGAACAAAATCTCCAAGAGTGAACCCAAGCAGATTACTTGGCCTCGCCACTGGCAAGGGCAGTGCAATTCCACCTCAGGCAAAGACACTTGAGAATCCCTGCAACAGGCCCCTCCCCAGAAGATCAAAAAGAACATCCAGCCAATATCAAGTTCATAGATCAATGAGAACTGCAGTACTCCAAAGCTAGGGGAAGGCAACACATAGAATTCGTGGGTTTTCTTCTCATGATCCTTTACTCTTCCAAAGTTAAATTTTTTTTTAATTTTATTTTCTGTGTGGTGCATAAACACTGAATCTTGGAGTACTTAAAAAATAAAATTCAATTTTAAAAAAAGAATCCAAAATTTGAAAAATATTTATTTTCTTCTTATCCTATTTTTTGTTTCCTCTTTCTCATTTTAACCTTTTTTTAGCTATTTTATCTTAACAATACTTTTTTTAAAAATCTTTTTTAATTTTCATTGTTATAGTCATATTCTATCCCTTCATTGTATTTTTTTTTTCAGGTGCACTTTTATTTTTTTATTTTTTTTATTATTTTTTTTATAAACATATAAACATATAAATCACCAGGTTTACACACTTCACAGCACTTAACCAAAGCACATACCCTCCCCAATGTCCATAATCCCACCCCCTTCTCCCAAACCCCCCTCCCCCCAGCAACCCTCAGTTTGTTTTGTGAGATTAAGAGTCACTTATGGTTTGTCTCCCTCCCATTCCCATCTTGTTTCATTTATTCTTCTCCTACCCACTACACAATGGAATACTATGCAGCCATCAAAAGAAATGAAATCTTGCCATTTGCGACAACATGGATGGAACTAGAGCGTATCATGCTTAGCGAAATAAGTCAAGCAGAGAAAGACAACTATCATATGATCTCCCTGATATGAGGAAGTGGTGATGCAACATGGGCCCTTCATTGTATTTAACTTTATTTTTTTATTTATCTTATTGATTTACAGTGTTCCAGAATCTACATATTGTTTATGCACCCCACCCAGTGCTCCATACAATACATGCCCTCCATAATACCCACCACCAGGCTCACCCAACCCCTCACCCCCCCTCTCCTCCAAAACCCTCAATTTGTTTCTCTGAGTCCACAGTCTCTCAAGGTTCATCTCTCCCTCCAATTTCTCCCAAATCACTTCTTTCCATCTCCCAATGCCCTCTGTTATTCCTTATGCTCTACAAGTAAGCAAAACCATATGATAATTGACTCTCTCTGCTTGACTTATTTCACTCAGCATAATCTCTTCCAGGCCCTTCCATGTTGATACAAAAGTTGGGTATTCAACCTTTCTGATGGAGGCATAATACTCTATGGTATATGGACCATATCTTCTTTATCCATGCATCCATTGAAAGGCATCTTGGTTCTTTCCACAGTCTTTCCACAGTAACCTTATTTTTTTGTATACATATTGGTTTTTCTTTCCTTTTTTTAAGATTTTATTATTTATTTGACAGAGAGGCAGAAAGAGAGTGAACACAAGCACGGGGTGGAGGGGTGGGAAAGGGAGAAGCAGGCTTCCTGCTGAGCAGGGAGCCCAATGTGGGGCTCAATCCCAGGACCTGTGATCATGAACTGAGCCGAAGGCAGATGCTTAACCAAATGAGCCACCCACGTGGTTTTTCTTTCTTTAAAATTTTGGGATACAGTTTCTTCTAACAGTTCAAAATATACCCTAAATCTAATGCATGGCTTTGTTCTAGTCTCCAGCCTGACTACATTCTTGCCTCTTTTTTTTTCTTTTTTCAACCAACTTCTTATCTTATCAATTCTTTTTTTAGAATCTTTTTTTAATTTTTATCTTTACAGTCATATTCTATCCCTTTGTCATGTTTACCCTTATTTTTG